>NC_064924.1:458754426-459954426 GCF_023897955.1 Schistocerca gregaria
TATGGATGCCGGTGTTGAAGGTGTGTACCACCCGTCCACCACTGGGTGACGGCAACGGCGATCGACGGCAGCGGACAGCGGCCAATTGCACTGACGTTTCCAAAACACGTGACGTCACGCCTCGGCGCGGGAGCGCGCGGACACGGAATTTAGCGGCAGTCAGTAGCGAGTTATGGGTGTGTTGGACCTTCCATCGAGCTATACGCCCACTTGAAGATGTCCCCCGCAGACGGGGACGAAACCTTGGGAATTGACACAGAATTCATCAGCCGACCACGGCATAACAGCCCGGATAATTATAATGGACATGACATTTCCGGCCGTAAAAGTCTAAATTTTAGTAACTTGAGGTTGTTTGCTACAAAATATCACATCTGCCGATTCTGTAATTCATCTCAAATTTATATATTATTCCGAAGCTGTGAAGTCCTTTCTGACTTGCCGAGTATTGAATGCCGAACCCAGAGCCTTGTTTAAATTGAAACCTCTGTCCCTCTTATATAGAAATAAGACTGTGAAAGTGAATGAGCAGCAGGTGTGACGTTAGGTGTCGTGTGTTGCAGATGCGAGAATGGACGGCCTGGCTGCTGCTCTGGCTGTGCCTGTGTGGGCGCGGCTGGGCGCTGAGCAGCGGCGCGCCCAACAGCACGTGCGCCTCGATGACGCCGCACCACACCGGCTCAACGCCGCAGAGTTCGCCGCCGCCCTACACGGTGACTCCGTCGGTGCGACAGGTGGCGCGCAACGGCAAGCTGACCGTGGCGCTGGCGTCGCCGCAGGGCCTGCCCATCCACGGCTTCCTGCTAGAGGCCCGCGCGCCCGGCTCCGACGAGGCCCAAGGCGCCTTCACCAGCTACCCCGACACCGCCAAGACCATCAACTGCAACGGCCGATACGCCGTGAGTAGAGTTGGGCAACACGATTCTTTTTCCCGGTTCAATTCCTACGATTCAATCTCACATTGCGAATCAATTCCTACTACTCGTTCACGATTCTTACGGAATGCAGTTAAGTTCTACATCTTACTCACAGATGGCAGGACATGTCTGAAATCGTGTGTATTGGGAACTGTGTACTCGCTGTATATCGTTTGTCATCGTAGTTCGTGTATTACTCGCGCAAACTAAGCTGACGTCGGCGCGGTGGCTGATGGTAGTGATAGTAAATGGGAAATTCTTTTACGCTCGTTCCCGTCAGCCACCGCCAAATATCAGCTTTGTTTTCACGAGTAATATTACGGCCCACGAACTTCGTTTGTTCGTTCTGAGCTTCCTTTGTTAACACGCATCCATCAGGGGGTCGTAATCATTCGGCACGACTCGGCAGTTGCCTTCGAAGCATAGCGTACTAAGAATCGATGAATCATTGGAACTTGGAATCGTCACGACTCGCAAACACACAATCGTTCTTACGATTCTTTTGAACGACGATTCGTCCGTATCACGATTCGATTCATACGATTCTTTATTTAGAGACGTTCAAATGAAAGACTCATTCACGAATCGCCACAACTCTAGCCATGAGTACAGGACCGTCCCTTAGGCCGGTATTACACTCTCAAATTTCTTTGTCAAAGATTGATCAAATGTTCGTCAAATATATTTGACAAAGATATTTGATGTGGCCCTGAAAAGGGCTATTACACTGTCATCATATTTTTCGTCAAAGTTAAAGATGGCTGACAACAACTTGTTATTAACCGCAGCAGTTGCATGTACCACAATTGCACTGTGTGCACATGCGGAAGGGAAATGGGGAAAAAAGGAAACGTACCTGGGTGAACCCGTGAGTTCTACGACGACACGATAAACCAACAAAACTTGTTACGTGAGCTTATAGTGGAGAACGTTAAGTCGTACATAAATTATTTAAGGATGGATGAGCATAAATTTCTGTATGTGCTCAGTGAAGTGTGTCCTCATATCACAATGCAAAATACTCACTTAAGAACAGCTATATCTACAGAAAACAGGCTCACTAACACATTACTTGCTACAGGAGAGAGTTATGTTAGGTCAGGTCTCCAATTTTCTTAATCTATTTTTGTATTCAGGGTACCTCACGATGTAAAGCGCCTCATCAGTTTCATACAGGTCTATTAATTTTGTAGTTGTCGGTACCCACCATTTCTATTTACCGGCAATGTTTATACAAACACTATGGATCACACAACGCTGAATCGATGCTAGCGCTCCACGTGGTAACATGTCACATTGCAGTGAACAGAAGACAAGCAACTTCTTTGATCATATCTACAGCGAGGCCCTAGATTTGATGGAAATATTTGACGACATTTGACTAAGTTCCCTATTACACCATCAAAATTCTTTGAAAAAAGGAATTTGATAGTGTAATACCGGCTTTAAGCCCCTTTTACACTATCGACTTCATTGTTCCAATTGACTACGTGCACCAAGTGCATGTACTGCTTCGACCATAGTATGGTATGGTCGAAGATCTACTGCAATGCCCTGGCGGTTTATTGCTGTACTGAGCCGTCTGTGTTGAGTGGTCGTTTTCGTTTACAGGCCAGCGCCAAAATGGCCGGTATTGTGAAAGCGGTCTGCTGTGGAGTTTGAGGGCTTATCCTTTTTCACGGAAAAATCGAAATACAGTAACAAAACGTAAAAAAAGCAATGAGAATAGAGTTAAATAATGACCAAATGAGAATTCATAGTGGAAGTTCTTGTCAAAGGTCGTATGGTAAATTGTTCACACTACTGAGAGCTGAAAGAATAGGAAAAGTATCATCCAAATCTTTCAGAAAACATTTGGTCGAGGAAATATATGCCTGTAACACATCAGAAAGTATGCAGAACGCAGTAATAGCCCCCTTTTTCCTTTATAATTTGTATCTTGTTTTCTTTCCAGGTGCCGAATGACGTCGAAAACTAGTTCTCTTATCCTGTAATTACGAGTTGTTAGCTGTTCAAAAACCTTTCATTAAACGTTTATCTATCAACGTTGTTTATACTCACTGTAGGTTCTTTCTCTGTAAAACGTAAATACTTCTTGTTTTCAGATATTTCGTTCCTCTTGTAGAACACTAGTAGTAAAAAAATACCAGAACTTTGTGTAACTTTTGTGTGTCACGAAAACAAAGCAAAGAACACAATAAAGATTAAGAAGACACTAAAGAACAAAATTCATTCCTATAATAGGAGTGAACTCGACCAGGATAGGTTATAAGTTCCAGTGGTAGCAGACGCTTCCTTTTCCTGCAACGTTTGGGAGTTCTTTAAATTACCTTCTGCTAAGTGCTCGATACACGTACGGCTTTTGCACTGATACATCGTTTATCACTTCCAGTGATACTAACACTTACGTTCCGTACATAAAATACTCCCTACCGTACTAAGTTTTGAGAGCACATATTACCTGCAGAACCAACACATACTTCGGAAATCGAGAGATGATCTTTGTCGGTACCCATATTCGCCACCATGTTGCTTGTCAGTTGTGTGCATTACTGAACAAATTTATAATATTAGCGTAGCCCTCGTAGTCACCTTGGACTAAAATTCTGATATACTTACTGTATTAGGCGTCAATGAAAATACCTCCTATTGCACCAGATAAGGACGAGCCCAAGACGAGTCTATGTTACTATTAAATATTACCCTGAATGTATTGCAGTTGAGGATTAGTTCTAGTAATGTCATAAATTCTTTAATTTCAGCTTATGAACACGTTCTGTGCTTTAGTAATTTGTTCTGAGTGTAATGGCTTCTGTAATAGGAACATTACAGTATCGGTTTGTGATATAAATCTGGAAGCATATGGAATGTTTCTCTAATTTCACTGACTAGCATGGTACTGTTCTCTACAGAACAGGTTGTTTTCCTTGTCTCGCTTTTTTCTTTTCTTTTTTTACCTTTATTGGCCCTTCGTAGACCTTGTTTGCTGCTTCTGGATTTTGCGTTAAGCTCTCTCTGATCAATAGTCGGGCAGACCTATATGTTAGGGGAAAAAAGGACTGATGATCTGGTTGGACTGCTAACGCAACCACACTACTAAAACAGGTTTCATGTATGAAGTACTTATTTTAAGAAGTGATATGGTTTGGCCGAGTTTGTATGTAGGGAACGACATACTGCAACTGAGCAAAGATTCAACAAAAGAAAAGGCCAGTTAAAGCAAACATTTCTTGTAGACAGGATAAGAAAAGTAATGTCTCCTGTCTGGATCCTAAGGCCCCCTTATTAAGATCACAACCTAAATTATACAAAGAGGGATGACAAATCGCACCAGTAGTGAACTGTTCCATATCCCTGAAGGTTCTGCTTCAGTATTTGATTTACAGACGTGTGTGTTCTTAATATGCACAGAGTAAAAAAAAATCTAACACACAACTTTACTGCAGCTAGTTACCCATTTAAAGGCTTAAAGTAATGTGAAATTATGTAGCATGTCACATAGGGGAATAATGCTGGAATTGGTTAGCTCCTATGTATTGCGCTAGGTGCGGTTGAGTAGAATACCTTGGAGACATGCATACGTAGGCGACAAGCCACTGGGATTTCACTTACACCATTATTAAATGTCAAATATTTGTATACACCGGTACTTGAAAAACATAACTTCACACAGAAAATGTTAATTAGCCAGAAATCTTTGTCAGAATCAATAATAACAGTAATGATATTTGTAATTGAATCAAATCTTTAAAAAAATATTTTAAGTTTTTAAGGTGTGGAAATTGACCAACTTCTTAACACAATTGACAATAGTGTAATAGATTTTAAATTCAAGGTAAGTGGATTGACTAACACAACAGATAAATATATTAAAAAATTTAATATTCAATATTCAAAAAGCAAATCGTCTGAAACCGTTAAAGAACAACTGACAATTTAACTACGGCAATCTCCAAAATGTTCAGGTACAACTACAGTGATCTGGCCATATCAAGATACAAAACTGATAAACACGAAGTTGCGGCTGTAATCTTTAAGAGAAAGCAGCGGTAGCAGTTGCTAGTGAAGGTGGCGTATTAGGTCGTAGTCAACTTCCGTAGTCAGCTCACAAGTAAAAGATGCCCGTGGACCACACTCTGTGCTGGGACGTCTTACAGTACAAAAATATACAAAGTTTAACCTCTATAACAGAGAAAGACACAATAAGCTTACAGGTCATGATAAGCAATAACACACCAAAATCTTCATCTACCGCGCCTCACAAGATATCACCCAAAATGATTTAGTTTAAAAAAGGAATAGTACATAGATTAATACTGAAGCAAATCATGTATACAAAAACTTCTCCTGGCGTACCGGCGCATTAATAACAAAACTGATTTAGTGACAGCCGGTGTAGAAAAATAATCGCCCCAGTTCAATACTGAATCAAATGACAGGTGCAATAACTGGCCAAACAACCATGAGACAGGCAGTCGATTAGTGGAAAAGAACCTTACCGACGTAAGCTTAATTTTTACATTACTTTGGAGGTTTAACTTGAGTGGCACTACAGCCGACCGCGCATACTACGCAACTGTTCTAGACATAGTCTACTCTGCGCCACTGGTACTTGTCTATGTTAAGTCAGTGTCACAGCCGGAGACAACGCTGTCTTTGAACGAGACAGACAAATCCGGCAGATGTTCACCAGTTATAGATCAGCAAGACGGTCGTTAGCTCTCGGCTTCCAGGCTCAGGCTCAGGTCGCTGTGTTGTGCGGTGTACGTCCTCGTTAACGGCGGCAAAAGCGCTGTGCCCCTTTTCGAGAGGTGCCTCTGGTACGAGCCGCGCTGGTCCAGGATAGATCACGTCAAGCGTCCAAGTTAATCGCCATACACCAGCCTCACGCATGCTCCTTCCAGTCTATAAGAATTCCCACTCCGGTCTTGTGCACGGCATAAGAAGTGCGTCCATATTTCCACGCACGCCCTCTTGCCATGGCATACCGTCCAGAGAGCCTCAGCGAAGCTGACGATAGGTGGTCGAAATGGAAGACAGAGCAAATGTACCAAAGAGTGCGCGGCCCCAGAGAGAGCGCAGTATGTGTTCCTAACAGTTGATTAAACTAATTAGCTCGCCTCTGACGTAGTTGTATTCAGAGTGATATCAGAAACACCTCGTAGAAGTTGTCCGCAGAAATCCTGCGTTTCAGGAGTGGAACAGGCAAGACTCACTTTCCAGCTTTCTTGATGTAGATTTGGTACTCCGTTGCATAAGTTACACACAGAATACATGAGCAGTATCTTTCAGTTCTTGTCTGCGTTGTGAAAGACTGGCTTCCAGTCTACCCTACTGTAACCACATGTTTTGCTAATGTGACGTGTGCTGCCATCTGTTGACTCCACTTGGAATGATTGGGACGTTATATGCGCGCTCCTTCGTACAGAAACAAAGAGTGCGCATGTTCTCTTTAGGGCATAACTGCACATTTCTACCTTGTGTGTGTGTGTGTGTGTGTGTGTGTGTGTGTGTGTGTGTGGTCCGAAGGATAGCTTTTGTTTCCGAATGACTTCAAATTTGGTTGCCCCCTGCTCGTGGTAACGGAGGAGTCTGCTTTAAGGAAAAGACTGAAAACTGTGAGTAGAGAATTTTAGCGTTTCCAGAGGACTGGATCCAGCGCATTGAGTGAGATGGTGGCACGAACAGTGCTCTTCATTTAAGGGTGATATTGAGTTCATTTGTGACATTTACTAAATGCGTACTCTTTGGACATGTTTTGCTTACTCTTAAGCGCAATTGAACGAAAGTGTTAGTTTCCCTTTTTTTTATTTTTGAAAATTGCATCAGCGCTCTCTCTCTCTCTCTCTCTCTCTCTCTCTCTCTCTCTCTCTCTCTGATTAGATTAGTACTTGTTCCATACATCATGAATACGACACTTCGTAATGATGTGGGACGTGTCAGGTTAATAAAAGGTGTCTATACAAGATATTACATGATACTTAGGCCTAATATTTTTATTTTTTTTCTCACACTCACGCGTGAATGAAGCTCTAGAATCTAGTCTAAACCAATGGCAAGTATCCCCTACAGCTGGCAAAACGTGGCGAAGTAGTGCCGAAGTTTGCGGAGGGGTACCTATTTGTGTTCGAGCCTCCCCCGCGCCATTCTGTCTTGACTGTACGGTATTCCTCCGCCTAACGGCAGAAATTGGTGCCTTTTTTTTTTACCAGCCTGAGGTTTCCAAATCACATGTCCGCTCTTATTTGCCACATTACTGTTTCCTAAAATAAATGAGCTATTAATGCTCCACTTCATGCGACGATAGTAGATACGATGTAGGGTCTAGTGGGATGACTGGCTTATTCTGGCAATTCACAATTAACATCTTTAATTGGCCAGTTAATTTCGATATTTAAGCAACGTCATTTCAGAGGACAGCAGCTGCCTTTTCGCAGCTGTTTCAGAAACTGCTACAAATGGACAGTTTTATGTTGTCTGGACTGACGAAGCTATTCACTGTTTCTCCGCAATAGGTGATAGTTATGTTCCATGAACATCTCGGTACTTAATGTGCCATAATTTGTATGCAGCAGCAGTCATCAGCCGGTGGTGTTCATTATAGTCGGCTACTGAAAAGCAGATCTTCAACCCCCTCCACACACACACACACACACACACACACACACACACACACACACACACACACACACACGAATGCTGCAACGGCGTTTCATTGTTGTGGGTAACAGTTCAAACCAGTGTGCCACAACGTGATGGTCTATAGAAATTTGACTTACAAGGGTAGTAATAGTAACCGAAGTGAATATATTAAATTTACTTACGTAAATGTAACTATTTAAATGCATTTCAATTTTGTAATTAATCGTTTAACTTTTTGAGGAATAAAATAAAATGGAAAAGTAGTAGCAGCTATAATCGAACGGGAGTCAACTAATTAACAGTCGGTGCGCTTGAGCGCTGGCTTGTGCGACTCGTACGTAAACTGACATTCGAAAACCCCTCATGTTGCATGGGTAAGTCTTTAGAGAACTTATGCATTATTGTATTTACGTGTCCAGTCTTGCTGGCCCTCTCAGTGCTATGGAGAAGCTACTCCCATATTAAGTAGGAAATCAGCATCCATTGCACCATTCAGATTGCCATCGATAAAATGGGGGCCAATTATCCTTCCTCCCATGATGCCGCACCATACATTAACCCGCCAAGGTCGCTGATGTTCCACTTGTCGCAGCCATCGTGGATTTTCCGCCCCAATAGTCCACATTATGCCGATCTACGTTACCGCTGTTGGTGAATGACGCTTCGTCGCTAAATAGAACGCGTGCATAAAAATGTCATCGTCCCGTAATTTCTCTTGTGCCCAATGGCAGAACTGTACACTAAGTTCAAAGTCGTCGCCATGCAGTTCCTGTTGCTTAGAAATATGGTACGGGTACAATCAATGTTGATTTAGCATTCTCAACACAGAGGTTTCTGAGATTCCCGATTATCGCGCAATTTGTCTGCTACTGATGTGCGGATTAGCGGCGACAGCTGCTAAAACACCTTCTTGGGCATCATCATTTGTTGCAGGTCGTAGTTGACGTTTTACATGTGGCTGAACACATCCTATTTCCTTAAATAACGTAACTAACCGGCGAACGGTCCGGACACTTGGATGATGTCGTCCAGGATACCGAGCAGCATACATAGCACACGCCCGTTGGGCATTTTGATCACAAGTCATACATCAACACGATATCGACCTTTTCCGCGATTGGTAAACGGTCCATTTTAACACGGGTAATGTATCACGAAGCAAATACCTCCGCACTGGCGGAATGTTACGTGATACCACGTTTGTGACTATTACAGCGCCATCTATCACAAAGCGAAAAAAGTGGTCCAACTAAAACATTCATATTTCTTTACGTACTACACGAATATGTAATAAAAAATGGGGTTCCTATTTAAAAAACTAACTTGATATCCGTTTGACCTATGGCAGCACCATCTAGCGGGCCAACCATAGCGCCATCTGGTTTCACCCTTCAAGCTAGACGAGTTTCGTTCTTCGTAGTTTTCGTTTGATGCTTATTTTGTGAGAGATATGGCCCGGTCACTATCAATGGACCACCCTGTGCACGTGCATATCGATATACCATGACTCAAGTTACATAACTGTAATTTTGTGAGTATTCAGAATGAAAGTATGTATCGAGCAAAAGACAGTATCTCAAAGAAGGAAGAATCAGGGAATTACATGCGAAAAAAAAAAAAAAACCAAATGGTTCAAATGACTCTGAGCACTATGGAACTTAAGATCTGAGGTCATCAGTCGCCTGGCACTTAGAACTACTTAAACCTAACTAACCTAAGGACATCACACACACATCCATGCCCGAGGCAGGATTCGAACCTGCGACCGGACTGAAGTGCCTAGAACCGCACGGCTGCCGCGGCCGGCAATTACGTGCCACTTCTTTGAAAGAAGAAAAAACTGCAACTAACTTTTAAGTTGCCACAGCTTTCTCAAACAAAAGACTGTGCTCAGTAATTGTAAGAGAGTATGTCCCATCTGTTGACAAGAAGGGACACGGAAGTTACTAACAAAACAGTCACCTACCTGAAATCCATCTCCTGCAGAATCATAGAACACAGTTTTAAGAAAGGAGTCTTTAGCAGAAGGATCACCTCCATTTCAAACATGTATTTTCGCCCCGGAGGGGTCCCTAATCTCCGGTGAATTTGTGCCTGCAGCACCTCTTCCATTTCAGTGCTGCATGTCTACACTTCCAATATTCTTTATACCTTCCCTTCGGGAACATGTCTCGGATATTTTTGGGAATGTGTTTTTGAGTTTCAATAGCTTGACACCAGAGCAACCCCTCATCTGCCTTTTTTCTTCGTTGTCCATCTCCTGCCCTTCCTCCGCTTCGGCATTTGAGGTTTCTGCTTCTTCGTCCTCCCTGTATGCTATTGAAGACCGACGCACGCGTTTGACACGTAATTCGGGCCCCTGGTCGACACAGTGTTCAGTGTTCACATGTTAACACACCCCACCCCCGCTGCAGGCCAGGCCCAGGGAAGGGTGATTGCCTAAGCTGTGTCCTTCCCAAATTTCCAGATGTTCCCACCGTCAATAGTTCGGGAAGTATGAGCAACCACCCGATGGCCCTATCGTACTGGGACGCTACGGCACGTCTTCTGGCTGCTCTACCGGCAGCGACCAGGTGAAACGAAATGATCGTATGGCATTTATTGGCGGGGATATCCCCTTCGGGGTTCGGCCGCCGTATTGCAAGTCTTTTTAGTTGATGCTACTTCGGCGACTTGCGTGTCAATGATGATGAAAATGGACACTCAATACCCAGTCACGTGCCGGGAATCGAACCCGGACCTTCTTGCGAACACTCAAGTCTGGCGGTACAAGACGCCAGATGATAGCCTTCAGTCTCAGCTCGGCAAAAGAGCTGAAACTTTTGTGTGCAAGTTCGAAATAAAAAGAGAATGCAGAAAAAGTAGTTCTGGGCACATCCATTCATTGCTGACCGTGATATTACCGGCTTATTTGACTCGCTTTACTACGCAAGACATTACAGTGTTATTTTCCAGTGCCCTGATACTGTCAGTTTGTTCATTTGACGAGATAGTGGATAGTGGATATCTCCCGAGATTAACTGGCGAAAAAGTCACGTTTTAAGGAAAATAATCACCAGAGAAAAAGATTTTCGTGACGTGTACTCTGCAGCGATATTTACAGTTTTAGTTGTAACCGTAAAGTGTACATAAAAGTGGTCTTCAGTTTCTGTTTGAAAAGTACGTTGCTATAAACTGAAATTAAATTTATAAATGTTTAGACAAGAAGTCGGAAACTTGTCTAAAATATTTCCAGCCTGTGTGATTTATCTGGCCCAATAGCATCACTAGCTGAAACTATAGAGTAGAAATATCTCTGGAGTGAGCATTGCGTTCTGCGCATGTTGTCAACATTAAACTGGAATTGTCACGTGATCTAGGGACGACGTCAATTGTTTAACGCCAATTCGCGTCCGCCATCAGGTGACGTCACGTCTCGTCACACAACACCAAAACGTTCTACAATACCTTTCGAATGGAAGCATTCGCACAGGTCGTCAATGGAACGTCACGTCATTTCACGGTACATCAAGGTTTCGCCGCGCTCATTCTCCTTATAACAGTGGATTTTGTACTGTTGTATCTTCATAATCTTTTATAATAGCGCTTTGTTTTAGTGACAAATTGGAGATGTTCCATGACGACTGGGATATTTTTTCCACCTTCTTACACAACCGAGGTCGTATATCTGAAGACGAAAAGTTATTTAGGTTTTACGATAACACAACGGCGCTGACGCTCACAATGTGTATGTATAAGAACATAAGTAGACGAAGCAAATTCCACCATATGACATTTTAAGCAAAAACAGTCAGCTTCAATGAAGGAGTCATATACAGTTGTTAATGACGTTATTAATTACGTAAGAAAAAACATAATGGATAAGTTTAACAGGCTTCATTAATTCGTTTGAAGCTTTCTTTGATGTGTATGAATGTACATATTTTCCCTAGCAAATAATTGTCGATGTTTTGAAACGTTGTCTCACTTCTCAGTAATTTACCAAACAAAACTGATCAAGAACTTGTCATAAAGTTTGCTTCGGCCATTGACAAATTCTGTCATGCTTAGCTCCTCAGTTCTGATACTATACTGTAACATTTTATGCTTATTAGGGATGGTGACTCAAAACCCCAATTTCGCCGTTCAGTACTGTGTTAAGCGACTTGACGAGATGTGACCTGAAAGACATAGTAAATACATGCTGACGTGAAGCTTCTGTGACGTCTCGTTCATTTTGCTCTTCAAAGATAAGAGTCCAATTTATTTCAAATATCACCCGAGATCACGTGGCCATTGTGGCAACGTATGTTGACAACACACAATCAATTCTGAGCTTCTCAATGCTCACTCTAGAGATATTTCTACTCTATGGCTGAAACAGGAGATGAGGCTGTGCTATTTCGGTCTGGAAGTAGCTTTCGAGGAAAAGTGACATAGCCCGGATAGTAAATGTGCTTCGTCTGTGGTGTAAAGCTCTTGTGGCTGGAGTGGAGCATCGGGAACAGGATGTGTAGAAACTGAGGTTCGATAACTTCCACGATCGCCAGCCTGCCAGAGTGCAGAAACTGCGTTATTGTAAGTAGTTAAAACGCGATTGTAAAGCGGAGAGGCTTATTCTTCGAACTGAGCTTCATTTATGACCCTGGTAATTCCCAACACCTTTTCTCCAGTTTGCATTTTGGATGACTGAGATTGAGTGTCCCATGGTGCTGATTTCATCTGCATCTCGCAGATAAAATGATTCGGTCTCAAAACTAGCCATAATGCTCATGTGGTCGGATAAAACTACTCATGCTTATAAATTAAGGCTAATGCTGACGCATGGTGAAACACGCTCTGGTGGGCGGTTTGCGGGTTTAAATCATCTCTGGGTATGACCATGCGGTGCATTTGACTTATGGTCGTCGTACAGTGGCGCTGGCAGCAGTCCACATACGCAGAGGTGTGTTGGTGCATGTCAGAGTACGATGCAGCGAGTAAGTGTGCAGACATTTTCAGACGTGCTAATGGTGACTGTGTGAGCCATTTTCAACACACATATTGATGACGTTATGAGGGGTAGAATACTACGGCGACTGGAGGCTGGTCAAACACAGCAGGTCGTAGCACGGGTCCTCTGTGTGCCACGAAGTGTGATCTCAGGATTATGGTAACGATCCCAGCAAACTGGAATGTGTCCAGGCGCTACAGTACGGGATGTCTACAGTGCACAACACCACAAGATGACCGACATCTCACCACCAGTGCCTGCAGATGGCCACGGAGTACAGCAGGTAGCCTTGCTCAAGACTTTACCGCAGCCACTGGAACAGTTGTCTCTAGACACACAGTCTACAGACGACTGAACAGGCTGGGTTTATTCTCCCGGAGACCTGCAAGATGCATTCCACTGACCCCTGGTCACAAGAGCGTCCGTAAAGCAAGGTGTCAAGAACACGGTACATGGTCATTGGAGCAGTGGTCCCAGGTTATGCTCACGGACAAGTCCAGACATAGTCTGAACAGTGATTCTCGCCGGGTTTTCATCTGGCTTGAACCAGGAACCTGATACCAAACCCTTAAAGTCCTTGAAAGGGACCTGTATGGAGGTCGTGGTTTGGTGGCGTGGGGTGGGATTATGATTGGTGCACGTACACCCCTGCATTACTTTGACATAGGAACTGTAACAGGTCAGGTGTATCGGGACGTCATTTTGCACCAGTATGTCCGCCTTTTCAGAGGTGTGGTGGGTCGGACCTTCCTCCTGATGGATGATAACGTACGGCCTCACCGAGCTGCCATTGTGGAGGAGTACCTTGAAACAGGAGATATCAGGCGAATGGAGTGGCCTGCGTGTTCTCCAGACCTAAACCCCATCGAGCACGTTTGGGATGCTCTCGGTCGACGTATCGCTGCACGTCTTCAAACCCCCTAGGACACTTCAGGAGCTCCGAGAGGCACTGGTGCAAGAATGGGAGGCTATATCCCAGCAGCTGCTCGACCACATGATCCAGAGTATGCCAACCCGTTGTGCGGCCTGTGTACGTGTGCATGGTGATCATATTCCATATTGATGTCGGGGTACATGCGCAGGAAACAATGGCGTTTTGTAGCACATGTGTTTAGGGACGGTTTTCTCACTTATCACCAATACTGTGGACTTATAGATCTGTGTCATGTATGTTCCCTATGTTCCTATGCTATTAGCGACAGTTTTGTGTAGTGCCACGTTGTGTGGCGCCACATTCTGCAGTTGTCCTTAATTTATGAGCGGCAGGTGAGCACTTGGCAACTCTGCTGGCGTCCTGGTGTGGAAGTGGCCATAAGCTTGCCGGCAGAGATGCTATACTCAGGTAGCTGCCAAGTGCGAGAGGCTCCATTGCGTCCCACGCTTTGATCTTGCGTCTCTGCCAGCAGACCTGCCATGGAATCCCAGTGCTGTAGGGACCTAAGGCAGATGAGCCTACCTCTGAGCGCGCGACCCCAGTTGGAAGGAGCGCGCCGTAGAAGCTGGCAATCGTGGGGGAATTGTTTGCAATGAGCCAATCACAATGTCAGTCTTTCTACTCAACGTAAACAGAATGAGGCTCAAGTTCAAAGAAACACCCAACTGCACCTCAGTTCGTAGTGGTATCACGTACTGAAGTAGGTCAGTCCTTTGCTACGGTTAATCTGTTCATTTTTCAGAAAGGCCCTATGAAATCCTGCTCTTGCTTATGGAATTAAATTTTGCCTCTGGGGGACCAATTGTGATTTTCAAGCCCAACAATTGTTTAAAATTTTGCTCCTCCAAGGCTGTCTTGTTCTTGTCCAGGCCTGTCGAACATGGTCCTTCGTATGGTGTTATTTATACTCAGCTGCTTGGTGATCTGACTGAAGGTGAAATCCGAACTTGTCTCTCTGATCAGGGCGTCAGTGCAGTCCATTGGGGAATGAAAAAGGTTGATGCTACCTTAGTACCTACGGCCACTCTTTCTCTGATGTTTGATCGAGTAGTGCTTACATCAAAGATCAAACCAGGCTGTAAAGTCATCACGTTTCGACTGTAAATTCCAAACCTAATGCATTGCTACCAGTGTCAATGTTACAACCACACTCGCAGGTCCTATCAAAACATAGCCGAATGTATTACTTGCGGTTGGGATGCTAAAGAGGGCAATTGCCAGCCTCCGCTTCCCCACTGTATCAGTTGTAATGGCGACCATGCACCCTAGTCCCGAGAATATCCCGTGTATCTCGATGAGCGGGCCATTCAGGAGTGCCTTACCCTGTCTTCCGCAGGTTGCTGGCTAGTTAAAAGCCATGCATTTTACCATCTGGCACTTGCCGTTCCGTTCTTGGTATGCCTCGCTCTACGAAGGACATGGCCACCCAGGCTTGCAGCTCGGGTTCCGCACTGCAGTTGTAAAATCGCCCAGTATCATGGCAGCATTCCCGTTTCCTTCTCCCACAGCTGCGCAACAAGCCTACAAATCTTCACCCCCGGCGACGAAATAGCCTGCTTCACAACCGGCAGGCTCGAAAGGACATAAGGAATACTCCCATGAAGACTTCTTACGTCCGTACACTGAACGAACATCTGAGTCTTCATCTGCCAAAAGCAAAGGTTCTAAGAAATCAAAGAAAGGCAAGTGGTCTTCAACTCGGGGAATCTCTTAAACGGTATCGCCGCGTGATACTCACCCATCTGACCTTCCATTTCGCTGGTGCGCGCTACCTACTGTTTTTCCACCGTGGGGTCCATATGCCGACCCAGAGAGAATGCCGCCGGCTATGTAGATCTTGTGGAACAGGATCCTCCAGCCACTGCGCCCTGTAGCAGAGAGTCCTCGAAGGCTGGGACTCGGCAGCTGTCTAGGTAACAACCCTTCATTTGTTCCCTCCTCCCCTGTCCCCACTTTGACTCTCCTCCAATGGAACGTTCACGGCATTATATTCAACAAAGAGGCATTAGAGCTGCTCTTGGATTCGCAGCGTCCACTTGTTTTCTGGCTCCCACAAACAAAAATTGCATCTTTGAGAGTGCTTTGACCTCTGACATTTCTGTCTGGTCCACTTTGATCTTACCCCCCCCCCCCCCCCAGGACGGCATTCCACCTCGTGGGGGAGTCATGCTGGTCATCAGGGATGACAATCATAGCCAAACCATCTCACTGAACACACAGCTACAAGCTGTTGCAATCCATATTATCCTTCCTCGCTTCCCTTTCCTCTTTGCACCGTCTACATCCCTGCGTCATTCCGTGTCACCAGGGCAGATTTCCTCCAGTTTATTAGTCAACTCTCTCATCCCTTTTTTCTGCTTGGTGACTTTAATGCACACTACACCCTTTCAGGCTCGCCCAGAAACAGTCGGAGAGGTGCCCTCTTGGCTGAACTCAATCAATTCAATATCATTTGTTTTAACACTGGCGGACCCCCTTTCTTTGACTCCACACACATCTATTCCCATAATGGACCTCTCGTTCTGCACTGCCCAGCTTGGTCATTGTCTAGATAACCTGTTCTCTCCGACATGTACTCGAGTGATTTCCTGTGTCCTATTCATTTGCTGACTCGTATCCCACCTATGTGTAAACTCAACTGGCAGTTTTGTAAAGCCGACTGGAAACTCCTCTCAGGCAACCTTTGATGAACAACATTTCCCCAGGTGTGATGACCAGGTAAAGTAACTTAGAAACGTTTTCCTTATTGCTGCAGAATGTTCCATACCCCACATATCATCTTTACTGTGCCGTGTCCTGGACTGAGGCACGCTATGACAAGATTCGTGATGTGCTCTCTGCGTTTTTAATAATCTTAAGATGGTGAACCGTATTCCTTATAAACAGTTAGGTGCACCGTGTTGTTGCATTCTTCGAAATAGCGAAACAGGTAGCTGGATCTCATTTACTAGATCTTTTAACAGTCTCGCTCCCTCTTCTGTTGTGTGGGGCCACTACCATCTGCTCTCTAGAACCAGAGTCCATTTCCCAATTTCTGGCCTGACCATAGCAGATGTCACTGTGGACCCTACTGCTATCTCCAACACCTCAGACCGCTATTTTTAAAGCTCCATCAACCCACTATCCTCCCTCGGAAAGAAGCCACCTCGGCTTGGGTGATAACCTTTTCATCTTATGATGGTGAATGCTACAGTACCGCCTTTACTATGAGGCTAGGCGCAAATTGAGACGCGTATAGCACGTGTGGCGCGACGCAGCGCAGCCCGTGTTTTTGTACAGGTTCAAATGGGACCGCGCAAATTACGACGCGACGCGAAGCGACACGCGCCTGTGGTTGAGGCACAGTTTCTCGTACCTCGCTAGCACCGTGGGAAATCTGAGGCGGGGAGCGGAAAAGGAGCCCGGCTATATGCTCACATCGGCACGGCACATATGAGAAGTGGTAGTATTGCCCATACGATAAATTTTCCTTACTGTGTACTAAATTTTATTGCCTTTGGGCAGTATTATAAAATCATGTGATTAAGAATCAAGGCAGGAAAGTAAAACAAGGTTATCTCCTCGCTGCCTAGTATGCTGACGTATCTGTACGATCTGTTACAAAAAATTTAGAAATGGATAATCTCCACAGGTGTGATCCCTTTGTGCTCCAGGTAAAAAGCGTCCAAGACGTGAAGTATAAAAGCCTCACTGTGATTACTTGGATGTGGATGTAATAATGTAATAAGACACGCTGTACTACATGCATGTGAACCTCACATTTCCACTGCAAGTTAGAAACATTCGAAAAGCAGTCACAAATAACAATGTTTTAAATGGTTCGCCGAGATGAGAAAAAAACATTTAAATTGTTCCGTGCACATTATCAGCATTAATAAACTAATTATACAACAGGCTACACAAATGAAGAAAGTGGTCGGTATTATTACTAAAGTAGGAATATCCTAAAAGATTGTTATGATATATTTAATTTGTTGAAATGTACTGCTAACAAAGGCAGATCTACTTCCACGACAATGTTTTTCGAACTCCAACTCACAACGTACACATGGCTAGATTGAGCATTTCTGTCGCGCGCATTATCCTCTGCTGCTGACAATACACCGACCATTGTGTTGTGCGATAGATCAATTGCTTATTTTTCTCAATAACAACTATTTTATTCGCGGTCACACATTGTCAGTTTGGCAAGCCGTAGGTGAGTAATTAGTATCTGGGATGTGGCCGCCTGAAGGACTGCTCGTCATTATTTTAATACTGCTCAGGTCACGAGAGGAAATAAAATCCTTTGGTAAGTTTCCATTCCAGTCGCTCAGTGTTAAAAATACGATGGGTTACGGGGATTCCACTAAAATTCCAACAGAATTGGCAATCTATTTTAGTGTGAATTGTTAACCTTTTCTCATTAGAAGAAACATCACCGTTTGTAACAGCCACATTTCTCTTGGTGACAGGTTTAATTGTACTTAGTTTGTCACAGTGTAATTTGCCAAACTCATCTCTCAGCAACTATTGCGACAGAATTCCGAAGCGGAGTGCCTCATTAAACAAGTAATTGGCAACCACAGAGTTCAGTAACTTACGAAAATGTTTATTTTCATACTAGGAAACTCTTGTTTCGCTAGCTGTCGATAACTCTTAAAAAAATTAGTCGCTGGAGTGAAATAAATAAAAGTGGAAGTACTGATATATCGCCATAGGTAAGAAAGTTCCGTGTGTTTAAGAATTGTCAAACACTCTGCTCCTTGTGAGCTATCATTCGCCAAACTTTCGTTTCGATGTCTCGAGCGGCTTAAGAGATATGAGACATGTTGCGAGTATTTAATACTTGTGGGCGTGAGATCGGAAGTCACCTCGCTACATGGGATCCACTTCCTCGAAATCGGAGGCAGATAGAGAGACCTCCTCGTAAGTTTAAACAAAGATTCAACATGTTAGCTAAATTTCATACGCAGCAACATATGGTGTAATACGCACCAAACGCAAAATCATAACGACCCCTGATTTTAGTTGCAAACTTTGAGTTTTGCGTAGTGTCTTACTAAAATGTGTACCTCACAATAAGAATGGACATTAGCGAGATGAAGGGCACTTCGCCACGAAGCTGATATATAACCCTACAAGTAAGACAAAAATCAAATATTTTCAGTGAATAGTTTCTGTAAAATCGTTTGAGAAAGATAACAGGTTGCGCGCGGTTCGGTTCTGTCGGCGCGTGCGAAGTGTGGTGTACGCGTTGCAATATGCGCTGCACCCGCGCGACTCATGAGTGTCGTGTCGTGTCGTGCTATACGCGGCTCAATTTGCGCCTAGCCGGAGGGAGCTAGATCATGTTCTCAGTTCATTCCAATCTTTCGCCCCAGGGGCAGACGTGCACATTCAGATGTGTTGCACTTTTTTTTTTTTGCTTTGTCCTTCATATGTACAAACACATTTGGGAAGATCGCACATATCACAGATGCTGGTGTGAAGTCACTGTCATACCCATACCTAAGGTAAAACACCTTCCTTCTAGCTACCACCCACTTCGCACCAGCTGTGTTTGCAAGGTGATTGATCTAAGATTTGTGGCTGGTTGGTATTGTGACTCGAGTCTTGCAATCTACTAACCACTGCACGATGTGGATTTTGAGCGCCTCGTTCTGCAGTTGACCATATCGTCACTTTTTCAACCCTTGTCATGAATGGTTTTCTGTGGATACACCAAACTGTGAGTGGAATATTGATTTAGGGAAACTCTAAGACCTGCTGCAGGACTGCTATCCTCCATTCTCTATACTTAAGGGACTTCAGAGGCTGCCTGCTCCATTTCCTCCAGGAATTTTTAAGACACAGTTTTCAATATACGTATTGGCTTGGCTTTGTTGGAAACTTTACCCAGGTGGACGACGTGCCTGAAAGCTCTGTCCTGAGCTTCGTCCTCTTTGATATTGCCATTAACGCTATTATGGCCTTTCTCCCGCCTGGCATCTCGGGCTCCTTTTCCATTGATGACTCTGTGATCTGTTGCAGTTCTCCACGGATTTGTCTCCTTGATTGGAGTCTTCAGTGACGTCTCGATAATACTTACTCACGGAGCATTGACAATGGATTTAGTTTTTCCACTGATAAAACCATTTGTATGAAATATTGACAATGCAGTGTCTTTGTTCCATGGTCTTTACATATTGCTTGTTGCTCTTATGTTCGCTGAAACAAATTAATTCCAGGGGCTTGTTCCTGACCGAAAACTTTTTCGGCCCTCTCACTTGTTTTAGCTGGCCACCTGCTGTACCCAGTTCCTCAATGCCCTACGTGTCCTAAGTGGTACTTCCTGCGATATGGATGAGACCACCCTCCCCCATTTGTACTGATCCCTTGTGTGTCTGAAATTAAATTATGAGTGTTTCGTTTATTTGTCTGCACGTCTATCCTTCGTAGGCTATCTTAATATGATCCACCATCGTGGAACCTGTTTGGCCACAGGCACATTTCACACTAGCCTGGTTGAGAGTCTCTATGCAGAAGTTGCCAAACTACCACTGTCACACCAGCATGATGTTCTCATTGGATTATGCTTGCTGTTTGTCATGCCTGGACATCCATACTATGCCTCTGTTTTTGATGACTCACTTGACCACCAGTACAGGGCACATCCTCCTTCTGTTGTCTCCCAAAGTTCACATTTGGCAATTACTTCGGAAGCTTAATTTCATGCTACCTGCCACATTCTCAGTGCATGTGAACTCTTCATCACCTTGGCTTCATGTGACGACCCATGTTCATCTTGTACTTCATTTGCTTTGTAAGGAAACTACAGCAGATTAATTTGATCGCTGTTCCTTGACCTTTGCACACAGGTTAGCGGTAGCACATTTGTGTTCACTGATTGCTCAAAGACTGACTGTGGTGGTGGGTGTGCCTTCGCGATTGGTACCATCCATTTTTGGTATCTGCTTCTGAAATATTGTTCAGTAGTTATAGCAGAGGTCTCTGCCCTCTACCAGGCTATGCAGTACATCAGACAACACAGGATTTTAAATTGTTACACACTCCAGTTCTGTCAATGCCCTTCAGAGCCTCTGTGTGCTGTACACAGTTCATCCTTTAGTGAAATGGGTCCAAGAAAGCATCCACTTACTCACTCTTGAGGGAGCCACTGTGATTTAAGTGGGTTCCTGGTCACATTGGTCTGCAGGGAGATAAGGCTGTGCAGGTGGTGTCACTTTGGCATCATCACTGGTCGTCTCTTCATGCAAACAAGCTCCAGAGACTTTAACCTTTCCCAGGAGTTTGGTCAACCTCCTCTTTGCCCTCTCACTGTAATGAGATTATTTTAGCTAGGTTTCATATTGGGCACTGTCACTTTAGCCGTCATTTGTTAGGTGGTGATTCCGCTACCACAGTATGCTTATTGGTGTCAATCTTAGACAGTTTGCCATTTCCTGAGTGAATGCTTTTCTTTTTGGCCACTTGAATTCTAGTGTGTGTTTGTCGTATGAGTTATTAGCCATTTTTGAGAATGATGTGCTGGTTGTCAAAGCCTCAGTTGTTTTTGCGACATAATGCACTCGCGGATTTTGAAGCTTTGTAATGTGAAGCCAATCTCGCACTTTGCTCACTTTACAATACTAAAATTATGTGTTAAGAAATCTGGTGGCAGCAGTATTATTAGACTTCAGAAAAGCTTTTGATTCAGCATCGCACCGACACTTAATAATGAATGAGCTATCATACAGATTGTCACACAAAATTTGTCACTATTGAAAATTTCTTGGTAGGAAGGACCCAGTTTGGATATCGTAGATGGTGAGCCCTTGAAAACTTTAGAAGGAACTTCTGAAATTATTAGAGAAGTGCACTGGGACAATTGCTGTTAATGTTTAATATTAATGACTTGGCAACCAATATTAATAGAATCTTGGACATTTTGCAGATGCAGTTATTTGTAATGAAGCACTATTTCAAATGAAATGGCCAGGATACCTCATCAGAGCTAGTTTCTCCTCCTGGGGCAAGTATTTTTATTTGATGACTCTTCTGCAATTTGTAAGTCAATGGAGATGAGATGATTAAGGCAATACAAACATCAGATTCTCAAGTGAAGAAAATCTTCAGTCTAGGAAGGAATCCAAAATGGGATCCTGCGATCCCACTGTGACACTGACAGCTAGACCGTGAGCTGCACTAATATTAAATTATACTCTGATAAGATTTCATACTGGTGCAAAGATTTCCAACTTCCCTTAAATATTCAGAAATGTGAAGTTACACACTTCACAAAACACATGGAAGTAGGATCCTATGACTAAAATATTAATGATCAATAATTAAAGTTGGAAAGCTCTAAACAAATACAGAGTTGTAACAATTTCCAAGGGTATGAAATGGGATGATAAAATATGCTTAACTGCGAGTAAAACTTGGCTATGCTGCTCGAATACTGGGCAAAAAACTGTCAGGATACAGAGGAAAGACTTGGCTGTGATCTGTCAAAGAATATTACTAGAGTGAGATACACACTTGCCGAATAGGGCTTACCAGGTATATTACGCAAACAGAGAACAGCAACACAAATGGTCACAGGTTTGCTTGACCCATGGAAGAACATTACAGAAATGCTGAAAAACTGGAACTGGCAGATGCTTGAAGGTATACCTGGTTTCGTGTGAAAGTCTCCTTACAAAGTTTAAAGAACAGTTGTGTGCTCTTAAGTATATACCACAGCCATTTATGTATCATTCTGTAGGTACCATGAACACAAGGTTAGACTGGATACAGTGCTCACATAGGCATTTAAGCAATTATTGTCCCTGCACCCCAAATTGGAATAGAAAAGAAATAAATTGTAGTGTGTGTTGCAATGGGCAGTACCATCTGCTATGCAACAGAGTGGTTTGCAGAGTATACATCTGAAGTGCACAAGTGAGAAGAAATAGTGTAATATGCTTTTTATGTTACTGTAAACAAAATACACAATAACCTAATGGTCTATCATTTGCCAGTTTTCTTACATTAAGTATAAAGATACATGCTAAATGCATGTGCAGTATTTTTCTGTTTCTTTGTGTCCTCTTTTTCTCCTGTTTCCATTTCTTCCACTGATTTTCTGATACACAGTTCTGCTTAATGACTTGTTTCAGTCGGCAGTAACTCATAAGGATGCTTCAAAGAAGAATTCCTTAACGTTTGAGTGGACAGCACCAGACGAAGACATTAAAACATTCGTTTTCCGGTGAGTAATTTATAATGGCTTTCATGATTACAGAACTTCGGAATATTCATTAAGGTTATTGTAATAATGAATATTTAAGTAAGCCACTGTATTTAGTCAGTAACAAAGTAAAATACACACCACAAAACCAAATTGTTAACTTGGGGATAGGGAAGATTAAATTGTCTATTATACATTTGTAGAGTTAAACATTAATTACTTTGTAGCTCTTCTTTTATAATTGCTCTTATATAGTATATTTTTATAACAAAGATGAGGAAAAATAAAGCTGCTTATTACTATTATACCATTTGATGATATTATAAGTTGATCATTAGCATTTCTGCAGTAGACTGTTGGGAATAAACTCAAGTGCCCTGTAGCAGCTTTATCTTTGTGCTGTGAGTTTTGTACAAACTGCATTATCCTAATTGTCAGGGATATTTAGTGAAAAGCTGTACATACTAGGGATAAAATTTTCATACAACTACTGGTTAAGGTACTCGTTTTTAATTATTGTTTGTTAGTATTGTTAGTTTTTTGAAATATCTTCTATTCTGAATTTTCAGAGCCACTGTTGTGCAAGATTTCCAGACTTACTGGACAGGGATTTTGTCAGAAGAAGTGAAAGTTGTTGAACACCCAGAAGTCACAACTGATCATTCAACAGGAATCTCAACAACCAGGAATCCAGTGAAGTATACTACAGAGATACCAGTTATACCAGAGTTTCCTGATCCTAAAGCAGTATGTTGACCTTTTATTAACAGATAATTTAATAATAAAAGTACAGAAAGATAACTGACTTTGTTTGGCTCCCTTTTTTTTCCGTACAGATATCGGAACCTTCAAACCCTATATATGAAGGCTGTGGCTCAACAAAAGCTTGCTTTGGTCCTGGTGAATGCCTTGCAACAAAAAGTTGTAGTATGATGGTATCGGTTCTTGATAGAGTAGAAGATTATGAATTTGAAATGATGGCAGATGGTGCTTTATATGTTGCTGTTGGCTTGTCAGATGATGGAATTATGGTGAGCACTAAAATGTTATTTTTATGAGGTAGTGAGTGAATTTGAGACCTTATTCACATGTATGTCTAGTACACGAGACTAAATATACAGGAAAATTGGATAATAAATTTCAGTCACATATATAACGTTCAATTACAGGGTGACGACAGTGTTGTGGAGTGTGTTTATGATGCCACTAATACAGCTGTTCAAGCATACAGGTCATCAAATGCTCCTGATGACAAGGCCAATTTCCGCGATGAAAAAGTAAGTTACGCTACACTAAGAATTTATTACTTACATGGCTTAACTATTGGATATACACATAACGTGATCGGATACTTATAAAAACAAATATGTAAAACTGTATTTGTGAATCTATACACACGCATACTGATGTAGACAAAGCTTTTATCAACACAAGAAGCTCTATAACTGCATGAAATACCCAATTTAGATATTGTATATATTGTTTTAGCTTACTGTATAAGGTACTATGTGGTTACAAAATGTTATGAATAATCAAAGTTCTACCAAAACTCCTTAATACTCCAGCAAAAGGCTTCTGCTTTCATACCTTCCTTGTCCATGCCAATCCATGTGCAAAGAGCTATGGGCACTTCTTCAGTAGAAGAGATGTTTCACAGAGCAGTGAAAATAAGCTAGTGGTCATAGCTCTTTAAGTATACATTTTAGTGCCTGTTTTTACTAGAATTTTTTTGTTTTAAATGGTCACTCATACCTTTCGAATTAAGTATTTCATTGCTGTGTTAATTTACAGCCTTTTGAAGGAATTACATTGGTGAATCACAGTTACGTCAATGGTAGAGTTTACTGCAGGTTTAGAAGGCAAGTGGTGACTTACACGAACAACAAGACATATGATTTAGCCAATCAACCATTTTTCCTACTTCTGGCTTCTGGCACAAATATCAGAGGTATGTTAATGACATCTTATTACTGTATGTTTTGAGAAATCAGTTCAGAATATATTTTTCCCAGAATTAGAGTTAATTTTATAAATATTTACTAAGCATAGGTTAAAATACTAATGTATGTTATTCATTTAATCAACAATTTCACTTATTCAGTGATTCCTTCAGTAAGAGAAACAAAATAAAACTTTGCATAGTTTACTAGCTTCATATCGTAATAACTAAAGAACTAACACAGAACTTGAAAGATATGAAATTTAGTGTGTATCATTCATAAGAAGTGATGATTTTTAATATTATTATTTGGATGGTACTATGTAATAAACGGACCTCAATTAAGATTTATAAATGTGAAATCAGTACATCAGAAATGAACTTAAATGTTACAGAAAACTGAACAGGATTATTAACTATCTAAAAGCAAACAAATTGAAGAGAACAGTGAGAAACTTATCAGGATAGATAGTCATGAAGTAGATGAAGTTACGGAATTCTGCTAGGTAGGCAGCAAAACAGTCGGTAATGGATGGAGAGAGGAGGATATTAAAAGCAGACTAGCACTGGTAAAAGGTCATTCCTGGCCAAGAGAAGTCTACTAGTACCAAACATAGGCATTAATTTGGGGAAGAAATTTCTGAGAATCTATGTTTGGAGCACAGCATTTTGTGGTAGTGAAATATGAACTGTGGGTAAACCGGGACAAAAGAGAATCAAAGCATTTGAGATGTGTTGCTATTGACAAATGTTGACAATTAGGTGGACTGATAAGGTGAGGAATGAGGAGGTTCTGTGCAAAATTGTAGAGGTAAGGAGTATGTGGAAAACACTGACTAGAAGGGACAGAATGATTAGGACATATGTTAAAACACCAGGAAATGACTTCCATTGTACAAGAGGAAGCTGTAGAGGGCAAAAATTGTAGAGGAAGACAGACTGGAACACACACAGCAAATAATTTAGGATGTAGATTGTGAGCGCTTCTCTAGGATGAAGAGGTTGGCACAGGAGAGGAATTTATGGTGGGCCACATCAAACCAGTTTGAAGATTTATGACTCAGAAAAATTCTTTAAATATTAATTACTAAAACAAGCAATGTTAATTCTTAAAATACTCAAAAAAATTAAACTGATAATTTGTCCTCCTCAGTACATGATTAGCACTCCGTCTTCAGGCCACAAGTGGCCTATTGAGACCATCAGACTGCCGTGTCATCCTCAGTTGAGGATGTGGATAGGAGGGCGTGTGGTCAGCACACCACTCTCCCGGTCGTTATGATGGTTTTCTTTGACCGGAGCCGCTACTATTCGGTCGAGTAGCTCCTCAGTTGGCATCACAAGGCTGAGTGCACCCTCAGTACATGATTAGGATCAATAATTTGTCACCAATCCTCCACTAATTCTTGACCCACACTTTCCAAATTTAAAAACAAATCATATTGATAAAAATGAGCTAGTCTCAAGTGCTGTTAAATTTTATCTTTCAGATCATTTACTGAACAAACAATGAAAGATGCAGTGCTTTACCATGTAGCCTCAAACACAGTCGTTCATAACACTGCCAAGTGAGCTTTCAAATCAAATCTTGGTGTCTGAGCATCTCATGTTTACTGTTCTGTTGCTGTATTTTCCTTTTGAAACATGATCTGTACACACTGGAGCAGCAGACTTAACAAATAAAAATTGAGCTATATAAGGCTTGACTGGTAAAGTGGATGATACAGACCTTCTAACCAAAATTTATAATAATGTCTGATGTTTTCTTCAAAGTGAGGTGGTGCAGTGGTAATAAACTAGGTTGGCATTTGAGATAATGGCAGTTAAATCCCTTTCTAGGCCATCAACAATTTTTACAAGGTTCCCTAAATCTGATGATGCAAATGCTGGGGTTGAAAAGGGCTCAGCTGGTTTCCATTCTCCATCCTCCACCCTCCACCCTTCCCAAACCCAGTTTTGTACTTAAGTGTCCAATATCTGATCATCGATGTGCCATTGAACACTAATTTCACCCTCTTGTTGCATTTTCTCGGTTCTGTGGTGGTGGTCTGTCTCCAAAGATGTCTTGTCTTCATGGCTGACTGCCATGTGGGAACCAGTGTTTGATTTCTGGCGCAGTCAGGGATTTTTCCTGATGTGAAGTCTTATACGGAGTGCACTCAGCCCTATCAGACCAACTGAGGAGCCTCAACTGATTAGTAGTAGTTTCAAGGTCAAGAAACATGACAACTGGGAGAGTGGTGTCCTGACCACATGCCATTTCATACTGCATCCAATGGTGCCATTGGCAGAGGATGACATGGCAGTGGGCCCATTTAAGACCAGAGCCCAGAACATTATCTTACCTTAATGATGGAAATTGATACAGTACAGCAGACTCATTTCTTTGATGTTATATTAATATTGTGACTCTTAGTTTTTACAGCTCATTGAATTAGTACTAGCTGTTCAGTGAACTGTGCTTCTAAACTGTTAAAAAAATGGGTTTGAGTCATAAATCTGTGAATGTCACTTTACTTGTGGTGTTCTTTTGTCATTTATTTTCTCTCTCTCCTCCTCCCTTGATGGGTTGATTTGAATGTTTCCATTCAGTTTTCCTGTTTTGATTAATGTTTATGGCAATGAATCTATTTTCTCTGCTAACAGCACAGTCAAGAGTCACCACGTTTTCTTAAATACCACCGAGTTCAGAACAAATGCAAATATAGATCACTTTGTGAAGTGACTTTGTTTATGGAATCTCTTTGTCAAAGGTTTTGCCAATGAGAAATGACGAGTCTCAAAAGTGAACCTTCATGACCGACAACGCTACATCGAAACAGACTTGCATATCAGCAGTGTTCAGTTTGAATGATTTTTAATTTGTCAATGTAGTCATCAGAATTACACACATGATGAGCACATTTTCCCAACAGAGGCCTTTATAGTGATGTTAAATGTTAAGCACAGTCATAGGTTGGAGGGCCAATGTTACTATCGGACACAGAGGAACTCTCTTCTTCTGGATCTTTGGAAGTCCATAAAGCCTCAGAGGAACTGCACCAGGTTAAGTCTTAGCACAACCTCTAGTGGAAAGGGGCATGTGTTTTAAAGCGAAGCAGCCTTCCTTACCACTTGGTTGGTGGGTTCTTTACTGATTTTCTTTTATGTGCTATCACACAGTAAATTGTTCATTTTATCGTGATAGTTGTCACAAGACACTGAATCAGTGACATTACCTTTATCATTGTAAGAACCATCATCTCAGTATCCTGCCAAGCTTATGTAGTGCAGCCCTCTCTGTCACAGACATGTAAATCCGTCGTGGGCAAGCTTTCATAACTGCTCGACAAGTTTCGCTTCTTATTTCTTCTGCTGATTCTGTAGAAAGAGGTCAAACAGCTTCTTCAATGGCACTGGTCAATGGAGGAATTGGTAAAACTTTGGGTTTGGCTGCAATGTTTTGTCCTTTACTTAAAACCACTGTCATAGCAGCATCCAAACCATTACCATCATATTAATGATGGAGCTATGAACAACAGTTTCTTGTTGCCAAGACATCTCAATCCGGCTAAATAATGTGCACTGTTACGTTTTGTCAAAGAAAACAAGTCCAGTAAGACCATGAATGGAAATTTTGACCAACATTGAAAACCTCAGAGCAATGTTGTTCATGAAGCAATCTGGGATTTTCAGAAGCCCTACAGTGTAAATTTAGTTTAACCACACAATCCAAATAAAAATCCTCCTCATTTGAAAACCAAATTTTGTTGCGAGTTTGTTCTCTTTCCTCAGTCCAGCACACAAACAGTAGTCCCTGCTGCTTGTGCACTGCAGTGAACTTCTGAGTAGTAGTCTTCTTGTATGGATACATCTGGAGTTCACTTTTAGGAATCCATTGAACAGAGCATATGGATATGCTCAGTTGCACTACTGCCTTTCTGCATGATTTGCCGGAACTTCTCTCTAGAGCAACTCACATGGCGGAGTGCACCAATCTCGATTAACACTTAACCGCAGTTCAATCAATATATAATCCTGTTCAACGCAAAATTCTAGTGCACCAACATCAATCTAAGTTAAACGAGGGAATCGACCATGTTAAGATTTAACTGGGGCTCTTTCCCAGTTTTCTCGACATAACCGCTGTTTTAGAAGCATACATTATTAAGCTCGTGGCGCATTTTGATGATATGGATGGCATTGAGGAAGAATTGTTATACCGTGACCATTTAAATCGTGACCAAAACAGTGTTGAAGTAATATGGAAAGGGAAACCCTTGTCAAGATTATGGTGACAGGAAGTTTGAAGAGAGATTTCGTCTGTCAAAAGAAACAGCGTGGTGGTTATTAAAGCAAATTAATGATAGGTTCGGATTTCTTACTGATCGGAATAACTCCATTTTGCCAATGAACAGACTTTCGATTACTTTAAGGGCATATACAACAGGTGCATTCAACATTTTTATTGGGGACAACAGTAATGTACATCATACAACAGTGCAACGAATCATCAGTGATGTATCACACATCATAGCATCAATGTCTCCTTGCTTTATAAAATTTCCTACAAGAGAAGTGTGCCCTGTGATGTATGGTTTTAGTAAATTGGACCGATTTCCTGGCATTCCTGGTAACTTGGATTGTACCCATATAAGAATCCAGTCTCTTGGAGAACATAATGCGGAACTTTTCCGCAATAGGAAATCATATTTTTCCTTTAACTGTCAAACCATTAGTGATCACAATTTGTTAATAAGAGATATTGTCACTCGATGGCCGAGCTCAGTGCACGACAGTACCATATTTCTCGACTATGCTCAAAGAGCACAATTTGAAAACGGAGAAATACCACAAGGTCACTTGTTGGGAGATAGTGGTTGCACATGTAGATCCTATTTCTTAACTCCACTTTTAAATCTGCAAAATGAAGTAGAGCATCTATATAATTGGCCTCATATTAAAATTAGAAACACTGTTGAGAGAAAATACGGCTTGTGGAAGAGATGATTTCCCATATCATCTATAGGAATAAGATGTAATCCACAAAAAGCAATGTCAATTCTTACATAATATTGCGAGGAGTACAAGCAGTGAAAAATCGTAAGAAGATGCAGAAATTTCTCGACTTTTAATTGGTTACAGGATGAGAGAGGCCCCAACATTTAAGGTAACGAACCTGTGCTACCTGGACAGCAGATGTATCATGATGATACATTACCAGGAAAAGCAGTTTGCAGTGCTATAATTAATGAACATTTGCAATAAGGTAACATAAATTCAGATATTGTTCAGAATGGAAAAATTATTATTACAGTCACGGGATTCCGCCGTATTTTGAATTTTCTCGGTTATTTCAGCATGTAATCTATTTTTTCTGTTATCTAGGGAAAATAAAAGAATTCACTGAACTGGGTGTTTGAGAAATTTGAGGTTGAGGCGTGCCAGGGACAGGATGTGTTGCCTACAGCTGCTGCTTTTCTGAGAGATTTTTTTAGTCTGGAACTGTTGATAATTCATTATTAAAGATATATTTCTCATATCACATTGGTTGTGAAAGCAAGAAAGCAATGGGTTACTTAAATTTGGGAACTAATGACTCCATTACATTTAGAGAGTTTGAGAGTAAAATCAAATGGAATAAAATATAATGGATAGTTCTGTGTTATGTTCACTATAGACCCTAACCTTCTCTAAAAATTCTTGTTTTGCAAACCAAACTGCCTAGCAGCAGGAAAAGGCAGTTTGATTTGCAAAACAAGTATTTATATGCTTGCTGCGGAGGATGGCCACACAAACAAACTTGTTATCTCTTAAATTTTCTACTGTAACAACAAATATGTGAATGTCCAACAATTTTGCAATTAAAAGAGCACATTCATTATTATGAGAACCTTTCAGATTAGAGATTATTTTACTGCACTTCTGCTCACTATTAATGCAGTCTTATCGCCCATTAGCTTAAACTTGTGAATATGCAGTAAACACATAGGCACAAAATAATCATTTGTGTAATAACATGAAATGTGAGTTTGGCATCGCGTATTTGTTAAATTGTTTCCATATTAATCACTACTCTTTGTTTACAATATGATTTGCTTCAAACATCAGTGTGTGTGGCTATAAGATTGTAGCCCAGATCACTTATGTAAATGTTGATGTAATGACAAACTGTGCAAAGAATTGAATTATGTTGTTAATTCTAGCCAGTCATGCCTGTAGCAGCACTTTACACAATATTATGTACAACTGTATGGAATCAAAAAAATACATGAAAGTGAAGACAAAGTTGTGATTAGAAATTGCCACCAAAAACAAGTTCTCATTGCTACAAAAGGCAATGGAATTTTGTCAGCAGTGTCTAACACTTTGGGATCAGTGCAAGAACAATAATTAGTTAACGAGTGTGCTACCTCGGAAGATATGAAAGTGGAACCATAATGCTGTGGGTTGTCTGTAAGAAGTGTAATACTTTAAGTTATTACAAAGGAAAACTCTCTCCCTCCCCTCACTCTCACTGATGTTGATGCAGTTTTTCATGTATTTAATGCTCGCCTTTGCAGAGGAGAATTCCTTGTCACACCATAGTGCCAGTGAAAAATTCCTCACTACAAATACAGCTGTGGCAGAAGTTATGGGTTGCTATAATAAACATTAGCAGGTGCAGAGTATTGCTAAGAAAGCCACACATGCTTGGATTACTACAGCAGAATACAGTTTCCCATCATAGGAATGCATTACTGAAAATATCTTGCTACAAATTCTGTTGTGATAAAAGCTGTAGGTTGCCATTATAAATATTAACAGATGCAGGCCACACCACACACCGAGAGAGAGAGTGTGTGTGTTAGTTAGTTTGAATTGTGAGACAACTTTAATACATTAGACAGAATATAACACAACAGAAAAAATTACAAAAATTCAATGTCACAGGAAAATTTCTTCCAGATTTTAGTTTTTCTTTTAGGGCCCGAATCTTTAAATTTTTAATCCTCAGCTCTTTCTTATGTTCTGCCTTCATCATGTGTAATTGGGCCTTCAGTACTTTCACTCTCTTCTTGCACACATTTTTGGTTATTGTTCCTGAACCTGACGGCCCTGATTTTGCAGGCATTCTGCGAGGATGCCATGTACTTTTTGGCATGAAAATGTTTTCTTTGGGTGGATCAGGGCGCTGTGAAACAGACTGCAGCTGGGTACATCCACCAGAACATTGTTTGATGTCTCTTTACTTTGTATCATGTCGTGTGTGGGAAGTGCTAGGTTGTGTGCAGTTTGCTAACTGAAGCAGGTGGCGTGTTCTCACTGCACTGCACTCCATATTAACAACATCCACAATCATACTAAACTGTGCATCGGAATTGTATGCATTTGTTAAGGGTTTTATTGAGGAACCAACTATTTCTAACAGTTCATGGATCTTGGTTTTTTGGGTATGCCGTCCCCCCCCCCCCCCCCCCCCCCCTCCCCCACCTGTTTTATGTATGGTAGGATGTATGAGACAGGTCTTGCATCTAGGTCTGTTACAGGGATATGAGCCAAATGGTAAGGGGTTGGGAGAAGGGGTGGTGTAAGGAGGGATGAGTGTAGGTTTGGTGGATAGCAGAATGCCACTGTGAGAGGGGTAATTGAAACCCTGGCGGAGAATGTAATTCAGTTGCTTCAGTCCTGGGTGGTACTGAGTTACAAGGGCAATACTCCTTTGTGACTGGATGGTGAGACTTTGGGAGGTGGTGGGGGTCTGAAAAGATAAGGCACTGGAGATTTGTTTTGTACCAGGTTGGGAGGATAATTACGGTCGGTGAAGGCTTCAGTCAGACCTTGTATATTTAGAGAGGGACGGCTCGTCACTGCAGATATGACGACCACGAGTGGTTAGGCTGTACGGGAGGGGGATTTTTGGTATGGAACAGGTGGCAGCTGCCGAAGTGGAGGTATTGCTCGTGGTCAGTACTGGTGTAGCCATCTTTGAGGTGGAGATCTACATCTAGGAAGGTGGCTCGTTGGGTTGAATAGGACCAGGTGAAGCCTGAAATAAGAAATGTTCTGCCACTATCCTTCCCACCCATCACAGTGGTATTCCGCCATCCACTGAACCTACACAATATACCCAACCATCCTTGCACAACCCCTGCCTCGAACTCCTTACCAAATGGCTCATGCCCCCGTAATAGACCTAGATGAAAGACCTGTCCCTTACATCTTCCCACCACTACATACTGCAGTACGGTCACTTAACATCACCTATTCCATCAAAGGCAGGGCTTCCTGTGAAACCAGTCATGTGGTCTAAAAGCTAAGCTGCAACCACTGTGCTGCATTCTATGTAGGCGTGACAGCCAACCAGCTGTCTGTCCGCAAGAATGGCCACTGCCAAACTGTGGCCAAGAAACAAGTGGACCACCCTGTTGCCAAACACACTGCCAATGTGATATCCTGGAAACTTTCCCTGCAATACATGCTACGTTCCTGTAACCCTCCTGGCCTCAACCTTTATTATTCACTGTCTTCGCCCATCCAGCCCCCTCCGTGTCCCCATTCCAGCACTACACAGCTGTCATTCCACCACCATGCCTGGTCTCTTTATTTCTCTCTTTTTCCGCTACCTCCCCTCCCCTCCCTTCCCCTCCCCTCCCCTCCCCTCCCCTCCCCTCCCCTCCCCTCCCTTCCCCTCCCCACTGTCTAACCTGTGGTATTTCAGTGTCAACCATGACAGAACTACCATACCATCTGATGAACAAGATGTATGTGACAGACGAAATACCCTCGGGCTTCAAGAATATAATAATTCCAATCCCAAAGAAAGCAGGTGCTGACAGGTGTGAAAATTCCGTAACTATCAGTTTAATAAGTCATGGGTGCAAAATACTATCACTAATTCTTTACAAGTGAATTGAAAAACTGGTAGGAGCTGACCTTGGGGAAGATCAGTTTGGATTCCGTAGAAATGTTAAAACACACAAGGCAATACTGATCCTACCACTTCCCTTAGAAGACAGATTAAGGAAAGGCAAACCTACATTTCTAGCATTTGTAGACTGAGAAAGCTGTTGACGATGTTGACTGGAATACTGTCCTTCAAATTCTGAAGGTGGTAGGGGTAAAATACAGGGAGCGAAAGGCTATTTACAATTTGTACAGAAACCAGATGGCAGTTATAAGAGTTGATGGACATGAAAGGGAAGCAGTGGTTGGGAAGGGAGTGAGACATGATTGTAACCTATCCCTGATATTATTGAATCGGTATATTAAGCAAGCAGTAAAGGAAAAAAAGAAAAATTTGGAGTAGGAATTAAAATCCATGGAGAAGAAATAAAAACTTTGAGGTTTGCCAGTGACATTGTAATTCTGCAAAGACAGCACAGGACCTGGAAGATTAGTTGAACGGAATGGATAGTGTCTTGTAAGGAGGATATAAGATGCAAGAAAAGCAAAACGAAGATAATGGTATGTAGTTGAATTAAATCTGGTGATGCTGAAGGAATTAGATTAGGAAATAAGACACTTAAAGTAATAAATGAGTTTTGTTGTTCAGGGAGCAAAACTGATGATGGTTGAAGTAGGGAGGATATAAAATGTAGACTGGCAATGGAAAGAAAAGTGTGTCTGAAGAAGAGAAATTTGGGGAAGTGAAATAGGGACAATAACTACTTTAGACAAGATTAGAAAAGAAGCTTTTCAAGTGTGGTGCTACAGTAGAACACTGAAAATCAGGTGGGTAGATCAGGTAAGGGGAGAAGAGGAATTTGTGGTGCATCATGACTAGAAGAAGGGATCAATTGGTAGCACATGTTCTGAGACATCAAGGGATCACCAATTTAGTATTGGAGGGCAGTGTGGAGAGTAAAAATCGTAGAGGATGAATACATTAAGCAGATTCAGGATGACGACAACAGTAAATGGGCTACACAATACGCTCAAGAAATATGAAGAAACACATGAATTTAATGGTATGGGGAAATATAATGGTAACCCACATTAGCTATGAATTGGGATATTCAATTTGAAAAGTTAAAAAAATCATACTTAAGTTATTAATATTTTATTATTTATGCAACTGGTAGCCACTGTAAAACATTAAGTGCATATGGAAAAAAATACAAACTTTGAGTTAATAATGTCCAAAGGTCTAGCTTTCCGTAGATGTGGCGAACATAGTAAAAAAATGTGTTGACTCTATCTTTGTATAAAGATCTTGAAGAAAAAAAAAGTTGAATGTGGAAATAAAATATGTAGCCTAACTAGCTAGCATAAAGACAATGGTAACCAGCAAACAACATGATGTGGGAAACAAAACTGACTTGACTTGTGGTAGGATTAATATAAGTAGAATTTTCCATCTCCTCATTTAAATTGAAATCTGGATCATTGTCATCATGAAAACAGTCAGAACCACTGGAATCACCACACAATTCACTTAAAATAACAAAAATATCACAACTTCCTTCACTGCAATCTGCTGCTGCCTCCATTTTGAATTTGTGCATTACCATTGTTTCTCACCAGTGTATGTGGATTCCCACAGAAGCAAATAAACATTGTTTGTTGTCCTGCCATCTGTCATCAATAAGACGAACTCGTTACACTTCCTGGTGTAGATCAAGTTTACCATTGTCTGACTGTACTTGGTTTGAAAAATTCAAATTTGATGGGTACTGATATGTGGGACTTGGGGAAGGCAGGAAAAGGTGTGGACGGATCCTAACTGGTTACTGTTGGTTGCACAGTAAACACACAATTTATTTAAGGAAATAATTTTTTAAACCAATCTTTTTTTAAAAAAAAAGAGAAACGGACTGTAACACAAACTACACTGACAGGTGAAGGCCTTATTAAGGAGAATTAAAATTATTTATCGGCTGAAGGCCACAAGCAAAAGGAATAATTTAAACAAAATATTATTTTTAAACAGTTGACACAATCAGACCAAATAAAGAAGAGTGTGATCCACAGACAGTGCTCCAAGGACCAACCTGAGGAAAGTCCCTGTAGCTGTGTAAGCAGTGAGACAGGCAGCAAAGTGTTATGCTCAAGTAACAGGATGGCAACTCAAACTAGGGACAGTTTACAACTCAAACTAGGGACAGTTTACAACTCAAACTAGGGACAGTTTACAACTCAAACTAGGGACAGTTTACAACTCAAACTAGGGACAGTTTACAACTCAAACTAGGGACAGTTTACAACTCAAACTAGGGACAGTTTACAACTCAAACTAGGGACAGTTTACAACTCAAACTAGGGACAGTTTACAACTCAAACTAGGGACAGTTTACAACTCAAACTAGGGACAGTTTACACGCTGACCAACCCTCTTACCGGATCCACCTAACATCTGATAACCAGTAAAATGATGGAATAATTCAGGCGAGGGTGAAGTGACAGAGAGCACTGTGTCTGCAGAATCTGGCTTTGAAAACACCAAAAGACAGAAGGGACCACTCCACAAATGCAGTATGCAGACAGCATTAAAATAACTGTTCATTCAAACACACTAGATACACACAGGCCTGGCAAGTACTGGCACTGTGCGGACCTCACTGCTCCTCTGTCTTAAGCAAACTTCCTGACACAAGACGGCCCAGAAATATTGGAGGTCGCTCCAAAGATAGTACCACAGTATTTGCTATCGATAAGCACTGCTGCTGCCACTGATGGACAGACAGTGAGCAAACGTAGTGGCACCAGTGAACAGACTAAGAAAACGAGAGGTGACAATCCCAATACACGATGCCAACCTGTCAATGGCCCCAAGGTGAGCTGGAGCACGGCTCAGTTACCATTGTCTTTCCCTAAACCCTTCAAATAAATGGTGCAGTGGGGGGAGGAGGAGGCAGCAGCAGCAGCAGCAGCTCAGTCCCATGGCAGTTTTTGAAGTTGCTGTACCTATACCCGACTAAACAGGGTGTGCCGTAAATTTTGCTGCCAGTGCTCAAGCTGTGTTGTGGTGAATCCCTCCCCGGGGTCAACAGTCCAGAAGAATGAAGCCCCAAGATCAGGTGTAACACCATGACTTTACCCTCTGGTTTTTTGGGTGCATGGAAATGGAAGACTTGTGGCCAAAGAATAATCTTACTCTGCATGGTGCCACAAACACGCAGAACAAAACTATTGCTTATAGTGTTGTACTCCATCACATGTGCAGGGACATCCACTGCTCCTGGTTCATCGGACAGTGTGGTATAGTTCCATAAGCATCTACACTCTAAGTTCTTTGAGTTCCCTTTTGAGAATAAAGTAATGTTAATCAACTGTTACATCAATTTGGTCTTCAGAAGATGTCCATGGACTTCCGCTATATTGTCATGTAGAGGAAGGCGTAAGTAGATGAATGACGAATGCTAACTTCACTTAATGAAGGTTTATTCAGTACTTCCACATACAAGAGTGCGGAGCAAACTGCCTCCAGCCAAAACACATACAGTATATATACAGCTACAGAACATTCCAGTACAATGATTCTTGCCATTTGTGGATTTTTCTAGAATGTACTCAAATCAAATATAGAAATTATTTTTTTTTTAGTTCAGGTGACTTTTAAACTCACGACCCTCCATGCAACAATATAGTACCATAACCACTACACTACGGTGACTGCGCTACTCGGCTTCTTCTGTGACTTTGCTCCCTCCTTAAGAGAACAGCATCTTGGTGTTACCTCCTCCTATTCTGGGAACAAGTCATTAGTCCTGCATACTCCAACTCCCAATGACTGTTGTTCAGCCTGGTGGTAATCTTCTTAGAACTTCCCTTGCTGCTATGTTCATTGCCTTTTTGCTTGTTGCCTGTCACTTGAGCTTCGAATTTACCCTGGGTTGCAGGATCCTTATAGGGCGTCATTCGAAGGACATGGACCGTATCTCTGATCTTTCGTAGTCTTGCGTCGGGGTCGAAATCTTCAACTCCACATGTAACATCAGACAACTGTCTGACAACATTATAAGGTCTAAAGTATCGCCTGAGGAGCTTCTCAGAGAGCCCAACCTTCTGAACAGGAGTGAAGATCCAGAGATTGTCACCATGCTAGTAGACAACAGGGTGGTAGCTTGTGTCATACATTTGGCAATCGTTTTTTTTTTTAGCCTGCAGCATGTGGAGTCGAGCTAACTGCCAGAGTTTCATCAGCTCTGGTTAACACCTGGCCGATGTAGTTGTCATCCATATCATCAGGATGTAACAGAAACACAGTGTCTGTTGTCGTCGTCTCCTCATTCCTATGCGCCAAGAAAAATGGCATAAATCCTGTGGTGTTTTGTTTGGCAGTGCTGAAGGCAAACGTCACGAAAGGTAGCATCTCATCCCAGTTGCTCTGCTCAACATTGATAGCATGTTGGCCAAGGACTTATTAAGGCGTTCAGTAAGCCTATTAGTTTAGTTGTCATGTTATGAGTAATGTTGCATTGGCTGTTCCTCTCTGTCACAAGATTTGATTGAAAAACTTCCCTCGTTCCGTAATTAATGACCTTGGGACACCATGTTTTAATACAATGTCTTCTACGATAAATTTGGCTACCTAGAATGCTTTGGCTGTTTTCACGGTTTTTGTAATGGCATAGTGTGTCAGATAATCAGTGCAAAAAATAATCCATCTATTGCCACTAGCAGACGTTGGAAATCATCTGAGGAGGTCAATCCCAACGCGCTGGAAAGGCGTTTCAGCTGGTGGAATTGGTATGAGTCAGCCAGGTGGTTTCTAAGGGACTGCCATTCTCCTCTGGCACTCTCTACAATGCGACACATAGTGGCGGACACTCCAAGATAAAACTGGCCAGAAAAATCTCTTGCAGAACCTATCGTATGTGTGAATAAATCCTAGATGTCCGGCCTCAGGTGTGTCGTGGAATTTCTGTAGAACATCTATACCATGTGTTTAGGAATCACTGATAGCCACCTCTTTTCAAACAGATTAAAGTTTTTCTTAATTAATCTTAAATTGTCCTTTCACATCCTCTGACCGGATTTAAGGCAAGCATAATTTGACTTACCTTGGCATCCTTCTTCTGCTCAATAGAGAGATCTTGGAGTGCTGAGAGACAGTCACTATCTTCATCAAAGTCTTGATGGCCTTGCGTATGGTTTCTTGAGACACGGTCGGCATCTTGGTGTTTTCTTCCACTTTTGTACACTCTTGAAGACACAGTGCCCACCTGGAAATTCGTCCTGTTGGATCCTTAAGACCTGTAAGCCAACAAAGTGAATGATACTCTGTAACAACTGTGAATGGCATTCCATAGAGATACTGTCGAAATTTGCACATGGCCCAGCTCACAGCAAGACATTCTCTTTCTGTAGTTGAGTAGTTTCTCTGGGCTTTTTTAAGTGTCCTGTAAGCATAGGCTACAACCTTGTCTTTTCCATCTGAAATCTGCACCAATCCCGTACCCACTGCAATCTGTGTGTAGTTCTGTAGTTGCTCTCCCATCAAACAGATAAAGTACAGGGTCAGTCGTCAAGGGTTTTCACAGAACATAGAAATAATCTTGTTGAGCACCACCACACACAAATTTAGTATTGGCTTTTAACAACTCTTGGAGTGGCCTGGCTTTGATGCAAAAGTCTTCGATAAAACGACAGTAATAAGAAAGTAATTTGAGGAAGCTTCTCACATCTCTAATAATTTTAAGAGTAGGAAATTCCGTTATAGTTCTCATCTTTTATGGGTCTGGCCACACACCTTCGTTTGACACAAGGTATCCAAGTATTTTGATTTCTTTTGCTCCAAAGAGATACTTCATCGGATTAAGTTTCAGTACGGCTTGTTGGAGACACTTAAGAACAGCCCTCAGTCTTTTTGTGTGTTCATCAAATGTCTCTGAGTACAATATAATGTCATCTAAATAAGACACATCGTCCGCTTCCGGTGACTTAGAAGATTAGCCATCATCCTATCATCCATTCAAAAGGTGCCGGTGCGTTACAAAAACCAAACTACATTACCTTGAATTCATACAAGCCCTCAGGGGTGACGAATGCAGTTTTCTCACGATCCACCTCATCTACTTCAATTTGCCAGTATCTCGAGTACATGTTCATGGCAGAGAAAACCTTGGCCTCCTTCAGACAATCGAGTGGACCATCAATTAGTGGAAAGGGGGTAAACATCCTTTTCAGTTATCTTATTAAGCTTCCTGTGATCAACACAAAAGTGCCAGCTGCCATCCTTCTTCTTGACAAGAACCACTGGTGACGACCATACGAAGGCTGAGTGATGTCATTCATCATCATTTTCTCTACCTCGTCACGAATTATTTGACATTTCATTGCTGACACACGGTATGCTCTCTGGCTTATTGGTTGATGGTCACCAGTGATAATCCGGTGCTTCATGATCGATTTGTCTAATTTCCTTGTCACCTGTGGATTGAAGCATTCAGAGAACTCTGGAAGAATGGCAAGTAGCTTCTTCTGTTGTTCCTTAGTGAGATCTGGTGATAGTCAAGCTAGAAGTCTCGTAGTGGTAGCACTAATTTCGCCCACAGACTCGGCATGGGAGGTGTCTATGACGCTCGGCTGTTCTGCAATTAACGGCTCAGCATTTACTACACACATGTCTTGGAAGCATCTGCAGTTCTCGGCGACAGTTAACTATGCACAATTCACCGAATCTGTTCTTTAACTTGGTCATCCCAGCCTCTATAGTCTCGTTTTTCTTCAGTGGTATGCTTCTCTTACATTCCACTAAAGGATCCATGGGTTGATGAATGGTATGACATGGCAGCTACCTTTGTAGCGCTGACTGCAGGAATGATTACTTCGTCCAGCACACACAGTCTCCACGCATACAGATGCACATCTTTCTGTCCACAGTATAGCATAATCTTTGAGCAACTACAATCTATAATTGCTTGAGGAGCTCTCAAAAAGTCCCATCTGAGAATGACATCATGACTACACTCTTGTTAGACGATGAATTCTGAGGGCTGTGTATGGCTACTTACTCACATGAATGACACATCTTCCTGCAGGTTTTATAGGTTTTACATATTTCCCATTAGCCACCTTCAGCAGAGATGTTTTATTGTCGACGAATATGGTTTTCTGCAACTGGCGGCAGTACTTCTCTGAAATGACTGAATATGATGCTACAGTGTCCACAAGGGCTTGGTCTGATCTGCCATCCAAGAGGATATCAACATAGTTTCCTATCATTTTCATAGTGATCGATGGTGGAGGATTTTTCTTTTCGGCGGCCTCACATCCATGGAAGGTGGAACCATTTTGTTTTCCAGGTTGTGGTGGCTAGGTGATTGGCTGGAGCTTCTAAACGGCGATGGACACCTTGATTGGAGTGTTGGGGAGCATCCTCTCCAGTGGCCAGCTTGCAGCGATGGTGACCTACATCGTCCTGCACCAAAATCTTCATATTTGTCTTCATTGTCCCAGAGTTGGCGTCTGCTAAGATTGGTCTGCTGTCTTTTGGCACGGGCATCATCAAATACATGCAGCCTTACTCGACAATAGCGCACCACATGTCCCAGTCGTCTGCAGTGGAAAAATACTGGTTGGTTATCCTGGGTCCTCCAAGCATCAGTCATCCTTGGTACCCAAACAGGTTCCTCATGCGGCTTCGTAGGGATGTAACTTCGCCTGGGTCTCGACTTTTTCACAGTTTTAAAGGGAAATGAAGGATGAGAAATTGGGTTCAATGTCTGTTCCACTTCCTCCCTTATGACCTCTTGAAGTGACTCTGTTTTTTGCTCGCCTCCTGAACTTTCTCTCTCACTATCTGATGAACACTTGTGAAATTGGTTCCTTCCTCCATCCCAGACATCGATATGACATTTGGAAGCCGTTCAAACTACTTGTACTTCTTTTTTGATGCCTTGTCTCGATATACTGGCACCAATTTATGAAGTCGCCTGCTGTCGAAGCCTCCTTCAGGAGTAGGGCTTGATAAATGTCCTCAGCAACACCCTTAATGAAATGTGCAACCTTATCTTCCTCCTTCATTCTAGGATCCACTATTTTACACAGCTCAGACGTCTTGAAAGTGGGATGCTGTAATTTCTCCTGGACGCTGTGCCCTGCACTTTAGTTCATCTTCAGCCTTGCACTTCTGTCGTCGTTCATCTCTGAAATACTTGCGCAATTCTACCTGGAATACTTCCCAGCTTGTGAACTTCTCCTAATTGTTCTTATATTACTGCTTGCAGTGCCCTCCAAGTAGAAAATTGCATTAGCCAAACACACAAAACATTCCAGTACAATGACCCTTGACATTTGTGGATACTTATAGAATATACTCAAACCAAATATAGAAATTAAAATTTTACTGTGCAGGTGAGTTTTGAGCTCACAACCCTCCATGCAACAGTCTAGTATCTGCCATTCAGATTAGACATGCTCTCCGCCCCTTCTCTACAGTACAGCTTATGGAGATGGATGAAGTCACGGAGGAAGAGGTAGCCACCGCCTATATACTGCATACTGACACACTATTGGGGAAAATAAGACGAATATTGAGGAAACACTGAGTAGGAATTGTCTTTTGCCCACTCAATAAAACATGAGCATTATTGGGAAGTGTCAAAGACGATCTAAGTTTGGGGATACCAGATTCCCTGTGAGTGAGGGAAGACTTAAATTAGACAGACAGTGCGCACCATCGAAGATTGTTGCTGAGAACATCAGAGGCACACTCGACTTTTGTAGGCCAACAAGTCGGCAGTCGCAGAGCACTGTTTGTTCGAAAATCACAAAATGGACTACCAACATACCAGGGTCTTGGCACAGACATCTAAATACTGGGACAGCGTCGTTAGAGAGGCTATCAAAGTTCGTACCATGGACAGACTCATGAACAGAGATTGCAGCTACAACCTCAGCAAGGCACGGGAACCAGCACTGAGCCTAATTAAAAAGAGACTCGGCAATGAAAACGAACGAGCGACCAGGGCGGATGAGCCAGATACACAAACGCCACCATAGACGCTGACGCCAGCCTCTCAGCGACTGCCGACGCATGGCCGCGGAGAGAATGCCTCGAGGGGAAGGGGATTTAGGACTGCCGCCCGCACTCAGCTCAGTTCGTCAGTGCACCTGACGATGGTGACTTGTCTGATCACCAAAATATTGTGCCCGTTGGACACTATGCACTGGCAGTACACCTGTGGACTATTCGAGCAAGAAATACACTGGGAGAAATTGAAGAATCACATAATATTCCTTATATTTCTGAAGAGTTTTTTCATGTTCAACTATATATTTTAATAAGAGACTATTCAAATATTCCTTTAACTTCAAATGGCCACAAAAATAAGTTTTAGCAATTAACTTTCCACAGGGTATTGAATGTGTTTCTCTACGGCGCACCCATCTGCACATACACGTGTGTGTGTGTGTGTGTGTGTGTGTGTGTGTGTGTGTGTGTGTGTGTGTGTGTGTGTGTGTGTGTGTGTGTGTGTGTGTTCCCCCCCCCCCCCCCCCCTCCCCCCCAAGGTAAGTCTTTCCACTCCCAGGATTGGAATGACTCCTTACCCTCTCCCTTAAAACCCACATCCTTTCATCTTTCCCTCTCCTTCCCTCCTCCCTGATGAAGCAACTGTCGGTTGCGTAAGCTTGAATTCTTTGTGTATGTTTGTTTGTGTGTGTATCAACCTGCCAGCGGTTTCGTTTGGTAAGTCACATAATCTTTGTTTTTGGATATATTTTTCCCACGTGGAATGTTCCCCTCTATTATAATTAACTATTTTTAGATTTTTATGTTTTTCTGGCTGGGCTTGTCTACTGTTTGACACTCTTCATATAAAACGTACATGTGCAAACAGGGAAAGGCCCTAAAATGTGCCTGCTTGCTTGGGTGTTTGGTTCCTTTTTCTCTGTTTGTATCACAGTAATAGCGTTCTTGTTGTTGTTAGACTTTTTGTCTGAATTGTGCTTCTCACCTTACGTCATATACATATTTCTGTCTACTTGAACAATGCAAAATCTGGGATCGAATAATAATAACAGTATGAACTGAACATATTGCTGATCACCAGATAGGAGATGTGTTGACTGGCACACACATTTAAAAGTGGGCTATTGAAAACTATCAGCTTTACATATGTGCGTAAAGGAGGCCATGACCATGTGCGGGCATGCTTGGGCTTTTTGTGCAAGTCTGAAAGTGTGTGGTGTTGTCTCTCATCTGAAGATCATCTTTGGACAAAAAGTAAAATTTTCTAACAGTCGGCATTCTATTTAACTGATTTAATTGGTGGGTTCTGCAGCCAACCATTGATCCAACATATTTTCCATTATCATAAATTTTGTATGTCTGATGATTGGTTGTATTTCCACAAGCAGTTCTATACTAGCAGGAAATGAACATAACTTTTATTTTCAGATAATAATATTGGTATCCACTCTGCTAAGGTCAGTACATCATCTGCTAAATACTTGTCTGATGTAACGGGATGGACTGCTGCTTCAAAAGTGTTGCTCCGTCTCCATGGTGCGTTCATGGTAGCTGCATGGATAGGAACGGCAAGTCTTGGAATTCTCTTGGCGAGATATTTCAGACAAACTTGGGTCGGTACACAACTCTGCAAAAAGGACTTATGGTTTGCAGTAAGTGTGCTGCTGTGTAACTCAGCGTATTTAGATCTTACTTAAGATTATTTTATTCCCAGATATTTAATTATTGATTTTCTAATGAATAAGGCTGCCATTAACAAACATGACTTTGAAATGTGATACTTCCATTACTTTATAGCTCAAACATATTTGGAAATTGTTTCCAGTGGCATCGCATGTTGATGGTCACCACATGGGTCCTCACCATCGCTGGTTTTGTAATAATCTTTGTGGAACTACGTGGCTGGTCACAAGAAGACAATCCACATGCAATTCTTGGCACAATTACAACAATTTTAGCTTTTATACAGCCAATAGGAGCAGCATTCAGGCCTCACCCTGGAACAAGACGACGACCAGTATTTAATTGGGTTCACTGGTTCATTGGAAATTCTGCACATATTTTAGCAAGTAAGCATACTGAACAAGGAAATTAGATATAAACATTATAATAGTACTCTACATACTGTATCTTCAAAACATAAGAGATTATTTCCAACTGTCTGTGCCAATTAGAAATAAGCTAAATTCATAACACTTCAGCAGAATGGTGTGTGTGAGTGCATTATTTTATATTATTAGAAACACACACACATCAGCTGGTGCTATTAAAAAATTCATCAGTGGAGTAAGAGGAGTCATCCACTAATAAATTCTTCATGCTCCTCTTAAACTAAATTTGTTGTTAAAATCTCTTCACGTTTCTCTATTTGTTGTCCTATTGTGGCTGGTTACAATGCTCCCACAGAATAAACCTCTGCCTCTGTTGATCTCGGCCAATTGCTTTGCTGCAGTGGTAACACAGATTTCTGTAATATCCCTGAAGTTAAGCACTGTTGGGCTTGGCAAACAGTTCAGTGGGTGACTGTCTTGGTGTGCTGAATGCTGTTGGCAAGAGATGTGTACTCAGCCCTTGTGAGGCCAATTGAGAAGCTGACTGACTGAGAAATAGCATTCTGGTCACAAAGGCTGACAATGGCTTCACAGCAATGTGCTGACAACATGCTCCTCCATATCCGCATACAGTGACACCTGTCAGCTCAGGATGATAGGTGGTAATTCGGTGCCCTTGGACCTTCAGAGGCCTGTTCAGCAAGAGAGTTTGTTGACCTCCATAACCTCAACACCTACTCTCAAATCTGCTTCACCTGGCCCTCCTCAACTCAATGATCCACCTTCCTAGGAGTTGCCTTCCACCTCTCACATATCCACCTTCCTAGGAGTTGCCTTCCACCTCTCACATGGCTTCATAAACACATCTGTTCTTATCAAGGGCAACAACCTACCATCAGCACCTCCATTATGACAGCTGTCAAAAAGACTCTTCCTTCCAGCCTCTCCACCATGAATGCTGCATTTGCAGTTTAAAGCATGAGCTGGCAAAACATACCAATAACTCTACTTCAGCCTGTATTTGCAGATAACATCCTAGCCACCTTACCTGTAAGTAGATCTCCCCTGCATCTCCTCCTCTGACACCAGTAAAACTGTTAACCAAACACCAAACACCAATCAACATTCCTGATCACCCAGTATCACCCTGGCCTTGAGAAAGCTCAACTACATCCTTCAGCAGGGCGTAGACTGAATCTTCTTGCATCCTGAGAGGAGAGATATCCTACCCAAATTATATTTACACATCCAATGTAGGGTGTTGCCACCCACCCACCCTCCCACCCACCCACTCAATCTATAGAATATCCTTGTCCATTCCTATTTTAATGCTGCTCAAAATCCTGCAGCCCATGGGCCATTCCTTTGTGGATGACCCAAGTGTAATACATGTCCCATACTCTTACCCCACCACCTCCTACTGCAGTCATGTCCTAACCTATAAATGGCATGGTCACTCATGAAAGAAGCCATGTTACGTGTCAGCTATGCTGCAATTCCTGCACAGCTTTCTATGTGGGCATGAAAGGCGACCAACTGTAGACTTACATGAAGACTTCCACCAAATTGTGGCCAACTGCAAACTTGACCATTCAGCTGGTGAATATGCTGCACACTAGTACACAGATGATTTTAACAGCTGCTTCACAGTGTATACCGATTTGATACTCCCTTCCAGCCCGTGTGTGTCTTAACTATACAGGTGAGAATTCTCTCCAGTATATGCTGTTTCTGCAATCCCCATCCCCAACCTAAACCTTCACTAACTTCCAGAATGAGATTTTCATATCAGCGTACACTCCACTGTGAAGTGAAACTCCCTGATGTTGGACTGAGACTCGAACTTGGGACCTTTGCCTTTTGCGGGCAAGTGCTGTACCAACTGAGGTAACCAAACACGACTCGTGGTCTGTCCCCACAGCTTTAATTCTACCAGAGCACTTACCCGCAAAAGGCAAAGCTCCCAAGTTTGTCTCTCGGTCCAGCACACAGGTTTAACCTGCCAGGAAGTTTCCTTCACTAACTTGTTCCCGACCACCCTGTCACCTCTTTCCTTTTCACTTCTGTCATTGTCCGTATCATGTACTCCATTCATCCATTAGTCTCCCCCCTACACCCCCTTCCCCCCTACACCCCCTTCCCCCCTACACCCCCTTCCCCCCTACACCCCCTTCCCCCCTACACCCCCTTCCCCCCTACACCCCCTTCCCCCCTACACCGCCTTCCCCCCCTACACCGCCTTCCCCCCCTACACCGCCTTCCCCCCCTACACCGCCTTCCCCCCCCTACACCGCCTTCCCCCCCCTACACCGCCTTCCCCCCCCTACACCGCCTTCCCCCCCCTACACCGCCTTCCCCCCCCTACACCGCCTTCCCCCCCCTACACCACCTTCCCCCCCCTACACCGCCTTCCCCCCCTACACCGCCTTCCCCCCCCTACACCGCCTTCCCCCCCCTACACCGCCTTCCCCCCCCTACACCGCCTTCCCCCCCCTACACCGCCTTCCCCCCCCTACACCGCCTTCCCCCCCCTACACCGCCTTCCCCCCCCTACACCGCCTTCACCCCCCCCCCCCCCTACACCGCCTTCCCCCCCCTACACCGCCTTCACCCCCCCCCCCCTCACCGCCCCCCCCCCTCACCGCCTTCACCCCCCCCCCCCCCTACACCGCCTTCCCCCCCCCCCCCTGCACCGCCTTCCCCCCCCCCCCCCCTACACCGCCTTCACCCCCCCCCCCCTACACCGCCTTCCCCCCCCTACACCGCCTTCCCCCCCCTACACCGCCTTCCCCCCCCTACACCGCCTTCCCCCCCCTACACCGCCTTCCCCCCCCCCTACACCGCCTTCCCCCCCCCTACACCGCCTTCCCCCCCCCCTACACCGCCTTCCCCCCCTACACCGCCTTCCCCCCCTACACCGCCCTTACCAATGTTGAGAGTATAAGGATCTACAAGGGGAGCAGGAGGGAGTAGCATAGTATTGAGAGGCAGAGGAGTTTTGACACACACACACACACACACACACACACACACACACACACACACACACACACACACACTTGCGCACCACAGGACTGTGCTGCTCCCTCCTGCTCGCCCTTGTTGATCCCTATCCCTATCCCTATTCCTATACTGTCAATAGAGGCAGGGGGTTTCTGCGATTCACATTGATAATTACATTAAAAGTTTTTATTTCTTGATTCAGTTAATTTCTAAGCAAAATGAAAAATAAGAAATCAATTAACTTTTTGGTGTATGTTTTCTGATTTACAGTTGTTACAATTTTCTTTGCTGCAAAACTGGGAAAGGCTGAACTTCCTGTATGGCTGGACTGGATACTAGTGTCATATGTGGTGTTCCATGTGGTCATGCACCTAGTATTTTCTGTAAGTACAGATTTGACGGCTTTTCTTTATATCAAAACACAGATTTTATAGTGATAAGTGATTAATTTGAGACAAAAAACCATACACCTTGTGTAATGTGGCCTGAAATATGGTATTTTTGCCAAACATAAACATATTTATTGATCGTAAACAATTTGTTGAATGTGGTGTGGACAGTAGTAGTATTTTATAAACGTTTAATGATATTGAAACAAACATTAGAAAGTCCAAGATATGTGTCGACTGTATGTCAATAGACCATTCTCTTAGAGGTAATTCGTAATGTTGGAACACAATATATGTTCCGCAATCCTTCTGCACATAGACTTCAATGATATGGGCCTGGAATTTAGTGGATTACTCGTACTGCCTTTCTTGTATATTGGTGTGGCCTGTGCAACTTTCCATGCTTGTGTACTGATGTTTTGTTGAGCAAATGGTTGTATAAGATTGCTGGGTATAGTTATTTTATCAGCATACTCTGAAAAATCCTAATTGGTATAAAATCTGGACTGAAAGACTTGATTTTATTAAGTGATTTAATTGCTGGACTACTCGGAGGCTATTTACTTAAAGTTAATAATGTTGGCAGCTGTTCTTGATTTTTAATTCTGGAGTATTTGATTAGTCTTCTTTGGTGTAGTAGTTTCAGAGGGCTGTGTTTAGTAACTTTGCTCTGGCAGTGCTGTCACAAATAGTGACCTGTCTTGCTGCTAGTATACTTTACATACAACCAGGATCTCTTTGGAATTTATGCAGGTTTCAAGACAAAGTTCCATCGTGGAAACTATTATACGCATCTTGCATTGAAGTCCACACTAAGTATTGAGCTTCTGCGAAAGATCACCAGTCTTGGAGATCTTGCATTCACTTAAATTTGGCACACTTTTTTCAATTGGAACAGTGTTATGACCCATTTTGTGTAGCAATGGGAATCATCTCCATCAATTGTTAATTTATCTGATATAAATCTTTAAATTGCTGCAGATACTATTTCTTTAAATTGAAGCTACATCTGATCTGCACTTACATTGTTAATCTGGAAGGAGTGGAGATTGTCTCTGAGGAAGGTGTTAAGTGAATTTTTATGTGCTTTTTTTTAATAGGACTATTTTTCATTTATTTTTGAAGAATTTGGAAATGACAATATTAAATTTCGCTAAGGAAACCCTGTGTTGATACTCATTATTAGCGCAGTATTATTTGTTGCTAAGAGGTCAAGTGTGTTTTCATAACTGCTCAATATTTGTGTAGGCTCATGAACTAACTGCCGAAAATAATTTTCAGAGAATGCATTTAGCACAATTTTGGATGAGGTATTATGCATACCTTCAGATTTACACATGTATTTTCATCAGTCTATCATGGGTAAACTGAAGTCACCACCAACTATAATCGTATGAGTTGGGTACTTGTTTGAAATTAGACTAAAGTTTTCTTTGAACCTTTCAGCAATTGTATCATCTGAGTTGGGAGGTCAGTAAAAGGATCCAATTATAATTTTGTACTGGTTTCCAAGAATAACCTCTGCCCCCACTAACTCAAAGGAACTATCTACTTAAATTTCAATAAAAGGTAAACTATTTCTACCAGCAACAACCATGCTACTGCCAACTGTGTTTAGCCTATCCTTTCAGCACACTGTTAGGTTCTTTGCAAAAATTTCAGCTGAACTTATCTCTGCCTTTAGGCCAGCTTTCATTGCCTGTAATGGTTTGAGCATCCGTGCTTTCTCTTAGCACCTGGAGCTCCGATACTTTCCCAAAACAGCTACAACAATTTCCAACTGTTATACCAATAGTTCCTCTATGTTCCTGTTTGACACTGAAGCCTTTTTTGTGTTTCCCCGAGACCCAGTAACCTAAAAAACCACACAGTCCATGCCACACAGCCCCTGCAACCCATGTAGTGACATCCTGTGTGTAGTGGGATTCCTGACCTAGTCAGCAGAACCTGAAACCCAGCCACCCTATGGCTCAAATTGAAGAATATGCAGCCTACGCAGTTGCAGAATTGTCAGAGTCTCTGATTCAGACCCTTCACTCAGCTCTGTACCAGAGATCCATGATTGGTCATGTAGACAATACTACAAATGGTGAGCTCTGCTTTTCATCTCATAAGCAATACTAACAACCTTTACCACTTATGTTAGCTGCTTGAAACCAGGTAGAATCTCTTCCAATCCAAATTGACACACACAATTGGTACTGACATAAGCCACCACCTGCAGTTGGCTGCATCCAGTGCTCTTCATGGCATCTGGAAGAACCTGCTCCATGACTGGAATGGCTCCACTCTGTATGCACACTGAGTGCTTATTGGTTTTCTTCCTTCCTTGACACCCATGTTCCTAAGGGACCCCGTAATGTGTCTAACATTGGAGTTCCCAGGTACCAATAATCCTACCCTCTGTGACTTCCCGGATTTTGCTGGCTGAGAGGTTGTCAGCCACAGACAGCACCTGGAATATGTTTGTCAGATTAACTGGGCAGGCCTTATGTTCGGCTCCCTGGGAGTATTTCACCACCTGCTGCACTCGAAGGTGACCTCCTACTCGACCACGGGTGAGGGGTCAGATGTACTGGACATTTGTTAGATCCACACAGCCGGCCCGCAACAGTGATGCCCATCCACTGCAGCTTCAAGCTATAGCGGAACCCAGCACAACCTGGAGCTGGGAGTGAAATGTTACCAGCTCCATTCCCATTTATACACAGCAATTGCAGTCCCTATCCATAATATAGTCTGTGGAAAACTATACTACACATACAAATAAGGACAATATAAATGTATCCAGAATGAGATTTTCACTCTGCAGCGGAGTGTGCGCTGATATGAAACTTCCTGGAAGATCAAAACTGTGTGCCCGACCGAGACTCGAACTCGGGACCTTTGCCTTTCGCGGGCAAGTGCTCCACCATCTGAGCTACCGAAGCTCAACTTACGCCCGGTACTCACAGCTTTACTTCTGCCAGTATCTCGTCTCCTACCTTCCAAACTTCGCAGGAGCTCTTCTGCGAACCTTGCAGAACTAGCACTCCTGAAAGAAATATAAATGTACTTTGTCACCCTATAGTAGACATGGAGGAAAGTGGAAGAACTGTGTGTAGTAAGTTAGACTAACATGCAGAGATCAGAAACTCGACTACCAAAGCACTCGAAGTACTCAAGTGAGACAAATAATTATTTTTGTTCTCGTAGTGCGGCTGCTCCATACCACATCCATTTGCAAACTTATTCCTCTTGACTTCGTATCCTGACAAGTTGATGTTGTAAGAGTATCTCACTACTTTAAACTACAGAATAGTGAATAGGTTTTCAAAAGTAACCTTCTGTATTGTTCCAACTATTTACATCAGTTGTGAAGACAGACCCAAATATCAGTAACTCATAAACTGAACCAAATCAGTCAATACGTCTGACCACATCAAACTTCACCCAAGATAGAAAATTTACAATAGCCATTTGTCCTGAGTGTTTACATTGTAGTATGTCTGATGTGTTCCCGATGCTTTGAAAGGGTGTCACTAAGGCATAAATGTCCACATCCATGCTGACTATGCCTTAATGCTCCTAATGTGTCACATCACTGCATACATGCCATCAGCACAGATCGGGGTGCACACAATGGGTTTTCTTTTTCTACTACATAAAATGTTTATTAAAGACTTGATCATCCTTTGACTATGTTCCACTGAGGATGGTCATACTGGCATTCTCACGAACAACCCATGGTATCCTACAAATCTCCCCATTGAGACAAAGATTTCGTGCAAAAGTCCTTCAACCTACTATTTACAATTAAATGTAAAAGAACTGGTATCATATTACAATTGATAAGTTTTATTTATCCGTACTAAATATATGGAAACTTTTCTTTGAATCTTCATGCATGATTATGTTGTCACAGAGTTAGTGTGGAAGCTGTCTCCAGCAATTCAGCATACCATGGTGTTTGTGCTCAGTCATTACACACCCCATAACATTAATTAAACTTACAAAGAGGATGAGATGTGCTTACTTCATTTAAACTGAAATACATTGCTGGGTAACAGTAGAAGTTTATCATTAGAAATTACTTAATTTCATCCTTTTTCAAAAGTCAGCTACATGGAATATAGATTACCACACGTGGGTTCCATTGTAAAGTTGTTTGCTCCTAACTAATTTGGATACTCCTTTGACAAAGTGACAAACAGTCACTACACGCATCTTCTCCAACCTTAATAATTCAGTTCAATCCTCTCTATGGGCAGATACTATACAACCATTCTTCCTTTCAGATGAGTGTCACCTATCCATTCCCTACAAAAACAGTTTGTTACACTCTGCAGATTCAACTAAGGAATAGGCCCCTCTATTTTGTACACCTGTCCCAAGACTCCTCTACCCTAAATGTGGTACAGGCCATTTCTTTCTTGAATACACCTGTGCTTAGTTGTAGGACAGCCTTTCTAAAAGTCTGCCTACTAACTCAAACTCCTTCAACTCACCTAAGGCATGGTACACTTCTTCATATAAAATTTAGTTGTGCACAGTACCTCAGTTTCATTTCTCAAGTCCTGACAGAGAGGGGTTCCTTTATTTCTGGCGTGTCTTCGCCCCTTTTCTTAAAGCATACTGCACTATACTCCCTATACAAAATTGATTTTCCCTAAATGATTGTTGCTGTACAAAAAACATTGGTGTTGTAACTTTGGGCAATGGTATTCCTTTCCTGAAGATCATTTAGATCTCCTCCAATGTTTGTATTTAAAATTATTGAAGCCAACACGTATATCTCAATTTGGCAATAAAAATTCCACAAGGCATAGCAAAGAAAGGACTGAAATTGCCATTTTCATCCTCTGAAGACTCAACTGATTTTATAGTGATGTCAAAACCTGCATGGTGGTAGAGTGAACTTTATTTTATTTTCTCCTTATCTTATAATGTATATCTGGGTGATTAACTGTTGTTTGTCTTCTTACACTGATTGAACATTGTTACTTATAGAATCTTTGTGTTTGCTACTCCCGTTTCTTGTGTACTGCCTACTTTAACTCTGTTTAAAACTGATAAAATAGTCTTGTGTTATTGACCACACACATGTGCTATCTATCAACAGATTTCTCTATAGATGGCACTACAATCTTCCACTCATTACGCTTATGTTAGCATGTCATATTTCAGTCTGTTACACTGCATGTACAGGATTTCCCCATCACCTTCTCCTGTGATGTGTGTAATGCACAGTGTACGAAGTTCTTTCCAACTTTTTCACCAACGACAGAATGTCATCACTGTCATCATATACAAGTAGCTCTTGTAGTAATACTCTTGCTGATGCTTAACCCAGAGTTAGAATCAAAACTGACACAGAGAATTCAAACCAAAAGGTAAGATGCAGGATTGGTAAGATTTTCCATCAAATAAGATAGTAGTAGTATAATTATTGGAGTTTTCATGCAACCTCACCTGGCAATATCTGGCCATTGAATCCATTGAGCTAACATACTGGGCTTGCTCAAATCTGACTGACAGTTCCTCAATACTTGCCCTTTGTGTTTTTATGTAATCATTAAGTATACATGCAACTAAAACTAAAAACACACCTGCTGTGGCTTTTTTAACCCCTAACGGTGGGCTGTTATACAAACTAGTACTTTGTTCAATCTCCTCATTATAACCATACTGTTAATTTTATCCTGAACTGCAGACCTTAAACTTAAAGGCACAGGATAAAGTTTGCATATGAATGAGTTAATATTCTTGGTATTAAACTGACAGATGTAACTTCCTAAGACTCCTGGCTCATTGGGAAAACTGATTTTTAATTTGATAGAATGTGGTACAGTGCCACTTTCTGATTGTCCATTTACATCTTGGACACATTTTCTCTGTATTACTATATTCTGCATAATAACTTCATTATTTTGAAAGGTAGCAATATACGCTTAACATAAACTTCTGTGACAGCTAGCTGTATGAAAATCTGAAATCACTTTGCACTTTAGCAGCCAGTCTATCCCCAACAATACGTCTGTGAACATTTGAAACAACTATTATAGACTGTATACATTCAAACTGGCCCAATTTTCTATTTCATTACATAGCATTGTATGGATTTAGGCTACTAATTTTTGTATATATGTGTCAACTATGGATCAGTCACATTCTGGATCCTGGCCCTCAACCCAGCACATTTTGTTTTTTTTCTGTTATTACCAGATATTTGCCTGTTGTTACATCCTTACCAATTCCTAAGTATTACCAGCATTATTGTTCATTGTTATCAGGGGTTGGTATTAGTATCTGCGAATGTGTATTAATATTGCTAGTTGTAGTCTATTGTTGATGGAACAGAAATTCTTTTCTCTCTCCTTTGGAAATGGTCTATTGCCTTTGTTCCTTGTTCTGATTAGTAATGTTAATATTTTCGTTACATTCCTTAAGGTATCTAATCCCTCAACAAAAGTTGGTAGCTCATTCACAGTTGTCCAGCCTCTACAAAATGTCTGTGTGTCATGCCGCAACTGATATATTAACACTTTCCCTAAATGTGATTCCTATAATGCATTATTTAAATAGTTTGATCTTATTATGTGTCACTCAATTTACTTCTTATAATTACCCCAAGAACTATTATAATGCTTAAAGTCACATAAAGTATTAGCTTTTCATGTGTGCTAGGAGACACATATTGCCTTTTTAAAACTTCCCTGAAAAATTCTCCCAAGACTTGAAATCTTCAGAATGGGCATTTCCTCAGTCTGATGAATCACCAACTAAGCCTATAATCTATCTTTCCGGAGTCCTCCCATCTTTTCGGTAAAGATCTACAGAATGGCCTTGAAAAATGTACTGGATGCACCTCCGCATCTGCTCTGAACTTATGAAACTGTTCAGAAAATTTTATTCTATTTTCCATTTGAATATCCCCAAACTAATGATGTACACCAACATTATTATTAGTCTTCCATGCGGTACATCAGTGTTAATATTATTCTCATTAATTCTAAATTATATTATTTCCTTTCTGTGGTCTACAATATCTCACAAAGAAAGAGTTTTAATACCAGTGGATTCAACTGCATCCTGTAGTTTTTGTTGTACCAACTCCTGTATTCTATCTTCCAAACTAATAAAGGTTGTTTGCGGACTCAAAATTTCATTCAATAATTGTCTCTGCTTTGTTTCAACCCACTTGCGTATGTACCTGATATCTGATTGTTTGTACTTTTATTATGAACTTCTTTCAGATAATTATTTACTTCATCCTCCACTAAATCACACTGTGAATTAATGTCCATTTGTAATTCACTAGGCAAATCATTTCATTCTTTCTCAATAGCAGTAATTTTATTTTGCTGCATGTTAACTATAGACTTCAAATTCCTCTTCAAACATTTTTGCATGTGATTTAATTGCTGCAAACTTGGTAGTTGTAGCCTCTAATATTGGTTGATATTTTTTTTTCCAACTTCTTAAGTCTAACTTCCCATTGAGTCTATAGAGTCTTAATGATAACTTCCAGTTTGGTTTTATCATTGTCCCTAAGTACTATAAAGGCCCTGTGAGTTTCTTAATGCTTTTTTCTAATTTCATGTTAAATGCTTCCTTCACTGTTTTCCTCCACTGCTCTGTTGTTCTGTTTCACAAATAACCTAAACCATTCCAGTGCTTCTGATGCCATTTTTTTGTCCACAAAGGCATACACTGCTAATTAAATGCTCAAATAATTAGTTAATCTAGGCATCACTAGTCTTCATCACACACATTGGTAACTAATTTTGTAAGTTCCTGTACACAAAATAATAGAATACTAATAATAGAAGAGTGCTAAATTTACAAAATCGTATCCGACCCAATGTGTAGACCAGCAAACTGCCACTGACTGCACAGGTTAAGTGGGCAAGTCGTATTGAGAAGCTGTAACAGGCAGCGGCCACTCTGGCTCACATGTGCACGCTTGAGGAACAAATCTTCCACAATAATATTCTGTATTGTTCCAGCTGTTTACATCATTTGTGAAGACAGATACAAATGTTAGTAACTCGTAGACTGAGACACATCACTCAAAACATCCAACCACATCATGCACAACTTAAGATCAAAGGTCTACAGTCTTCATTCGTCTTTGAGTGTTTGCATTATAGTATGTCCTCCTTCTGTGTGGTATTCATGATACTTTGAAAGTGTGTCCCCAAGGCATAAACATCCATGTCAAGCAAGTGCTAATTCAGTCACCATGCTGCAGCTTGTCACTGCGTACTACTCATATGCACAGATAAAAAAAATCAAGGTGTATGCAGTGGGTTTTTTCCACTACATAAAACGTTTATAAGAGATACATCCATCTTTTGCCAGTGTGTGTGTCCTCAGTGGAACATAGGTCATTCTCACAAATAACTTATGTTATAGTAAACTTCCAGCCAAAGCATGCTCTCTCTCTCTCTCTCTCTCTCTCTCTCTCTCTCTCTCTCTCTCTCTCTCTCTCTCTCTCTCTCTCTCTGTGTGTGTGTGTGTGTGTGTGTGTGTGTGTGTGTGTGTGTGTGTGTGTGTGTGTGTGTGTGTCTGATTTCAGACTGAAGCTGAAATGCGTTGAATGGGAGCATCAGTTTGAATTGGGGAAGGAGCGAGGGATAGCAGGGTATTGGTGGGGGAAGAGAAAACCGTTATGTCTGGCAGAATGAAATGGATTAGAGGTAACAGACAAGGCTGCCTGGTATAGCATCATGAGGCCTTGGAGAAATTGAGGGAGGGGAGGAACTAGCTGGCCCGGGTTGTGAAGCAGCCATTGAAATAAAGCATATTATGTTCAGCTGCATGTTGAGCAACAGGTTGGTCCACTTTCTCTACACTGCAGTTTGGAGGTGGCCATTCATCCTGGTGGATAGCTGCTTGGTACTCATACCAATATAAAAAGCTGTGCAATGATTGCAGCAGAGCTAGTACACAACAGGGCTGCTTTCACAGGTGGCCCAGCCTCTGATGGGCTAGAACCAGAATAGGAAGTGATGGGTGGTTGGATTGGACAAGTCTTGCACCTGGGCCTTCCACAGGGATAACATCACTGTGGCAAGCAGTGTGTTTGGTAGTAGTGTAGGGTTGGACTGGAATGTTGTGGAGGTAGGATGGGCACTGGAACACTGCTTTAGGAGGAGTGGGAAGGATCTTGGGAGGATGTCACACATATCATGGCAAGATAATAAATAATCAAAGCCCTGACAAAGGATGTGGTTCAGTTGCTCCAGTCTAAGGTGGAATTGGATGACAGGGATGCATTATTTTGTAACTGATTATTGGGAGTGGTGGAAGGATTTGTGGTGTATGGGTATTTGGCACACCAAATCTGTTTGCAGTCTAGGTCTGAGGGGTTGTGCCTGACTGTGGAGGCTTTTGTGAGACTGGCAGCATACTGAGCAAGGGAGGTGCAATCATTGTAGATATGCCATACTCAGATGGCTACACTGCACAGGAGGGATTCTTTAATGTGGAAAGGATGGCAACTGTCAAAATCCATGCACTGATGGTGATTGATGTGTTTAATGTGGACAAAGGTGTGGATGGAGCTCTGAGAGAGGAGGTGGTCAACTTCCAGGAAGATAGCATGTTGGTTTGAGAAGGACCAAGTGACATGTATGGGAGAGGTGGTGTTGCGATTGTGAGGGAGTTTGTGTCCCCTCACCCTCATTTTGCACTGCTCTTTTTCCCTTCTGTGCTACTCTCCTTCCTGTTCCCTTTCCCCAGCCTTGTCTGTCACCTAGTCCCTGCACACTTTGCTATGCACCACTTTTTCACCTTCCCTGCCCTTTCTCTGTCATCCCTCTGTGTTCACTGCTCTGCTACAGATAATTACTCCTGTTAGACATATTTGCCTGGTCTGAGCAGCCGTAGAAAGCAATCATTTGCGTAAAGTGTGTGTGTGTGTGTGTGTGTGTGTGTGTGTGTGTGTGTGTGTGTGTGTGTGTGTGTGTGTGTTTTCGTCTTTTCTTATGAAGTTTTTTGTTGGCCCTGTCTGCAACTGTCTCATCTTTACAGTGAGTAGCTATGTATCCTTTCCATGATTGTTAAGGGTATTGAAACAGAAATTTTTTCTATGTCATAGGGAAAGGTTAAGCTTTTTTCTGTATAATCAACATTAAAAACTTTACATACTGCCATTATGATTGGTTTAAAATGGAACAATGAACTTAACTGCAATTAATGTTGTGTAAAGTGGTACAGTACAGAGCATTTCTTCTTAGATTTCTTCGTGATTATAGCTAAAAGGGCAGAAACTGGTCGGTATGCACAGACATCAGTTTCACATAAAGCTGTTATGCCCTGGGTATTTTTGCTAATTGTTTCAGCATAAACAATTGGGACATATTGTTTTGTTATACTACTATTTATGTGCATTGTGAAAATATCATAGTTCACTGCTTCCGATAAAAATAGCTTCACTACACAGATAAAGTTTATTGGGGGGGGGGGGAATAAAGTCCTATTGAGAAACCTTGTTTAGATACCTTAGAATTTTTTCTGAAAAATTGAAGGTGACCACATGTATCGTGTAAGTGAACTATTTACACAGTTCTTGTTTATCACTGACTAAAGTATCAGTAACACACTTGCAGCTACAACAGGTGTTCACACACGTGCTCACTCACTCTGTTCAGAGATTCATTGCTTTCATTTCAGGTCACTGGTTGTATGAGTGAACGACATAGTGCATCAAGGATAGACAGTTTCCCAATGAAAGACATTGCATCAAGTCGTATGGCACTCCAGACTGACAGGAAACATGATGCTCCGGTAAGATGTATTACTTAAAAGAAACTCTAGCAATTCATTTTAGAATATTTCTAAAGTTTATGGGACTAACACCAAACAAGACAGCTAGTGGATACTGACTGTACACAGAGGAGTAAAACATAAGCTGTGGGCCATTAAAATTGCACCAGCGTGAAGGTGACATGTAAAAAGTCAACCTGGCACCAAGTTTACTATGTGCTTGGATATTGTAATACCCCCTTGCCTTTAGTGTAGCTAAAATATGTGCATTTAAATTGTGCAACCTTCAGCACAACTAAGAACCATATCAGTATATTGCAGTAGACAAATGCAACATTACTTTTTGATTTGCTTATTTCATAATCCAACTGTAGAAGGTAAGTCAGCTGAGACTGCTTACTGCAACAATTTAGTTCCAAGTTGTGTTATTTGGTGTACTCAGTACCTCAAATAAAATCACATATAAATTAAATAAGTTCACATACTTAATAATTTTTAAAATTTCTGATTGAATTTTCTCAAAACATTGATGTGTCTATCGACATGACCTTGGGCTCTTGTATGATTAATTGTTCACTACACTGGCACTTGGGTGCACTCAGTTTACACTGGTTTGTTGAGCTCTGCCACCAGAGTATACGTACATTATTAACAGTTGTACCAACGTGAGTATTGCTGATAATATTTTAGCTTGATTCTCTAATTAGAGAAGTTCATTATAGAGTTACTGAAATGCACATTTGTATACTTGACAAAATATAAATATGTACTTTCTGTTAAGAATTAAGTAATTTACATGCTTCCCAGCTTCAAATTTACATCATATGTATTTTCAACAATCAGAGTTTCAGATTTTAATTACACACGTATCATTTGTGTCTGAACTTTACATCGTAGAATGTCATATAAAGTTTTTCCTTCTACTTGGAATTCTGAAAACGTTAGGCACATAAATCTGCATATAAGAAACACACCGGTTCTCTAAAATTATTTAATAATGAGGACATTAATTATGTTTGCATATAACATATTGAGTCAATAATTACAGTGAGTGGAAAATAAAAGTTCCCATAATAAGCATTTACTATGGGTCAGCTTGTTTATTAAAGGGTGTATCATGTTCTGCAATTGCATTATAATATGCAAATGCTTAATATTTCACAACAACAGCACAAAAGCACAAAATAGGGTTAACAAAATCGGGTTAACAAAATCGTACATTTTGTGTATGATGATATATTATGTGAAGAGTTTCTTTTGAGAAAATGCACGTGACTGTTAGTCCTTTATGAGAAGGTTTTGTTATCCTTGTGTGAGGAGGATAAATGTGTACCAGCATGTCAGAATTGAGCAGCAGCAGGTTCATTGCCTATCAAGACTGCAGTTTATCTTTCTGCAATACTGCTGCTTGTGTTTGTTGGGATTCCACGACTGTCATGTGACAATGGATTCAATGGGTTCAGGGAGGCAATAGAAAAAGCCATGCAGGATCACAGTGTCTCCACAAGCCTGCTGCCCAAGAGGACACAAGCATTGTTTGCTTGAGCTGTGCAGGACTGTACAATTACATCATATACCTTGGATTATAAAGGACACTTTTCTGTAGCAACTTAAGTTCCAAAAAAAGAATGCCATGGTGCCTGGAGCACCATGATTGTCAGCACAGGGACTACTGTTGAACTTTGCTTGGTGCAGCAGCAGTGAAAGGCACAGAGAGAGTCATACACACAGCAGTAATGCTGGATGCTAGAGTAGCATGCACGACCTTTACATACTGGTCGCAGTTAAATTTACAGCCACACAATGGATGTATCCATGTGTGGAGGCTCAAAGGAAAAAGATTAGTGCCAGACTGTAATCATTGTCATAAATGTAGTCCACGCAGTGGGTGTCATGGTATGGGATGCCACCACATAAATATTACACCCCTGGTTTGCACAGTTAGTAAGTTGGCTATCAGGCATTTATGATATGTTAACATTGCCTGTGTCTTTACCTTATTCTCCATTATGCAGCAAAACTGTGTGTTGTCTTTGCTGTCTTAACCTAGTTCCTTACGGAGGCCCTGGCTATTGAATTCTCCTGATCTCTCTCGTATTGAAAACATCTAGTAACAGGACGCTGAAAGTCTATTGCACTACCTCTCACCAGCCACTCTCATTGATCATTTCTGCAAGAGTGAAGCAGCATGGAATGATGTGCCCATATCTACTGTCCAAGCTCTGCTCAATTTGATGTACAGCTGTGTTAGCCACTGCTGCTACCGCAGAAGCCAGCTCTGTGCACTCAATTCTGCTCCCTGTATACCCCCAAATCTCCTCTATCTTCCTACTAAACTGTGGAAGCAAGTGAAGTAATTTTTTTTTATTTGCTGTCCTTCCTGGTTTTGCAATTTTGTTACCAGTGTAGCTCTAAAGGGGATACCAGTTGTCTACAAAGAATGACAATGCACTTGCTCATAAGTTTGTATGACCCACTGGACAATCACAGAAATTCTGGAAGTCCAGTTCAGGCAAATATATGAAAATAAGCATCAGTTATCCCACAAAAGTCTACTTATAAAATTTCAAGAACAATATTAAATGAAGAATCTAGTGATGTAATTAAAAACCCTGTATACTAGGTCTAGTAGTAAACTACCAGGCTCACTTTCTGTGAGTACCTGATGGATTTGAATCTAGCATGCTTGCATGAGCCAACCTTGATCCTTCATGTGCATTCATAAATTTTTTCCTGTCTGTAGATAGCATCAGCTGCTGGCAAGCAGCTGTTTTGTGAGGTACTGCTAATGTCAGTTTTTCGTTGCAAGGGAAATGATGGAATGACTGGAGTAGTGCTACTGCATCAAATGTTGGCAGAAACTGGGTGACAGCCAGGTGGAAACCATTTGGGAGATTGACAGCTTTCAGTGAGGATACTATGGGCATCACACAGATTAATGAGCGGTAAAATGGTTTTAAAGATGACTGCACATCAGTGGAGAACAAGTCTTACTCCAATTGACCATCAAAATGCCGAAATAGCCAGATCATTGCCAAATTGAACACTGGTGATGTGGGACCATCAAGTAACTATCAGAGAAATTGCAGAAGTAAGCATCCGCCTTTTTTTAGTCCATTGTGATGGAAGATTTGGCCATGAAGAGTGTCAGTAAAACTTGTGCTGAAGCTGCTGGTGGTGGAGGAAAAGCAACTTTGTGTTCATGTCTCATTGGACATGCTGGACTCCAGAAACAGTGACCCCCAACTCTGTGAACACCATAATCCCTGGTGATGAGTCCTGGGAGTGAATGTATGATCTGGAAACCAAATCCCAGTTGTCACAGTGGAAGCATCCCTTGTCACCAAGCCCAAAGACGACTCACCAAGTATGCAGCAATGTCAGAGGGATGCTGACTGCTTTCTTTGAGTCCCACAGTGTGGCACACCAAGAGAAAGCACTGCAGGATGTGATGCTGTCCAGTGCAAGAGATCATATTTACAGTCAACAGGAAATAGGCACATCCATCATGACAATGCTCCAGCACATTCATTGCAATTGATTCAGACTTTTTTTGGTGAAAAACCAGATTCCTATGCTTAAAACGGGCTCGTTACATTCCTAATATGGCCCCCTGCAACTTCTGGCTGTTCACCAAACTCGAGAGGCTATTGAAAGGATATCGATTTCACAAGAAAGCGTATTATGGCAGCGACAACAGCCAAGCTAAACACCCCAACAATGGTGGCACCACTGGGAAAAGTGTGTGCAACATGTGGGGAGTCCCAAGGGAACTACTTTTAGGGTGATTAGGTGTCCAACACTCCAGGGGGTCTCCTTCTTCTTCTTCTTCCTCCTCCTCCTCCTCCTCCTCCTCCTCTTCCTCTTCTTCTTCTTCTTCTTCCTCCTATGGTCGAATACTTCTCTAACAGACCTTGCACTGCTGTCAAAGAGACTGCTAAGCCAGCATAAACAGAGGCATTTAACCGCTCAATCTTCCCTCCCTCCCTATGTTAGTGGAATAGAACCGAACATTATTATGTGGTGCAATGGGAAGTAGTATGTGCTAAGTATTTCACAGCGGTTTACAAAATATGGAAGCAGGTGTACAGAAGCTCATTTAGATCAGATAAGATAGAACATAATTGGCCATTTACTTTCCAAATTAACCAGCCTCTCACTCATCCTGAACAATATAGGTAAACTAAAAAAACTGAATCTGAATAGCTGGATAGAGATTTGAATTCTATCCTCTCCCACTAGCATCCATTCAGAATTATCACTGTTTGATCCTGTTTTACCCATATTTCATCCTTCAGTAATTTGTCATTTTAGTAATAATGTTCACAGAAATGAGACAATTTATTTATAACTGCTTTTACAATCAAATTGTTAAAGGCCTCTATATCTAATGTAGTTTATCAATCTTACATCTTCAATAATATTATGAGAAGGAAAGTTGCTACTCACCAGATAGTGGAGATGCTGAGTCGCAGATAGGAACAACAGAAAGACTTTCACAATTAGTTTTAGGCCATTGGCCTTTGTCAGCAATACACAAATGTATATGGTTGCTGCTGTTCCTTCACACACTGTCTAAAATTACCAATATCCTTGTGAACAATAAACATGTGTACTATAAGGTGTATTGGTTAAGTGGTGCATGTGCCAAAGTTTTGTGAATATCTGCTCAGCCAGCATGTGAATTATTTTAACTGGTTAGTCAAAGTAGTAAGTTTCTCCTGCAATGCTATTTCAGATTTCTCCCATAACATAATAACACCTATAAATACCAGAATGTACCATAACTTTCATTACTTGTTTTAATCATTTTGATCTTTAACTACAATAAATAGTCATAGTCATAAAGAACTTCCATAATGAACTCTTATATTTTTTCAAATTGCTTGGATCATCCGTTCACTACCAGAATGCAACTGTAACATCTGTTATAAAATCTTAACAGTGTAGGAAAAGACAGATAACTACTTAATGCAAAGAAGACACATCAAATTGCAGACAAACATGATTAAAACAGACTTGCATGTAGCTTTTGGCCACAGCCTTCATCAGCAACTGCCTTCTCTAGCACCTCTGGCCACAATGCTGGTCTGAGATGCTGGAGTTCGGTGGTTGCAGGCATGTGCTCGTCCGTGTTCACTTGTGTCCAACCATGTGCGCATGTGTCCTCTTTACTGATGAAGGCTGTGGCCAAAAGTTATATTTGTCTGCCAGTCTGCAACTACATGTCTCTTCTTTAGAGTAAGTAGCAATCTGTTTCTTCCTGCATTATTGATATTCCTACATGGAGTTTCCATTGCTTGCCGTAAAATCTTTTCATTTTTAATGAGAAAGCTTTGTACTTCCACACCTCAGCAGAATTTCCACATATTTTACTTTGTGATACTGTGGAATGTGTTTCTCATGTCAACACAGAGTTCTTTCAAAATTCCCAGGCTTCCTCATTCTCATTATAGTTAGGTCTATAGTGAATATATCCTCCATGACTCACTGTTAACCTTCTAAGAGTGAGTTGACTACCTTCCTTAACTTCTGCAAATTATTTTTTTAATAATTTAATGGAATGCAGCAAGTGATACCTGTTTCTTCATTTCCTGAGGCAAAGTATAGTTAATCTGTTAAGTCTTAAAAGATTATGTATCAGTAATCCACACAGCCAGTGCAAGCCTGGTATCACAGTCGCCTTTCATATCTACAGGGTCAACAGACTCTGATGTCCTATTTTCCAAGTTCTTAAGTTTTGACTTTACTTAATTCGGTGTTGGAGGAAGTTATTACTTCAGATCAGTATAACCTTCTTTTGTTTTATCATGAATTTTGGAGGGTAGTGTTGAACAAATACTGCTTATCATAGATTTTGGGATGGTGATGTGGATTGTGACAATAGCTCTAGTCATCTATCAACAAAACTGTGTGTGTTTTATTTATTACACCACCACGACTGGATAAACTAAAACCTATTCAGATTTATAGTGCAGATTTCATTAAAATAATAACAGGGGTGACACAGTACAGAATTGTGTAAAGTAGTTGGCATGGTCATACATATATGCTAATAAATTGATGCCTGGAGAACAGAAAACATTCACACTAGCTTTCAAGCACTAGGTCGTCTTCTAGCAGAAGTACATACTTTCAAAAAAAAAAAAAAAAAAAAAAAAAAAAAAAAAAAAAAAACCCATACATCTGTGGCCGCGGCAGGACTAATTAGTGACGCCTGAGCTGTTGGAGATAGAGAGAGGGTAGAGGAGGTTGCAAGAAAGGGGTAATGAGGAGGAAGCTGGTCTTCAGACAGATGACTCCAGGACCACACAACTAGGGATGTTATGATACAAGTAAATATTTGATACTTTTGTTTTGATACAGAGTAGTTTTAGAATCAAATCATTCTTTCAGTACTTACTCAGTATCAGAAAAAAGTACTTCTATTGAATAGATTTTACACCCATATCCAAATAGTGGTTGGTTACTCTTGGCTACACTGCTGTTCATCCACCAGGCCTGTTCATATTTGCTGAAAACTGCATCCAGAGCAGGTTGCATTTTGCTGAAGTCTGCTTCATCACATCACGTTTAGTTCTTTCCAGATGCAAAAGTGTTTGTAACCTGACAAATAGTGCTTGACCATTATATTAAGTTTGGTAGGTTTTGAATGTACGGTATCAAAGCTGCTGATGTTTCTAGTGTGGTTACAGCTAACTTCGGGAGAACAAGATATCATGAAACAGTCACAAAAATATAATGGCAATGATTTCTTTAAATTGCCATCTGTGTTTAACACAAGATATTTTTCATTGCTTGTGAGGGGGACCCACCCACATGGATGCACTTGCGACCTGACCAGTAACATTCCAGTCAGCTGAAGACATACAAAATGTACCTGACATGGATCATGAATCCACAGGTGGAAACAACAAAGCACAGGAAGTTGAATATGGTAAAATGTAAAAGGAAAGACACTCCACTAAGGACAAAAATGCTGAATTTGGCATTTCATGTTGGAGCAGTGCTTACATTTCTGACAAGTGATACCTGACATTGAAACTGAAAGTGTTGGAACACCTGGCTTCCCAACTGCTGTAAAGATGGAAACACTTGACCAACTTACAGCTATATTAAAGCCTATGTCATATCATAGGCATCTTGCAAAAAGTATGTTAAAAATATCCAAACCTGTATCAGAGATTATTCATCAACAGAACTTAATAGTTACAAAGAAATGAACACCCTTAGCTGCTTATAGGCATTGATATATGTCAACAGGGACACATGAAAATGTGTGCCCCGACCGGGACTCGAGCCTGGGATCTCCTGCTTACATGGCAGACGCTCTATCCATCTGAGCCACTGAGGACACAGGATAGCGCGACTGCAGAGATTTATCTCTAGCATGACTCCGCGAAACCCACATTGTCAACCTAGTGGCCCCCCCGCCCATTATACTCATTACTTGCGGCTCGTTGCCTGTTCCTGTAAGAGTTCGGCTCTGTTTGTGCATTCGCTCAGAAGAAGATGATGGTCAAGTAGCCGGTGAGCCTTAACTATATATTTACTATGCCTGTAAGCAGCTAAGGGTGTTCATTTCTTTGTAATTTCATTCTAACAAGCTGCTTGGTCACCGATGGTATCTGTTCTTTCAGACATGTCTGAAAGAACAGGTACCATCTTAGTAAATATAAAGAACTTAAAGAATGCAAGGAATTTTATTGAGAGAGCCAAAGAAAAAGTTGTGTGTTAACTGAATCAAATGACCATGCATCCTTTACAACTCCATTTAAGGATGTGAATTTTAAACATCCAGCTGCATGTGGGCAAGCTGTACAAAAACTCAAAAGTGAGGTTTCTGAGCAATAAAGTAGCTCTAGTGAATTGGAGGAAGATGCTGCTTAATTTTCTGCAACACAGGAATACAACTTTTGGAAACCTAAACAACTAGCACATGGCTGCAAAACAGAGCGCAGGATGTGTTGGAGCCTATCCTGCACTCACAATCCTCTTGGTGCAAACCTCCACTATCCTTTCCATGTTGCATCATTTTACTTCTTCCCTGCTATCTACCCTCCTCCTCCTCCCCCCCCCCTCCCCCTCCTACTTTTATACCACTTTTTGCTCTATTGTTTTCATCTTGTTGTGCGGCCACAGAGTCTGTGACGTTTGCTTGCTTCATTTCTTCATTGCTTGTCCGCAGTGTCAACATACTGTGTTGCTATACTGGCTGAAAAATTGGGGGGGGGGGGGGGGGGGGGAGTGGGGGAGTTAAACACTGGCTACTTTAAATGATTTATCCGACAGGTCCACATTTGTGTTTAACAGTTCTTTATTTTCACTGTTCACCACCACCACGCCCCCCCCCCCCCCCTCCCCCTTCAAATAATGGTTATATGGCCAGTCCACTATTGGTTAACTTTGATAAGCCTCATTAATAGGTTGCAAGCAAACATAAACAGACTGCTACAATAGTTTACTGTTGAATATCTATGAGCAGTAAAAATCTAACCACACAGTTCAGTTCTTGCAGAATAATACAGTACGTATTGAACACACAGTCATTGTTTTAACACACAGTCATTGTTTTAACACACAGTCATTGTTTTAACACACAGTCATTGTTTTAACACACAGTCATTGTTTTAACACACAGTCATTGTTTTAACACACAGTCATTGTTTTAACACACAGTCATTGTTTTAACACACAGTCATTGTTTTAACACACAGTCATTGTTTTAACACACAGTCATTGTTTTAACACACAGTCATTGTTTTAACACACAGTCATTGTTTTAACACACAGTCATTGTTTTAACACACAGTCATTGTTTTAACACACAGTCATTGTTTTAACACACAGTCATTGTTTTAACACACAGTCATTGTTTTAACACACAGACTATTTGTCTTACACTTATTTCACAGTTAAGTTGATACATTGTTGTTGACCTAACAAGCACAGGTTTCTCTTCTGAAAATCGGCTGTGGACTGACTGTCTAGGCACCAAAAATCGGGCCTTCATATATCCTCACAATACTAGGCACTGAAACTATACATTGTTTGATGTTAAAGTTACAGAAATTACAATTAAAGCATACCTCATTCAATTAACTGAACACATGGAAAATTCTTTCTTTTTTTAACGGTTTCTTCTACTGCAACAGTTAAGCTGAATTATTTGTTTAAATGATGAAATTAAAACAAATAGTTATACAAACAATACTTCTGACAAAACTGGTAATTACTTTGGAATGAAGTTTTCAAACAGAGCCAAATAATTACTAAAAGAATGCCAGTGTTTCGTCTTCCAAATGTTTATAATTGGTACAGAATTTATATTTGTTTATAAGTCAACAATAGAATTTAAGTTACAAAACAATTACTGATTTCATCCTGTAACAAAAGATGCTAACTAGGAATAGTCAAAATAAATTAGAAAATCAATTACATACATGAAACTAAGCACAAAATTAGATCTGATGTTATATTATTTGAAACTGACGGGCAACCTTTCTCTTTTATGAAAATGCAGATTATACTCATGTATGTCAATGGTAATTAGTCAGACTTGAAAAAATGAATTTTAAGGAGGCAGATGGCAAAACAAAAGTGGAATTAAAAATATCCCAGCTTGCTTCTTCGCAAGTCATCTGTTGAAAACACTTTCCTACCCACTCCGCATCTCAATCAGCTCAGGCAACTGCTTTTGATAATCTGGTATCAATAATTACTCTTGCCATGCACACAGCAGTGTGTATTTTTGTCTTTGTGCAGGGAGGTATTTACTTTCTTTAGAAAGAGTTTGTGTTCAAAAGCTATTGTGAATACTGTTTTCAGTTGTTTTCCTGTGCCCCACACATTGATCTGCTATACACTAGTTGTGCCTTTCCCTTATTGGATGTATTGCTCCATCCTTAATTACCATTAATGGTTCTCGTGTCCTTACTGGTATCCCCAAATGGCTGTCATTACTTTAAACACTGGCTTCCTGATGATACTCTAAATCTCACACCAACAGTCTCATTTACCCTTACTAATAATACTTCTCACTCACCTATTACATTACACATGAACTATGAAATGGACCAGGCATTTCATTTCATTACTTAACTGATAATTTGCAGCTCATTTTGTGGGTAGTGCAACTTGGCAAGTTGTGATAGCTATTCCATTAAAACATGTCTGTGGTTCAAATCAAATTATCAGGGCATTGGGATGGCATACTAATTGCAAATGATGCAGACAACGCACCATAGATAAGTCTTTACTATTTATTACAACACTGTGGCAAAAACTGATACAGAACAGATTTAATTGAAAGCTGCTTCAACATTCTCAGTGTGGTTTCAACCATGTACCTTATGTAAACTAACAATAAACAAATTTTAGTATGTGTATTGTTGATTGCCTACTTCTTATCAAGTGCCCATTTCTTATGAGTTACAATGAAAGTCTTGCATAAGTGAATGGTTTATTAATGAGTAAGGCTTGTATTCGATTCAAATTTCTGTGTAGAAAAAAAGTTTCACTGGCTTAGATCACACAAACTTATAACTCCAGTTACGCAAACAATGTTGAACATGAAAATGCTGAGTACTTAAAGATTAAGCGGAGTCACAAGTTACCAATGTTTTCAGCAGAATTGTTTTACACTTCAAATATCATAGCTGCCATTTTGCTTGGAAAATTTGAGAAATCCTAATATTTGTTTGTGTACATTCTGATAAAGATGGTGAACTTTAGAGTAAGTATTTACACAAATTCATTGCAGTTATAATGAAAGCCGGTTAACTAATGGCTGCAGCACGACAGACCCAATCAAAGCGGACACAATCAGTTTTTGACATTTTTGCACAAAGTGGATGCAGTTTGCGTTTTAAGTTACAACAGGAAAATTCAATTTGAAATGCTAGCATTGAGTTCTGATTAAAGTTGTATGAACCATACTCAAGGTGCATTTTCCACCAATTCGAAAAACACAGTTTTGAGAAAAATGAGTTTTAAGTTTCAGGTTACAGATGGAAATAGTAGAGGCAGCATGGCTATACCAAAACAAGTACCCTCAAAGACACCAACCACATCACACAAAATTTCAAACCTGTTTTGGGTGATAGTATGACTGTGGATCCTTTCATATGGACAAACACTCAAGGAGGCAGCGGAACGTGCATACATCTGATTTGGAGGATTGGGTTCTGCCTCTCGATCATTTCCATCTGCTTGGCTACACACAAACACCATCTTGGCTTGTTCCCGATGAGAATACTGGACTAAACTACTGCTTACAGTATGCTGAGCCAATCGCACAGCCTTCAACGCACAAAGAATGCACTGCCACGGTCAGAGGAAATTTCATTTGTCAGTGCCGTCTACCATGGCAACAATGCTTTTCCGGACGGATGCTGATAGGACTTTCTCCTCTGTTTCACTTAGGAACCAGTCCATGCAGTTAGTCAATTTTATTAATGTTAACACTGTATAAAAACCAATATTGCTCTGCTCTCTAGTTTAAAAAAAAATTGTTAGGTTAGCAACATTTCATATTTGCAGCAATGCAGGACCCAAAATGAACAATACACTAAGTCCACACAATGCACTTTTACCTCTGCAAACTCTTTAAAGTTTCATACAATGGTTTACTTGATTTGATATGGTGTATGTGCAAAAATGAAATCTCTTCACAGAATAGATTTATTAAAATTGGGCAACATATATTTGATAGTAGCTGGCACATCCGCTCAAGTGCTGCAGACAGTTTGCAATCAGTGACACGGACATTGGTTGTTCCTGCTGACAGTGGACGGCTGATCTTTTCAAATCAGTAAGAGTGTGCATGTGCTGTCGCAGTGTATGTGATCTCATTGCCTGAATGTACAGATTTTGGATGGCAACTGGTGAAATTAAAATAAGTCTGTTTTCTTTGATTGAATTGGCCAACATTCTTTCACATGATATTTGCACTGTAAGAAGAAGATGAGTTTAAGTCCAAGAAAGTAGTAGTTTGTGGTATTCTGAGGACGAAAATTATCATCAGGATGTAGCTTGGAATCCGTGTACCAAAATTTCAACATCTTTATCGGAAGTCTAAGACATAATTTATAACCCATAAAATACGTTCAAGTGGGAAGGGTGCCATATGTAATGCTTTAAGTTACTGTAATAACTTTTTTTTTTATTTTGGAGTGTGTGTGACAACTTAAGCTTTCTGTGAACTGTTACACATCATCTCGTATATTCATTAAACTTGTCGCGTTATTCCAATAACTAAAGGAATAGGGGGATGTTGATGAAAAAAACAAACTATTTCAAAAATGCACCAAATCCACAGTTTTGGAGATATGGCAATGAAACTTTGTACCACACTTTACATGAAAGCAACACATTTACTTTTTTGAATGAAATTTGAAGTTTTATTTTCAAAAAATAATGCATTTCCTTTTTCTTAGAAAGTATTAAATAGATTTCTACAAAAAATTCTCTGTTTCATTTCTTTGTATGTTGTAAGCTTCCCTCATGAGGTTTTTGGGATAGGTCAAATAGGAAAATTTTCGTAATTTTTTAATTATAATTCCACAAGTACAATTTTAAATTCATGCAAAATTCCAATCATTTTGCCCCATATCTCAGCTTGCAATCAGAATTTCAAAATTTGCTCTTGAGACAGCGTTCATTAGGTTTACAGAAATGTGTACAAAATTCCACAATTCTAACATTCATAGAATCTGAGGAAAAGCTACATAAACTTTTAAAAACAAATTTCAGGAAACACAATTTTAAGTTCAACCTAATTTGTTTCCTTAAGTCACTTCTTCAGAAGGCACCACATTTGTACTCTGGGTCATCTCTCCCTTCAAGGCTTCTTTTCTGGTTTCTTGTTTTCTGTCTTCTTTCCTTTACCAGGTCTTAAACTGACTTTTCAGCTGCAGAGATGCACTGTAAAACTATTTTTCTCATGATGTCAAATGTGTTTTTAGGGCACCATTTCCATAGGAGTGAATTTAGAGAATCATTTATAAGATGCGGAACAGTCAAAGATGATCTATAAAACCAAAGAGTATGTATTGTGGCCTTTTAGGTATATCCCGCCCAAGTTTGGATGAAAGTAATACACAGAATTGTTGTTCACTCAGCTGGTATTGAAGTGCTGCTTCAAAATATGGGCATGGCAGAAAGGCCACGTCACACTTTTAATTAATTTTTCAGGCAGTTCGGGTGCGATTTCAATGTTGAAACTTATTGTCCATGAGTTGTAGTAACAAATAAAAAATAAATTGAAAATTGACTTTTGGTAAAATTTCATCATCGTCTCCCATCCCTTAAGGAGATTAAAATAGATTCTGAGCTCTTAGATTGAACAGATTCTAACCTAACCTCACCACCGTGATCCTACCAAAAACTGGTGGAGGAGATGCGATGCACTATAACAAAGCTGTCTGCTGAGCTGGTGACCATTCTAAGTACACTGTGAACATAGGCTACACAGCTGTGCTGCTTATTTAGGACAGAATAGCTGCATCACACTGCTAAACATTCAATCACTTGAATGGTTACATGATCCCAGGGAGCTCTATATTGTCAGATTGCTCGTGTAAGCTGAGGTCTTCACATGTTAAACTGAAACAATGAAGCTCACCAAGTCTGGGTGACTCTTTCCTGCAAGTCAAACAAACCTGTGCTCTTTTGTCACCCATCTTTGTATACAGCAAATAATTGTCATTGTAGCCCAGTGATATTAAATTTATCCTATTCCTGTGTTGATAGAAGTTAGAATTTTATTAATCATTAAATAAGTGTTTGTGTGTTTAAATCCTCTATTGTACATAAGTTGTTGGGTTCTTATTGGTATTAAGTTTGACCTGCTTATATTTAATAATCTGCATGTAAAACTTCAGTACAGTTGTTTCTGTAGTTATTTTTGTGACTTTTGGTAAATTTCATCAATGTCCCCCATGGAGATTAAAATAGATTTTGAGCTCCTTAGACTGAACAGATTCTAACCTATTTGGGTTGTAGCTGTGGTGGAAAACCATACAGATTTTAAGAAAATTTGTTATTATTGTTATTGTAGCAAATTTACCTCCTTTTCAATTGTAACATATATTAATTCAGTTTTCTTGCTTTACAGTTTACATGTTTGAGGAAAGTGCTCCTTGGCATTTACATCGTGATCATACTTGGACTTGCTGTAGCAATTATTGTAATAGTTGCTCTTGCACCAATTGAAGAAAGCTATGAGACTTTCTCGAGATGGCTCAAAGATGCTTGAAAGATAACTTCTATAAAAGCTATTGTGAGAACTGTGGAGACTGTTCAGTATTCAGAAGACATTTACTAAATATGAAAGTATTGTGTGTGTGTGTGTGTGTGTGTGTGTGTGTGTGTGTGTGTGTGTGTCAGTTTCACCAATGTCCATATTTATATAAATGGTGGTGTTGACATTTCATTTATTTTGTGCTCAGATTACATCTGCAATTTTTAATGATCATCACACTATTGAAATTGTCAGTGACTTACTAATATCATTTGTGACCACAAATCAGGTGATTTAATGCTGGTAATCTGAGAATAATTTGCTGTGTTTTGTTTACAGTAAGATATTTCCTTTTCATGACATTTTTGTACAGTAATTGTAGTTGGAATATAATATTTAACAGTTTCAAAGACTTCCTGTAAACAAGTTAACGTCATTCAATTTGTTACAACATTTGTGAATATTCATGTCAAATCATTGGTTATGATATCAGAATGAATAAAGTGTCATCAGATTTTTTAGAACGTTCCTTGTATTTGGTTATCTTTTTAACCTTCTTAATTAAGAATCATTCAGCAGTACCTGAATGATAACGTTCTGTTTTGAACCACATAGTAGGCACAAAACTCAAAACAGCATCACAAGCAAATAGACAGTCGTAAATATGTTAACAGTGCAGATATTCAATCAAAATCTGGTGACAATATCAGCAAATAATATTATATATACAGTTTTACTCCTGTTGTTAACAAGCCTAATATGCTGAATTAGCTATCTTACTGCCAAACGAGACTACCTACAGGAGAACACATTAGGTATAGTGTAAGAAAATTAGGCAAACAGACGAAAACTGTCAAGGACTGCGGATTACTGTGTGTTAAACTGTAAGTGGTGCAGTATGTAGAAAGATCCACACTTTGGAGTATTTACAGGACAGTTTGTGTCAAATATTAATCTAATGTGTTTTCCAGTTTCTTTGCAGTTTTGCCTTATGCCCTTTGTTTTACATTTTTCTCAAATAGGTAAGTGGGATTCAGTATGAAGTTCGAAATTTCACAAATAAGAAAAAAGATTAATAGCATGTAACTAGATCATAAAACAAACAAAATGATTGATACACATCAAAACAGGCGATGCTGGCAGTTCACTGTTACTGCAATCGTAATATGATAGCTGCAGCAGCAGCAGCTGTTAAGTTAAACATGAATTTCCTTTGCATATTCTCTGTTAACTGACAATACTGGATTTTTCTATGCAGAACTGTAATAACCCTTATCACTTTCACTATTAGCTGCAGGCATTGTTTTGTGTACTATAAAAACCATTGTGAAAACAAGTCATAACAGTTAAATTGTCAACCATAATCATTACCCACAGAGCAATAAGACAACTGACAACAAAACAGCAGGTGTGACCAAGCTCACTCTCTGGTTGTGGGTTCCTGTGGTAGCTGTTTTTGTAAGCAACTGATTTTCAGTCGCTTTGTTATTCTGACATGGGTATGAAGTACTGATAAGACCTGAACAATTTCTGGAACATACAACTGCTGTTAGCTTTATACACAGCTGTACAAATCCTCCACATTTCAGCCAGTGGGTCTGTGAATACAGCCACCATCATTTTCATAGAAGCCAGCTGTAAATTTTAACAAAATTCCTAACGCACATGAGGATATTACATGTCATTTTGGCCAAGTACTTCAAAAGTTGTGGTCGTCTACCTAATTCCTTAAACTACCCAACTACCTCCCCCCCCCCCCCCCCCCCTCCTCCTCCTTGGATGACAATCCTCCTTGGAAGGCAAATACAGTTTGGTCTGTCTCCTCACTTAACCTCAACACATCTGCCTATGCACAAAAACTACGATCACACCTGAACACTTCGAAGTACTTATTCCAGTTTGATTCTAAACCTATCTTCAAACTACCTCTCTGCACAAGAGGCATCCGTTTTGTTGAAAACATTAACCTTCAGCCCTCCACATCGAATTCAGTCATAATGCCTTAGTTAAATATCACCTCAAGAGGATGTAGCACTTCACCATCCAATACCAACCCCAAGAAATAGAACCAACATAGAACCCTGCCTGGAACAGTTTTGCCCCAAATAACAAAGCGATCTTGCTTTTCTCCCAAAACCATCTCTAATGAATTTCACTTCTAGTGACCTGGAGGAAGACTTCTGTCATCCTCTCTGTGGAAAATAGCTCTATTACTGTAGTGCCTGACTGGCGAGTTGGTGGGTGGGATCTACAAGCTGAAACCACTGTCATGCATATTATAGTGTTCAATAACAGCAAGGCCATGAGCATTAGGAATCTTAGTGTAGAAGGAGGTGGGGCATCAGCAGTGGCAAGCAGGACACCAGCACGAACTGTGAAGAGTCTGTGGAGGAGATGGTTGATGTCATTTATATAGGAAGGCAGGTTACAGGTAATAGGCTGGATTTCTGGAAAAACATCAGGGTGTGTAGGTGGTTACACCTGACAGCTGGAAGAGTCCTTCCACCAGGTAATCCCTGCATTTCATAACCAGTGGTGGAGCCTTTGCCAGCAGGTGGGATTATAAAGTTGGGACCAGTTTTTATGTGGTGGGTTGCAGTTTCTTCTGCAGCTGTAAGGTAGATTTCCATGCTGAAGGATGATAGTGAAACGAGGTTTGGGTTGAGACAATTCTGGAAAGTCAGTAGTTGGGCTGGGGCCAGTTAGGATGGATCATGGTTGAATGGAGGAATAAACAGTTTGCCAGAGTTAAATATTGGTTTCAGATCGAGTCTGAATGCTTGGATTGGTGGCAAGGCAGTGTCTACTGGGACACGAAGAGGTGATCAACAAGGCCAACATAATTTAATTTGGAAGTGCCACAAAACTTAGGGCTTTTGGAAAGAACTAATACTTTGGTGGGGCTGATAATTTTGGAGGATAGGTTCAGGATTATGCTGTGGGTCTGTTCAGGTTCTGCATTCTTATAGCGGTTATAAATGTAACTGGTCTGTAAGGCAGGGTTTGGTGATTTTGAGGGGATGTGGGGAAAATTTGTTGGAGGCTCTTGCAGAGATGGTAGATAGTGCTAATCTAAGGTGGGAGTATGAGGTGAACAGAGTTGAGGGGTTTTTTGAGGTGGCATGCTGCTCTAGTTCTGGAGGGCAAGAGTTTGAATGTGGAAAATGAGGTGCAGGAATTTGGGATTGCAAAATAGAAGAAATTTAAATATTAACTATCTCCATGACTCCCAACTAGGACAGGAGCAAGTGAATCATGTTCCCCACTAGAGTTAAGACTCTCTTTCATCATGTCACGAAATGAGGACTGTTCTTCTCATCTCTCCCACAATGGTATTTCACTGCCAACAAACTTAGTGTTGTCGTTCATCATTATTCCACCTCTGCTCCCATCTCTTTGACTCATGGCTTGTATCCCTGCAATAGACCTAATGCAAGAGATGTCCCACACATCCTCCCACTATCAACTACTCCAGTCATGTCAGACATCTGCCACTTCATACAGGGCCATGTGATTTGCCAGCTAAGCTACAACCACTGTGCTGTTTACTATGTGCATCTCACACGTAACAAGTTGTCTATCTGCATGAATGTTCTCTGCCAATCTGTGGCAAAGAGATAGATGGACTACTCAGTTACTAAACATGCCACCAAACATGATTTGCTTCTCTTTAATGATTGTTTTACAGCCTGCATTATCTGGGTTCTTCTTAGCAACACCAATTTTTTCTGATCTGTGAAAGTGAAAACTTGCTGCGCAACATAGCCTTCATTCCCATAACCCCACTGCCTTCCCGCTAGCACCTGCCCTGTACCTTCAATCGCCTTCCCTGCTTAGACTCCTGCACTACACAAGGCTTCTATATGTCAATGCACCTGCCAGTCCTTCTTTCTCCTTTCCTACTTCTTTGCCCACCCACCCACCCACCCCCCACCCCCCTCCCAACAGCACAGCTGACAGTGCTAGCATCTGCCCCCAAACCTATCGTTCTATCCCTGCCCCATCTCATCACTATGCTGCCATGTTCTCACTACCTCCTACCCCAGCAGATGGCTCTTCATGTCAGCAGCAGTCGTAGTTGGGAGCCAGGGCACAGAGATCATGGCCATGCATGTGTGAGGTGTGTTGTTTGTACTTTGTAAGGAGTGCTTTATCTGATAGCCAGCCTTTTTCATAATGCCAGTCTGTGACTGAATACCTCATCTATATGGTGAGTAGCAATCTGTCCTTTCCAGATTGTTGTTATTCCATCCAGTACTTTCAGTTGGGAAGTAGCTGAAACGTTTATAGTTGCTGGCATGGCATTTTAAATGTAAATTTCTAAAAATAATGGACACCATTCTGGACCAAATTACGTTATTTTAAGACTGTATGGAGACCATCCTTGTTCATAATATCGGCCCATTGGGCAAAACTGTTGGTTTGAAAGAGGGTGGTACTATTTATGATGATGTCCATTATGGATTAAATATACAGAGAAGATTGTGTCTTGTTGGGATGTTCACATGGGCAACCACTGTTTATAATTATATGAATAACATAGGAAATTGTAATGTATCCTACCTTACTAACAGAATAAAAATTGAAAAAAAAAAAAAAAACACATTTAGCTGTAACCAAAATGTATGCAGAACGGTTAAGGAAGATTTGCCTCAGAAAAGACACATCACAAGTTTGATGGCATGAATGGTTACCAGTTTCACACACATCACAAAACTTATCATTTGGTTAACTGTTATCATTTTCAGTATCTTACTTCTGCCATTGCTATTTTGAAGTCTTCTCAATTTATCAGGCCGTAGTGACTATTATGCATTGTCACTGTTTGAAAGCATTGACCGTGAAAGTGTATTTTATTGGCAATCTTGCACAATCTGATAAACACATCTGAAATGTTAAAACTCTTAAACAAGATTAAAAGGCTTGATTCTAGAAGAGTCCATGAATGACTGTACACTCATTTCTAAGAAACTGCATTATTAATCATCGATAATTACAAATTACACAGAGCAATTATACATACCTCTGTTCATTAATGCAACAAGAAGTGAAGAGTAAAAGAGGAAGTCCATGCTTCTTTAATTTTCTCTTAAAAAATGAATAACATTTAGACACAGTCTTTGCTGGTTTTTCCTATACACAATCTGTGGATTACATAATCATCTGGTGTTAAATTTATCTTTGCAATTTACAAAAAAAAATTAAAATTTACATTCTCCTTATAAGATAAGCTCGAATGTTGATATCTGCTATGTTATTAGACTGCATGTGTACAATATTATGAGTAAAGCTCAGTTAACTGCCACATACATGCTGATATCACCATGCCAGGCCATGGTGTCAGAACTGAGGCTCTGCTTTGGCCAGCGACAGTCTCGTGGCAATCAGTGTGTTAAGGAAGGGCAATTCAGGAATGCAGGTAAATAATAAATTCACCATCCTGATGAAGGAAGGCCATTTGAAACAATGGTGAAAATGTTACCACTGGTTTACATTAATGTCAAGATTATACTGACCAAAAGTGTTTTGATCCAACTATTCCTACTTTGCTTTTCTGTCTCTACCAAGTAATAAATCACAAAAACTTAATTCTTACATGTATTGTGGTCATGAGCATAGTTTGTCAGTTGGACTTTATTTTGTTTATGGCTTTATTTCAGAGTCAGTAATGAAATGTTTTCACAATCTCGACTAAAAAATTATTGGTGATAGGAACATGGATCTCCAATTTAGTGTGTTCTTGCTACTGTCAGGTAGTGTAAAGCTATAGAGCACAGAAAAAGCTTTCTGCGCTGGTCCCAGATGGGGTGAAACCCTCTTCATTCTCACTTTATACACGAGTAGTTGCTGCCACCAACCCTCATATATAACCTGTGACAGTTTGAGCCAGAGATCAATAAAAATAATCTGAACCCTCATTCAATAATGCCACAAATCCAACTTTTGGATTTCATCAATAATACTGAACATATATAGAGAAGGCTAGCATGAATTATCACAAGTTTGTTTAATCTTTGGAAGAGTATTACAAAGATACTGAAGCAAATGAACTGGAAGACTCTTGAAGACAGATGTAAACTGTCATGAAGTCTGTTAGTTTCAAGTGATTACTCAAGGAGTATATCCCAGTCCACTATGTATTGCTCACATAGGGATCATGAGGATAAGATTAGAGTTATTATTGCATACACACAGGCATTTAAACTATCATTCTTCCCATATTCCACACGTGAAGGGAACAGGAGGAAACAGTAACTAGTACAGTGGGGCATACCTCTGTCAAGCAAATTAGTCATTTGCAGAGCATAGGTGTAGATACAATATATGATGAATTATGCTACGTCCAGTCCATTTTCAGAAATCTGGTCCTAGAGTTCACTTGTGCTTTGTAAATATCAAGAAGTCAGTCCCACAAGGTCATAGTTGAAATATTTATTTCCTAGATACAGTAACAGTAATGGCCATTGACCATATTTTGTCACATTGTCAACATACTTTTGGAAAGAATTCTCAGAAAAAAAAATTGATGATCTCCATTACCTGTACCAATCAATGTTAAAGTGGTCTCTACACAGATGTGATCTTGTTGGATGAAATGTGATGCAGCAGATTTGGAATTACGCCCCGGCTGCACAAGAGCAATGGAGAAGTGTTTTATCTAGACAATCCACATGGAGTAAAATCTGCCCTGATGGCATGACATAATTTTCTGCAGCGAGTCAAATGAAGAGGATGTCCACACTGGAATGACCCTGCTGGAATATCTACAATATTATGAAAAGGACAGACTGCTGTCCATTGGAAATATAATACATTGAGTAGCAGACAGGCACAACAAATAGACTGTTACACTCTTTAGCATTCGGCGAAAGCCATCTTCAGACCTAAAAAACCCACACACATGCACATGGTCCATAGCGACCAGAGTGCGCTGTCGTGTATGCACGAGGTGTGCTTCCTGACTGTGCAATATTTTCATTGTGCCTGTCTGCAACTCAGTGTGTTACCTTTACCGTTAGTACCAATCGATCCATTTCATAATGATGATGTCTGATGATGTCTGATGAAGAAGACACATTTCTATTTTTAGCTATAATAGATGATGTTTGAAGAATGAGGTAAGCATCCAATAGCATCATTTTGGAAAACTGCAAGTACGATGAATATCCTACATTGATGCCACAACTCTGTCTAGATAAGAAACAATTTTTCATTTACTTTAAAATGACTAGTGAATGTTTCAATGAGATTTTAAATCTTGGCAAAGACAAAATACGAAAAGCAGATACAGCTTTCTGTAATTCAGTTGCCCCCTGAAAAAATGGTTGGTCATCACTTTACTGTAAGCAAACTGCAACCATATGTACACACAAACACTTTTCCATTTGTACAATTACAAATGAACTGTACATACCAAAAAATTACAAAGTACTTTATTGTGGGCTGCTATTGATTTCTAACTAATGACTGCACATATTTTGCAATAGACACTGCAATAAGTTACTCAGTTCTATTGTTTAACACGCTTCATGAGTAAAGTAGAAAGCATTCACTTCCACATCCTTAACACTATCATTCGAGGTAGAATGCATGTTGCTGTTACATGCTGCCATTTTCTTGGTTTTCTTCAAATGTACTCTTATTCAAATGTTAGCAACTCAATGTCTCCTCTATGTGGTGAGTAGCAATCTATCCTTTCCATATGGTAGTTACTCTATCCACGAGTTTTCACTGTTTAGTAGTAGCTGATGTTTATTTTTAATTCTACTAAGGCTTGCCTTGTAAGTGAAAATGTCTTCACCATTTTGGCATATGGTGAAAAAAATGTCTATTACAGAAAGCAACAATTTCGAGGAGATCCTTAGTCCTTTTCTTAGTGATATGTGCCATGCAATTTGTTACAGGGAGTGATTCGCTTAACATTGCTTGTGCAGGCAGAGCAGGTGTTTGATTTTAGCTGTTTTGGACGTCACAGACAGTTAACTCCTATTTTGTGCAAGAGGGATATTCATAACATTCCTTTGTTCCTTCTGTATATGTATTAAATGTGCAGGTGCAGTTACATTAGTAGTGCTAACACAAAAGTCAAAGGGATAAAATGCCATCATTTGTTTAGATCACACAATTTCTTACTGTCAGCTGATTGTCCGTTCTATTTTAGTGTTATTAAAAAATTCATAATAGATGTCACAGACATTTTCCTGTCTTTTTTTTCTTGGGTGATTTTCCTGAAAATAACAAGATGCATTATGAAACATTACTCTTTCTCATAAGCTATTAATTTTACTAATATTCAGTATATTAATTATTATCAGGTATATGAGTAATATTCATTTCTGATAATTCAGTGTTGTAACTATCTTGCTACAGTGACGTGTTTTATACCATAGAGCACAGTTTCCATGTCGGACATTCAACTGTGTGTGTAACTGTTGCAAAAGTCCAAAATGTTATCATAAAAAAGATCCCTTTCATTTGTCAGAAACCAATGATGAAAGAATTTAGAAATTTGTGTTGACATACATGGTTATGGAAAAAATACTGACTGTAGGATTTTTAAGGCATCTAATGTGGATCGGAGATTTGAAGAGAACCCCAGCTCTCAAAAATCTTCACATACAGAATACACCTTGTAATTTAACATGACGTCTTTTTTAGGAAATGCCATGATACACTCTTTGGCTCTTCAAGAAATGAAAGATACTCATGTGAATATAAGGAAAAAACTATTATTTTAAGTTAATTGATCTAGAGGGGAGCAAAACACTGTTGCTAGGCTTCTATTTAAGCAGGACCAAGAATATATGCAAGAGTTGCACCTTCCATGGGCATTAGTGTGTAACAGGAATCCTCCTCCAGCTTTACTCTTCCTCAACAGTAGTTGTTGATACCTGTATATTTTTTTTTTTTTTTTGAATTTTGGACTGGTCAGTATTATTGCAGTTGCTTTTTTGAAAACTTTCATACAATTTTATGCTCAGTATGTTGTATTTCAAGCTAAAATTTATGAAAAGGAATTACTTTGTAAAATAAATAGTTTTGATGTTATAACTGATAGGTACTAGTTCTGAATGTACAGTTAAAATTATTTTTTAGAAAAATTTGAAATTATAAATTATTGGTACACTTAAAATTTCTGTTATTAATTACACAATCCTGTACTGTTTGCTATATTTATGTCTGGATTCATTTATGAAATAATAATTGAAATTAATAATGTAATGGTAACTAGCAGAAATTCATTTGTCCAGAGGAACTGCAAACCCTTTGGAATAGTGTTATTTCCACAAAGTGAAGAACTCATAAGCATGCACTGATGTGACCGGATGTAAGTTTGTATTTTTGTGCGAACAATGTAATTTTGGCTTTGTTAATGCAAAAAATTAAAATACTGTATGATATACTAAAATGTGGGAAAATATGTTTATCTAAAAACAAAAATTCTGTGACAGCAATCTCCAAATTTATTTAATTCAATCCAACAGTGAGGACCTAAAATGTGAGATTTTTCAGCTTCAAGACTTTACATCTTGGACCTGTTGCACTTCTGTTCATTGAAACTACAAAATTCCTGGGGCTCATTCTTGGTAGCAAACACTCTTGGTCCTTCCATGTGTCTTACCTGGCAGCCCACTGTACATGGTCCCTCAATGTCCTACATGTCTTCAATGGTACTTCCAGGGGTGCAGATCAAACCACCCTCCTCCATTTGTACCAGTCTGTTGTCCGTTCGAAACTAGACTATGGCTGCTTTGTTTATGCATCTGCATATCCGTCCCTCTTATGCCATCTCAACACTATCCATCACCATGACATCTGTTTGGCCACACTAGCCTGGATGAGAGTCTGTATGTCGAAGCTCCTGAACTACACTGTCCTACCACTGTGACTTTCTCTTCAGAAGGTATGCACGCCTTTTGTCTGCCACGTGTGGCCATGCATCCTATGCCTCCTTCTTCGATGACTCCTTTGATAGCCAGTATGGGGCATGCCCCTCTTCCTTATTACCTCCTGTAATCCGCTTTTGGCTCTTGCTCTCTTCACACTACCTGCAACTTTCCTAGTGGGTGTGAACCCTTCACCACCTTGGCTTTGTGCAGCAGTCCATGTTCACCTAGTCTTCATTTGCTTCCTAACAGCTCTACTCCAACCTCGCTCTATTGCCTTCAATTACATGACCTTCGCATGGAACTTCGTGATAGTACTTTTGTGTACACTGATGGTTCTTGAACTGGGCATGGTATTGAGTATGCCTTCATCATTGGCCCTGTATCAGGCCATGGAGTACACCTGGCAACACTGACTATTCTATCGTGTTCTCTGCTCAGGCTCTCTCAGTGCCCATTAAAGTCCCTGTGCGCTGTACACTGCTCATTACTTAGTGCAGTGGGTCCACTTGCTCACTCTTGATGGAGCCACTGTGACGTTTATGTGGGTTCCTGTTATGTCTTCCAGGAAACGAGGCTGCTGACACTGCTGCCACTACCAAGGCTGCAGTCCTCGTACCTCAGCCTACTGGTTTCTATATTCCCCTCTGATGATCTCTGTGTTGCTGTTTGTCAGGAGGTGGTGTCACTTTAGCATTCCCATTGCTCCTCCCTTCCTGGGGATAAGCTCCAGATTATTAAGCCTCAGCCAGCAATTAGACAACCTCCTCACAGCCCTCCAGCCAGGAGGAGGTCATTTTAACTAGGTTGCGTATTGGGCACTGCCTTTTTAGCCATCACCATTTGTTAACTGGTGCTCCCCCACCACTTTGTGCACATTGCACCCAAGTTTTAGCTGCCCACCATTTCCTGATAGAATGCCCATTTTTTAACCATTTACGTTTCTGCTTGGGTTTGCCTTCTGAGTTATTGGTCATCTTAGCGAACAACGCACGGGCTGTCAACCGCGTTTTACTTTTTATCCACTGTAGCAACATGGTGAAGGCCATTTAATTTTTAGTTCTGGACCCCCACTTGTCTGTGGTGTATTTGTAGACCTTTCTCCACATCCCTGTTTTTAGCTGTCTTCTCTTATGTCAATAGGGACTGACGTGTAATCATTTTTTAACTCCTCTCTGTCTTTGTGTTTTATGGTTTTGACTTGGGTGTGTATGACCCCAGTTGGTTTTGCACCCCAAAACACATACACTTCCCTGTGGCAGGCAATTCCTCTGGTTTCTCATTCGGCTTTGTTGTTGCTCTAACTCCACTAGAAACCCCAGACTATGGAGCAGGTTTCTAGTGATGTTTGTAAGATTAATGTCTTTAGTTGAAGCATACACCTTCTGCATCAGGAGTTGGAGACTGATGCAGCTGTAAGGTCAATGAAAATGGCACATGTTACATAGCCCCCTCGGAAACCATTCTTGATGTGCTGAGTTAGACTGAGCACTTGGGTGGTACACTTTTTTCGGGACAGAATCCAGCATGTTGGAGTATGAGGATAGGTTCCATAGCCAGTGAGAGGCAGTTTTATAAAATTCATTTGAAAACTTTATACATATAGCATAACAGGGAGAATGGATGGTAGCTCTTTGGACTGCTGGCATCTTTATATGGTTCAAGAATAGGTATAGTCTTGGTTTTTTGCCAGATTCTAGGAATTTTGCGCTATTGTGAACAGGCACTGAATATGTAAATAGTCACTGTTTAGCTATCAGTCCAGTAATCAGCTCTTCTATGGTGAAAGGGGCGGACAGTTTGGACATTTCATTGTCATCTTTTCAGTTAATATGAGGTTCATGTCTTTGGGAGGATTTGATCTGGTTTGCCATTCTTTACAAGCTGAGTGGCTATTTGGTCTGCCATACATACGTATAGGCTCTTGAGTGAGTTGGGTCACTGTTCAGGTGTTTCAGTAGTCTCCACACTCTGTGACTGCTCTTGCTCATGTTGAGTTCCTCCATTAGTTTGATCCAATTCTCTCTCTTGGCCTCTAATACGGAACTGATTAATTGATAGCTTGCCCCCTATTGTGCCATCTCACAGGGAATTGGCCTCGAAGAGAGTTAGGTAGTTTTGCAGTTCAGCCTTTGTTATTGTTGTCAGACCTTGAATGTAGTTCTTGTTACATCCTCTGGAGATGGAGTCATGAGCATTTTTTAACAATTTTCACAAACCTGCCACCATGCTTCGGATGGGGAAAAGGGTATCCATTGCATTATCCAGTAGTTTCTGAAATGAGGACCAGGCGGCTTTTTGAAAGTCATATATGCATCTGAAGGGGATGTTATAGGATCTGTCAATACCAGTAAGCTGAGTTTTCGGAATGAGTGGGCATACTCCATTGATCCAGTGGTGGTTTATCCCGTTACTCACAAATAGCATCTGTGGGCCATTATTGCTCCACTATCCAGCTTTACTGAAGGAGGATGGTAATTTATCATCGTGTAAGAGACCTAGACCATTTGTGTCTGCCAACTGGATCGCACCTCCCCATTCTTGTCATCATCACGGCACCCCCAGAGACTGCTGTGGCAGTTCAAATCCCCAACCATCAAATGTACCTTTTCAGCAACAAATGAGTGGAATTCGTTGGCCTCAATTTCAGTGTATGGTGGTGTACACATAGAAGTAACTGTGCAGTTGTTCAGTTCTACTATTAGTATCTCAGTTTCATTCTCCTCAGTTATATTGGTCGACTGGATCTGGATGCTGGGCTCAACACAAACTGCTCTTCCATAATGTCAATGAGGTCTTTTGGCAGTAAGCCTCTGCTTTGAATTCTAGGTCTCTTCTGGTAACTATCTCTGTGGGTCGCCAGAATACACAGGCCATCAGTCCTATTTTTGACATTGGCCCTGAAACTGCTTTTCCTAGCATGTGGATATGCCCTCCATATTTAAAGAGATAACAGTCATCTTAGAGATAAGTCATCTTTGAAGCTGAAAAGGACCTCTGCATTGTTTACATCTTCTAATTGTTTCACTTCTGATGTTTCTGGAGTGAAAGGATGGGCCAGCCAAAGCTGTTCCTCAGGGGATGCTCAAATGTGTAATTAGCATACTTCAGGGAGGCACCTTTCATGTCCCTAGAATCTTGTTAAAAAGATTATAAATGGAATACAAATTCTCTTGAATCAGTAGCCTTAAAATAAATCTACTTCTACATCTACATCCGTACTCCATAAGCCACTTGATGGTGTGTGGCGGAGGGTACCTTGAGTACCTCTATTGGTTCTCCCTTCTGTTCCAGTCTTGTATTGTTCGTGGAAAGAAAGACTGTCGGTACGCCTCTGTGTGAGCTCTAATCACTCTGATTTTATCCTCATGGCCTCTTCACGAGATACACGTAGGAGAGGGCAATATACTGCTTGTCTCCTCGGTGAAGGTGTGTTCTCAAAACTTCAGCAATAGCCTGTATTGAGCTACTGAGCGCCTCTCTTGCAGAGTCTTCCACTAGAGTTTATCTATCATCTCCATAATGCTTTCCCCGATTAGTAAATGATCCTGTAATGAGGCACACTGCTCTCCGTTGGATCTTCCCTATCTCTTCTATCAACCCTATCTGGTAAGGATCCCGCACTGGTGAGCAATATTCAAACAGTGGGCAAACAAGTGTACTGTAAACTACTTCCTTTGTTTTCCGACTGCATTTCCTTGGGATTCTTCCAATGAATCTCAGTCTGGCACCTACTTTACTGATGATTAATTTTATATGGTCACTCCATTTTAAATCACTCCTCATGCCTACTCCCAGATAATTTATGGAATTAACTGCTTCCAGTTGCTGACCTTCGTCTCATGGACGAATAGTGCGAGCTGGGTTTTACACTATCGCCTTTTTCGAAACCCATACTGATTCCTACTGAGTAGATTTCTAGTCTCCAGAAAAGTCATTATACTCGAACATAATATGTGATCCAAAATTCTACAACTGATCGTCTATAGTTCTACACATCTGATCGACGTCGTTTCTTGAAAACAGGGATGACCTGTGCCCTTCACCAATCTTTTGGAATGCTTTTTTTTAGAGACCTACGGTACACCGTTGCAAGAAGGGGGGGCAAGTTCCTTCCTGTATTCTGTAAAACTGAACTGGTATCCCATCAGGTCCAGCGGCCTTCCCTCTTTTGAGCAATTTTAATTATTTTTCTATCCCTCTGTCATCTATTTCAATATCTACCATTTTGTGATCTGTGTGACAATCTAGAGAAGGAACTACAATGCAGTCTTCCTCTGTGAAACCGCTCGGGAAAAAGACATTTAGTATTTCGTCCTTTAGTCTGTCATCCTCTGTTTCAGTACCATTTTGTTTATATCCACCTACCTCTTCGACACAAGACCAAAATTTCTTAGAATTTTCTGCCAAGTCAGTACACAGAACTTCACTTTCGAATTCATTGAACACCCCTCGCATAGCCCTCCCCACACTACATTTCGCTTCGTGTAATTTTTGTTTGTCTGCAAGGCTTTGGCTATGTTTATGTTTGCTATGAAGTTCCCTTTGCTTCCGTAGCAGTTTTCTAACTCGGCTGTTGTACCACGGTGGCTCTTACAATCTTGCTTGGCACATACTCATGTCATGCATGTTGTACAATGGTTTTGAAATTTGTCCACTGATCCTCAGCACTATCTGTACTTAAGATAAAACTTTTGTGTCGAGCCATCAAGTACCCTGAAATCTGCTTTTTGTCACTTTTGATAAACACAAAAATCTTCCTACCTCTTTTTAGTATTTGTATTGACGGCTGAAATCACCGATGCTGTAACCGCTTTACGATTTATGATTCCCTGTTCTGTGTTAGGTGTTTCAAATAGTTTGGGTCTGTTTGTCACCAGAAGGTCTAATATGTAATTGCCACAAGTTGGTTCTTGGTTTAACTGCTCAAGGAAGTTTTCAGGTAATGCACTTAAAAAAATTCCTGGATTCTTTGTCTCTGCCACCTGTTATAAGCGTTTGAGTCTCCCAGTCTTTATCTGGTAATTAACACCTCCATCCAAGACTATAACATGGTTGGGAAATCTACTCAAAATATTTTCCAAATTTTCCTTCAGGTGTTCTGCCACAACAGCAGCATAGCCAGGGGGCCTACAGAGACATCCAGTTACCATGTTTGAGCCTGCTTTAACCATGACCTTCGTCCAAATTATTTCACATTTTGGATCTCCATCAATTTCCTTCGATACTATTGCACTTTTTATCACTATAAACATGCCTCCCCCTTCACTGTCCAGCCTGTCTCTGCGGTATACATTCCAATCTGAGTTAAGAATTTCATTACTGTTTACATCTGGTTTCAGCCAACTTTCCATCCGTAGTACTATGTGGGCATTGTGACCGTTTATTAATGAGAGCAGTTCTGGAACCTTTCTATAGACGCTCCTGCAGTTTACTACTAGCACATTAATATTGTCATTCCCTGTTGCGTTTTGCCTATTGCTACTTTGTCGCATCTCAGGGGGCATCTTGTCGAGCCTAGGGAGGGAATTCTCTAACTTAAAAAACCCACATGTACTCCGCGACCCTTGTAGCCGCATCCTGTGTGTAGTGCATGCCTGACCTATTCAGGGGAACCCTAGATTTCTCCACCCGATAGCGGAGGTCGAGAAATTTGCACCCCAGATCTCCGCAGAATCATCTGAGCCTCTGATTTAAGCCTTCCTCTTGGCTCCAAACCAGAGGACCGCAATCAGTTCTGGGAACGACACTACAAATAGTAAGCTCAGATTCCACCTCGTGAGTGAGGCTTTCTGCCTTCACCATCTCTGCCTACTGCCTGTATGAACTGAGGATGACCTCTGAACTTCGGCGGTAGGAGTCACTGGTGCCAACATAACCAACAATTTGCACTCGGGTGCACCCAGTGCTCTCTATCGCCACTGGCAGGGCCTCCTCCACATCTCAGATGAGACACCCCCCCCCCCCCCCCCCCCCCCCGGCTAGCAGACAGAGTGAACAGTGGCCTTCTTCCCCGATCTTTCCGCTATATCCTTAAGGGGCTCCATCACCCACCTAACATTGGAGCTCCCAATCACTAATAAACCTCTCCCCAGCCTGCCTACTCGGACCTTGCTGAAGGAGCGGCCACATGTCCACTCACAGGCAGAGTGGGCGATTCCACATGGTCAGCCTCCATATTGACCCTCCGCCTCGTATGATGTGAACGCCGCTGAACCCGCCACTCCCATTGGCGAGAGAATGGCTCAACCGTGCTCAGTACTTGCTAAGTTGTTTCAACAGCAGAGACCATGGGTGAAGCATGTAACACCTGGGGTGTACCATGCGACACACCCGACTCCCCACTGCCAATACACTCAGAGGCAGCAGCCTGAAGACGGCTGACCGTGGCCATCAGCACGTTCGCACACAGTGGCCAGCTCCTCCTGCATCTGTACACAGCAGTCACACATCCTATCCATCCTAAGAAATCAACAATTTACTGTAGAGAGTTAAGTAATCAACTTTTAACTAGACTGCCTCCACGGCCTCCAATTTCTTCATGCCACATACATGTGACTACAGAATTTCCCACATGAATACACAAGTTATAATTCGACAGCTGCCACATATAAAACATGTTACTATGTGTTAAAGTTGGCGTGAACATAACCTGTTGCATATCGATAGCTACAGTCACTATGGAGCTCAAAGGATATTGGCTAGATTTAATGGAAGCAGAAAGAAGTCTTACAGCTTTCCCAGCTTTCCTGAGGCAAAGCTCTTTTTGCGGAAATTGCAATGAATCTGGATGCCTCACTACTGGCAATTATTTCACAGGTGAACTTATCGCAGGTACGGCCATCTAAAATGAAAATTGGGAAATTCTCTCTTGAAGACTCAACAATAAAGTCGACCATCAATATGTGCCTCGGGAAAGTTTTCCTTGAATGCATGATAAAGCTGATTAATGTTTAAGTCAGGACTGAGGTACTGCCTTGCTGACTTCTGCCTCGAATAATGGCTTTCTTCTGCTGGGAATGATTGCACATGATCTTTTATGTTATGTAAGTCAGTGGCATTATATTTTTGCATGTGTGATGCAGCAAAAGTGCCTCAGGCATCCCTGAGCAGTATACCTCCTTTCTTCAAACAGTCCAAAAGAAGTTGGTTTTTCTTTTTCGATATTCTGAAAACAGCTAAGAAGGTATTGTTACAGACCCGTACGGTACATGGCCATGATGGAATAGTGTACGTAGCTGACACTTTTGTTCTGCTGTCTGCTGGATCTTCACAGTTCCCTCGGTGTCTTCTTGCAATGTTTGTCAGTTGAATAAGACTCATTAAATATGTGCCTTGTGCATCTTTTGCTAAATGAGAGAAATCCTCATACAGCTTTTGGATGTCGCTCTTGATCAATGATTGGCATGCATATCTGCATTTACAGGAAGCCTGGGTAGAATGAACACAGCGGAATAAGCAACAATATTGAAGGAGTTTAATGCAAACAATGTGTTGATTATGTTGTTATATATAGCAAAGAACTGATTGAAACATACCTTTTCTGGGGGTTTATGCAATTCCTTCACTTTTGGGATGTTCCTTAACATCTTAGCTCTATATAATTCTTCAATAAGCAGCAAAACACACTTAAATGAGTGTTGTTGTTGTTCTTGTTGTCTTCAGTCCTGAGACTGGTTTGATGCAGCTCTCCATGCTACTCTATCCTGTGCAAGCTTCTTCATCTCCCAGTACTTACTGCAACCTACGTCCTTCTGAATCTGTTTAGTGTATTCATCTCTTGGTCTCCCTCTACGATTTTTACCCTCCACACTACCCTCCAATACCAAATTTGTGATCCTTTGATGCCTCAGAATATGTCCTACCAACCGGTCCTTTCTTCTTGTCAAGTTGTGCCACAAACTCCTCTTCTCCCCAATTCTTTTTAATACCTCCTCATTAGTTATGTGATCTACACATCTAACTACACATCTAATCTTCAACATTCTTCTGTAGCACCATATTTGGAAAGCTTCTATTCTCTTCTTGCCCAAACTATTTATCGTCCATGTTACACTTTCACACATGGCTACACTCCATACAAATACTTTCAGAAATGACTTACTGACACTTAAATCTATACCCGATGTTAACAAATTTCTTTTCTTCAGAAACACTTTCCTTGCCATTACCAGTCTACATTTTATATCCTCTCTACTTCAACCATCATCAGTTATTTTGCTCCCCAAATAGCAAAACTCCTTTACTACTTTAAGTGTCTCATTTCCTAATCTAATTCCCTCATCATCACCCGACTTAATTCGACTACATTCCATTACCCTCGTTTTGCTTTTGTTGATGTTCATCTTATATCCTCCTTTCAAGACACTGTCCAATCCGTTCAACTGCTCTTCCAAGTCCTTTGCTGTCTCTGACAATTACAATGTCATCGGTGAAGCTCAACGTTTTTATTTCTTCTCCATGGACTTTAATAGCTACTCCGAATTTTTCTTTTGTTTCCTTTACTGCTTGCTCAATATACAGACTGAATAACATCGGAGAGAGGCTACAACCCTGTCTCACTCCTTTCCCAACCGCTGCTTCCCTTTCATGCCCCTTGACTCTTATAACTGCCATCTGGTTTCTGTACAAATTGTAAATAGTCTTTCGCTCCCTGTATTTTACCCATGCCACCTTCATAATTTGAAAGAGAGTATTCCAGTCAACATTGTCAAAAGCTTTCTCTAAGTCCACAAATGCTAGAAATGTAGGTTTGCCTTTCCTTAATCTATTTTCTAAGATAAGTCGTAGGGTCAGTATTGCCTCATGTGTTCTGACATTTCTGCGGAATGTAAACTGATCTTTGCCAAGGTCGGCTTCTACCAGTTTTTCCATTCGTCTGTAAAGAATTCGTGTTAGTATTTTGCAGCTGTGACTTATTAAACTGATAGTTCAGTAATTTTCACATCTGTCAACACCTGCTTTCTTTGGGATTGGAATTATTATATTCTTCTTGAAGTCTGAGGGTATTTCGCCTGTCTCATACACCTTGCTCACCAGATGGTATAGTTTTGTCAGGACTGGCTCTCCCAAGGCTGTCAGTAGTTCCAATGGAATGTTGTCTACTCCGGGGGCCTTGTTTCGACTCAGGTCTTTCAGTGCTCTGTCAAACTCTTCACGCAGTATCATATCTCCCATCTTCATCTACATCCTCTTCCATTTCCATAATATTGTCCTCAAGTACATCGCCCTTGTATAGACCCTCTATATACTCCTTCCACCTTTCTGCTTTCCCTTCTTTGCTTAGAACTGGGTTTCCATCTGAACTCTTGATATTCATACAAGTGGCTCTCTTTTCTCCAAAGGTCTCTCTAATTTTTCTGTAGGCAGTATCTATCTTACCCCTAGTGAAATAAGCCTCTACGTCCTTACATTTGAAGTCTAGCCACCCCTGCTTAGCCATTTTGCACATTCTGTCGATCTCATTTTTGAGACATTTGTATTCCCTTTTGCCTGCTTCATTTACTGCATTTTTATATTTTCTCCTTTCATCAATTAAATTCAATATTTCTTCTGTCACCCAAGGATTTCCACTAACCCTCGTCTTTTTACCTACTTGATCCTCTGCTGCCTTCACTACTTCATCCCTCGAAGCTACTCATTCCTGTCAATTGCTCCCTTATGCTCTCCCTGAAACTCAGTACAACCTCTGGTTCTTTCAGTTTATCCAGGTCCCATCTCCTTAAATTCCCACCTTTTTGCAGTTTCTTCAGTTTTAATCTACAGGTCATAACCAATAGATTGTGGTCAGTCCACATCTGCCCCTGGAAATGTCTTACTATTTAAAAGCTGATTCCTAAATCTTTGTCTTACCATTATATAATCTATCTGATACCTTCTAGTATTTCCAGGATTCTTGCATTTGTACAACCTTCTTTTATGATTCTTGAACCAAGTTGTGCTCTGTGCAAAATACTACTAAGCGGCTTCCTCCTTCATTTCTTTGCCCCAGTTCATATTCAGCTACTACGTTTCCTTCTCTCCCTTTTCCTACTACCGAATTCCAGTCACCCATGACTATTAAATTTTCGTCTCCCTTCACTACCTGAATAATTTCTTTTATCTCATCATACATTTCCTCAATTTCTTCATCATCTGCAGAGCTAGTTGGCATATAAACTTGTACTACTGTAGTAGGCGTGGGCTTCGGATCTATCTTGGCCACAATAATGCATTCACTATGCTGTTGGTAGTAGCTTACCCGCATTCCTATTTTTTTATTCATTATTAAACCTACTCCTGCATTACCCCTATTTGATTTTGTATTTATAACCCTGTATTCACGTGACCAAAAGTCTTGCTCCTCCTGTCACCGAACTTCACTAATTCTCACTATATCTAATTTCAACCTATCCATTTCCCTTTTTAAATTTTCTAACCTACCTGCCTGATTAAGGGATCTGACATTCCATGCTACGATCCGTAGAACGCCAGTTTTCTTTCTCCTGATAACGCCCGGAGATCCGAATGGGGGACTATTTTACCTCTGGAATATTTTACCCTAGAGGACGCCATCGTCATTTAACCATACAGTAAAGCTGCATGCCCTCGGGAAAAATTATGCTGTAGTTTCCCCTTGTTTTCAGCCGTTCGCAGTACCAGCACAGCAAGGCCGTTTTGGTTAGTGTTGTAAGACCAGATCAGTCAATCATCCAGACGGTTGGCCCTGCAACTACTGAAAAGGTTGCTGCCCCTCTTCAGGAACCACACGTTTGTCTGGCCTGTCAACAGATACCCCTCCGTTGTGGTTGCACCTACGGTGCGGCCATCTGTATCGCTGAGGCACGCAAGCCTCCCCACCAACGGCAAGGTCCATGGTTCAGGGGGGTAGGACTTAAATGAGTAGTGAATATAAATCAACACTCAGACTTCCCTAAGTGTAGCACTGACTCTTACTGAATACTGAAGGCACATGCATCCTTTTCCAAGCCAACAACCGTGGAGTTACATCAGATGCCATCTAGCAGTGTCAGTGGGAACCACAAGTAGTCGCTCTGAACATAGATCTCTCTCCAGGCCACTGGTGATGGCACACAGGACATTTTCAATGCAAAATTTGGCCTATAATGACCATCTTCAGATCTGTTTTATAAAAACATGTCCTAATATACTGGAGCCATAGTGGCATCATCAAATGTTAAACCCAAATCAGCACCAGCATCGTCAAGTACATATAAATAACATCATATGCAATCGTCATTAGCAGCACTACTGTTCAAAACAAAGTGGCTACAATTTTTGGAATTAAAAAGTTTCATGTTTTCTTTTATGGTGTGGATTTATTTTCATGTGTGCTTGTAATTCCTCTAGCATCTAACACTCAGAAAATCTCTCTTCTGCTGGTTCCATAGCCTAAGGCATGCCCGTTGCACATTGTCTATTTCTCTACAATGTGAGCAACAAAGATCTTGGCATTAGTGCACACACTATACCAGTTGATGGCAACAGCCACACGTGGCTTTGGTTCAATAAATCATTGGTGGTTTCCTTGTCTTGGGTATATTCCAACTTAATGTCAGAAATTAAATGGATTATTTGTGACTTACACCTGTTGCTTTCCCAGAAGAGCCTTTTTCTGGTGCAAGTTTTACAGCTGTCATCATTTCCATGCACAGTCTTTTCACAAAACTCAGTAATTCCATCCCTCTTAAAAGAATTTCAGTCCTACATATCCAGCTGCTGAACTTTATACTAAGAAACAATTAATGGTACTGGTACCCTACATTTCTCCATTTCCTGTGCTATTTTATTGTAGATAATGTAACAAACTGCTGAAATTGATTTCCTACCACTATGACTGTTACACTGTGAAACCTGTCTCATGGGCCCATAAACTCCTGTAATGACTATTTGTAGTCAAAAAACCAGGAAGTAATAACAATTTATTAAATACTAAATTTAAAGCAGACCCATAACTGCTGGCAAAACAGAGACCAACAATCAAAAATAGACAGAAACACATACACTATGTGATTGAAAGTATCCAGATACATATTGGCGTGCACATCCTTCACTTTTATGATGGCTTGAACTCTGCTAGAGACAGTTTCAGTGAGTGTCTGAATGTCTATGGAGGAATGGAAGCCCATTTCCCCTTAAGAGCTGAAACCAGTGAAGCTAGTGATGTTCAGTGATAGGAGTCATGGAGTAAAACTGGCATTCTAACTCGTCCCAAAAGTGTTCCATTGGGTTCAGGCCAGGACTCCAGGCATGCCAATTCAATTCAGGAATGTTACTGTCCACAAACCATTGCTTCACAAATGCTATTTTATGAATAGGCTTATTTTTGTGCTTTTACAACCAGTCACGATGTCCTAACTGTTCCTCTACTACAGGACTTCCCAACCTGTTCAGCTGGTGGACCCCTTCTTCAGTCGAAAATCCATAGCAGACCCCTAGTCAGTCAAAAGCACAGTAACTTTAAATTTCAGAGCGAAACCCATGGGAACTGAAAGCTTCTTAATGCAAGTTCCATGTTCCCAATGATCCTCCCCCCCCCCCCCCCCCCCCTGCTCCCGAAGTATCAATAGTCTTTGGTTTAGAGATGAATGAAAACAACTTGAAGGTCAAAAATCGACTTACCGGTATGAAATAGGTAGTGCACTGTCAAAGCAAGTTTAACATTTAATTATGCCTGGGGATGCATACATGCCAGCGAGCATGCGAAACAGTAGATCAGAGAAGCCACATTCTCCGGCACTAAACTGTGTATGCGTTCTCATTTAGGAACCGCAAAGGCTGCTTGGGAATATGACCTGAAGTAAAATCACATGTTTTTCACACGAAAAAAAAAAAAAAAGAAAAAAACAGTGATGAATTTGATTTTCACATTTTTATTCAATAATTTTACATGATTTGGTGAAGGGTGACCACGGACCCCCAGAAAGAGCCGGCGGACCCCTAAGGGGTCCGTGGACCACACGTTGGGAAGCCCTGGTCTACTATATGCAATACACAATGCTGTAAAATGTGTTCATATCCTTCCACACATAGCATTTCCTTAAGTAGAATGAGGGGATCACATCCTAACCACAAAACACACCCCAATATGATAACACCACCACCTCTGAGCTGTTCCATTAGCACTACACAATAGCAGGTAACTTTCTTCAGGCATCTGTCAAACACAAACACTTTCATTAGATTGACACATGGTATAGCATGATTCACCACTCCAAATTACTTGTTTTCAGTGATCTCTCGTGCAATGGGGTCACTCTTTACACCACCTCAATATTATCCGAGCACTGACAACAGAAATATGTGGCTTATAAGGAGTCCTTAAGCCACTGTGCCTCATTATTTTCAGCTTCTTGTGCATATTCATTGTGGTAGCACGACTATTGCCAGCACTTTGGAACTCGGGAGTGATTCTTTCTGCTGATTTCATGCAATTTTTTACAATCACCATCACCAATGCTCAACAGTCACTGTCTGACAGTACATGATGTCTGCTTGGTCATAATTTAGATGTGGTTGATCCTTTGTCTTTCCACTTCAGTCCATTACCAACAGCTAACATGGACAGCTTTAGAAGGATTGGAATGTCCCTGATAGATTTTTTTTACTAAGCTGGCATCCAATGATTTGTCCACATTCAAAGTCACTGAGCTATCCTGACCAACACACTCTCCTGTTACTGCTTCCCAACTGACATTATGTCACAATCCAAAAGACAGATTTTCTTCACATCCTGAACTCATCAAGATACGTCTTCAAACTGTTACTGGCAGGTTGGTCTGTGGTTTCAGTTCTCCTTAGTGAATGTTGCAGTTGTATGATGATGTCCTCTCATACTGGCAGTGATTTAATCACACAATAGGTATGGCAAACATGTGATGGTTGACATCTTCAGATGTGTGTCAAGTTAATGTATTTGTGATTTGTCAGACTGCACTGTCTTGCAGGAGAAGTTGTGCACAGTCTGGCAGTATCTCTCATGTAGAGGGGTTTCTAGATATCAGCAAAATGTCGTCAGTCAGGAAGTCCTGGGTTATTTAAAAGTCAGTATAAATTTGAAAACTGAATAAATCAAGGAATAATGTAGATAGAGAGGTACAAATTGACACACATGCTTGGAATGACATGGGGTTTTATTAGAACCAAAAAAATATAAAAGTTCAAAAAATGTCCGACAGATAGTGCTTCATCTGATCAGAATAGCAATAATTAGCATAACAAAGTAAGACAAAGCAAAGATGATGCTCTTTACAAGAAATGCTCAATATGTCCACCATCATTCCTTAACAATAGCTGTAGTCGAGGAATGATGTTGTCTTTCAGTGTCCCTAGAAATGTCGGTCAATCACTATACACTTGCGACTTCAGGTAACCCCAAAGCCAATAATCACACGGACTGAGGTCTGGGGACCTGGGAGGCCAAGCATGACGAAAGTGGCGGCTAAGCACACGATCATCACCAAATGACGCGAGCAAGAGATCTTTCACACGTCTAGCAATATGGGGTGGAGCACCATCCTGCATAAACATCGTACGTTCCAGCAGGTGTTTATCAGCCAGGCTGGGGATGATGCAATTCTGTAACATATCAGCGTACCTCTCACCTGTCATGGTAGCAATTACAAAACCAGAATCACACATTTCCTTGGGAAAAAGAAGAAGAAGAAGAAGAAGAAGAAGAAGAAGAAGAAGAAGAAGAAGAAGGCCCGATAACGGTAGATGTGGTAAATCCAACCCATACCGTGACTTTCCCATCGGACAATGGAGTTTCCACGACAGTTCTAGGATTTTCAGTAGCCCAAATTCTGCAGTTGTGGGTGTTGACAGACCCTCGGAGCATGAAATGAACTTTGTCAGTCCACAACACGTTTCTCAACCAATCATCATCTTCTGCCATCTTTTGAAATGCCCACACCGGAAATCGCCAGGTAACAGTTCATGATGCCGATGGATTTTGTATGGATAGCATCGGAGGGTACGCCCAAGTGCCAACCAAACAGTAGTGTATGGAATGCCGGTGCGATGTGCAACTGCACGAGTGCTGACTTCCCCGTGCATAGACGAACCCGCTACGGTCTCCATTTCTTCCTGAACTGTCTCAGCAGCATTCGCCTCATGCTCGGTCGGCCACTACAGGGTCTATCGTCTGAACAACCAGTGGCGTTGAACTTCTAAATCATTCTCGCCACAGCTGCATTTGTCAATGGACCTTTACCCGTTCAAATCCCCTTCCTATGGCAATAGGATCGTAATGCTGAACTAGCACATTCCCCATTCTGATAATACAGCTTCACTAAAAGCACCTTTTCAGGTAACGTCAACATGCTGCGACTGCTGGCACATCTGATTCTCTCTCTCATCACAGCTCCTTTTATACACGATTGTCACGTGCAGTCACTGATGATTTGCTGTCCAGCACCATCTGCCAAGCAAAATTGAAAATCCTTTGGAATATTGTTATATCCTCATAGTGAATTAGTAGTAAGCACGCCTCAGATGTGATCGGGCATATTTCTGTATTTTGGGCAAACAATGTAATTTCAGCTTTGTTAATGTGAAAATTCAAAAGACAGTGTGATTTACTAAAATGTGACAAAATAAATTAACACAAAAACAAAATTTCTGCAACAACAGTCTTCAGAATTATCTAGATCAGGACCTAAAATGTGAGAATTTCAGCTTCAAGAATCAGACCACTAGACAAGGAGAACTGGAGCCAACTCTAGAAGAAAAGATAAGAAAACTAAAATGTTTATGTAATCTTACTCCTCTCAAATCTTCAGAAAAGACTTTGCTATTTGTGGACAACAGCTGCAACTAGTAAGGAGGGAGGAGATTACAATTGTGGGCATTGTCCATAATAAATTAACTGATAATGAAGTTTTGTCTGTTGCAGAAAGTGCTCTATTTTGTAAATTTTTGAAATTTATGTACAAATAAATTTTTGATCACATGGAGCAAAAAACCGAAGCAAAGCAAATCATTCCAACAGTGATGGTGGACCAGAGTGAATGAAAGTGAAGAGGACTTTACAACTACAGCCAGAGACATCAAAAACGAAAGATAAATAGAAAATATTTGTGAAGTTAATTTGTTTGTGGACTTGTGTGCTTGTTAACAAAATGAATAGGGATGAAAGCAAAAGTGAGGTAGAAGTGAAAGCTCTAAGATTCAGTCAGGGTATGTTTGAGCCGAGTGAAATCGTAGTCAGTACAGAAACAGTAAAAACTGATATTTTGCATTTAATACTGGCAAAACTAGAGGAAATCAACACTGATAACAATAGAAAATTTAGGGCAGTTTATGATCAGTTAGCTGTAATAAGAACTGCAAACAATGCAAAATGGACAGAGTACAAGATCAGATAGCTCAATTTAGCGAGCAAGTTTCAGAGTTAAAAAGTTGGTTGTCAAAGGGGTTAAATAGTGTGGACAAAAAGGTTGAGCTTTTAGAAAATAAATGTATTGGTTTGGAAAAAGAGTTTGTAGCTGAGTCAGCTAAACAATCAAAGAATGTTGTGGACATCAGAGTTGAACAGCACCAGAAAAAACTTGACAAAATATCGCTGGTTTAAAGGAAAAAAATTTAATTGTAGGAAACAATATGCAAACTAATGTAACTGTTTTAAATCAATAAAATTAAACAGTTCAGGAAATTTGAATTCGCAAAAATCTGTCTGTAAACAATAGTATTGCATGGTCCAACACTCCTATCAAAAGTTTTCCATCAGATAATTTACATCCACTGTATTTTCTTTACCACTGCAGAGATAGTTTTGTGTTAAGCATGAATGACGATCAAAAACTTAAATTTGTTAAAAAGATTTCTTGAAGGTGAACCTCTGCCATGTGTAGATTTAAATTTAAGTCAGTGGGGAACATATCAGAGTTTTGAGAAAAGTTTTTTTAAATAAATTTTGGTCAGAACCTGAACAAGGGAGAATCAAAAGTGAATTTTTTGAATGGTCCTTATTGTACGAATAGGGACAGCACTTTGAAAGAGTTTTGTAAGAACCAACTTAAAAAATTTGCACATTTTGACAAACCATTTGACAAAATAACCTTGACTGATGCACTTAAAAGGAGATTACTAGAAAGATTGCAGTGGGATTTAGTACACCGACCTGACAATTGTCTTGAACAATTTTTACAGAAAGAAGTATGTACCATAATAATCAGAATTACTGAAATCATAATGAGAGTAGTCACAGAAACACAGATAGTGGTCAACTTCTATCAAGATCAAAGGGTCAATAGAAAGAGAAATTCCAAACATTTGCAGGATATAAATAATGGGAATAACCATAGGAATTTTAATAGGAGAAACAATAATAGAAGTAACTACTTGGGAAATGGCAGTTCGCCTTAATGAAGGTCCACAGTTTTGGGGTGAGGACACATAACAAGGGCAGGACCCCCAAGTTACACTTGCAATTAGACAGTGTTAATGATACGCCACAGGTATCTGAAATTAACACAAAGAATATCAGATTTTTAATTTATATTTTGTTCAAAAGTTTCGGGATACTATGTTTAGTTATGTCCTATGCCCTTGTAAAAAGAGATCTACACATGAATAAAGCTACTACTACTACTACTACTACTACTACTACTACTATTATGGTGATGTAGGTGCGAATCACTAATTGGGATGGGAGAGCAGTGTCAATTTTGATGTAGTATGTACTAATGATTTCTTCTCTTAGATGGAAAACAGTGTTGTTGCTATATGTAAATCAGGTGATGACTGTATTGGATCTGAACTAGGTGGTATTTTTTATGTAGATGTGAAAGAGAGCTATGAAATAACTGAGGTTGGTAACTCTGAGCCTGGTGGCTTATTGAAAATGAAGGTAAGTGACTTTGATGGAGATGAGACTTCTATTGTTAGTGATGCTGTTGATGATGTAATTTTGGAGGAATATGATGATGATGAGTATCAGGTATTCATGGAGTTCATGAATAATGAATTTTCAGAGTTAGTTTCAAATGATGTTAACAATACAGGTAAGATGAGAGATGTATGTGATGGTGTAAGTGAGGGTCATGGAATGCCAGTCTAGACAAACAGTTTTCCATTAAAATTATGCAGAGTAATGATCAAAACAGTAAATATAAGGTATCTGCGAGCGTGGAGAATAAAGGTGAAAACTTTTTGAAGTTTATATGGGACCAGATTGACGATAACATAGATAAAGATACATTCTAGAATAATTTATCTGTGGTTAGTCAGAATTTGTATCCCAGTTGGCGGAATGAAGTGAAAGAGGATCTAAGTAGGAAGTGTAATTTTGACAGTAATGTGTTTTGTGTTCCTTTTGTAACAAGTGATGTTAATTTGCTGTGGAACCTATTCTTTGTGTTCAATCTTTACCTGTCAACATGAGTAATCAGAGTAATGCTATGATACCCGTAAAGTTGATAAAACCTTGTGAAGACAATGAAGATGTAGCATTTGATGAAATTAGAAGTGATCTACTGCATGAAGTGTCTGACAACAGAGCAGATGATTCATATTTTTGGTGACTTTAATTTAAAATAAGTCTGACCAGTGGGAAGATACCTGTTTGATTGATACACGTAGCTCGATTTGTGGTACATCTGAACAATTTAGAGACAAGATTAAGTAGAGTAAGAATTTTGTGGAAATGTCCATTGTACATGTAAAGACAAGAGGAGCTACTGGTAAGCAACAAATTAGTAAAATCTCAAGTACTATTAAGTTTTAGTATAGAAAACGAGACTTTTGAATGTGGATGCATAGTGAGCCCTAGTCTGGAAGAAAATATATATTATATATGTGCAGGTTCATACAACAATATAATTCTGTTTTGTAATAGATTTCTGCTTTCGAATTTGATACATATATGCCATGTGACTAAATGAGTAGATCCTTTTACAATTTTGACAAGGGAAGATGCCATTAAATATCTAGTAATAAACTTCTTATCTTAGAATGCTCTTAGTGTTAAATATTATTATTATCCCCGTGTACTCTGCAGAGAACTCTTCTGGGTAAAGTCATGGTTGTTGTGCTAAATTGGGTGAAGACTTGTTTTATTCATGTGTACTGTAAATATTATGAATAGTGTCCACCACATTAGCTGAATGGTCAGCACATTGGATTGCAACGCACGGGGACCTGGGTTCGATTCCCAGCTGGGGCAGGAGATTTTCTCCTCTCAGGGATTGGGTGTTGTGCTGCCTTCATCATCATTTCATCCCCATTGTCAACGCGCAGGTTGCCCAAATTGGCGTTGCACTCAATAAGACCTGCGCTTGGCGGTTGAACTTCCCGACTGGGAACTCCCAACAACTGACGCCATACGCTCATTTTCTATTAAGAAAATTTCATAAGTGCAAACAAAAAACGTATATGTATGTTAAAAACAGTACATCATGGACTTTGATCCATACCTCATTTGTTACATACAAATCTTCAAATTTAATTTTCACTTTAAGAAACATGTTGAAAAATATTTTTTGCCCCCGCCCCCCTCACCAAAATGTAAGTATTATTACTGACTCTTTCAATTTCGAAACATCTATGATATGAAATTAGGAGCAAAAAGCACCATAATTCAACAGGAAACTAACAATTCCAACTGGAGCCTTGCTTAGGCATAAATTGATATGTAAGTGCAAGTGAAGTACTGGCACGGCATGATGGAAGTGTGGCTTTTTCTCCCAACACCACACCCCCTCAGAATTTTTCTTCTTTTTGTGAACAACTTCCACTCCATGCACATTGTTTCGTTCATTTTGGAAGTAGGTTCAACGCTTTATTGCAAGCCAGCATATATTTTATGTTTAAGTTATTTCTTTGTGGAAGTAGTGTGCTCAAAATGGATGGGAATGTGGCAAATCCCATGAAAAGAAAATTTGGTATTCTAACCAGTAAACACCAGAACAGAAGACTGCAAGTGTATCGTTCAGTTTGGGAAAAAGAATTTCCAGAATTTCGGCCAATTGCAGGAAATGTATATAGAGCAAGGTGTACCTTTTATGTTGGAAAAGCTGGAAGAGGGATTTTTGAGTTGACATGGCAGCATAACCCATGTTAGGCATCACTTTAACAGTGTCAACTACAAATGCAGACACTTAACATCAGTACAAACCATACTGATGAAAAGTCTCTACAAGGTGGACTCTGTTTAAGCAGACAAAGTATGTAGTACGTACATGCTAATTTCAACATTTCTAATTTTCAAGGCAATAATAGACCTGTTCAGGCAATTATAAAAAGACAATTATTATTGGTGCTTCTTTCTTCATTTTCAGATATCAATGTCTGAGCTTACATTCGCGTTTCACACAGTTAACCATCATGTTATCTACACCAGCACTGACTGCAATGTAAAAATAACTTCTCAGTTATTCCTGGATTTGACAATTGCAAATAAAATCACATACGGGAAAAAAGAGGCATTAATTACCGGTGTTTTTGGACCAAATAGTGTCACTGACGGATAACAATGTTTTTGATGTGGGTTTGACGCTTCCAACAAAGGTAATCAAAAGTGTTATCCTATTTGTGTAAGATTCTTTGATGTGCAAGCAGGCATGTCCCACAGAATTCTAGATGTCTATGAGGACTCTGATGAATCTGCATTGCAGTGTCTGACCAGATCTTGAATAAGATTCCAAAACAAAAGTTGAAATTGTCCCAGTTTTCAAGTTTTACTACAGACAATACAAATGCAAATTATGGGAAAAAAATTAGGTTTATGTTTACTTAAAGAAAGAAAACTGTGATATAGTGAAATCAAACTGCTGTGCACATATCTTCCATAATTGCTGTAAATCTGGTATAAATGCTATGACAATAGATATTGAAATGTTAGTGATTAGGACTTTCAACTATTTCTCAAATCCAGCTAAAAGGATACCTCAGTTGAAAAATTTCTTTCAGGTTGTTGATACAGAACACATTGCTTTGCTGAGACATGTACCTAAAATGTGGTTAAGCCTAAATTTCACTGTAGAAAGATTGTTCAAAAATCTTCCTGCAATTATATCATACTTCTCTAATGTAGATAATTGCCCCAGCTTCGTTAAAAACAACTTGATAGGTGTGAGTGGTTCAGGAAAACAACTTATTTTAGTGGAAATATATCTACAATTAACTTTTCACTTAACTTACATTTTTTCAAAGGGAGTACTCAATTCAGAAAAAAATGCACTGACAATTTGTGAAGTGTACTGTGTGATGGAGAAAATAAAAATGGAGTAAGAAAATAGGATAAATGAACTGTTTCTTGATTATAAGGTTCAATGGTTGCTAGATAAATTGGAGGTCCTGGTCCCAAGTGAAAGACAAACAAAGCTGGAACAATGCAGACATATATAGAAAGTTTGTCTGAAATACTTAAATAAATAGTTTGATTTTGGTGAGAGTAACGTATTATCCTTCATGAATTGCATGTCACTTGAAAAAAAAAAAAGTTTCAAAATATTTTAAAATTAGCCGATCACTTTGTATTCTTGATTTCCTTAGTGTAGATAATATATATTCAGAGGTCGCTGTGGTTTCTGATTTGTTTTGGGGAGGAAGAGAATGGCCATTTGGAAGCAAATTTAGCTACTATGCTAGTGTTTTAGTTACATTAGTTTCGAGTATATTCCATTCAAATGCATTCATGGAGGGAGTTTTCCCCATTATGAACATTAAATGGAAGGATGAGCAAAACACATGTTCAGCTGATCTAATAAAAAATGAATCGTACACTTATTCCAATTATGATGGAAGTTGTAGTGATTTTTATAAGACAGTACTTTATTTATTTATTTATCTTACAGCTCGAAACATGTATTTAACATGCATGGGCAATGTTATAATAATTACATTTAGATTATTGATACACAATATAGAGTACATGATATTAAGTAAAAAATCATTTAAGTAGATTTAACATAGCATTTCTGAGGTCAAATCATGTCAGCACCATACTGTATGGGCACTTCAATATAAGCCATTTTTAACTAATTTTTAAAAATTCTACCAGTAAGCTGTTTCAGGTTGTTTGACAGAGAATTATAAAATATTGCTCCCTTAATGAAAAAAAAATGTGAAGAATTGCACGCTCCACTGAAAAGTACTTCTCTTCATTGTATTGGGTGTGTTATGCAGAAAATGTGCAGTGAATATAATTATTTGTTAAAAAATAAATGTGTTACTACTTACCCTCACTCAAATCTGGCTACCCTAGCAGAGGAAGCACGTTTTGTAAGAAATGTCAATCCCAATGTGGGTTAATCGGCATTTGTGATGTACTGAGAATTATTTCGCCATTTTATAAGTTAAGGTTGTTAGAAATAAGCAGTACCAATTGTCTCACTGACTTATTACTTTGTGTTTTAATAAAGCTATATGTAGCTTATATTGCTCATTTTACAAATAAGTATTCGAAGAAAATTCTTTTTCAGTCCATTGTTGAGTGCTAATGCTGAAAATGAGTAGGGGGGAAGGTAGGAGAGTGGTAACAGCTAATATCCGATTGCAGCCAGGGATTATAGTCTCAGAAAAGTTTGGGACCACTGGTCTAAAAGAGCAATGGATTGTATAGGTATTTGTAACAACAGATAATGTAACAGGGGCTATTTAGTATCAGAAGTTAGAAATATTACAAAAGGAAACTGCACTTACCATATTTACGCTTCTTTCACCACGTGTATTTTAAAAAACTTATAAAACAATTACTAATAGTACACTTCTGACGTCAATTATTAGTCGAGAGAGAATTAAATATTGCACCGAACAATTACGAGTTACATCACAATTGCTACAGTGCCTCGTATTAATAAACAATTAACCGTCAATAGGAGACTTCCTAAGTGCGCAAACAAGTCATTACAATAGCGTGGAAAACGAAATCTTATTCGTCAAATTCACAGTGCGAGACGTCACGGGAATTCCCCCGTATGGGAAAAGAGGAACTGACACCTCGCTGCGGGCTCGTCTTCTTTCTACTTGGAAACATGGGGAAGTCCCTATGCAAGGACATACCGGTACTCGTTAAAGTGGTTCGAACCCGCAGATGTTTCTTTTTTATTTTAATTCCACGGGTTAGAAATACATGGCGTTGTTATAATTGAAACAATAATAATTGTGGCCTGAAGCACATATGACATTGAGTGCGAACGCGAGGTGGCTGAATTAGACACCCACTTGAGGTGCAGCACACGTGTGGCTCCAGCTTTGCACTACATCTCCTACCGGTCCTGCTTGTACCGATATTGCTTCCCGCGTTTCATCAGGATATGAAAGTGGCAACTCAAACGAAGCTTAACGGCTGATATTCAGAAATATTTTTCCTTTAATACCAAAGTATCCGTACGTTTCGAAGACAAATCGATGCGATTACGTGCGGCGGGTTCGACTTGTTTATTGTCATAGTAACAATAATGGCACCTGCGCATTTCAATAAACTCCTGAGATCTTTTTCTGGGTACATCAGAGAACCAGCTCAGTCAGGTTTATTCATCTTAAGCTTACGGCATGAGATCTGCAGCAGGCAAGAAAACTGTACAGGCTGCTTCACCCAAGGTGCGGTATATGAAATTGCGAATTCCATTTTTGAAATTAGATTTCTTCGCGCACTGCAACATTGCGACATGTTAGTTTTAAGTCAGTGGTGCCATAGTACACTGAAGAAACTATATCTTCGTTGTGTAAACTTAAGTACATACCGTATGTTTAGACAAGAATTAATTAGAAACTGTACGTTATTGAAGACACTGAGCTACCAGGCTTCATATCGGCATTGACATCTACGATTTTTCTGTTGTAATTTTTTTTACTTACACGGTCGTTTGATCGTATTTTCCTATTGACTGTATAATCACCGATAACGAATCTTATAAATAGCACATGTTAACGATTCATATCTGACTAGAGTTGGAAACTCGCTGTTTTGTCTTAAGAAAGATCCTGAAAAACCAAAATAAACAAACAAAAAGAAACCATTAGTCAACTTTTGCCATTTCTAAACTACAGCTGAGTATCGTCACACTTGGGAATAGACATTTTAGATTTAACCAGAACGAATTTTGCGTCATCGGCAATTATTGATAAACACGAGATTTTTAATTCGTATGGTCTGTCAAAAGTAATTATTTTGCAGTAAAGTATTGCAGAGTGAAATACGTTACTGAAAGGCGACTATAGCAATAATTGATCTCTCAAGACAGAGATCACGTTTTATGTGCTAAGAGAGCATACACAAGTTATGTTAAGCAAAATTCATGCGCGCATGATTGGTACTTAAATATCATTTTAATAACAACACTGTCAGAGTTAATGCTGTACATAAAGTTAGGTCGACTGAGTGATATTTTTTTGGATTCATTTGGCAACATTAAGGAAGCGAGATAATGTTTTATGTGTTAACAATGCAAGTCATGTTAAGTAAAATTCATGTGCATATGATTGATACTTAGATATCATTCTAATAACAACACTGTCAAAATTAATGCTGTACATAAAGTTAGGTCGACTGAGTGATATTTTTTTGGACTCATTTGGCAACATTAAGGAAGCGGGATAATGTTTTATGTGTTAACAATGGTTAGGTGAATAGTGCCAATCAAGTAAAGCTTTTGTACAGTACTTGTAATATAGGAAAAGTCAGCTTATCCAATGCCTTACAATATGTAGCCTTTACAATAGTGTATTATATAATTTACTACCGCATTTACATGTAGGTTTTAAAGATTTGTTTAAGTACTTATTCTTTGAATCATGTGACTACTGCACACACACACACACACACACACAAAATTCGTACAAAAAATTGTATGTCTGTGTATGTAGTTTTATATTCAGATATAAGTTAATATTATTTTCATACACTATTTCAAATAGATAACAAGGTTTTTTTCACTCAGTTATTTGTATGGCCATAATATCTGTACACTTTTCCTATCACCACATCCCTTCTTCTTGTAAATGTTTTCGTATGTTCCTCTCCCTGCCAGTTCTGTGGAAAACCTACTCCTTTTGTTACCATATCAGACCACCTCAATTTTCAGCATTCTTCTATAACACTACATCTCAATTCTCTTTTCTTCATATTTTTTACCCACTCAGTGATTTACTAGATTAGATTAGATTAGGTTAGATTAATACTTGTTCCATAGATCATGAATACGACACTTCGTAATGATGTGGAACGTGTCAGGTTAATAAAAGATGTCTGTAGAAGATATTACATTACACAAAATATTACATGACACTAATGTTGAAGCTAGTTTTTTTTTTCTTCTCCTCCCTTAATTTATATCTAAAAATTCAGCCAGTGAGTAGAAGGAGTTTTCATCTAGAAATTCTTTTAATTTATTTTTAAATGTTGGTTGACTACCTGTCAGGCTTTTGATGCTGTTTGGTAGGTGACCAAAGACTTTTGTGGCAGCATAATTTACCCCTTTGTGTGCCAAAATCAGTTTTAACCCTGCATAGTGAAGATCATCCTTTCTCCTGGTGTTATAGCTATGCACTCTGCTATTACTTTTGAACTGTGTAGGATTATTAACAACAAATTTCATAAGTGAATATATATACTGTGAGGTTACTGTGAGGATCCCTAGATCCTTAAATAGATGTCTGCAGGGTGACTGTGGGTGGACTCCAGCAATTATTCTGATTACACGTTTTTGAGCAATGAATACTTTTCTACTCAATGATGAATTACCCCAGAATATGATGCCATGCGAAAGCAGTGAATGAAAGTAGGCATATTAAGCTAATTTACTGAGATTCTTGTCACCAAAATTTGCAATAACCCTAATAGCATACGTAGCTGAACTCAGACGTTTCAGCAGACCATCAATGTGTTGCTTCCAGTTTAACCTCTCATCAATGGACACACCTAAAAATTTTGAAAATTCTACCTTAGCTACAGACTTCTGTTCAATGTCTATATTTATTGCTGGAGTTGTGTCATTTACTGTACGGAACTGTATATACTGTGTTTTATCAAAATTTAAAGAGAGTCTGTTTGCTAAGAACCACTTAATAATTTTGTGAAAAACATCATTTACAATTACATCACTTAGTTCTTGGTTTTTGGATGTTATTACTATACTTGTATCATCAGCAAAAAGAACTAACTTTGCAACTTCATCAATGTCGAATGGTAAGTCATCAATGTACTTTCGTACGATGCTCCAAACATACATTCTCAGATATGTCTTCCTCAAATTAAAGCCAATGTTTGGTACTGGTTGACTTCATTTGCCGTCTTTGTATGTGGTAGGCCACTTTTCATGTCCTCCTCGCTTCGTCCGTCATTTGTTACTGTGCTTCAAGGCGAGAAGAGTTGCTGAATGTTGTCTACTTCGTAGTCCCCAGTTTTGATTAAGATTGTCGGTTTTCTCATTTCTGCTACTCCTTATTACTTTTGTCTTTCTTCAGTTCACACTCAATCCGTAGTGTGTGGTCATTAGACTTCATGCCATGCAACTGGTCCGGCAATTGTTCCCCACTTTTGCTTAGAATAGCAGTGCCATCAGCATACTTTATCATTGATACCCTTTCACCCTGAATTTTAATCGCACGCCAGACCTGTTATTTCCATCAGTGCTTCTACAGTGTATAGATTGAACAGTTGAGGTGAAAGATTACATCCCTGTCTTATACCTTTTGTAATTCGAGCACTTAATTTTTGGTCTTCCATTCTTCTTGTTCCCTCTTGATTCTTCTTTATACTGTATACTGCCTGTCTTTCAGTATAGGTTGAACCTATTTTCCTGAGAATTTGGAACATCTTGTACCATTTTATATTGTTGAATGCTTTTTCTATTTCAAAACATTCACTGAATGCGCCTCGATTTTTCTTAAGGCGTGTTCTCATTATCAAACACATAGGAGCTGCCTCTCTTGGTCCCTTTGCCTTCTCTAAAGACAAACTGATCATCATTCAGCAGACCCTTATTTTTTGTTTTCATTCATTTGTATTGTGTTCTTTTCAGCAGCTTGATTGTTAGAGCCAAAAAGCTGATTGTGTGGTAGTTCATGCAGTTATCTGCCCTTGCTATATTGGGGATTGTGTACTTGATATTTTCCAAAAGTATGATCTCCAGACTCAAAGATTCTATGAACAAACTTGAATAACCATTTTCTTGCCACTTACTCCAGTAATTTTAGAAATTCAAAAGAAATTTTATCTTTCTACGTATCCATGCTTAATAAAACATTTTCATTCATTTACATATTTACTATAAATTTTTTGCATTAAATAATTCTTAAGAAGTTTCTGGGTGACTTCACACTCATAATATGCCATAAACCTTTAGGTGGATATTTTACCAGTTGTACACCTGCAGGGAGATCTATATTGTTTTTTGCTGATGGTAAAAGGCAACGTTAGAAGTTTGTGTTAATATGTGTGAAATATTTGTCACTCCATGTTTCCATTATGTTTGAATTTCTTGTTTCAAAGTCAGGAAAAACAGCATTGAAATATTCAAGAATAATTTAAATTTTTCTATGCCCACTGTGTGAATGACTTTCTACAACATTGTGTAATTATAATTCCAAGTATTTTGCTAAGTTTGGTTGCTCTTGTTTTACAACAGACCTATTTTGGCTGAATTGCCATCATTATGTTACGCCTACGTCTTATGGTTTTGATATCCATGCGGTATTGGTGGTTCTGTTACATTCTATTTGCATGTTCTGTTACTTTCTATTTGCCTGTTGGTTACGTTCAGTTGGTGTTATTGTAGTAATAATGGTTGGTTACCACGTTATCTGACATATTACTTTATGTAGTTGTCAGATTATATTCTTTATGTAATTATTTTTGTGACAGCTTGTTTGATGTACAGTTCAGCAATATTGATACAGTACTAGTATTACAGCATGTCCTCAGTTTTCACCAAATCACCTGGCCTTAATTTTTGATAACTTCTTTGGTCTCAGCATTTTTTCTCATTAACTATTCCTTTCTTCACTCTCTTTTACTTTTTGATATTTTTATATTTTCTGACCTGTATATTTTTCCCTGTTCCCCCACCTCACCTATCTACCATATATGATGCACTTAGCTTTCTGCTCTTACTAACTAATGCATGATTTTGCAGTAATCTCTGTCTTGCATATTACCCTGTCTGCCACCTTTTAGATCCCAGTTTTTCAAATCTTTTCCAGTGTAGTCTCCAACAATCTGCCTTTCCTTCTCATCCCATGTGGGAAGTCTCCCCTGACCTGGGGTTCTTTGCAACTTTCCTGAACTCTCATCAGTCCTTTTCCTTCACTACTCTTCCTCCCACATTCACTCCTTCTGTCAAATTAAGGTGCCACTGGCTCCAAAAACTTGCATATTTCTTAAACCCTTGTATAATAATGAAAACAATCAACTGTTGACAAAATTATTTAATTGGATAGATAAAAAAATATACTCACCAAGGCAGCAGAAAACACACATAAAAGATGGTTGTAATTGGCAAGCTTTTGGAGCCAGTGGCTCCTTCTGCAGGCAAGACGGTTGAAAAGGAAGGAAGAGGTATGAAGGAAAAGAACTGGAGAAGTCTAGAAAAAGGGATACATTGTGGGAAAGGCACCCAGAACCATGGATCAGGGGAGACTTATCGTACGTAAAAGAAAGGAGGGTCTTTCCTTTTTGGCAAATGCATACAATGTACTCGGCTGCTGAAAGGGGGAAACGAAGTGAAACACAATATATTGTTACAATATGCACGAATCATATTATTATCTCATAGCAGTTGACTTCGTAAGAGCTATGTTTACATCATGATCATACACCCATCGAAACAGTTCCTTAGGAGAAATTGGTTAGTGAAAGAAATTGGTCAATGACTGGATGAAAAAGATGGAAATGAAGCACTAATCTCATAAATACAAATATTATGATTATGCTGAAAATTATTTTTCAACTACATACTGTTCAGATTTGTAGAATGCATAACTGTAACTTGTAAATGTTGACGTACTTCAATAGATGTTATGCACAGCATTTGCAAATCTCCAAAAAGATAGAAAATATACTGTTATACATTGAGCTATAGACTGAAATTATGGGGGATTATTGTCTGACTGGGAATGCAACTGCCAAAATTATATATGCTGAGATGAAAAAGTCGTGGGATAGTGATATGCTCATATACAGATGGCAAAGTGTTGCAGCAGTTGTCAGTGCTAACAGACAACCAACACTGCATGGAATAACCACAGAAATCAGTGTGGGACATACTACTAATGTATCAGTTAGGACAGAGCGGCGAATTTGGTTTTAATGGGCTGTGGCAGCAGAAGACCAATACAAGTGCCTTTGCTAACAGCATGACATCACGTGCAGTGACTCTCCTGGGCTCGTGACCTAATGTGTTGGACTCTAGATGACTGGAAAACCATGGCCTGGTCAGATGAGTCTTGATTTCAATTGGTAAGAGCAGATGGTAGGATTCAAGTGCGGTGCAGATGCCATGCAGCTATGGACCCAAGATGTCAACAAGGCACTGTGCAAGCTGGTGGTGCCTCCATAATGGTGTGGGCTGTGTTTACATGGAATGGGCTGGGTCATCTGCCCAGCTGAACCTATCATTGACTGGAAATGGTTATGTTCCTCTATTTGGAGAGCATTTGTAGTCATTCATGGACTTAATGTTCCCAAACAATGATGGAATTTTTATGAGTGAGAATGCACCATGTCGTGGGCCACAGTTGTTTGCAATTACACTACTGGCCATTTAAATTTTGTGTCTGTAGCACGTCATCTTCGTGGTGTAGCAATTTTAATGGCCAGTAGTGTAGTTTGAAGAACATTGCGGACAATTCGAATGATCTATTTGGTCATCCAGATTGCTTGACATAGGACATACTTGAGAGGTCTATTTGTGCACAAAATCCTGCACTGGCAACACTTGCACAATTATTTATGGCTGTAGAGGCAGCATGGCTCAGTATTTCTGCAGGGGACTTCCAGCGACTTGTGGAATCCATACCGTGTTAGCCCATGATTTTTGTCACCTGAGTGTAAGGTGAATGTTCACGTTCTGAAAATCCCCATTTGTGTTAAGCGAAACTGCTGTATTCTCCCAGAGTTACTGTTTGGGCTGTGGTATACAGTAGATTCATTTTTAGACCTTTTCTCATGTAAGAAACAATCACTAGCAAATGTTACATTGCAATTTTGGAACAATTTGGTGCCATACAGCTAGTGTTTGAGGAATGATGAGACACCGAGTGGTTCATGCAAAATGTGGCCTAACCACATCACACCAAACAGGCATTTCACTTTCTTGATGAATACTTTGAAAATACAGTCATTGTGTTGGATTATTGCAAATTTACTAGTGCAGGGATGGATTGGCCTCCATATTTGCCCGATCAGAGGCTTGTGATTACTTTTTGTGGGCACATTCAAAGACACTGTTTACAGAAACCATCCCACCAAGCTGAATGAGCTTGAATTAGCAATCTGTGTAACATTTGAATTCATTTCCATTGAGACACTACAGGTCGTGATTGAAAATTTCATTGTTGATTTGCACCAGCTCCATGCAGCTAGTGGTGGACATTTTGATAATACTGTGATTTGATTGTAATGCCTGCTTGCACATGGTGAGTTTAAATATGCACACTGATACAGTACAAGCTGCATAGCACACAGCAGCATCTCTTTGAGAGTTTTTCTAATTATTTCTAAAATTCTATATAAAATTCTGAACAATAAATATACTGTTTGTTTTAGCTATCTATCGATCTTAGTTTTTGAGGTATTTTAATTTTGAGATCAGGGCCTCCCTCACTGGATACCCTGTACATTTGCAGGAGCAGTTATAAGTTACAGAAATGAGAGGTTTCTACTTCAGCTTGCCAGATCATTGTTCTTAATTAGAATGTGGAAGCATTTTTGTAATAATTTTTTTATTTCAACCCCAATGTTCTCCTCGATATGACAACTCATTTCAGATCTAAATTAATAGCACAGATTTAAACAGAAGTGAAGAGTGTTGTGAAAAGGATATGAAAAGAGAAGATGCATTTGGAAATTTTGGTAAGACAGATGGTATATCAAGTTCTGTGTGTGATTTTGGGTAAGTGTGAATATAATTGAGATATGATTGTATTACGTTTTAGTTTAAATGTCTATTGAAGCACTATCCTAAAGCATGAACGGAGTTATGCTAACACAGAAATATTTTTAATGTTTAATTCCAACAACTGTTAACACATGAATACAGTTTGCGTTCATGTGAGGAGATATGTCAGAATAACAAACAAGATTACTTGTTTCATACTTAATGTTTGCCTGTTGAGTTAAAAAGGATAATCGCACTATGAACAATAGGTGAAGCTGAGCAACTTCGCTTCATTTTTTCAAGTTGTTTTCATTATTTGCTAATGGATAGTGTTGTTACATTGAGAGTATGATTCATAACATGTCACTTTCTATTGCATGGACAGTTTGCCTCAACCAAAGACAAGCGTCTGCATGCCTTGATTAAGGTAGGAGCTGATGAAGAAGAGTAAGTTAGTGAGAATGAATCTAGATGCAGACTTTTGTGTGGCTTCTGCTAGAGAGTGATAGCCAGACAACTAGACAAAAGCTGGTGTAGTTGTGAAGTGGTTTCAGGATGAATGTACATGGACAAAACCTTTGTTTTTGTAGCTATGAGTGTAACAAATACTTCATTTCACACAGTTACATAAAAATGGTAGAATGTAAAAAAACTGAGCTTTTATTTCTTCACCTCACATAAAAATTTATATTTGACGGAAGTGTTGTGTTTTTTTGTGTAGTTCCTATGCTTATGTTGATGTAGAATATAAGAAAAGTTAAAACATTGTCTGCAATAACTCAGTATTCAGTAATATCACAAGTGACACAATTTCAACAATGTAGGAAAAGACAGCTTGCTACTTACCATAAAGAACAACAATGTAGGAAAACTGCAAAGAAATTACAGAATTTAGTTACTGTTTTCTGTTATTCTTTATGGTGTAAGAATATGGCAAAGAATGGACTTTCAAAGTCATACAGTGTTTGTGTGTGCAGTTTCCTATATGCTTAAGATGCCAATAGTCACATATGAATCTTGGAGTGCAACATTATAGAGCACACCTATTATTTTAGACTGGGAAATATAAAGTAAGACATTGCGATCTGATGTTTTTCTGGCATATTTCTAGCTTGTACAATTCTTGGGTGTCTACTCAGGTCACATCATAAATTATCCATGATATTTTGGCAATCTGACTCACTGTCATCTTCAAGTGGTTCCAGATGACTGCTGCTCCACTCTTGTTGGCATCCTGTATACATTGGCCATTACTGCTTCCATCATTCCACTCCTGTTGCTATCTGTGCAGTCATTGCTATGGTGAGGATAGTGGTGCTCAGCTGTAAACTGTGATCTCTATTGTCCAGGCTATTGCTGTCATATGCAGATCACAATGTACAGGAACACTTTTCTTTCTCTAGTCTCAGTGCAGGATTCCACACCAGACTTAGCACTATGTTTGTTAATTAGACCATGTTGGATCCTAATTCCAGTGGCCTCTTTAATAACGCAGTCCCAGAAGGAGGAAGAATGCATAAGTATCTTGTTTTTGTCATAATCTGTGATATGGTCAGATTCTTTTCTGTGATTGGCCACGACTGATTTGGGGCTCTGACATAATATATGTCACTTATGTTCACGGCACCTCTCTATTACCATGCATACAGTTTCACAGTTTTTGCTTGTTGACACTACCAAAGTATTTGGTGGACCTCTGGTTTGTGAAGGCCTAGATCCTTCTTTACTGAATCTAGTAGTGTCATGGTCTTAGAGTTGGACGAAATGCACATTTTAGCATTGTGTCACCAAAGATTCTGCAAGTTTTGTTGCAGGTATTGCCAAGAAACGGGATTCACACTAGTGATTTGTGCTTTCTGTTCTTGCTGTTGCCTAGATACAACCTGTCTAAATGCATGCCTTCTCTGCTTGCTACTGTACCCATGTCTTCAGAATGTTATCTCCAGGTGCTTCAGCTCAGTTGGAAGGCTGTGAACAAGCACATGGAAATGCCTTCTTGCTGGGAGTTGTGCTGACTACAGGAGGCATGTAAATACAGACCAGTGTGTGTAGGTTTTCTGTACACACAGTGTCCCAGCTTGTCATTTGGTTTCCATTTCACCAAGATGTCACGAAACAGGAAGGTACCATTCTTTTCCACCACCATGATAAAACTGTTTGTTGGTGTGAAGCGAATTGAGGTGACGAGAAATTCACTTCATCTTCGTGATCACGCGACAAATGTGTCATCCATATAAGAGTAAAAACAAGCTGGCTTCTCCTTGAAATCTTCCTTGCGCAAATTCACCACAACTGGCAACAGAGGACACCGTGGCAATGACATCCGTTAATATTAATTTCACCAAGCAATGTGGAGCAGTGGTTAGTACACAGGACTCACATTTGGCAGGGCAATGGTTCAAACCAATGTCCAGCCATCCTGATTTAGATTATCTGTGATTTCCCTAAATTGCTCCAGGCAAATGCCAGAATGGTTCCTTTGAAATGGCACAGCCGATTTCCTTCCCCATCCTTGACACCATCCGTGCTTGTGTTTCATCTCTAGGGACCTCAGTGTCGGTGGGCTGTTAAACCTTATCTTCCTTCTGTTTTTAGTAATTATCTTCTTCAAACAGGAAATATGTTGAATTTAGCACAAACTTGAAGAGTCTTGTCATATTGGTTTTGAATTTCTTGCTTACCAGCTCCATGAAGTCCTCTAGTGGTAACCTGAAGAAGAGGGACACAGTGTCGAAACTCAACTACAGGTCACTATTTACTAAGTGTATTTCTTGTATATGTTTTAGGAAATGAATGGAATTACATATGTGGTGTTTGCATTACTCACAGACGAACTCGTGGGAGCAGTTGAGCATTCAGCAAAGCCATATGTTGCTGCTCTTATATTACTAAGGGATGCTGTGGAATGACGTTCATAATTGGTAGTGATGTTGGAGTCTAGGTGAAGTTGAGTCCTTCCCTGAGAACCAACATTGCTGCATTCTTGATCGTTCACCATGTAAGGTTGAGTGCAGTTCACTTAAGTGGTCCTTGCATGATTTTTCATCAAGCTGCAAGATGTTCTACTTTTATACCTGTTTAGTTGTAGATTTCCTCATGTGCTGTCTGCCTTTGCTCAATGACAGTGTCATCCCACTCCCTTGAAGTGGAAGAAAGTGCTGAAGCCAAACTGAGATGGATATCCAATAGTTTTTTAGATGTGGAATCCAGGTAGTGGCAAGTACATTGGATTCACTCTCTTGCCAGCTGCCAAGCTGGCTCAATTTATGATGCAAATTGCCACTGCAATCATTATGTGGTGTGTTGCCTTGGTGAAATGTGGTATCAAAGTACTGTCTCGACATCTGAGCAGGAATACAATTATGCAATTGAGTAGAGCAGCTGCTCCCCCTTGTTCTGCATCTTGTCCAACATCTGCTCCCCTTTTTTCTGCATCTTGTCCAACATCTTCATTTGTTGAAGTACATGCCCCCCTCCCCAAAAAAAAGTACTTGAAATGTGATCTAATTTGTAGCTGACATATCTCTAACTTGTAGAATTCTCAGGTGTCTGTGCAGGTCACGTTGTAAGTTCTCCATTATAGTTTGGCAAACAGATTCATTGACATCTGATGACTGCTGCTCCACTCTTTTTGGTGTCCTATACAGGATATCCCAAGAGGAATGGTCTGTATTCAGGGATACGACAGGAACGATCATTTTAAATAAAAAAGCCCAGTAAATATGGGCTCTAAAATGGAGCTCAAGATCTTTGAGACTGAAAAAGTTTGGGAGAGATACTAAGTTTGAGTACATAAAAGTGCTCATTATATTTTAGCAAGTTGGAAAAGATGTTTATCAAGGTTTAAAAACAAATCGCTTAGCTGTTCTGCTGTCCATGATGAAGGGAGCTTCAGAAAAACTACAGACAAATAATGGTCAAAAAATCTCAAAGACTATCAGGGCCTGAGATCGAAATGATGTTATGACATAAAAAGAAATTTTATTTTGAACATTATTTAGGGGGGTGCAGCTAATGTAGAATCACGAAAAAGGTATTCACCAAAACTGCAGTGCAGTTAATGTTTCCCAGTTTTTGCTGGAGAATATTGTGGTTTGAAAATTTTCCATCATTATCCTGAAATAAAGAAGATTTTAGGAGATACAATGCACTGATATCCTATTTGCATGCGTACAGTGCATTTTCTTTAGTGTATCACAATTGCAAATTGAAAGTCAAAGAAACTTTCTGATGAACTTTTTTTTATGTCAAGTTCTGAAAATTAATTTAAAAGCAACAAAAAATACATAAATTGCTTAATATATGACAACAAATTGGAATAATAGGTTTCACTGTATTTTGAACTTGTATATTATTCATAATGTATTTTCTTCACAGACGATGTATAAATATTTTGGTCCATGAGAGTGAATAATCTTTCGATTTTTATTTGGTATTGAATACAAGTTGTTACAAGTATTTGTTATGTGTCATTCAAATAAATTTTGCCCAACTCTGGTGTAAGGGAAGTCATAGTGCATGCGCACACTGCGGGTGTGCGGCCTGTTTGCAAGTGAGTGCAAACGCATGACATCTGCATGGCTGTGGACAAATGCTCACTCGGCTGTGTCACACTCTCTTGACTGTGTCATTAACCGAGGTCATCTTGGGCAACTTGCCCAGTGTTCCATACAGTTATGGCAATGAACTACACAGATGAATGGCCCGCACCTAACAGTGGCCAAGAACCCGTTACATATCTCAGTTATTGAGCTGTAGAACATGTTACCCAACATAATATTTATGTCCTCAACACCGACATCACAACTGATGTCATCTCCATGCCCTTTGTTCTTCATCTTTTATGGAAATGGGACTCTCAAGACATCCTTAGTTTCTATAAAACACATGGCCTTAATTTCTGCTATAATTTTTTCTCTACCTACTTACATCTCCACTTACATTCCCATAGTATTCCAGGCATCCACTTTCCTTATCTCATTCTCATATTCCAAATTCTCTGGCTGTTCTATTTTCCGAGCATTTCTCCCACTCTGCACACTGTGACTTTGGGAAAGTGCCAACTGCTTCCACTACATGGTCATACCTGCATGATTTTTCTGAACTGTCTCTTTTGATAATCCTCTCTCTGGCCCGGCCCTCTCCCACTCCCCCTCCCCCCCCTCTCTCTCTATCTATCTACTGATGACTCACTTTGGCCATCTGTGATCAGTGGAAGTCAGCTGACTTCATATTACTCCACAATGTTTTTGCTTGTTGCCAACCTTAGCTTTGTAATGGTGTTGGATGCCATGATAATAACTAATTGTTATGAGTATAGTGTTGATCGGTGTGCATTGTTGACCACAAGTGTCACTATTATTTACAAAAATGAACAAAGAAGCTGTACCTGTTCCATCTAGCAACTCTCCATCAAGTTTTGTGTCACTTCTGTGATGCATTAATTCATTACATGTTCATTTTTTTATAAGCTATAAGCTGGCTGCTCCAAGAAAAGGATTCAATGTTTGTCTCTGCAGCCAGTGTGGTACTAGCTCATCACAAGCTTCTGCTCCCAGAATCTTCTGGTCAGGGGCCAAGTATAAAAACTGGTATCTATGTTCTCATCACATGCTCCAGCCATGATCCATGTTCACTCCTCTTTGGCTGTAGCACATGCAGGCAGACTACATCTAAAAACTTTGCTAGGAATCATACTGTTCTATGTATTTGTCTTCTACTCATTGCCCCTTTTGGTCAGTGGTTGGTGATACATCCTCATCCAGATATTTATAGCACATGATCACTGACATTAAAAAAAAATTAAATGTCACTTGGACCCATGAAGCACATGAAGTAACTTGTGATCAACAAGATATAATGCAAATAAACTATGACAAAATTAAGCATAGCAGTAAGTGAACTTATCAATAGCAGCTGATCATCAGATAGATGCAAAGGAAGACTGCTGACTCACAGGCTTTAGGAGCCAATGATCCTTCACGTTTTAAAGTTAGAAAAGTTAATATTCAGTAAATGAAAGAATCACAAAAGCAATAAGTATATTTAACAGAAAATACAATAATGACTATGACAGTTGAAAAAAAAGGATAAACTAAATGTGGAGTATAGAAAAGAAAGGATCCACATGTGGACTCTACAAAACAAAACTTGTCAATGAAACAGAACAAGAAGTGCGCACATCAAAAAAGTTTCGGATCACTTTAGTTCCGAAAGTTCCGGAACCTGTACAGAAAATTGGAATAGAGATCAACATAAACATCATTTCTGCCCTCTTTATTGCTCATGAAAACCACACATTGCACATTGTACCACCATACAGCGAGACCTTCTGAGATGGTGGTCCAGATTGTTTTACACACCAGTACCTCTAATACCCAGTTGCACGCCCTCTTGCATTGATGCATGTCTGTATTCGTTGTGACATACTATCCACAAGTTCATTAAGGCACTGTTGTTCCAGATTGTCTCACTCCTCAATGGCAATTTGGCATAGATCCCTCAGAGTGGTTGGTGTTTTACGCTGTCCATAAACAGCCCTTTTCAATTTATCCCAGGCATGTTTGATAGGGTTCATGTCTGGAGAATATGCTGACCACTTTGGTCGAGCGATGTCGTTATCCTGAAGGATGTCATTCACAAGATGTGCATGATGGGGACACGAATTGTCATCCATAAAGACAAATGCCTCACCAATATGCTGCCGATATGGTTGTACTGTCAGTCGGAGGATGGCATTCACGTATAGTACAGCCGTTACAGCGCCTTCCATGACCACCAGCAGCGTATGTCAGCCCCATATAATGCCACCCCAAAACAGCAGGGAACCTCTACCTTGCTGAACTCGCTAGACAGAGTGTCTAAGGCGTTCAGCCCAACCAGGTTGCCTCCAAACACATCTCCGACGATTGTCTGGTTGAAGGCATATGCAATACTCATCGGTGAAGAGAACATGATGCCAAACTTGAGTGGTCCATTCAGCATGTTGTTGGGCCTATATGTACCATGCTGCATGGTATTGTGGTTGCAAAGATGGACCTCGTCATGGATATTGTGAGTGAAGCTGCGCATCACGCAAACTATTGCACAGGCTTGAGTCATAATACAATGTCCTGTGGCTGCACGAAAATTATTGAACATGGTGGCGTTGCTGTCAGGGTTCCTCTGAGCCGTAATACATAGGTAGCAGTCATTCACTGCAGTAGTAGCCCTTGGGCAGCCTGAACGAGGCCTGTCATTGACAGTTCCTGCCTCTCTGTATCTCCTCCATGTCTGAACAACATCACTTTGGTTCACTTCGAGACTCCTGGACACTTTCCTTGTTGAGAGCCCTTCCTGGCACAAAATAACAATGCAGATGCAATAGAACAATGGTATTGACCATCTAGGTGTGGTTGAACTACAGACAACACGAGCCATGTACCTCCTTCCTGGTGGAATGACTGGAACTGATCGGCTGTCGGACCGCCTATGTCTAAAAGGTGCTGCTCACACATGGTTGTTTACGCCTTTGGGTGGGTTTAGTGACATCTCTGAAGAGCCAAAGGGACTGTGTCTGTGATACAATATCCACAGTCAATGTCTCTCTTCAGGAGTTCTGGTAACCGCGGTGAGGCAAAACTTTTTTTGATGTGTGTGTAAGTGGCAGAGAGGACTGCCCACATATCACTAAATTTGAATGAAGTATAAAAGTAATAGTGCATAGTGAAAGGCAGAGGCAAAAAGATCAAAGACAGCAACAGAAACTGGAAGTGCAAGAGAAAAGAATAAAACAGCAGAGAGGAGAAAAGGAGGAGATGTAGTGAAAATGTAAAACAGGGATCTGCGACAAAGGTTAGAATTGGGAGAGGGAGAGCCAAGTAATGAGGCATTGGAATTACAAAGTGATGCAAATACCACAATGTCTGCCGCTATTGTACAGCACGTGTTGTACTAGGTGATATTTATTACCATTATAATCTGTGAATTCAGTCTTATTCGTAGAGTGGGATGATCAGGCTGACAAAATAAAGTGAACCATTATTGTTCATCAGTTTCCAGGTAGGGGATTGAAAGGCCTTAAGACTAAAGTTATGTTTGTTAACTGTACAGGATAAGTGATTGCTGTCAGCCCCTTAGGATTGTCTATGGTTTATGTCGGAATCATGCCCTAGTTGGAGAGGAAATTCATAGTTATTATTATGCGCTATCTTGTGAACTTAGTGTGTGTGGGTAGACTGATGTAGCCACGAGTGAAATTTGTTCATTCTCCTGGATATATTGTCACAGAAGAAGCTCAGTAGTGCAGTCACTCTGGTGTAATGGTTACGATACTCGACTGTAGCATCAAGGGTCTTGAGTTCAGCCGGCACGGTAGCTCAGCGTGTTCGGTCAGAGGGTTAACTGCCCTCTGTAATAAAAAAAACTGAGTTAATATATCAACGATGAACTTCAAGAAGTCTCATAGGATGTCCACCCCGAACAAATACAATTATCAGTATCGGAGGGGGGGGGGGGGGGGATGAGAGAGAGAGAGAGAGAGAGAGAGAGAGAGAGAGAGAAAGTATCCACAAATGTCAAGAATCATTGTACTGGACTGTTGTGTAACTGTATACATACCTTGTGTGTTCTGGCCCGAGGCAGTTTGCTCCATGCTCTTGTATGTGCAAGTGCTGAATAAACCTTTATTAAGTGAAGTTAGTGTTTGGCATTCATCTAATTACATCTTCTTCTACGTGACATTATTCTGGTGGAGGCGCTGGGTATTGGAACTTGTGATAGTGCACGTTATCAATGACCCAGTGGCTCCATCAGTCTATGACAGAGCCGCCATTTGCGTGGCGAGAAACCCGAGTTCAAGCCATATTCAACAGATCACAATCTATTGGAGACAGAAGAAGAAAAGGACATTACGATGACAGCAGCTGTGTGCCACCACATGAGACATCCTTCCAGGTACTCTGGTGACGATGACCAAGATCCAAACAAATGGCTGAAGGTATATGAGTGGATAGCCAAATTTAACAAATGGGATGACACCACGTGTTTAGCTAATGTATTTTTCTACTTGGAGGGCACTGCCAAGCAGTGGCATGAGAGCAGCGAGGAGAAGTTCACAAGCTGGGAAGTATTCCAGGTGGAACTGTGTAAGTATTTTGGTGACACACAATGACAGAATTTCAAGGCTGAAGATGCATTAAAGTACAGGGCACAGCATCCAGGAGAAACTACAGCATCCTTCATTCAAGACGTCTTGAAGTTGTGTAAAATAGTGGATCCTAGAACAAAGGAGGAAGATCAGGTTACACATCTCATGAAGGGTGTTGCTGAGGACATGTGTCAAGCCCTACTCGTGAAGGAGATTTTGACAGCAGACGACTTCATAAAATGGTGCCAGTAAATCGAGACAACGCATCAAAAAAGAATTACAGGCAAGAAGTTTGAACAGCTTCCAAATGTCATATCGATGTCTGTGATGGAGGAAGAAATTTATTTCACAAGTGTCCTTTGTCAGATAGTGAGAGAGGAAGTTCAGAAGGCACTTGGATTGCACAGCGAGCAAAAAACTGAGACACTTCAAGAGGTCATAAGGGAGGAAGTGGAACAGACATTGAACCCAATATCTCTTCCTTCATTTTCCTTTAAAATGATGAAAAAGTCGAGACCCAGGCTAAGTTACGTTCCTACAATGCCGCATGAGGAACCTGTTTGGGCACCAAGGAAGACGTGATGTCTGGAGGACCCAGGATAACCAACCAGTAAGTTTTCACTGCAGATGACTGGGACATGTGTTGCACTATTGTCGAGAAAGGCAGTGGATATTTGATGATGCCCGCACCAGAAGACAGCAAACCGATCTTAGCTGATGCCAACTCCGGGACCCTGAAGATGAACAAGAAGATGTGGATGCAGGACGACTTAAGTTACCATCGCTGCAAGCTAGCCACTGGAGAAGACGCTCCCCAACACGCTGATCAAGGTCTCCATCACTGTTTAGAAGCTACATCGGATCACCTAGCCGCCGAAACCTGGAAAACTAAAGGGTGCAACCTTCCTTGGAGATGAGGCTGCCAAAGAGAAAAATCCTCCGCCATCGATCACTACAAAAATGATGGGAACCTATGACGATATCCTCATTGGTGGCCAGCCAGCTCAAGCTCTTGTGGACTCTGGTGCATCTTATTCAGTCATTTCAGAGAAGTACCGTCGCCAGTTGCAGAAAACCGTATTCATTGACAACAAAACATCTCTGCTGAAGGTGGCTAATGGGAAATGTGTAAAACCTACAGAAGATGTATCTTTTGTGTGGGTATAAGTGGAAATGCACAGCCCTTAGAATTCATCATCTTACAAGAGTGTAGTCATGACGTCATTCTCGGATAGGGCTTTTTGAGAGCTTCTCAGGCAGTTATAGATTGTGGTTGCTCGAAAATTATGCTAGATGAGAAGAGATATTGTGGACAGGAAGATGCGCGTCCGAGTGTTTGGAGACTATGTGTGCTGGATGAAGTGATCATTCCTGCAGTCAGCACTAGAAAGGTAACTGTCGTGTGTCATGCCATCCATCAACCAATGGATCTTGTAGTTGAATGTAAGAGAAGCATACCACTGAAGAATAAGAAGAATAACTTGGTCATCCCAGCCTCTGTCACCTCGTTTAAGAATGGATTCAGTGAATTGTGGATAGTTAACTGTCGCCGAGAACCTCAGATCCTTCCAAGATGCATGTGCGTAGCAAACACTGAGCTGTTCATTTGTAAACAGCTGATCATCATAGAAACCTCCCATGCCAAGTCTGTGGGCAAAATTAGTGCTACCACTACGAGACATTATCTTCTGGCTTGACTATCACCACATCTCACTAAGGAACAACAGAAGAAGCTACTTGCCATTTTTCAAGAGTTCTTTGAATGCTTCAATCCACAGGTGAAGAGCAAATTAGACAAATCGACAGTGAAGTACGGGATTAATGCTGGAGACCATCAACCAATAACCCAGAGAGCATACTGTGTGTCAGCAACGGAATGTCGAATAATTTGCGATGACGTAGAGAAAATGGCGAAGAATGACATCATTCAGCCTTCTCAGAGCCCATGGTCGTCACCGGTGGTCCATGTCAGGAAGAAGGATGGAAGTTGATGCTTTTGTGTTGATTACAGGAAGCTTAATAAGTTAACTGAAATGGACGTTTACCACCTTCCATGAACTGACGATACACTAGATGGTCTGAAGGGGGATTAGTTTTTCTCAACCATGGACATGCTTGCAAATCGAAGTAGATGAGGCTGATCATGAGAAAACAGCATTCATCACCCCAGAGGGCCTGTATGAGTTTAAGGTAATGCTGTTTGGTTTGTGTAATGCACCAGCAATTTTTGAATGGATGATGGATAATCTTCCAAGTCACCTGAAGTTGTCGATGTGTCTTTGTCATTTAGATGACATTAAAGTGTTCTCAGAGACATTTTATGAACACGTAAAAAGACTGAGGGCCGTTCCTAAGTGTCCCTTGTCATTTAGATGACATTAAAGTGTTCTCAGAGACATTTTATGAACACGTAAAAAGACTGAGGGCCGTTCCTAAGTGTCCCCAACAAGGCAGACTGAAACTTAATCCAAGAAAGTGTCTCTTTGGAGCAAAAGAAATCAAAATACTTGGACACCTTGTGTCAAACAAAGGTGTGTGGCCAGACCCAGAAAAGGTGAGATCTGTAATGGAATTTCGTATTCCTAAAAGTATTAGAGATGTGAGAAGTTTCCTCAGATTATGTTCTTATTAACAACGTTTTATCAGACTTTTGTATTAAAGCCAAGCCACTCCAAGAGTTGTTAAAAGCTGATGCTAAATTTATCTGTAGTGGTGCTCAACAAGACTCTTTTGATGCGCTGTGAAAAGTTTTGACGACTGGCTATGTACTTGGTCTGTATGATGAGAGAGCACCTACAGAACTACACACAGATTCCACTGGGTATGGGATCGGTGCTGTTCTGGTGCAAATTTTGGATAGAAAAAAGGAGGCTATAGCCTATGCTTCTAGGACACTTACAAAAGCCAAGAGAAATTACTGAACTACAGAAAGAGAATGTCTTGCTGTGATCTGGGCCATGTGGAAATTTCAACAGTTATCTCTATGGAAGGCCATTCACAGTTTTTATAGACCACCATTCACTTTGTTGGTTGACAGGTCTTAAGGATCTAACAGGACGACTCACCAGGTGGGCACTACATCTTCAAGAGTATGACATTACTATAGTGTACAAAAGTGGAAGAAAACAACTAGATGCTGACTGTCTCGATTCACTCCAGGATCTCTCTGCTGAACAGGTCACGAAGATATCTCTAATTGTGCTAGCCTTAAATCGGTCAGATGATGTGAAAGGACAATTTAAGGCAGTTAATGGATTACTTTGCAAGAAACACCTTGATCCATTGGGAAAGAGGTGGCTACCAGTGATTCCTAAACACTTGCTCTTAGATGTTCTACAGAAGTTCCATGATACACCTGAGGCTGGACATCTAGGATTTATTAAGACATACAAGAGAATCTGCAAGAGATTTTTCTGGCCAGGTTTACTTAGGAGTGTCTGTCACTCTGTGTCGCACTGTCGAGAGTGTCAGAGGAGGAAGGCAGTTCCTCAGAAAGCACCTGGCCGACTCAGACTAATTCCACCAGTCGAAACGTTGTTGGGATTGACCTCCTCAGACGATTTACAACGTCTACTAGTGGCAATAGATGGATTATTGTTTGCGCTGATTATCTGACACTCTATGCCATTACAAAAACTGTGAAAACAGCCAAAGCATTCGAGGTAGCCAAATCCACCGTGGAAGACATAACTTGCAAACTTGCTGGAGCTGGCATTATTGCTTCATCCACTGATCAGTAGGAGGGTTTCTGGTATCTCAAACATCAATATCCAGTGGTTAGCTTTTGTTTGGGCATTGTCTCTGCTTGGTAATTTGGTACGGCATTTGAGGCTGACTGCAGTACACTTTTACTGCTGCCAACTTACATTTCGCGGAAAGACCACAAGGACAAGAAAAGAGAGATTAGGGCTCGTACAGAGGCATATAGCCAGTCATTTTTCCCTCGCTCTGTTTGGGAGTGGGACAGGGAGAGAAGATGATAGTTGTGGTATGGGGTACCCTCCGCCACGCACTGTGTGGTGGAGTGCGGAGTAAGTATGAAGATGTAGATGTAGATCAATATATGTGAGATATGGTCTATGATTATTAAAAAGTACTGGTGTTTGTGCAAAGGGTCCGAGAATATTCACAGCAATCATTTGAAATGGTTAGCTAGCCTCTAGCAATCTCTGCAATGGTATTCACTGATGGCTAAGCTCTGGTCTTTCTGCTCAGGGTACACATATTGATTTCCTACCCACTTGCATTTCTGCTATCAATAGGTCTCCATAAAGAATTGTACTGTAGCAATACCTCACGTAAACTTGCCAAGATGGCTGTATGTTGGCCCTGCTGGATCTCTTGATACAGTTTTTTGTCATCAGCATGGAACTGTATTTGTGTTGCAAATTGGTGAAAGTCAGGGTCAGTGCCCTGCAGGGCTCATCTGTCACCTGCAGAATACATTTCATTGTGCACAATTTTTGGGTCAGGCCGTCAATGTTACCATGAGTTTTCCTGGCCTGATGGATTATTTCAAAATTGTACTTATTCAGTCACGATGTCCATAAAGTCTGACAGCTGGTCGGATCCTCTAGACCCATAAGCCATTTTAAGGTGCTGTGTTATGTTATTACATTAAAATCCCTTTCATACAATTAGCAATGAAAATAAGTCAGTCTGTAAATAAGGCTCAGTGCTTCTTTCTCTGAGGTGGAATATTTATCATGCTCCTTGTTTAGCTGTCTGCAAGTGTAGGCTATTGGGTACAGTGCTCTGTCTATCACCTGACTCAGCCTGCATCCCAAAGTGTGATTACTAAGATCAAACAATAATATAGATTTGTTATGATGGACTGAGTAAGCAAGGATACGAACCTCTAGTCAATAAGTCTTTTAATTAGGGTTACATGTCGACACTGTGTAGAGCATGTTGGATTAAAATAGTGGTAGGTGGGTGAGAGTAATGAAATTTTGGGAATTTACTTGTCTGGGTAACATATTTACTTGATAACCGGTGTAACTGCCAAAATGTTGAATGCAAGCATGCAAACCTGCATGCATTGTGTTGTACAGGTGCTGGATGTCAATGTATGGATGGAGATCCATGCCTGTTGCACTCCCTCTACCCCTGTAATGCTTGGGGTACAAAATTTTCAATCAGGGTGTTTGGGATAACTATGAGAGTGCTTCTCCTGTCATATGAAATCACAGCCCAGACAGTAAGCCTAGGTGTAGCTCCAGTATATCTAGCACACAGACAGGTAGGTTGCAGGCTGTCAACAGGCCTCCTTCTAACCAACACATTGCAATCACTGGCATCGAGGCAGAACCAGCTTTCATCTGTAAACATGGCAGACCTGCACCCTGCCCTCCAGTGAGCTGTCTCTTGACACCATTGACGTCACAAGTAGCGCTGGTTTGGCGTTAGGGAAATTGACACTACAAGACGTCTGGCTCAGAGGTGTCCTTGAAGTAACTGATTTGTAACAGTTCATTGTGTACCTGTGGTGCCAGCTGCTGGTCAAATTGCTGCTGCAGATGCAGTGTGATGTACCAGAGCCATATGCTGAACATGACGGTCTTCCCACTCGGTGTGTCTCGTGTCTGCCCAGAGCCCACTCTTCTTGTGACTTAATGGTTTTGTGACCACTGGTGCCATCAATCATGTACAGGTCTTCATTCCTACCAAGTCTTCCTGCAGTATCACAGGAGGGACATCCAGCTTTTTGTAACCCTATTGCACAACATTGTTAAAACTGAGTTGTTGATAGTGACATCTTTGTCACCTTAAAGGCAATCTTGATTAAGAACAACTTACCATGCCCAACCTCAAAGGCAGCTAATGTTCATGACTGTTACATTGTTTATTTAAGGCAAACCTGGTTTGCCTCACATTGGTGCTGCTAGCATAACTTTTATGGGGCTTGCGCAAAATGTGAACAGACACCTTTCAGATGTAGAAATACCCTTACCAACCTCTGCTTATATCAAACAACTCCTTCTTGGGGTTGCATTTTTTTTGTCAGTGTGTTTGTATTTTAAATGCCTTCAGCACATTTAATTTTGAGATACGAAAGGAATTGTTTATGATTAGCTATTTTTCTATGCAGGTATTATGGTTATGGCAGTCTAGTATGAGAGGAAGTCATTAAGTTTAAGTTATTACCTAAAAAAATAAGGATATATTATTAACATTTTGCTTTATAGCAGATACATGTCTGCAGTCCTGGTACACCCAGAAATCCCCAACTTTAGTACTACAGCACAGTGCTTGAAGAACCAAAACATAATTGTCAGTGTGTTTGTATTTTAAATGCCTTCAGCACATTTAATTTTGAGATACCAAAGGAATTGTTTGTGATTAGCTATTTTTCTATGCAGGTATTATGGTTATGGCAGTTTAGTATGAGAGGAAGTCATTAAGTTTAAGTTATTACCTCAAAAAATAAGGATATATTATTAACATTTTGCTTTATTGCAGATACATGTCTGCAGTCCTGGTACACCCAGAAATCCCCAACTTTAGTACTGCAGCACAGTGCTTGAAGAACCAAAACATAATGGCAAAGCTCATCTCCACTTACCAACAAGGTGTACCATTTTGCTGTGGCTTCTCCAGCAGTGTGCTGCAGTACTGAGGTGTGCGTATTTCTGGGTGTACCAGGACTCCAGACATGTACCTGTAATCAATGAAACATTGATAATGGGGCTGTTTGACTACCATCATACAGTGAAGGTTTACCCCCCCCCCCCTCTCTCTCTCTCTCTTTTCTCTTTATTTTATTTTTTTCCCATCAGTCTTCTGACTGGCATGATGCAGCCTGCCACAAATACCTCTCCTGTGCCAACTTCTTCATCTCAGAATAGCAGTTGCAACCTAAGTCCTCAGTTATTTGTTGGGTAAATTCCAATCTCTGTCTTCCTGTACATTTTCATCCTGTAAAGCTCCCTCTAGTACTATGGAAGTTATTCCTTGATGCCTTAACAGGTGTCCTATCACCCTGTCTCTTCTTCCTGTTGGTGTTCTCCATATATTCCTTTCCTCACCGATTCTGCAGAAAATCTCCCAATTCCTTACCTTATAAGTCCACCTAATTTCAACATTCATCTGTAACACCATCTCTCAAATGCTTCAATTCTCTTCAATTTCCATTTTCCCACAGTCCACATTTCACTACCAAACAATACTGTGCTCCAAATGTACATTCTCAGAAATTTATTCCTCAAATTAGGGCCTATATTTGATAGTAGTAGACTTCTCTTGGTCAGGAATGCCCCTTTTTGCCAGTGCTAATCTGCTTTTGATGTCTTCTTTGCTCTGACCATTATGGTGTATTTTGCTTCCTAGGTACCAGAATTCGTTAACTTCATCTGCTTTGTGGTCACCAATTCCAATGTTGAATTTCTCAATGCTCCTTCTCATTACTTTCATCTTTTGTTAATTTATTCTCAGTTCATATTCTGTACTCGTTAGACTGTTTGCTTCATTCAGCAGATCCTGTAATTTTCCTTTACTTTCACTGGGGATGACAATGTCATCACGAAATCTTGTCATTGATATTTTTCCATCTTGAATTTTACCTCCACTCTTGAACCTTTCTTTTATTTACACCATTGCTTCGTTGACATATACACTGAAAAGTAGAATCAAAAGACTACATCCCTATGTTACACACTTTTTTATTCTGAGCAATTCATTCTTCATTTTCCATTGGTTCTTGTATATATTCTATGTTACCTGTCTTTCCCTGTAGCTTACCCCTATTTTTCTCAGGATTTCGAACATCTTGTCCCATTTTACATTGTTGAATGTTTTTTATCTTTATACTTTGTTATAAATTATTGTTATCATTTAATTTTATCTTTAATTCATCTTGTTCCATAAATCACATCATAAAAGAGAACTTTCTGAACTGTGAATAAGACAAAGTATATGTTCAAACAATTCAGTGACTCAGCATCTCTGCTATATGGTGAGTAGTAACTTTCATTCTCATAATAGAGTATATGTTCACAAACAGGTGAATTACAGCAGTGGTTATCAACCTGGGGGCACGCCCTCTTGGCTCTATCTGAGATTTTATGGGGGTGCTGGCACGGACAGCTCGGAAGAAAGCAGAAACATGTGATCAGATGGGTCAAATGTTTTTTATTGTTATTAAAGTTACCAAGTTTTTTTTTTTTTTTTTTTTTTTTTTTTTTTTTTTTTTTTTTTTTTTTTTGAGTTGGTAGTATTAGATTCACATCGTGTGTTACCAATCTCTTGTGACAAACACTTTGCACTTTCTGCAGAATCGGTGAAGAAAGGAATACATGGAGAACACTGACAGGAAGAAGAGACCAGAGGCTTCGACGACTCTGTGACGGTCTTGGCTTCAGATTTCTAGACTTGTGGTTTTAGGTGGGGAATTGTAGGATGCCCCTAGATAGGTTGGGGATGCACTACACAAAGGAAGCGGCAACTTGGGTAGCAGAGTACTTGTGGCATGCACATGGTTTTTTTTTTGGGCTAGGCAGTAGTGTTTGGAATAAAGTTCCTGAATTTACTGCCCTCCAGGAAGCGTGTGGCGCGCAAATTATTCTCCGAACTGAGACCTGGCTATGAGATAGGAAGTTCTGAAATATTTAGTGAGGGTTGGAACGTGTATCAGAAAGACAGATTAGACACCGTAGGAGATGATGTCTTCATTGCAGTCGACAAAAATATTGTGCCTACTGAGGTCGAAGTAGAGTGTGATTGTGAAGTTATCTGGACACATTTAACAGGGCTAGGGGAAATAAAGTTAATTGTGCGGTGTTATTACCAGCCACCAGGTTCCACCGTGATAGTTCTAGAATCATTCAAAGAGAGTCTACATTCTGTATCACAGAAGTACCCGGATCATGCTATATTAGTCGGAGGCAACTTGAACCTACCTAGTATAGACTGGGATGTCTATGGATTCATTACAGGCGGTAGAGACAAGCTGTCATGTTAATTACTTTTGAACACATTATATTAAAACTATTTTGAGCAGCTAAATCGACAGCCAATGCGTAATGGAAATATTTTAGATCTGGTAGCCACGAACAGACCAGACCTCATCGACGGTGTCAGTGTTGATACAGGGATTAGTGATCATGATGTTGTCATTACGACTATGGTTACAATAGTTAAAAAGTCGGTCAAGAAGGCTAGGAGAGTATTCTTACTAGAAAGAGCAGATAAGCAGTTTTTAGCATCCCACTTAGTAAATGAATCGACTTTATTTACTTCCGGTGTGATGAAAGTGGAAGAATTATGGGCAAATTTTAAACACATTGTAAATCATCCATTGGACAAGTGTGTGTCGAAAAAGTGGGTTACGGACGGAAAAGGCCCACCATGGTTTAACAGCGCAATTCGGAGGATGCTCAGGAAGCAAAAGGCAGTTGCACTCACGGTACAAGAAAGATCGAGAGAATGAGGGCAGGCAAAAGTTAGTAGAGATTCATGCCGCTGTAAAAAGAGTGATGTGCGAAGCTTTCAACCACTACCACCATTATACCTTAGCAAAAGATCTTGCTGAAAACCCAAGGAAATTCTGGTCTTACATAAAATCGGTAAGCAGGTCGAAGTCTTCCATTCAGTCACTCACTGATCAGTCTAGCCTGGCAATGGAAGACAGCAAAACGAAAGCTGAAATTTTAAATTTAGCATTTGAGAAATCTTTCACGCAGGAGGATCGTACAAACACACCGCCGTTTGTGTCTCGTACAGATTCCCGTATGGAGGACATAGTGATAGACATCCCTGGGGTTGTGAAGCAGCTGAATGGGTTGAAAATAAATAAATCACCAGGTCCTGATGGGATTCCAATTCGGTCTTACAGAGAGTACTCTACTGCATTGGCTCCTTACTTAGCTTGCATTTATCGCGAACCTCTTGCCAACGTAAAGTCCCGAACGAATGGAAAAAAGCGCAGGTGACGCCTGTATATAAGAAGGGTAGAAGGATGGCTCCTCAAAATTACAGACCAATATCCTTAACATCGGTTTGTTGCAGGATTCTTGAACATATTCACAGTTCGAATATAATGAATTTCCTTGAGACTGAGAAGTTGCTGTCCATGCATCAGCACGGCTTTAGAAAGCATCGCCCCTGCGAAACGCAACTTGCCCTTTTTACACATGACATCTTGCGAACCATGGATGAAGGGTATCAGACAGACGTCATATCCCTTGACTTCTGGAAAGCGTTTGACTTGGTGCCCCAATGTAGACTCCTAACTAAGGCATGAGCATAAGGGATTGGTTCCCAAGTATGTGAGTGGCTCGAAGGCTTCTTAAGTAATAGAACCCAGTACATTGTCCTTGATGTTGAGTGTCCATCGGAGGTGAGGGTAACATCTGGAGTGCCCCAGGGAAGTGTGGTAGGTCCACTGTTGTTTTCTATCTATGTAAATGATCTTTTGGATAGGGTGGATAGCATTGTGCGGCTGTTTGCTGATGATGCTGTGGTGTACGGGAAGGTGTCGTCGTTGAATGACTGTAGGAGGATACAAGATGACTTGGACAGGATTTGTGATTGGTGTAAAGAATGGCAACCAACTCTAAATATAGATAAATGTAAATTAATGCAGATGAATAGGAAAAAGAATCCTGTAATGTTTGAATACTCCATTAGTAGTGTAGCAATTAAATATTTGGGCGTAACATTGCAGAGTGATATGAAGTGGGACAAGCATGTAATGGCAGTTGTGGGGAAGGCGGATAGTCGTCTTCTGTTCATTGGTAGAATTTTGGGAAGATGTGGTTCATCTGTAAAGGAGACCACTTATAAAACACTAATATGACCTATTCTTGAGTACTGCTTGAGCATTTGGGATCCCTATCAGGTCGCATTGAGGGAGGACATAAAAGCAATTCAGAGGCGGTCTGCTAGATTTGTTACTTGCAGGTTTGATCATCATGCGAGTGTTATGGAAATGCTTCAGGAACTCAGGTGGGAGTCTCTGGAGGAAAGGAGGCATTCTTTTCATGAATCGCTTCTGAGGAAATTTAGAGAACCAGCATTTGAGGCTGACTGCAGTACAATTTTACTGCCGCCAACTTACATTTCGCGGAAAGACTACAAAGATAAGATAAGAGAGATTAGGGCTCCTACAGAGGCATATAGGCAGTCATTTTTCCCTTGTTCTGTTTTGGAGTGGAACAGGGAGAGAAGATGCTAGTTGTGGTATGAGGTACCCTTTGCCACGCACCATAAGGTGTATTGCGGAGTGTGTATGTAGATGTAGACTTTCTTCAATCTGTGCTCTGCATTTGTAACTCGATCTTTAGCCTGTAGTGCTCTGTAGAAACACACAGTATTTTTATTAATTTTGTATGTTGAGTGAAAATACCTGCAAAAAGAAGGTTGTTTAATGAAGAAAATATTTAGTATGGATTCATAGTTATAGAAAAAGGTAATGCCTAACTGCCACAGTGTGTTTTGTGCCATGAGGTCCTCAGTAACAGTTAATTGCAGCCTACATCATCTAACAGCAGCTCGCCTAGTATTGAAATATAAACTAAATGAATTATTTGTTGGAAAATAAAAGTCTTTAAATCATGTGAAACAAGACTGCTGGGATCTTTCAGCAGGCAAATGAGAAATTTTTTGGAACATTGTATGAAATTTCTCTCTTAATAGCAAAAACTGAAAAGCTTAATACTGTTGGTGAGACATTTAATCAATCTTCAATTCTTAAAGCATCCAGAAGATATTCAACGAAAAATGGACAAGGTTCCTCTTCCAAACAACAGTGTGCTATGTAGGATCAAAGAAATGCTCTGAATGTGAAAGAACAGCTAGTTAAAAGACTGAAAATTTCTCCGTTTCTTGCCTTGCAGCATGATGATTCCACTGTTATAGTTCGACTGTGCCACTTAATAGTATACTGCCAATTTGTGGATGAGAGGAAAGTAATAGAACAAATATTATTTTCTGAAAACTTGGAAACAGCATCAAAAGGTTGTTGTTGTTTTTTGATTGAAAGTGGTTTGTCTTGGAATTTGTACTGACAGAGTACTGGCCATGTTAGATTTGTATTATGGCTTTTTAAGTATTGACAAAGAAAAAAAGTTCTAATCTTATTGGATATCATGCCCTAACATCTAAAACTTTATATTAGGAACTGGACACAGCACCGAAATGATCTTCAGTGTGGTTAATAAGATTAAGTCAAGTGCTGTGAATATTCATTTTTTTCCGAGTCCTATGTAATGATCTCAGTGCTGAATAGCAATATTTCATCTTTCATGCACAAGTCCAGTGGCTTTCAAAGGGCAATATGCTTAGCAGGTTGTATGAACTGAAATATTTTGAGACAAAGGAAAGTTGAGTTCCATCATTCATTCACTGATGTCAGGTTTATATTTTCCCTAGCGTACCTTCCAGACTCCTTTGAAATCCTGTGTTACTTGAATTTGAAACTATGAGGTAGAAACACTACAATAATGGATGCCAGTGATGCCATAAGCCGTTCTTGAAAAGACACATCTGTGGAAAGGTCACATAGTTGCTGCCATTACAAACTTTTTGTAGTTCCTTTGATTGAGTGAACTTCTAGATAGGCAACAGTGCAATTCAATAAGTGGAGAGTTATCATCAGTGAACACCCAGAAGAGTTCAAACTTTCTTTGTTTGTCTTCAGAAGACTGGCTTACAAATTAGCAAGGTCACCCCCTCACAGTTGATGCACATGCAGTTCCTGATGAAATACAGGAATCCATTTGAACTGAAATGTGATTTGAGTGCTAAAGAACAGTTTCAATAAATGGGATTGGAAGAATTTTGGGCCAGTTTTCTTACTGTTTATCCTGGAATGGAAAAGAAAGCTTTAAGTGTCCTCGTTAAGTTCTCATCTACATATCTATATGTGTCCAGATTTTTGACACTAGCTATCAAGAAAACAAAGTAGTTTCCTGGACATTGAGAGTGATCTTAGATATGCTTTAACAAGTTTGAAAACAAACTTTCAGGAGCTGATTAAAGAAAAACAATTTCAGCCACCTCATAGGTGATCTGAATTTTTCTAGACGTTCATTACAAAAAAAAGTTTGATGTGAACAGGGTCATTTGAGAGAAAACAATATCACTAAGTATTTATAGTGATCAGCCAGAACATTATGACCACCTACCTAATAGCTTCAAAAGGTACAGATGGCTCTAAGCACTATGGGACTTAACAGCTGAGGTCATCATTCGCCTAGAATTAGAACTACTTAAACCTAACTAACCTAAGGACATCACACACATCCATGCCCGAGGCAGGATTCGAACCTGCGACTGTAGCAGCAACACAGTTCTGGACTGAAGCGTCTAGAACCGTTCGATCACAATGGCTGAAGCACCTAGAACTGCTTGACCACAATGTATGGCCTAATAGCTGGTATGTCCGCCTTTTGTATGGGTAACAGCAATGATGTGTCATAGTGTGGAAGCAATGAGGCTTTGGTAGGTCCCTTGAGGGAGTTGGCACCACATATGCACACACAAGTCATCTAATTCCCATAAATTCTGGGAATGGGGATGATGCGCTCTGATGCCACATTCCATCACATCCCAGATATGTTTGATCCGGTTCTGTTCTGGCAAGTTGGGAGACCAGCCCATCAGTTGAAACTCACCACTGTGTTCCTGGAATCAGTCTATCACCCTTCTAGCCTTGTGACATGGCACTTTATCCTGTTGAAAAATGTCACTGACATCAGGAAAACATGATAGTTATGAAAAGATGGTTGTGGGCTGCAACTTGTATGTAATAATCCTTGGCTGTCATGGTGCTTTGCATGAGCTGCACTGGCCCCATGAATGCCCACGTGAATGTTCCCCAGAGTGTAATGGAGCTGCTGCCAGGTACTGTCTGTCCTGTAGTACACGTGTCAAGGAGCTGTTCCCCTGGAAGATGACAGATTCATTCTCTCCCATTGGTATGATGAAGAAGGTATTGAGATTTATCAGACAATACAGAGTTCTGCCACTGTACCAACATACAGTGCTGACGGTCACGTGCCCATTTCAGTTGTAGTTGCCGATGTCGTGGTGTTAACATTGGCACATGCGGCAGAGGTTGGCTGCAGAGGCCCCATTGTTAGGAGTGCTTGGTGCACTGTGAGTTCAGACATACTTGTACTCTGCCCAGCATTAAAGTCTGATGTTAATTCTGCCACAATTCACCACCTGTCCTGTATTGCCATTCTGCCCAGACTATGGCATCTGCCCAACTCCATGAAGTCTGGACATTGTTTCATCTTGATTTCACTATGTGTTGAAGACACTCACCGTGGCACTCCTTGAATACTGATAGGTCGTACAGTTTCCGGTATGCTCATGCTGAGCCTCTGGGGCATCACTATCTGCTGTCAGTTGAACTCAGACAGATTGCACACCTTCCCCATTCTACACATGGGCAGCATGCTCACTGATAATATGTGCACCATAGCAGTCTTTCCTCACCAGGTGATGTTGCTATTGCCTGGATGGATTTATATCGAAAGTAGGTCGGTGGCCATAATGTTCGCCTGGTTAGCATAAGTAAGACATAAGACATTTTTGTTTTGGCTACCAAATTCTTTGAAACACTGTGGGTTTGTATTACTCTACAGTTCGTAATCCTCTTTTACTAGTGTTAACTGCAGATTATTATCAAATCAAGCATTTTGAAGGAGCAAAAATAAATAAATGAAATAAACATTGGGGATATGAGGTATTCTGGTGTTGCGAAGCCATTTCCATTTATGATCACTGAACTGACAAACACAGCTAACAGATGTCTGTTGCAGCTGGGTACGGGCTGCATGCAGTTTGCTCAGTGGCATACCAGTATGTCCAATATCTGCGGAGTGTTTCTGAAACAATTGTTACACAGTTCTAGAGTGACGGGGGTGCAGTGGGGAGGGGTGAGGGGCTTGCCTAGCTGGAGGCACTGGTTGAGAGCTGTAGGCAAGCAAACAAATGCACACAGACATTAGAATCCTACATTGTTTACCAGAGAGAGAGACAATAGTAGATATATCGGTGGCCCTATTCCATCTCACATGAGACTACTTCTGTCTGGTGCCTGAACTGTGCACTGTTCACTGGATACATTTTCTTGTGTGGTTTCACACTTACACAATACTCATGACCAACCACCAGCGTGTACCTGCTTATGCCATTATGCACCATACTTTGAGCAGTCAGTGGATGTGTTTTTACACCTGTACTAATCTCTGTGCTCTGCAACATGTGAGCTGAGGGGTATGTCAGGAGCGGTGGCTTCTGTATGCCATAGGGAGGAGGTAAATCTGTGTGGCAAGATTTCCTACTGTTTGGTGTTGTTCAGCATTAAATTGGCAAATGATTTGATGCACAGTGGCCTGTCTTGTGAGTGATACATTCTGGCACCCTCATTGATACTTTGTTGCTCACTTTAGTTGACTTTGGCACCAGACATTTTCCACGAATCGAGGTTATTATTATACATTCCTGACACAATGGCACATGAAAAATCCCAGAGCCTGAATCTTGTGTGTGGGGTACCCTGATCTGACCACAATCAAATGTGACTTGTCTTGTCCTTGCGTTATCAAACTGGTGTACCAATGGCCAGTGTGAGATGTAACACCATCATAGTCACATTTCATTCCAAGCTGTTTTCACTTTATTGCAAGACAACAGTTACCTCTAATTGTGCTGCTCATGAATGAATATTAACAAAGATATTTAATGGTCTGAAAATACACTGCCATTTTGCTGAGTATTTTTACAGAATATTTATAAAATGTTAATTAATTTTTTATAGTATATCCTTTCCTACATATGACAGTGAGAGAAGTGACAAATGTGATAGACAAACATTTAAGAAATTTTTGAAAGATTAGATTCTGTTTGAGTCAACTATGCAACTAACTGTGCTTTTATAGCAAGCAGTTATAAGGAGACCACTATAAGAGTTAGTGTTCATAGACCACTATAAGAGTTAGTGTTCATGTATTGTATTTCTGAAGCCACTGTACTCTAGCTGCTGCAAAAACAACAGCAAAAAGTGTGTCTAGTTATGTACATGATAGCAATAGAGAAGCAAATACTTTGTGCTATTTTAGTGAGACTTATTAGATGAAATTCTTAAAGCTTTGTATAGACTCAATGTTCCATTAAATGAGCAGATTAATGCTCCATAATAAATGTGTTAAGTGTGGTTGCTTCAAATAAGTTGCTTATATTATGAAGTGGCAACACCATAAGCTTTCTGTTGTACATATCACTGTGCTTCATGCAAATTTTCCCTTCTCACTGCAAGTTGATTGTTATAAGAGAATGCGCTGTGTAGAGTAAGCCATATTAGTAATGTGATGTGATGGTATTCAGGGGGAAAGAAAGAGGTAGGTGGTGAGAAAGTTGGACACCTAGATTCTCTGTTCACCACACAACAAATTCATCTTCCTAGTCAAACTTATTGAGAAATGCTAACAGTGTGACTTGACTCAGAGATAGCCAGTTTGACTCCTGCTCATAGAAAAAATAGTCGGTGCTAAAATTTGGCTGGCAAGGAAGAACAACAGGAAGAGTTTGGGGTGTCCACATAAGTGTACGTGGTCAAATTCTGAACCCCTCTACTATGTCTCACATACCAAGGACATGTAATACTGTTGAGGGTGATCTGTCCATTGAATAATAGTGCTAAGCTTGGTAGCCCCTTCAGTACTAATTAAGATGAGTAAGTTATGTGCATTCATCACATTAACCCTTTCTCTTCTCTCCCATTGTAAACAACTGTGCAAGTTCAACTATATACTGTACATCCATTCTCAACAGTCTTCTACATCAAAAGAGACATAACAAAGACACAGAACCCATATTTTAAAAAGAGAATGTGTTAATGTACTTGATGATGTGGTTCAGTTGACTCTTTGAGGTCTATCAGTCAACAAAACTGCACAACTTTACTTTTACAGTATACTAATATTTTGATATTACTTCTGTCAGTCGAGGCTATGCTTTTCTATACTCTCTTCCAAATACGATAAACATCTTGCACAAAAACTTACCAAACCCCATTGCAACTCTGTGGGCTGTGTGACCTCACATAATGATACTAAAATGCTCAATCTAGTTGTGTAATATCCTAACCCAAGTTTATGGTGCACCATTTTCTAACATATCTTCCTCCCCATACATTTCACCACAGTCTCTGGTGCACATTCAAGCTTTGTCTGGATGTACTCCAGCACGTATTAATCTGGCCATGTGGCAGGTAATGTCTGTCTATTAGACTTAGTTAACAAGTTCTGTATAGGAAGACTCCAATAGGACATTAATACTCATAGTGAAACACAAATGCCCACGTGCCAAACTACACTTTACAACAATGTAGTCTGATGAACGGTGTTGATCATAGACCATCAGATGGATTACTCTGTACATGCTGCTGGGGTCTTCCACAAACAGTTGCTGTCAGAGCTTGTTGATGGTCAACATATACTGTGACAAAGTGTTATGAAAGTTTCAGCAATACTATCTGGTGCAAATATAAGTCTCTCAGCAACAGTTTATATAGTTGGAAGGCCTTAAACAGCATATGTATTTGTGATGTATTCCAGATATTTGGTTTCTCTATATTTTGTGTCTGTATAGTTCACTCTTCTGCAGATCACAGCCTGACTTGGTAAAAGACTGGATATAATTTTATTGCTAGCATTTTATTTATTAGTGTTACAATCAACTTGAACTGAAAGGAATTTTTATCACAAATTTTGTCAAGGAATGTGTGTATAATGTGGTTGTGGTAAATATATCTAGTTATGTAAAAAGTTCCCACAAAATGTACATCTGTATATCTAACATTATAATTCTATACAGTACTGGAATATTCGCAAGGAATATAAACAAAGGAATGAGTAAAGATAGCAAATCACTTTGTAGTAGAAGTGTTGATTGGTAGACACACACATAACCAAGAACTGTAATATGGTAGTTGGGTGGAGAAATGTTTATTCTTCATCGAACATCCAGAGGTAGCTCAGCTATGGCAGCAACCCTGTACTCTTTTACTCATTTGGCTGTTTGCATTCCACTTTCATTTGAATGAGGAATACTTCACTCATCACTGTAGACTTATGTCCAAATTACATATTTCCTGATATAAAATAATATGTTAATTTAGGGATTTTTGTATTAACATTTATTCTTAGGGGTACAGTTTCTCAACAAAGTCAGTTTTTGTAGATCCGCAACATAATTTTCTTCAGTTTAAATTCCTGTCAATGCATATCTCCAACAGATGTAAAAAAGTGAAGATGCTTATGTCACTTGTGCAGGAAATAGTATCTTCCAGTTAGATGGGCACCTACAGTTCACTGATTTTTTCAAGAAAAACGTTTTTATGACTGAATTAACGGAAAGGCAACTACTTACCTCTGGAGGATCAGTGCTTGGCATATAGAAACATTTTATAGAAAACAGTAACTTTTGAGCTCTTACTAGTAAAAGAACTCCCAAGTCAAAATGCATATAATTTTATAATGTAACTCCCTCGTATGCCAGTGCACTTTGTCCAAAATTTTTTCTGCCAGATTCCATCTCTAAACTAAGTGGCCCTAACCCTCCTCAGCAATGGCTAACGTCCTGCAGAAACTTATAAGTGTTTGCTGTTCTTTGTTAAAAGGCAATGCTGGAACTGTGGAAGTAGAAAGTACTTCACATTTGTACCTACCAGCTACCCCCTGGATGCAATGATAGCTAGCAGCTGTGGAAGTTACTGACCTTAGTCAAGAATTGGAAGATTCAAGGAGAACATTAGACAGTACTGCTTCCACACAGGTGCCCAGCATCCTGTAAATATCTTTTGAAGTACTCCAAGTATCTTTGGTGTTGTGAAGTTCTGTGTGTGTGTAATACGAAGAGCAAAATTACATATCGTGCTGTGTTTCTGCACATAGATGTACATTAACTGACTTCTGTATCAGTTGTAAATTTGTAGGTTTCCAATTTGAAATTAATATTGAGGCCCTTGTTGGATTTCATAGCAGCTACCAGTAGGATCAGGTAACAAGTATGTGAGATTGTTATTTTTTTTATACTTTGCTGAGTATATTTGAAATATTTAAACCCTATACAAGACTGGAACTCATACTCAAGTATGTGACATTTGTTTGCAGTGGAGGGACACTAAGTAAACTTACCTCATGAGATTAGATTAGATTAGTTTTTCGTTCCGTAGATCTGTGCAGAGGAGATCCTTGTGGATGTGGAACATGTCAATATATATAAAAAGACATTAAAAAAATTGTCAGTGGAGTAGAAGGAGTTGGCCACTAGTACGTCTTTCAGGTACCTTTTAAACAGATATTTATTTGTAACTAAATTATTTATGTTTGCTGGCAAATTATTGAAGATGAGTGTTCCTGAGCAGTGGACCCCTTTTTGAACTAAAGTAAGTGATTTTAAGTCCTTGTGCAGATCATTTTTGATCCTGGTATTGTATGTATCAATTGAACTGTTTGTTGAAAAAAGAAATATATATTTAGGACAAGTTTCGTTAAGAAGTAAATATACTGAGAGGCAGTAGTTAGTATACCCAGTTCTTTGAAGAGGTTTCTACAGGACGTCCGTGAATTTACTCCACAATAATACATATTACTAGCTTTTGGACTCTGGAAACTTCTGTTTGACTTGAAGAGTTACCCCAAAATATTATACCATATGACATTATGGAATGAAAGTAGGTAAAGTATGCAAGCTTTTTCATTTTTATGTTGCCTATGTCAGCTAACACTCGATTTGCAAATACAGATTTGTTAAGGCGTTTCTGCAGTTCCGTGGTGTGCTCTTCCCAACTGAATTTATTATCAAGCTGTAATCCCAGGAATTTAAGACTGTCAGACTGTCAACCTTTTCTATCTGCTCTTCTTCGTACTTTCTGCACAAGCTGGGTGAAAACCTCTTACAGGTTCTGAATTGCATGTCTTTTCTAAGTTTAATGTCAATGAGTTGCCTTTAAACCAGTTATTAATATCCATGAAAATATCATTAGCAGATCTTTCTAGAACTACACTTGACATACTATTTATTGCAATACTTGTGTCATCTGCAAACAAAACAAACTCTGATTCTGACAGTGAAACTGATGAGAGATCATTAATGTACACAAGAAAAAGCAATATCCCTAAGATGGATCCTTTTGGGACACCAAATATAATTTCTTCCCATTCTGATTATGACTGATGACTTAATTCACTAGTCCCTTGCACTGACACCCTTTGTTTCCTGTTAGTGAGCTATGACTTGAACCATTTTGCAGCACACCATAGAATTCTAATTTGTTTAAAAGGATGTTGTGGTTCACACAATCAAATGCCTTTGACAAATCACAGAAAATACCTGCTGCTTGTAATTTTTTATTTAATGAACTAAGTACATTTTCACTGTAGGTGTAAAGAGCCTTCTCGATATCAGAACCCTTCAGAAATCCAAACTGTGTTCTTGATAATATGTTATTTGTGGTCAGATGGTTGAGAAGCTGTCTGTACATTAGTTTTTCATAAAATTTTTGAGAACGCTGGCAAAAGTGAAATCGGTCTGTAGTTTGATGGTATCTCTTTATCCCTTTCTTGGATAGAGGCTTAACATCTACATATTTTAGCCAGTCAGATCCTGAACTTGCTACAGACTTTTCCCCATTTCTTTGCTTCATCAAAGGTTATCCATGTGTACTGTGGAACTGGCATCTGAGGAGACTGGATTTGGTAGGGAGCCCCAGTTTAGAAGACTGATTTACCTTATTGTATGTAAGAAACATGTGATTGATTGTGCCCACAATTGGTCATTTGTTATTGTATGTAAGTATTCCCTTCCTTTGTGTTATATCTGTTAGGAAACAAGAAATATAACAATGAAGCTTCAAGTGCAAGAGTGTTGATGATGTGCTACAATCTACTCCCAAATTCTTGGTGGTCAGAAATGAGCTATTTCCAGTTTTATAAGGAGTGGTTGTCCTGTGTTGTTGAAGAGGTTGTATGTTAAAGAAAATATCAAGTCAAATGCAAAATTATAACAAGTTTCAAATTTTGAAACACCTTATTAAGTCAATTTTTTTTAGTTTTCAGTGTATTTTTTGCATTCAGAGCATTTAAGAAATTTGTACCTGATGATACTATTTGAAAGCTTGTAATCCATGAGGCATCCATTCATTGTGTTCCACAATCTCACCAAGTGGAAGAACATTCAGCAATTTATTTATTTTCTGCTCATAACTCATAATGTTACATGCATGGGCAATATCACCAGCTGTGCTATTTTTGCACACAGAGACGTCTTGTACACTATTGTACAGGTATTTGATTCATACAATTAGACAATCATGTTCTCAATTGTGCAACAGTTGTTTTTATGCAATTTAGTACTACATTCATTGCTTGGATGGGATTTTTACTTTCATTACTTATCAAGTTAGATCTTAATTATATGGTCATTTAAGGCAAAACCACTGCTTTCAAAAGCGTTTCAAGTCAAAATTGTAACATAATTTGGTAGCAAATTATGAAAAATAGCTCCTTTGACATAAAGCTTTTTACTGTTAGCATTAATCTTCCATTAATCACAGGAAAATCTGTTTTACACATCATACCATTGCCATGAACTTGTATGTTTCTATTTGTCACAAGTCTTCTTTCACTAACACTATGATTTGTAACACATACATGGCATAAATAGAGATAATATTAAAACTAGTGAATAAGCTTTCACAAGAAGTTTCAGGTTTTGTTTTGGCTATGATCTTAAATGTTTTCTTCTACGATATCATAACCCTATGGGTTTAGTGTTGTAGAATTGCCAGATCCAATGATGTACGCTATACCACATGTAATAAGCACTATTTTATTTGTCAGAAGCACATATATATACACTCCTGGAAATGGAAAAAAGAACACATTGACACCGGTGTGTCAGACCCACCATACTTGCTCCGGACACTGCGAGAGGGCTGTACAAGCAATGATTACACGCACGGCACAGCGGACACACCAGGAACCGCGGTGTTGGCCGTCGAATGGCGCTAGCTGCGCAACATTTGTGCACCGCCGCCGTCAGTGTCAGCCAGTTTGCCGTGGCATACGGAGCTCCATTGCAGTCTTTAACACTGGTAGCATGCTGCGACAGCGTGGACGTGAACCGTATGTGCAGTTGACGGACTTTGAGCGAGGGCGTATAGTGGGCATGTGGGAGGCCGGGTGGACGTACCGCCGAATTGCTCAACACGTGGGGCGTGAGGTCTCCACAGTACATCGATGTTGTCGCCAGTGGTCGGTGGAAGGTGCACGTGCCCGTCGAACTGGGACTGGACTGCAGCGACGCACGGATGCACGCCAAGACCGTAGGATCCTACGCAGTGCCGTAGGGAACCGCACCGCCACTTCCCAACAAATTAGGGACACTGTTGCTCCTGGGGTATTGGCGAGGACCATTCGCAACCGTCTCCATGAAGCTGGGCTAAGGTCCCGCACACCGTTAGGCTGTCTTCCGCTCATGCCCCAACATCGTGCAGCCCGCCTCCAGTGGTGTCGCGACAGGCGTGAATGGAGTGACGAATGGAGACGTGTCGTCTTCAGCGATGCCTTGGTGCCAATGATGGTCGTATGCGTGTTTGGCGCCGTGCAGGTGAGCGCCACAATCAGGACTGCATACGACCGAGGCACACAGGGCCAACACCCGGCATCATGGTGTGGGGAGCGATCTCCTACACTGGCCGTACACCTCTGGTGATCGTCGAGGGGACACTGAATAGTGCACGGTACATCCAAACCGTCATCGAACCCATCGTTCTACCATTCCTAGACCGGCAAGGGAACTTGCTGTTCCAACAGGACAATGCACGTCCGCATGTATCCTGTGCCACCCAACGTGCTCTAGAAGGTGTAAGTCAACTACCCTGGCCAGCAAGATCTCTGGATCTCTCCCCCATTGAGCATGTTTGCGACTGGATGAAGCGTCGTCTCACGCGGTCTGCATGTCCAGCACGAGCGCTGGTCCAACTGAGGCGCCAGGTGGAAATGGCATGGCAAGCCATTCCATAGGACTACATCCAGCATCTCTACGATCGTCTCCATGGGAGAATAGCAGCCTGCATTGCTGCGAAAGGTGGATATACACTATACTAGTGCCGACATTGTGCATGCTCTGTTGCCTGTGTCTATGTGCCTGTGGTCCTGTCAGTGTGATCATGTGATGTATCTAACCCCAGGAATGTGTCAATAAAGTTTCCCCTTCCTGGGACAATGAATTCACGGTGTTCTTATTTCAATTTCCAGGAGTGTAGATATACCCATCTAGTTGATACACGACTTGTTCGATAGTCACCACAACCCTTTTCATATTCTTTTGGCAGGTCCTCCCACACAGTACTATTCTGTCAGACAAAAAAGAGCATATTAATCCAAAATATACAGTTGTTAGGGTTTCAGAATTGGCAGATTCTCATCATTCAAAGAATTTTGTGTATTTATTTTTTCTGTGTTAACTTTGAAGTTATCTCTCTCAGAGAGAGATCTTGCTTTTCCAGTAAGATTGTGAATTTCCTCATGAAGTTTAGGCTCACTGTCTGCCCAAAACACACCACATATGTCATCAGCATACATGGTAATCAGATGCTTATGATCTATAGCACTTCGTAAATCATTTATACAACATATGAGCTAAAGTAGATGTCAAAAGAGGCAAATTGTAATAATGAAAAGAGAGACCTATTTACAGTGAACAGTGCTACTTTGTGTTTCATTACATTTTGTTATACAAGGTAATGTACAATTTAGAATGAGACAGTTTAGAAGTGATATGATGGGTACATATATTTTAATGATGTTATAGGTAAGCATGTTGTAATTAAGTAAGCCTGACATGAAATAGTTTAGAACTACATTGCTTCTACAAAGCCTTTCACTTTTCTTGAAGTTATTTATGTGCATCCATTAGATAAGAGTTGCATTTTCACTAGGATTTAAAAAAAAGTAAATTTTTCCCTATTTTACCGAAATCCAAAGTCATTTCATAGCCTTAAAATTCATTTTTGGCAGCCAAGAAAGCTTCATATCATATACTATGTTGTCCCAAAATAAATAAGAAATTAAGAAAATAAATAATTTAAGATAGAACTATGGAGAGACATCAACCTCAAATTGCTGTCCAAAAATTTTAAGAAACTGCTAAAGAAATGAAAACCTTGGAAATCATCTAATACAAATCGAGGAGAATTCCAGATTGACCCTGTAGCTATATCTTTTAAGAGTGAAAAAAAAAATCATGAATGTAAAAGTTAGATAGGGTGTGAATATTGAAACAGATCACTAACTATCCACAATAAAAATGAGATTTATCCCACAAACAAGGATTCTAAGACAAGAACATTGGATTCATAAAATAGATACAGAAACTTTGAAAGTGAAAAAACAAGAATAATTGCAGGAACAGAAGACTGGGAAAGAGGTTAAAACAAAATTGGTCATAAGAGCCCTTGAAATAACACGAATCAAAAGATACAAAAAACACAGGTGATCAAATGAAAAGTGAGAAAAAGCATTACTAGTTAGAAAACAAGCCTGGCAGAAATGGTACTCCACAAAAAGAAGTGAAGACTTTTATCAGCTCCAACAACATAGGTCTAAAACATCAAAAACAATTAGAGCAGTCACAAGAACTTGGAAAGAAACCAGCTATCACTAATTGAAGAAGACATCCAAAAGAAAAATACTGGGAACTTCTATAAATTTAAACTAAGCCTCCAAAGATACCAACTATATACCTTGTGCTTCGAGAGTGAAGATGGGAAATTAACCCTAAACAACAAATAAAACTGTGAAATATTAGCTAAGTATTTCAATAAGTTGTTAAATTGTGAGGCACCAAGAGCAAATTTTTCAGAACAAAATTCAGGATACCCTCACACAACTCAAACAGCATAGATGAAATCTGAAATATCATTAAATATATGAGAAATTACAAGGCCCCCAGGGAAGATTCAGTAACTGCTGAAATATGGAAAATTGCAGGTGCGGGAACAATCAAGAAGCGACATGGAGTCTTTCCAAAAATCAGCGAAACAGTAGCTATGCTAGAAGATCAGAAAACACCATTAATTCACCCAATCCACAGGAAAGGAGATAACACTATAAAACCTGGCCCCAGCAACTATACAGGAGTATCGCTCCTTCCAGTGACTTACAAAGTTCTTACAAAAGCATTACAAAACAGGCCAACTGGACAAGAAAACAATATTTTACACCTTTAAAGTGTTTGGAGCTGACAACAAATCAGTGCCAGTCGTAAAAGATGCACTAACAAATACAAAATTAATTTTTTAGACAAAACATCCAAGGCTTCTGAGGTCAAAACTGGTGTAAGGCAGTTGTTCCATTGTGTCTTAGAAAAGGTAATCAGGAAATGGAGGAAAAGAACAGAAGATGAAGGAATTAGAAGAATCACAATTGGCAGAAAAGAAGATAATCTGAGTTTTGATTGTCTGGCTTTTTCAGATGATCTTGCCATCTTTGCTGAATCTGTAGCACATGTAACAATGCAGATAAATCTCCTACAAGAGATAGCTTCAAAAAGAGGCCTACAAATGTGTTTTGGAAAAACAGAATACATGTCCGATCTGAAGGAGGCATCAAAATGAATAGAAACTGATCATGGTAGAATAAAAAAGGCCACAAAATTTAAATATCTAGGTGAAATAATACAACCAAATGCCTACGTGAAGAATCTAACCTGACAAGGGCAAGAAAAAAAGAGCTGACTCTTCAGATAGCAAAAAATCTCACAGGAAATCTATATCAATAAATACAAAACTTTGGCACTACAATAATGTCATTAAACCAGATTGCCTTTATGCATCAGAATACCTTTCATTAAAGATAGCCAAGCAGTCAGTTGAAATAGAAAATAAGGAAATGGGAATAACCAGAAAAATCTTGAAATCAAAATACTCAAGCGGGAAATAGAAATTAAGAAGTAATAAAAAAAGTTTATGAAGAAATAGAGTGAATATCAGACATGATGAGGAAGAGAAGGTTTGTGTTCTGTGGACACCTAAAAAAGTTAATGAAAACAGGATAGCAGGAGGAATTTTTAACTTCTTTTACAGAAACCCCAAAACATCAGTGACATGGATAAAAGAAGTTAAAGCAAATCTGAGGGAAATGGAAATAATGGAGGAAGAAATAGGAGAAAGAGAAATGTTCAGAGAAAAAGTAATAGGTTTCAATGGTTTGCAGGAGAAAACAAAGAAAAAGGCAGGTGCAATATGGACCGAAGAAAGAAGAGAAAAAACATAGGGAAAGAATAAAAATTACTGGAAAGAAAGAAAGGAGGAATGAAAGAATACATAACGTATTTCTTGTGGTCCTTAGTAGGCCAAAACAATGAAGATAGTGTCTGTAGCATCAAATTTTGATGACTTTTAGGTAACATGTAATACTTAGCTTTGAGAAATTTTGAATGTGTATTTCCTATCTAATACTACCCTGAAGTCAAATTCCTAGAAATTTTACACTATTTACTGACTGAATACTTTTGTCATTCCACTGTACATTTATTTCATATTCTGGTCATTCTTTTGAATTGTATCAGTTTAGTGTTACTGTTTCGTATTAACTCACAATAGATTATTTTTTGAACAAGTTTTACATACTGCCTAAAATTTCTGTTATAGACTTCTGGAGTGTTTCAGAATTCACATCACTTGTATCATCTGCAAGCTAAATAATATTTTAGGAATATTTATTTGATATCAAGTCATTTACTTACAAAAGGAAATTGTCATATGTAATTTACTGATATCCCAACCAATGTTTATTTCATTTGAAATTTCAACATATTGCTTCTGTCTACATGGGTATGGCATGAGACATTTGTTGGGCTTGCTCCTGATGCTCAAACTGTGCAGTTAGTAAATTAATGTGGTATGTTAAATGATATCAGAAGCCAGTGACAGATTGAGGTTTATACCAGTGATACGTTCTCCAGTGTATCAAAGAAAAAAATCTAGCAAGAAAACTAGTATTGTTTATTAACATTTTCCACTGCATAACTTATGGAGTACTTGAGTTACAAATTAAAAAATAGCAGTGTTTTGTTATCAAAATTTCCTGAAACCTTGTTCTACTGTGGAAAAGAGTTGACTTTTTTATACAAGAAAATGTGGAAACCTCTTATGGAAAACTTTTTCTAGCACTTTTGAGAAATCAAATAATAGTACACCAGACCTGTAATTTGCTACATGTCTTTCTTGATATTCTTGAATATTAGTTTTTGCATTACCATCCTTTCTTTCAAGAGCTAGGGAAACTTCCATTTGACAATGAACTGTTGTATAAATGGTGAGAGATGATAATTAAATGGACACCCTAGCTGCAAACAGGTGTTTATATAATTCATTGGGGACATGTTCAAAATGTGTGCCCCGACCGGGACTCGAACCTGGGATCTCCTGCTTACATGGCAGACGCTCTATACATCTGAGCCACCAAAGGCACAGATGATAGTGCGCCTGCAGGGACTTATCCCTTGCACACTCCCCGTGAGACCCACATTCCCAACATGTCCACACCACTACATTCGTAGTGCGCCTAATAGATGTTTGCCCATCATACTCAGAATTAGATTCGATTCAGGGCTGGCACATCTTCCTGTGTCCCAGAAGCAGGCACTTAACATGTTTGGCTATTAGGGTGGATGTGAAATCGCCATTGAACTTATGATGAAAGTTTGAAAATACTACTCAGGCTACTTCAAATTTAGTAGTCAGTTAATATAAAATATAAATAATATAAAATAGTGCCATAAAATTCGAGTTGTATACTATGTGCGCTAAAAATTAACATTTCTTTTTATTCGTCCAAACAAAACTAGTCTGTCAAGATAATTATGACATGTCTGAATGGTATGTAATAACAATGATATTTTAATTGATTGTTAGTTAGTTACTTGTTCACTAGATCAAATTGGTGAGAAAAATTACAAAATTGAGTCTCATCTGAATAAGTATGGAACACTTATAAACTAAATAATTGTTGATCCTACACATAATTAAAGAATCTGTTACCTCTACAGCTAACATATTCATGCTGTGAGAATCACCAACTGTATTTATGTTTCAGTAATTCTCTTTTATTGTTCAGTCTCTGTTGCACATTTTTAATTAGATTACATGTTTCAGTCAGTCAGGATCATCTTGAGATTTAAAACCAAATAAAACTAAATATGAATCATGTAATGTTTTACAATAAGTAGAAAAATAGAATAGTACATGAATATAGAATTTACCTAACAGTTGCACCAGCAGCTCTTTATGTCTCCTCAGAACCCCGTATCAGAGCACAGTGGTTTGCAACTGTAGTCAGTGTTTAAAACAGGTACCGTGTTTTATGGACTATAAAAACTCTTTTTTTCTTTGAAATATGGCTCCAACATTCAGGTTTGTCTTATACTCAAAATTAATATAAAAAGTCCTGTGTTTCATTTAAAATTCCCACCAGTCTTAAAAATGGCCATATGAGGTCTGTTCAAATAGTTATGGAACATTTATGATTTCACACCAGTGGTGTGTTGGAGCAAAATGAGGTTTGCATCACTGCACACGCCTGTGTTTAATGTGTAAATGCTAGAAGTTATATTGTTGTATGTCTGTCAGTCACTGTTCAGTGCTGCATTGAGTAGACTGTTGTCTCACACAGTTTGGAATTTCGAGATGACAGAGTTAGAGGAGCAATGTGTCTGCATTAAATTGTGTGTGAAACTCAAGTACACCTTTACAAAGACACACTAAATGATTCATGAAGTCTACAGTGATGAGTACTTAAGCCATACTCGGTGTATGGTTCACATGATTTAAAAATGGCCAGGTGGGAGTTAAAGATGACTCTTGTTTAGGACACCCTTTGATGTCTACTTATGATGCTCATGTCAGGAATGCTGACAAAATTGTGGATGCTAGTTGAAGGCCTGCTGTTCGAGAGGTTGCAGGAGAATGTAACATTTCAGTTGGATCATGTCATGAGATTCTGACACAGCATCTTGGATTGCATCATGTTGTCGCCGAGTTTGTCCCATGACTCATGAATGAAGACCAGAAAGACCTTCACCTCGTGATCTGTGAAGAGCTTTTGGATCACAAGAATGAGATGTTCCTTAAGAGAATTGTGACTGATATGAGACTTTTTTTTATTACCAAAGTTCAAAACCCCATTATGGGCAACGAAGATTTGCGACAATAGACAAGATAAAAGCAAATTCAGGGATGGTGCTTCACATGAACCAGCAAGAGGCATACCAAAAATGCTTCCAGAAGTATAAATGACATTGGGAGTGGTGTACCAATTGTGGAACAGCGTATTTTGAAGGAGACTATGCACAATAAATAAAAGGTAAGCATAGAAAAAGTTTGTGAACATAATTTCAGAATTTTTTGAACAGACTTCGTATATCTGATGCTGTTGAAAACCTCTCTCTATCTAGCAACACTGAATTCAACTGGCAGCAGCAGTGCACCAATTGCACAAACATGAGTAGTGAAGATTCACCAGCTTGCTAACACAGTCTCCCTCCAGCCCCGCCATCACAAACCCACAACACTGTCTAGCCTATGATGCATCATTGCAGTCCACAACACCAGCGAACTTGAATTGAAAGTGATTTGTGTTAATGGCAACAGTACAATAATTTTGTCAGTGGCTGGTTTTGTAATGGAAAAAAATAAAAGGTATTCATATGATCTACATCTACATCTACATTTATACTCCGCAAGCCACCCAACGGTGTGTGGCGGAGGGCACTTTACGTGCTACTGTCATTACCTCTCTTTTCTGTTCCAGTCACGTATGGTTTGCAGGAAGAACGACTGTCTGAAAGTCTCCGTGAGTGGTCAAATCTCTTTAATTTTACATTCGTGATCTCCTCAGGAGGTACAAGTAGGGGGAAGCAATATATTCAATACCTCATCCAGAAACGCACCCTCTCGAAACCTGGCGAGCAAGCTACACCGCGATGCAGAGCGCCTCTCTTGCAGAGTCTGCCACTTGAGTTTGCTAAACATCTCCGTAACACTATCACAGTTACCAAATAATCCTGTGACGAAACGCTATGTGGGCTATAAGTCGAAAGTAACAGTATATGCAGAAAAATGTGGAAATAGAGGTGCTGAGCAGCATTTTGACCCTCCACCAACAGAAAAAAACCATTCTTGATTGGCAGGCTAGTAAAGAAGAACTGAAAAAAATGAGGAATACTAAATGTGTAAAATGGCCAAAACTAAATGATGTATTGAAATGGATTCAATGTCATCGTCAAAATGGCATTATAATTAATACAAAAATTATTCAAATACATGGTCGTAAGTTAGCACTACAGTGGAACTCGACAGACTTTAAGGATGGAGTTGGTTGGTGCTATAGGTTTATGAAGCATCATGGACTTTGCACGAGAACCAAAACAAAAATATCTCAGAAAATGACACAAGGATATGAGGAGAAAGTATTATCTTTCCATCACTTTATTATTCAACATAATAGCAAATATGGATAAAACTGCTCTGACATGTGATATGCTGTGTAACACAACTGTTACTGTGAAAGGTGCTGAAACTGCAGTAGAAAAACAAGTGGCCATGAAAAAGTGTGCTACACTGTTGTCCTCCCATGTCGTGCTGTTGGTATTAAGCTTAGTCCAGTGATCATTTTCAAGCACAAAGCAATGCCAAAACCTGAAATGCTGTCAGGTTGTGTTGTTCACATACATGGGAATGGTTGGATGGATGATGCTAGTATGAAATTATGAATTAAGAGAGTATGGGAGATAAGGAAAGGTGCTTTATTAAAGAAGAGTTCTCTTCTTGTGCTAGATCAGTTTAGTAGTCATTTGGAAAATTCTGTGAAAGAGAAACTGTGACGGTGAAATTCAGAGCTTGCTGTTATTCTGGGAGGACTTACTTCACAATTGCAACACCTTGATGTATTGGCAAATAAACCATTCAATGTGTATATGAGAGAGAAATGGAACAAATGGACGAAGGATGAAACCCAACATGAATTCATGCTGAAGAGAGCTTTAAAATGACCTATAATCAAACAAGCGTGTTGATGAATAAAACAGCTGTGGTCTAGAACTAGAGAAGACATTGTTGACAAATCTTTTCAGGAAGTGCAGCATAAGTAATGCTCTCAATAGCATTGAAGATCATATTGCATATGAAGAGGACAACGATGATAATGAAGAGGAGGAGGAAGAAGAAGAAGAAGAAGTTAGTTCCGATTATGGTTTTCAGGGATTTTAAAGATCTGTTTGGGTTTATTAATTAAGAATTTTTAATAGTCTGTCTTTGCAGTCTAATAATAAAAACAGCAAAATTTTATTTTAAAAAATTGCTTAAAAATTGAGGTGCTCTTATAGTCTATAACATTTTATTGTCTGTAAAATATGGTATATGTTGGAGGTAGGGGAGAGGGGGTGGGGAGAGGAAAGGAAGCAGGGAGGGGGTGGTGTGGATGTCATGAGTTCAACAAAAAGGCTTTTGCTAAAATTACAGACATATAATTATGTAAAAATTCTTATTAAAATACTAATAGTGTTGAACAGTGGATATGCAAGATATCAGTGGCATAAAATAATAAAATTATAAAGTGTGCAAGGGGGATTGATAGTGGGGAAAGAAGGCAAGGGAGGAGGGAGGGAGGGATAGTGACACGGATGCTATGAGTGTAGCGAGAGAGGGTCTTATATTAAAATTGCAAAACATTAATCCCCAGGGAAGCGTCCTAGGACCTCTACTGTTCCTGATCTATATAAATGACCTGGGTGACAATCTGAGCAGTTCTCTTAGACTGTTCGCAGATGATGCTGTAATTTACCGTCTAGTAAGGTCATCCGAAGACCAGTATCAGCTGCAAAGCGATTTAGAAAAGATTGCTGTATGGTGTGTCAGTTGGCAGTTGACGCTAAATAACGAAAAGTGTGAGATGATCCACATGAGTTCCAAAAGAAATCCGTTGGAATTCGATTACTCGATAAATAGTACAATTCTCAAGGCTGTCAATTCAACTAAGTACCTGGGTGTTAAAATTATGAACAACTTCAGTTGGAAGGACCACATAGATAATATTGTCGGGAAGGCGAGCCAAAGGTTGCGTTTCATTGGCAGGACACTTAGAAGATGCAACAAGTCCACTAAAGAGACAGCTTACACTACACTCGTTCGTCCTCTGTTAGAATATTGCTGCGCGGTGTGGGATCCTTACCAGGTGGGATTGACGGAGGACATCGAGAGGGTGCAAAGAAGGGCAGCTCGTTTTGTATTATCGCGTTATAGGGGAGAGAGTGTGGCAGATATGATACACGAGTTGGGATGGAAGTCATTACAGCATAGACGTTTTTCGTCGCGGCGAGACCTTTTTACGAAATTTCAGTCACCAACTTTCTCTTCCGAATGCGAAAATATTTTGTTGAGCCCAACCTACATAGGTAGGAATGATCATCAAAATAAAATAAGAGAAATCAGAGCTCGAACAGAAAGGTTTAGGTGTTCGTTTTTCCCGCTCGCTGTTCGGGGGTGGAATCGTAGAGAGATAGTATGATTGTGGTTCGATGAACCCTCTGCCAAGCACTTAAATGTGAATTGCAGAGTAGTCATGTAGATGTAGATGTAGATGTAGAAACCTTTCTGTTAAAAAACCAGAATGGGTGTTTAAAACTATTAAATTGGCTAAAATAGTAGGTTATAAAGTATAGGGCTAGAACAATGGACGTATAAATTATGAAAGATGTAAAGATCTTGTAGTTACAGAAGGAGGATTATGTATAGGACCTAGAACTGCATGTAGTGTCCTTAAATAATGATTTTTTTTTAAAACAATGGAAGTATAAAACCGTTAAAAATATAAAATTTGAAAGCCTCTTCCAATTGTCCACCTCACTGAAGTACACATATGACCAGCAGCTCCAAACACCAAAAAGAGACAGTGGCAGCATATCGGGTCACAAACCATCCTAGCAGTAGGCCAGTGTGCAGATTGGCTTCCATACATACTTCAAAACTGCACATCATATAGTAACACCATACAGAAGCAAATGCAATTAACGATAACTGTCACACCCTGTTTCCTGCAACTTTAATTGCTGTACATAGCTTCACTTTTATAATTTATTATTTTATACGTTTAGTGTTCTGTACTGCCAGTGTTTTTAAACATTTATGATATTTAATGGCACATCATACAATTCTAGGTCGTATACATGGTTCCACTTTTGTAATTTTACAATCTTTTTATGTCTTTCACTATTTATACATTAACTGTGCTAGCCATATACTTTTAATATTTCGATGGCAAAATTTTATATGATTTTATTTTCTACGCTTTCAGAGTAAGGACCTTATGGTTTTATACTTTCAAAGTTTCACATTTTTATTACTTTATTTTACTAATTCAGCTTTTGCTGATTTAGTTCCACTGTTATGATCTACTATTTTATCCCATTTTACAGTTTACATGTACGTTCTAGTTTTTCAACATATGGTTTTTTACATAATTAACTTTTTGAAATTTTAATATAAGATCCTACTGTGTTAAATGCATAGCACCCCTGCCACTATTCCTCTCTCCTTTCTCCCTTGCATTCTTTCCCTGCTGTCTATCCCTCTCACTCCAGTTTATAATTTTGTGCCATTTACATTTTACATATCCATTGTTCTACATTATTAGTATTTTAACAAGAATTTTACAGAATTACACATTCTATAATTTTATCAAAACTCCAACAACGGAAAATTCAGGATGGAATGTAACAGTATTATGATATGGATAGTTGTTACTCATCATATAGGGGAGATGCTGAGTCGCAGACAGGCACAATGAAAGGACTGTCAGAAAATGAGCTTTTAGGCAACGCGGCTTTCATTGGAGGTAGAACATGCACATTCACACACAACACACATACACAGACACACATACTGTTCACCCACACAGACGACTGCAGTCTCTGGCTACTGAGACTCATTTTCTGACAGTCCTTTAGCTGTGCCTATCTGCAACTCAGCATCTCCGCAGTATGGTGCGTAACAAGTACCCTTTTCATAGTATTTTTAGCAAAACTTTTGTTAAAGTCATGACATCACCACCACCCACTCCCCCAACTTCCTTGCCGCTCCCCCTCAACCAGCATCATTCCATCCCCCTCTCCCCTCTTCCGTACCTCCAACATGTACTTATTTAAAACGTTGACCACAGCTGCAGAACACAGTGCTCTGATTTGTGGTTCTGAATAGACAATATGGATTGCTGGCGCAACTATTCAGGTAAATTCATTTATGTACAATAATTTTTTTTTTGCTACTTATTGTAAAATATTAGATTGTATGCATTTAGTTTTACTTTGTTTATGATCTGAAGATGATCCTGTGTGATCAGAACAAATATCTAATAAAAAATGTGCAACTGAGACTGTGCAATAAATGAGAATTACCTTCAATATCTGTTATTTGCCAGACAATTTATGAGGGCATGCTGAAAAGTAATGCCTCCAATTGTTTTATTCTGTTCTCAATAACGGATGAGGTGTCACATGTCATACATGTCACTTGATCGACATTTTTGCTGAACAAGTTGCAACCCTCTGCCACTAGAGGGCTCTGAATTGTAGTATGTAACATGTTATTGTGTGACATAACTACGTCGGTGAGAAAATTGAAAATTCTGGAAACTGAAAGCACCAATTCAAAGAGTTTGTCCATACATGAGCCTCCCCCCCTCCCCCCTCCTTCAGCATGACATTGCCAGAACACACACAAGTGCTACAAACCTCTGCAACAATCTGATACCTTGAGTTCATTGTCATTGATCATTTTCCATACAGTCCAGACTTGGCCCCATACAATTTTTATCTGTTTCCAAAACTTAAAAAAGGCCTTTGCAGACTCACTTTGGTAGCGTCAAATAGGTGCAAGCTGAGGTGAGGTTGAGGCTCCATTAACAAATCAGAAAATTCTACTGTGATGGTATCAGCAAACTGGTCCCTTATTGCTAGAAATATGTTCATCACCAAGTTGACTGTTGAGAAATAAATGTGCAGACATGAACAATAAAGTTTGTTTTATTTAAGAATGTGCAAGAGTTTTCACATAAAAATTTCAGAGGCATTACTTTTCACACAGCCTCATACTTTTGTTCTTTATTATATCTCTCAAATTAGATGTTTCTTACATTCTTGAACACAGAGTTTGTCTGTGCCAGTGTGTAGATGCCTGAAAGCTTGCAGAAACTGTATAATTATTGGATTTATATTGTATAACTCAAGGATTTATATGCAATGTTTCCTTTTGTGGACAGGTGTGTATGGATTCAGCTGAGTAGCTATGCACACTTCCAAGGTGCTTTAATTCGATAGAAGTAAAGCACACCGTTAATATCCAAATTAATATGCTGCCAAGTAACTAATGCTTGTCGATAGTATATATTCAATAGAGATATAACAAAAATGCACAAAAAATAAATGTAGCAGCACATTATTATTGTAATTTTATTGACCATATATGTTTAAACATTGAGATGGAATCGACAAATTAAAGACACCATAAATATAGAAGTAGCTGCATTTATTAGTACTCACTGTTAAAATGTTGCAAGACTTCAGTGACACAACTTAGTTATCAGTTGTACTTAAACTATCAGTTTTGAAATGCAAAGTGAGCTCTTTTTTCCCCCTGATTGAGAATAATTGTTTTGTAATCACTAATTAAATGAGATTGATTTTCTACAGACACAGTCCAAACTAATAAAAGTACAATCAGGTTCAGCAATTGGAACAGCTAAACGAACAGATCAAGCTGGAGGGGCAAATGGGGACGATGTTGAATGCTCACGAGTGAAACTGTGTGCCAGGCCAGATGATCAGCTGGACCTTTCTGAACAGGTAAAGTTTAAATCTAACTTGCTGCAAGCTTCTGTTTTGTTATACTATTAGTTTTTTATAGGCATCCCTGTTAATTTGATATTGAAGAATTTTTTAAGCGGAAGGAAGTATCAGTCATGACAAGTAAGTGACAGAAGCACTTGCACTAATACCGTGTTATGTGTTTTCTGTTTAAAACAGTGAAGTGTTTGAATTTGTTTTGCTTACAGTGAACATTTCATTCCTCTGCCAGCTAAAATGTCATTGTTTTCTAACAATATATAAGGAAACTTGCAGTTTAATTTATATTGTTCCTTGAAATTTTGCGCAAATTTTAGTCAGTTACTGACAACTGCCATTTCACCGGATATTTCATGGAACAATCTATGCACCAAAGAAATTTTAAATTTCATATATTTATATTTTTTCTTTATTTTTTCACTTTTATTTTTTATCACTCAATTAATTCTACAGCTGTATACTTACTCTTCAAATCACTGCACTACCAGGGCATAAGATACCTCACTATCACTGCCATGTACCTTTCCCCCTACCTCCCTCCTACCTTTCCACCTATAGTCTGTAGTGAGTTGTCTTTAGTCTTCTGTGCATTTCTGAAGCTAACTTTGTAACTAAGATCTCTAGGCAACGTGTTACTGAAATATTTTATAGCAATAAATACTTGAAATTTTATTCACATATGTTATTTTACTGAATGGCAGCTTTCTTTCTTCAAGTTAAGTGAGTGTCTGTATTAAACTAAACTCTCAACTCAACCAAAAAATCTAGCACAAATTATAATTTTTTTTTCAACTTCTGAAGGCTAACTGGATGTGACTTCTTGCATTTTGTTACAATTTTCTGGTGTTGTGACTTCACTGTGTACAGCATCGTCACCCACAAAGAACCTCAGGGAGCTTCTGTTGATATTCACTAAACCGTTTTTGGCCGATTTCATCTCTGATCATACAGTTTAAGAGTGAATGTGATATATTTCAAAGTTTGCTGAAAAAATATGTTTTGAAGTTCCACATGACACCTCTCCAAAACTACAATATTTTGATTTGCTACAGACCTCTCTAAATGAGAGTATTTGTGAAAATATCATAACAAAAGGAAAAATTGAAAAATTGCAATAAAAAACCAACTGTGATGGGGATCTGAATTTATTTTAAATAAATGCTTTGTTCCCAATACTATGAGATATGATTAATAAAAATGCACTTCTGACCTTTTCTCATTTTTCTTTTTGGAAAAATAAACTACAAAAATTTGTAAGTTTTTGTGAATTTCAAAATTGTTTTGAAAATATATATAGTCACAGGATGTTAACTGTCTTGAGAAATTATAAAGTGGAAAGACTGCTAACTGTCAGCTATGACATTAATGCCAGAAATTCTTAAACTGTCAAAATATTTGTACATAAAATGAAAGAATCTGAAATTATTGGCTACTTAAAAATTATTTTCACCAAAAATCCCCATCATAAATGTTCTAAAACTTTCATGGTATGTTAGTTGGTCAATGTACTTAGGGAATATACAGTCAGAGTGGGCAGTACTTGTCTGTACAAAATGCGAGAAATTTTTAGGTCAAGGTCAAAACATCATGGACACTCAAATATTTAAATTGATCACTGATTTTAAGTAAATATCATGCAAAATTGGTATTTCTGAAGCAAAATAACTACTTTACAGCATTTTAAGTGAGTGGGGAAAACAATTCATATTTTTGTTCGAAAGCATTTTATAACAAAAATGAGATAAGTAGATTACAAATTATTATCATCTTCTGTCATGGTTTTACTTCAGTTTCTTTGAATGAAAATTGCCTACAATGTAACAATTAACACTGCACTGTTGAAAAGTATGCTTCTCATTAAATTTGTATAGCCGAGCTGGATTTGGCCAGGGAAAAGGATGAGTCAACAAAAGCAGTACCTGGGAAATGGGAACTGCACACTGATATTTTGATGATGGCCCTTGAAAACATTAGCAGGACCATGAGGTGTCATAAAGGAGATGATTATTACAATCCACTGCCCTACATGGAAACGAATCATTCTAGCACTACTATAGACCAAATAATAATTAGCTCCAAAACAAAATATAAATCAGTTGTAATTAAAGCTGGACTGGCAGACCATCATGCTCTGGCTATAAGCTTTTGTGTAAACACTAATCCATCCTATAATTATATGAGGAAGACAACACACATGGGCAGAACTTTCAGTAATGCTGCTGTACAAACATTCCAAATTATCTCCATCTAGAATCATGGAAGCTAGTGTATGGCACAGAAAATATTTCTAAGTTTCGGACATTCATGAATATATTTAAATATTATTTTGATCTTGCTTTTCCATTGAAAGCCAAAACAACCCAAACCACTAGATACAACAAGTGGATTACTAGTGGTAAAGGAAGTTTTGTGTTAGAAAACGGTATCTACACAGCTCTGGAGTTTGATAGTTACTTAAAAAAATATAAATATATCTTAAATAAAATAATAAATGAGGCAAAGAAACGAGACAATGACAAATACATAGAAAATGCTTCAAACAGAACCAGAGCAGTCTGGATAGTTGTAAGGAAAGAAACCCAATCTGATAAAAATAGAGTTAATAATATTGCATTGAAGTCTGGCTTGGAAAACATTAATAACCCAGAGGAAGTAGCTAATATGTTTAATAACTATTTTATAAATGTTACATAGAAACTACTACAACAGACATCCAATAGAACACAGAACACAGAAACAGGGAAAAAGGTCTCAAGCAAATCAATGTTTCTATAACCAATAAATGTAGAAGAGGTTCAGATTACACTAAAAAGTCTCAAAATGACACACACTGCAGGCGTAGATGATATACCTGATTTGATTATAAAGAAATGTGGGGACTTGATTATTGAGCCCTTAACACACCTGTTGTGACTCGCTGATCTTTCAAAGTGCCGCTGCGCAGTTACATGCATCCTCTGCATGTGGCCCTGTCTGCCAGCCATGCAGCAGCAGCGCCACCTAAGCGGCCAGCCAGCCAGCGGCCGCTAGACTCGGACTCAGTTATGATTTGACTGTTAAAATGACACACGTCTTACTCTGTTTACTTGCTCTGTGATTTCATGTATTGCATTGTCCTTGAAATATATTTGTACAGCTTGAAGTTATAACAATTGACGACGAGGTAGTGAATTTTTCTTTTTCATCGTTGACCCACATGTTTCCATGGCTACTTTAGAGCAACTATTGCAAGGTCTTATAGAACAGCAAACACTTCTCACAAATGCGATTCATGATTTCGGCACGGCATCAAATGCAGGACGTCTCTCATTGTCTCTACCTCGTTTTTCGTCCTTACGATGAGACGGCGGAAGACTGGTCTGATTACGAAAAATGTCTTCGACAGCACATCTTGGCATTACATGTCACGGATGACCAAACGTGTAAGTCTCTGTTCCTTTCATGGATTTCACCTCAAATGTATCGGTTGTTGTCGCAATTGGCTCCTTTGAAAGATCCTGCGTCTTTGTCCTTTGCTGAAATGTGCTCACTTCTGTCCGTTTATTTTCAAAAGCATATGCATGTGGTAGCCTCTTGTGTTGCCTTTTATCATTGTCAATAACAATCAAATCAATCCTATCGCACTTGGGCTGCTGAACTTCACGGCCTCAATAGAAAGTGACAATTTGTTACTGAATTTCACGAAGAATCCTATGCCGATTCCATGGTATGGGATGCTATTATCCGGTCGGCACCCGACAAAGAAGTTGGGCAACATGCCCTTCAGTTGGCAAATCCGACTCTAGATGAAGTCCTATCCATCGCTCAGTCTTTTGAAATTTCTCGCACCACTGGAGCGCAAATAGACGCATGGGGTGACGTCAGGGAAATAGAACCTCTGTGCGCTGTTTACGAAGCGTGTGGTGTGTCCCTGCAGGCCATTGTGGCCGCAATATGCTCCCAAGCGCAGCCTCGGCCTAACCGTAAACAAACCTCTAAGAAACTGCAGCAAAACCCCTGGCAACTTCCTTCATGTCCGCAGTATTTTACAAAACATTCACGAGAGGATTGTCCACAGCATTGGGCTGTGTGTCACAAATGCAAAAAAAAAAGGGCCATGTGTCATCCGTTTGCAAATCCGACTGCATACATGATGTTCATGAACATGGCACTGATTCTGATTCTGTGTTGTCTGTCAATTGTACTTCTTCCCTTTCAGGGAAGTTATTCCTCACTGTCCAAATACTTGGTTGAGATGTTCACATGCAGGTGGATACTCATTCCGCTGCCACTATCATCAGTTCTCAGACGTATCTTCAGTTGGTTTCTCCAATCCTGTCACCTGTCACTAGGCAATTACGGACTTACACAATAAACAGAAGATTTCTCTCTTGGGACAATTTGATGCTGAAGTGTCTTACAAATCTTTCATTCGCACTGTTCCCCTATTTGTGGTCGACCATAGTAACACGGAGAATCTTTTTGGTTTCGACGCTTTTCGCGTTTTTGGGTTCTCCATAGATGACTCTGTCAACATCGTCTCTGATGCTAGTCCTAATGCTCAAACGGATTCCTTGTCAATGACATTTTCGTCCCTTTTTTTTCTCCTGGTTTAGGCCGTGCAAACGACTTTGAAGCTCATATCACGCTCAAACCCACTGCTCGGCCAAAGTTTTTTCGGGCTCGGCCCATTCCTGTGGCCCTTCATGATCAGGTCAAATGGGAGCTGGATCGTCTCACTGCTTCAGGGGTCATGCTTCCTGTCACTTCCAGTAGGTGGTCCTCTCCTGTCGTTGTCGTTGCTAAGCCAAATGGTGCTATTCGTCTCTGGGGCAATTTCAAGGCCACTGTAAATGCTCAATGCGTTATCGACACTTACCCTATGCCTCGAACTGAAGAATTGTTCACTAAACTTGCTGGAGGCCAGTATTTTTATAAACTTGACCTGTCAGAAGCTTATCATCAACTTCGTCTCGAGGCTGCTTCCTGGCAGTTTGTAGTCCTTAACACGCCTTTTGGCCTCTATCAATACCAACGATTGCCACTCGGGGTTGCCAGCACCCCTGCTCTCTTTCAGCGATTCTTGAAACAATTGTTTCTCACTGTCCCTGGGTGTATAAATTACATGGACAACATTGTTGTCACTGGCTGCACCACTGAAGAACATCTTCAGAATCTCTGCACACTTTTAATGTCCTACAGACTGCCGGTCTTAAGTGTAATCTTCAGAAATCAAATTTTTTTCAGGCATATATCACATACTTGGGGTTTCAACTCTCTTGGCATTCCCAAATTGAAAAAGTAGCTTTGGTCATTATTTATGCTCTTCATAAGTTTGGTGTTTTTCTCTATGGATCCAAATTTCATCTTGTTACGGATCAAAAATCACTTGTTTCCTTGTTTCATCCATCAACGTCACTTCCCGACAAGGCTGGACACCGCCTCCAGTGTTGGGCTCTTTACTTGTCTCGTTTCAATTATGAGATTCATTTCTGGCTGACGGCTCAACATGCGAATGCTGATGCAATGTCTCACCTCCCCGTGGGTCCTGATCTGGCATTCAATAGGGACGAACTCTTGTTTTTTCACCTGGATGTTGCCGAGCAGTGGGTTGTGGATGGGTTCCCCATCACTGGGGACCGGCTGGTGGCTGCTACGGGTTCTGACACTACCTTTTACCGGGTTTTACGCTGTATTCAGAAAGGTTGGCCAGATCGTCCGTCCACTAAGACTTCTGATCCGTTGCGGAACTACTATGCTTTGCGTTACTGCCTCAAGGCTAGGGGTGGTGTTATCCTCCTTTCCACCAAAAATGCTTCGCCGTGTGTTGTGGTACCTGCGTCTTTGCATGCTTTGGTCTTGCGCCTCCTTCACCAAGGACAATGGGGTGTCTCTCGTACAAAATCTCTGGCGTGCCGTCATGTGTACTGAACCGGCATTGACTCTGAAATCACACACATGGTCACTGCTGCGGCACTTGTGCGTCACAGGCTGCTGCCCCGAAGTCATTTTTGTCACCGTGGCCTTCGCCTGAGAAACCCTGGGAGCGTATTCATGCTGACTTTGCGGGACACTTTTTAGGTACTTATTGGCTTCTCGTTATTGATGCCTACTCTAACTTCCCTTTCATTGTCCGTTGCTTGTCGCCTACAACCGCAGCAACCACCAATGCTCTAGCTCGCATTTTCTCTTTGGAAGGCCTTCCCTCTACTCTTGTTACTGAAAATGGAGCACAATTTGCCTCTTTCGACTTTGCAGATTTTTGTGCCCATCACGGCATCATGCATGTCACGGCCCCTCCATTCCATCCACAGTCAAACGGTGAGGCTGAACAACTGGTCCGCACATTTAAGGCTCAGATGAGGAAACTCCTGACTTCTTCTGCTGCTGATGATGCGCTTCTCCAATTTCTGGGTTCTTACCGTTTCACCTCCATGGGCGACCACAGCCCGGCTGAGCTCTTACATGGCCGACAGCCCCGCATGCTACTTCATCTTCTGAGGCTTTCCACCTCATGGCCGCAGGTGCCTTCACGTGGCCAGTTCACCGCCGTCGACCTTGTATGGGTACGGGGATATGGCAGGCAGCCAAAATGGAGTCCTGGTCGCATCTTACAACACTGTGGCCGACGCCGGTATGAAATCCAGACAGACACGGGTGTCACAGCGCGTCATTCGGACCAGCTTCGGCCTCGTGTGCTGGCAACACCTGTTCCGGATGCCGCTACACCACCTTCAGCTCTACCTGATGCTCGTGATCCTGGAATCTCTCATTATTCACAACGCAGTCTTCTCACCATCATATCGGTGCCAGCACAAGAACTGACGTCAACAGGAGACGTGCCCATGCAGGAACCAGGTGACCACCATCTGTTGGAGAAACTCTACTTGCCTCCTTCTCTTACGGATGTGAACACATCGCCCATGTCTCCTGTTATAACAACCATTATCATCGGGGACACTTCCGTCCGTATGAGAAGCCTCCTCCTTGAGACTTTACGGCCAGTCAAACAACACTTATGGATGTTAGCAATCTACAGGCCACCTCCATCAAGACCTGTGCAAAAACGTCAAAGGGGGAAAAGTGTTGTGACTCGCTGATCTTTCAAAGTGCCGCTGCGCAGTTACACGCATCCTCTACATGCGGCACTGTCTGCCAGCCATGCAGCAGCAGCACCACCTAAGCGGCTAGCCAGCCATCAGCCGCTAGTCTCGGACTCAGTTATGACTTGACTGTTAAAGTGACACATGTCTTACTCTGTTTACTTGATATGTGACTTTCATGTATTGTGTCGTCCTTGAAATATATTTGTTCAATTTTGAAGTTATAACATCACTTATGTAACCTATCTTTTACTACAGGAACTTTTCCTTCAAGTTTGAAATTAGCAAAAGTAAAGAAGGTGTACAAGAAAGGAAACAAAGACGATATTTCCAACTACAGACTATTGGCACTTCTGTCTGTTTCCTCAAACATATTAGAAAGGCTCTCCAATAAGAGACTAACAGACTTCTTGGAGAATAATGGCATTCTGCCAGAATCTCAACATGTATTTAGAGCAAACCATTCAACCTAATCAGCTGTTCACTCCTTTCTGTTAGAGGCACTGATAGCATTAGACAGCAAAAAACTTACCATGGGCATAGTTTTAGATTTGTCAAAGGCATTTGCACCATAAATCATGACAAACTGCTACATAAGCTAGAAAATCTTGACATTAGGTTCAAAATGGTGCAAATGCACAATGGGACTTAACATCTGAGGTCATCATCCCCCTAGACTTAGAACTACTTAAACCTAACTAACCTAAGGACATCACACACATCCATGCCCGAGGCAGGATTCGAACCTGCGACTGTAGCAGCAATGTGGTTCCAGACTGAAGCGCCTAGAACTGCTTGGTCACAATGGCCAGCTTTGACATTAGGGGAACAGCTTACAACTGGCTCAGCTCTTATCTTAAGAAGAAGGAACAATATGTGGAAATAGATCAGGAAAGGGATAATGCCATTAGGAAATATAATTTCAAACTACTGAATGTTAAATAAGGAGTGCCAGAAGGATCAGTAATGGGTCCTGTTCTGTTCTTACTACATGTAAATGACCTAAACATAAGCAATGACACCAGTAAAATATTTCAATTTGCTGATGATACAAGCGTTTTAATTACAGGAAAATCAGTAGAAACTCTTGTAAAAAACATAAGAGAAGCCACTGACAGGCTAACATGTTACTTTGATAACAATGACTTAATAATAAACACTGGAAAAACTGTAGCTATGGATATACACACAGCACAAACAGAAAATCTGGTATCACCCAATCTAGAGCTATTTGGACCGACAATTATCAAAAGAGCCTGTACCAAATTTCTTGGACTCTATGTGCAAGACAACATGAAATGGAAAGCACATATTGAGCAAATGAACAAAAAATTAAGTACTTCTTGTTCTGTGTTGCGTACATTAAAAAATTGTACCAGCTATAACACTCTTCAGTGTGTATATTACCCAGTCATACAATCTCACCTCCGGTATGGGATTATGTTCTGGGGAAACTCTGGAGGTGCCATCAAAACATTCAAAATTTAAAAAAAAAATTGTAAGAATAATGGAAGAGGTAGATAATTGCAAGTCATGTAGACCATTGTTTTTGTAAAACAAAGATGCTGTAATTTACCAAGTGAGAAAGCGTTGGTATGTTGATACACACAATGACAAACACACACACAAATTTCAAGCTTTCGCAACCCAAGGTTGCTTCATCAGGAAAGAGGGAAGGAGAGGGAAAGATGAAAGGATGTGGGTTTTAGGGGAGAGGGTAAGGAGTCATTCCAGTCCCGGAAGTGGAAAGACTTACCTTAGGGGGAAAAAGGACGGGTATACACTCGCACACACACACATATCCATCCGCACATATACAGACATATGTAAATGCAAAGAGGTTGGGCAGAGATGTCTGTCGAGGCGGAAGTACAGAGGCAAGGATGTTGTTGAATGACAGGTAAAGTACGAGCGGCGGCAACTTGAAATTCTGTACCAGGTCAGGAGGGTAGTTGCGGGATGCGAAGCAAATAGCTAGAGCCACTTCCTCATCCCTTCAGACCCAGAACCTCCCACAGAAGAACCCCAATTGGGCTCCACTTGTGACAGGATACTTTCCGGGACTGGATCAGACTCTGAATGTGGCTCTCTAGCAGGGATACGATTTCCTCAAATCCTGCCCTGAAATGAGATCCATCCTTCATTAAATCCTCCCCACTCCACCAAGAGTGTCTTTCCACCGTCCACCTAACCTTCGTAACCTCTTGGTTCATCCCTATGAAATCCCTAAACCACCTTCCCTACCCTCTGGCTCCTACCCTTGTAACCGCCCCCTGTGTAAGACCTGTCCCATGCACCCTCTCACCGCCACCTACTCCAGTCCTGTAACCTGTAAGGTGTACACGATCATAGGCAGAGCCACGTGTGAAAGCACCCACGTGATTTACCACCTGAGATGCCTACACTGTGAAGCCTTCTATGTGGGAATGACCAGCAACAAACTGTCCATTCGCATGAACAGACATAGGCAGACAGTGTTTGTTGGTATTGAGGATCACCCTGTGGCTAAACATGCCTTGGTGCACGGCCAGCACATCTAGGCACAGTGTTACACCGTCCGGGTTATCTGGATACTTCCCACTGACATCAGCCTATCAGAACTCCAGAGATGGGAACTTGCCCTTCAATATATCCTCTCTTCTTGTTATCTGCCAGGCCTCAACCTCCGCTAATTTCAAATTGCTGCCACTCATACCTCACCTCTAATTCAACAACATCTTTGCCTCTGTACGTCCGCCTTGACAGACATCTCTGCCGAACATCTTTGCATTTACATATGTCTGCCTGTGTCTGTATATGTGCGGATGAATATGTGTGTGTGTGCGAGTGTATACCTGTCCTTTTTTCCCCCCAAGGTAAGTCTTTTCGCTCCTCGGATTGGAATGACTCCTTGCCCTCTCCCTTAAAACCCACATCCTTTCGTCTTTCCCTCTCCTTCCCTCTTTCCTCATGAAACAACCTTGGGTTGCGAAAGCTTGAAATTTATGTGTGTGTTTTTTATTATCAACATACCAACACTTTCTCATTTGGTAAGTTACAGCATCTTTGCATTGGTATGTTGATATAGACACAAACACAAACACACACACAGAATTCAAGCTTTCACAGCCCACGGTTGCTTCATCAGGAAAGAGGGAAGGAGAAGGAAGAGAGGGAAAGACGAAAGGATGTGGGTTTCAAGGGAAAGAGTAAGATGTCATTCCCATCCAGGAAGTGGAAAGACTTACCTTAGGGGGAAAAAAAGGACAGGTATACACTCTCTCTCTCTCTCTCTCTCTCTCTCTCTCTCTCTCTCTCTTACACACACACACACACACACACACACACACACACACACACACACACACACACACACACAAATATATCCATCCGCCTGGATGTCGGGGAGCTGTGTGGGTAGATGTCGTGAAGGAAGGTTCGGCCACCGAATCTGGAAGTCGTTGAAGTGAGCCGGGCATTGTACTCGGCGTGCTGGGCATGCTGGTCGTGCGGCGACAGGTAGGCCGGTGGTTCACGGTGGAACGGAATGACGACGACGATGTCTCCGGAGGTCGTGGCGAACACACAAAGCATGTCCAGGTTGACGTCGGGCGGGAGGGGATCACATTTCACCAGGTGGCAGGAAATAGCGGAGGTTGTGTCATGAGCACTGGATTAAGGGAAACACACGACGAACAGTGTATCATCGTGCAGTATTATTGAGAAGTCGTGGATTATGTCCGGGGGGACAGGCACAAACACCTTGAGTGAGGGCACGTTCAAGATGGGGGGGGGGGGGGGGGGGCATGAGAAACCTCGACAGGGTGAGGCAGGCAATGGTGGAGAGGTCGAAGGGGCCGGCGGCGAGGGCGTGATCGTAGGTAAGTTCGACATGGGGAGCATGTGGTCACTCGACAGAGTGAAACCAAAGTAGAGGGCGAGGTCGGAGGAGACCTCGACGATTGAAGTGGAAGTCACTCAGTTGGGTGTGTAAGTGCAACATGGAGGGAGCGGTCGGAGTGTCATGAGCCACGACAGTGAGTGGTGTGGTCATGACCTGAAGGGGGGTGGAAGAAGGGTCGACATGAGCAGGCTTAAGTCTGAAGTCTGTTGAGAGAGACTGTGACAGCTGTATCTTTCATCTGGATGTCACAGGTGTTGGCTGAGCGCTGGAGAATTCGGTACAGGTTGGAGGGGTGCACCCAGAGTGTCATCTCGGAGCATGACGTACTTGCAATTGTCCAGAGATTTTGGAACGTGAACCTTAGGGCGGGAATGGATGGCAGGCGGAGGAATATGGAGGTTGATGAAGTGGCATCTGACGTGGTCCATGAAGGAAGGTAAGTCAGACTGAGGGAGAGAAGCGGAAGGGCTTACAAGTTTGCCAGGGAGAACAATGTTCTGGCCGTATACAAACTCGGCTATTGTGCCTTTGGGTCTTCCTTATAGACCGCATGAATGCTGAGTAGCACAAGGGAAAGGGCCTCCGTCCATAGAGAGTCATGGCATGGAAGAGCCGCATTGGAAGTGTGGTGCCAGCACTCAACTAGCCTGTTACTTTGCGGGTGATATGCTGTGGTATGGATGCGCTGGATGCCACAATGTTACAAATCTCATTGAACAGGGCCAACTCAAATTGTCTGCCCTGGCCAGTCATGATGATAGCTGGACATCCGAAATGTGATACCCATGACTTGACGAGAGCTCAAGCAACAGTTTCTGTGTAATATTGGGGAGGGGGACAGCCTCGACCCAGCGAGTTGTTAGGTCGATAGATGAGAGAACATAACGAAAGCCGTTAGAGGGGGAAAGAGGGCCGACAATGACAACATGAATATGCTGGAAACGCCCAGGAGGGATCGAAAAGGCGGCGAGCGTGGGGGGGGGTTTGAAGTGTGCTTGTGTACTTTACAGCGTTGGCACGCGACGCAGGAGCATGCCCATTGCTGGCAGTTCTTATTGACATTTCTCCACACAAAGTGCTCCGCTACGAGGCGGGCGAACACATGAACACCAGGGTGGGCTAAATTATGCAATGCGTTGAAGACAGCTTGACGGAGCATGGTTGAGATGAGGGGACGTAACGTGCCCATACTGTCATCGCACCAGATCTCACCAGAAATGCCAGGGAAGGTGGTGTGGACGTAGTGTAGTGAAGAAATAGAGTCTGAAATCAGGTTTCGTGTTTCCTCATAGGCGGGTTGGAGGTTAGGCAGTTCAGAGAGGTCTAACAGCGAATGGACAGCGTCAACTTTTGAAAGGAAATCAGCAACTATATTGTCAGCACCCTTTATGTGTCTGACATCGATGGTGAACTGAGATATGAAGTCCATGTATCTGAAGCGGCGAGGAGGTGGGTCAGCTGGCGGATTTGTAATGGCTGCAGCCAAGAGTTTGTGGTCCATTAAAACATAGAAAGGACGTCCCTCAAAGTCAGTCTTAAAATGCTTGATCACGTTGTAGACCCCACTAAATTCCCAGTCAAATGTGGAATATTTCCGTTACGCATTGGTGAGCTAGCACGAGAAGAACTGCAGAGGCGAAGTTTGGCCGTTGATTTTCTGGCTAAGGACAGCGCAGATGGCAGTATTGCTCGCATCAGTGGTGATGAAAAGCTGCACATTGGGATGAGGATACGCGATGGTGTAGGCCTCGGCAAGAAGATTTTTAAGAGCAGTGAAAGAGCCAGTCATATCAGGGGTCTATAGAACGGGCTGAGATCCAGAAGTGTTGGTGCCTGCCAAGGCGTCCGTCAGTGGAGCCTGAATTTCCGCAGCCTGAGGTAGATGTCGGCGATAATAATTAACCATCCCCAGAAAGCGCCAGAGCTCTTTGAATGATGAAGGTCTGGGTAGGTTTAGTATTGTTTGTACTTCCTCAGGGGGCAGTGAAATGCTGTCGGCAGAGACCCTAAAACTAAGAAAATTGACAGCGGGTTGATGTAGGTGCAATTTGTCCTGGTTGGTCTCAATGCCTGCTGCTGTGAGAGTATTCATAACAGTTTGCACATGTCGAGTGTTGTCATCAGTGGAGTAGCTGAACACAAGAATGTCATCAAGATATGCAAAGCAGAATTTTAGGTCAAATAGTAGTTCATTGATGAAGCGTTGCCAGGTCTGGGTTGCGTTTTCCAGACCGAAGGGCATGAATAGAAACTGAAATAACCCAGTCGAGGTGGTGATTGCTTTCTTCTCCACGTCTTCAGGTGCCATGGGGATCTGGTGGTAGGCCAGTTTGCAATCAATGACAGAGAACGTGGTTGCACCTGCGAGGGACCTGGTAAAGTCGGTAATGTTGGGTGCAGGTAGGTGACATAATTGACCCATCTTTCTTGGGTGTCATATGTATGAGCGTAGACCAGCTACTGGCAGAGGGTTCAATGACGCCGGAGCTTAGTAGTTCAGAAATCTGATGTTTTAAGGTTGGAGAGGCGCTTGTGACAAAGTTGACATGGTTTACTGGAGATCGGAGGACCTGGCGTGAGGCGAAGCTTGTGAATCATGCCATTGGTGATGACGAAAATGTTGCTGGCGGCACGGGAGGCGGTTTGTTTACAATGTGTGGTGGGCAGGGCAAGTGAGGCGTGGTCCTGGTGTTCGGAGCCACTCGGCGGATCCGAAGGGAGCCGAGGCTGCGAAGTCTCCCAGGACTCAACGTGGCAAGATGGCCGCCAGCCCGAAGCAGTGGCACCGTGGTCAGGTGAGCTCGGTAGAGCTCATGAGCCATAAGTAGTCCATTGTCCGAGGCCGCGGCCTGTAGCAGCACAGTCTTGGATGAAACGCTTGGTGCAAGTGCACTGTTTGTGTTGTCAGTGGTGGTCACACGGCAGCACACAGGGGCCGAAGTTGCATACTTTGATGTGGTGTCCACAAGGTGCGGGGTAGGAGCCCTCAGTTCAGGAACACGTGACACTCGTCACGCATGCGCACTTGTGTCTGGACGAGTGTCAAATGCTTCCGTGTTAGGAGGGTGTGGCCCTGCAGAACTGTCAGTGCACGTTATGGCAGTCTTAATAGCACAGTTGTGAGGGGTAGCCGGAGGTAAACACATGGAGGCTCGATTGCTGGGATTGCAAGCAGATTCGGTGCACTTACTGACCTTACTTTGTCCTTGCTGTAGTGTCTGCGTGAGAGAGCTGGAGCTGTGTTTCGTGGAGCTGGAGGGAGAGCTCGAAGTTTTCCTTGCATAGGCGTGTGACATGTTCGAGCTTGACAAGGCACTTGTGCGTGGTTTCTTGTAATGTTGTCGACAGAGACGAGCATGAACGGATGAGATGAGCCCGGACCGATGTGTCACGGTGGAGGGGGTTGCTCGCTGGAGCACAGAGGAAGTGAGTCTTGGAAAGATGATGAAACACAGTGTTTCGCACTAGGTCTGGTGAAAGTTTGTGGTGTCGCAAGAAGTCAATCCCTAGTATAGGTTTGTCAATTTCGCACAGCAAAAACATCCACTCGAGTTTGCAGTTTGCGGAGAGTTAGATGATGTGCGAAGTTGAACCCGAGCACTGTAGTTTAGTTGAATTCACGGCTTGCAGTGAAGTATGATGAGGGCGGATATTCGACGACGCTAAGGACGTAGGCAGCAACAAAACATCAGCGCCTCTGTCCACTAGGAAAAGGTATCCCGACAAAATGTCTTTAATGTAAAGTCGCACGCAATTATCCGGTCGTTGCTGGACAGAATGGGGCACTGGGGGGTGCCTGTCATGTTTTGCGCAGGAGGCGGCACCCGAACCTACCTCCGATTGTCGTTTGGTAAGTAGCAGGGTGGTCTGCAGTTCCGTGCCACCTCATCAAACGGTGTGTGAAAGTAACAGTACGGGTAGTGCGGTTGCATTTCCTGCGGAAAGTTTGTTGCCAGTGGCGGTGGCTGAGGTTCGGTGGCCGCAGCAGGTTCGGTTGCAGGAGGGGGTGTGACCATGGGTGGGGCTGGTGATGTCCCATTTGCTTGTTTACTGCTTCCCGGAGCGAGTGGAACGGCTGGCACAGTACGGCCCCGGCCGCATCTGGACGCAGGGCGATGAGCCTCAACCTGGGACTTTTCAGGTAGGCAGTGGCTGGCGAAATAGAGCATTGATGCCTCGTGTAGCTTGCCGGCAATTGTCATTCTTTGCTCGACAGTTTCAGGAGACCTTTGAGCCAGAGCAAAGCGGATGTGAGGAGAATAGATCAGCGCTGACCAGGGCATGTAGTTGTCTCCAGAGCTGGGAAGGTTTGTTGTTGCCTAGTTGCTCAACGTGGAGCACTTGCCGTATTGCTGCCTCAGTTGAGCATGCAAGCCAACGTAGAACTGTCTTTTTGGCTAGAGTGTACCAGGTAGATGAGTCCGGGGCGTCGACCAGGTCAGCAATCAATTCGTCCTGGTCGTACAGGGTGGTGATGAGGCACAGAAACCTGGTTGACTCGTCGAGTTTGTAATGACCGAACACTTCGTCCACAATTTTGAACCGGTCTGTTGCACTGTCGGGATTAAACGGCGGCAGTGTCAGTAAACTTTGTAGAATGTTTGGAAGAACAGGTTGAGTGTTTGGAAGAACAGGTTGAGTTGAGTTCGTCGGGGCACTGCTTGCACCGAGCTGTTGTTGCTGTAGTATTTCAGGAGTTGGTGCCTCCAGGGGATGTGGCAACGACAGCTATTCGGGTGGCGGCTTGAAGGTGACATGTTGTGGTTGAGCATGATCCGCTGTGACACAGAAGGCTGACGCGGGTGAGACAATGTAGTGTGTCAATTGCCTTTGCGGAAGCTCAACACATTGCGGGTGTGTTCGGATTGATGCGTTGTGGAAGACCGGCACAGATGAGGCACCGAGATGTGCCGAGAACGGTAGCGGAAGCTCGACTGGAGCCAGCACGGGGGCGACAGGTGAGAAAAAGTTCAGAGTTTGAGAATGCGTGTTAGTCTGCGGAAAGCTCGATGTATGATCAGCACCAGGGCCACCTGTGTTGCAGGGAGACTGCGGAGGTGTGGGCTGTCCAGAAGCACAGTGTGGGAAATGATGTCGAACATGAGATGGAATGTGTGAATTTTACTGTTCATAGTCACTCCACTCAAAACGGTGTGCAGATAAGGTGAATGTCATGGCACAAAACACTGAGGTGTAGCAGTGGGACGGAGATGAAGGTCAGGCACAGATAACAAGTTATTGTTCTTGTTGCAGGCTGAGGTATCGAAGTAGGAAGGCATATGCTGAGGCTGGACTGAGGCAGGCGCGTGAGTGGTCGGATGTTTAGGAGGTAGACCTGTGAACGAAGCAGTTCCAGCCACATGGCAGGTATCCATGTGGTACTGTATGGATTGCAGCGTGGCAAATCCTTGTCCTGGTGGTAGTAGGTTGTCCAACGAAGGATCTGCAGAAATTGGCATTGGTCCCGCACTGCCTAGAGATCCATAGGAGGTAACTGCACAGTCAATGAGGGAGGGCACATGTGGTTGGAACAAAGATGTTTGATAGCCGAAGTCATGCGCACTCCTAACGTTCAGATGTAGATGTGGATTAGCTGGTTTTGATCTCTCTCCCCATTATCAAGTGATCAATATATATGAACTACATATTGATTAGTGGTACCATATATACTGATCAATTGATCATGACCATAAGGGCCAAAGCAGCTTATCATTTCAGATTTATAATGTCACTTAATTATTTGTTATAAGCTGTGGTCAACAGATCTAACAAATATTTAATAGATTTCGTGTATATGGGAATAGATAATACATGGAGGAAATGAGCACCTCCGTCTGCTTACCTAGTTCATCCTTAACTTGTTAGAACTAATAATGTCCTATGTTTATTTGAAATAGACTTCTCCTATACTGTGGCAAGGGAGATTAAAACACTTGTAAAAATTTCTTAACATTTTACGACCTAATTTATGTGGCATACTCTATAAATATATCAAAACAATGTTCAGCATTTCTTAGCCCTTTTTTATTGCAAAAATTTAGAGTGATCTTTCACTTAAGGATGTTTTCATTACTTTTAAATTATCGAAATTAATCTCTGAAGACCTGGAGACAGTGGAGGGTTTAATGTAAATTATAAGTTGTATACTGGTGTTTAAGTACAGGCGCTGTAAGGATGTGTGAATAATGTGGATTATTTCAAGGTGTGTGGCTGCCAGATACTTTCATCAGCAGCAATTCATGTGTCTGAGTTCGCACTTCCACAGTTTCTTACTACGATTACCACTACAACAGTCTGAATTGATTGATGCATTAACGCTCCTTCAAACAGAGTGGTATTTGCCTCTTCTTTTCTTGAAGAAAAAGATGTGCTGTCCATCTGCGAGATAAAGGATGCAGTATAATACAATCATAAATAATGTCACCATTATTTCTGAAAATTGCAGGCCACAGTGTATTTAGATATCATTTACAGGTGAACAGTTCAGAAGTGAAAGTAACTGCCTCCCTCCTCATAGGATATATTGCGAAAAATTTTACACAGATAAACATACCGTTGTCTGACATACACATCTGCCCAGAATTACAGACACAAAGAGACTGATATTTGAAGACTGAAAAATTCAATATCGGCTTAAGGTAACATTTGAATACAGATATACGCTCATCTTTCTTTTTGTACCTCTTTATGGTGCAGGCATGTTTATATCACATCTTTGCCCTGAACAGTGTTCCAATGACAAATTTTATGGCTAAAACAAAGCAATATCTACCACAATTGCTAAGACAGCATCTTAGAATGAATTTTTAAATGGCAAAACCTGTTTAGGAGCAGATGTGTATTCTGACTATAGTCTGTTAGTTTTGAAATACAGATTGATGCTGAGGATATGTAGCTGAAGACTGGAAAGCAGTGCAGGTTGCATCAACAAGAAAAGAAATAGAAGTAGACTGCTAAATTATAAATCCCTGTAATTAACAGTGATTTGTAGTAGGATGTTGGAATGTATACTGTGATCCAGCATTTTGAAACACCTCAGAGAAAATGACCTATTGACTTATAACTAGCGGAGATACAGAAATTATTGTTCTTGTGAAACGTAACTGACTGTTTATTCACATGAAATAATAAATGCTATGGATAGGTGATATCAAGCTGATTCATGGAGTGTCATCTCAGCTGTGCAACTCAGTTCATGATTTCTGGTCTGGAAAGTCACAGTTTGTAATAACGGATGAGAAGTTATCTAATGAAACTGAAGTTATGTCTTGGGTTGCCCAAGGAAGCGTTATAGGGCCCTCTGCTATTCCTAATCTATACAGACAATTTAGGAAACAATCTGAGTAACCCTCTTAGATTGTGTGCAGATAATGCTGTTAGTTACTGTCAAGTTAGCAGAAGATGAAAAATATTTACACAAGGTAACAATGTGGTGCAAAAGTGGCAGTTTATCCATGAACAATAAATAATATAAAGCCCTCTGGGATGAATACTAAAAGACCCATTAAATTTTGCTTACACAGTAGATCACATACACACAAAGACTGTCGAGTCAGGTAAATACCTGGGGATTACGATAACAAACTACTTAAGCTGGATCTATCACATAATTTTTTTAATTCTTTTTTGGCCAGGGGGGGGGGGGGGGGGGGGCTAACTAAAGACTGTGTTTTATTGATGGAACACTTAGAAAATGATGCAACAAGTCTGCTAAAGAGACAGCCTGTACTACATTCATCTGTCCTCTTTGGAGTACTGCTGCACTATAAGGGATTCTTACTAGATACGATTGATGGAGGTCACTGGAAAGGATCAAAGAAGAGAAATTGGGGAGAGTATTGTGGATATGATAAGTGAGCTGGGGTAGCAATAATTAGACATTAATGTGATCCTTTCATGAAGTTTCAGTCACCAGCTTTCTCCTCCAGCTGCCAAAACAGTTTGTTGACTCCGATATATAGGAAGAAATGAACTTCATGATAAAGTAATAGAATTCAGAGTTTATACAGAAAATTTTAGGCGATGTTTTTTACCATGTGCTTTTGACAGTGGAAAGGTGGAGGAACTATGTGAAAGTGGTTCTGTGAACTCTCTGCCAAATATTTAAGTGTGAATTTCAGAGTAATCATGTAGATGTAGATGGAATTTCAGAAAAGTGGGTAATTAAGGTTATGGGACTTGGACAACTTGAATTAACCAGAAATTGTTGAGAGTTTCAAAGAAAACTTTAGGCTATTTGTGTCAAAAATAAGCAAAAGAAATACAACTGGAGATGAGCGGATAGCTATGAGAAGTAACACTGTGAAGGTAGCACAGTAACAGCTAGGCAAAAATACAAGTCCCTGTATCTGTTGGATTAAACATGAGATATTAAATGTAACTGATGAAAGGGGAAGATATAAAAATGCAGAAAATGAAGCACACAGATGGGGATACAGATGTCTAAAACATGAGACTGACAAAGGCTGCAGAAAGATGAATCATAAATTACCAGAGGAGAGAAACACTGTTGTAAAAGCTTATTTGACTTTCAGCACAGTAAATGCCACATTGCCACATATAAGAAAATTAAAGAAACCTCTGCAGGAAAGAGAAGCAACTGTATCAAAATCAAGAACTCAGAGGGGAAAGACGCACTAAACAAAGAAAGGAAGGCTGAAAAGTGGAAGGAATATTTATAAGTTCTAGACAAAGGTGAGTAACTTGTAGAACAGGAAGTAGATGAAGATGAGATGGAAGATGGAATACTGTGAGAAGAATTTGACAGAGTGCTGAAAGACTTAAGTGAAAAATCCACCTGGAGCATATAATATTTCCTCAGAATTTGGTGTCATCAAGAGAACCAACCATGATAAAACTATTTCACCTGGTAAGCAACTTATATCAGACAGGGGACATGCCGTAAGACTGTAAGAAGAATGTAATAATTCCAGTACCAAAGAATGTTGGCCTTGACAGGGGCGAATATTAATGAATAATCAGTTTAATAATTTATGGATACAAAGTACTGGCCCACATTACTATAGAAGAATGAAACGACAGGTAGAAGTCGACCAGAGGGTGATTAATTTGGGTTCAAGAGAAACTTAGGAACACATTAGTCAGTGTTCACCCTTCGACTTATCTTAGCTGCTGTGCACACAAAAATGGTGTGAAATGGCACAAATGTCTGGCAGCAGCAGGGTGTGAACAGGACTTTACCTTAAACTCTAAATCATCTCGAATTTATTTTTGACATTTGGAAGGTTGGTTGGTTGGTTTGCGGGGGTTGAAGGGACCAGACTCACTTGAATGTCTGTGCCACATGTTAATTTGGAGTGGCACTTGTGGCTATGACTGGATGTGGTGCACACCATGAAGTGACATGTTCTATTACCACCATTCCACCTCTGCGTGTTTTGTTTCACTTAATAACATGGAAATGGCTGAAAACATTGCCACGTCTGCCACACCACCACCAGGTGTCCACACCATGCCACTAAGGAACAAACTGGTAGGATACATTGTGAGGTGTCAAGTAACAGTTAATTTGGTGAGGCAAGAAAGTAGGTTGGTTGGTTGGTTTGGGGAAGGAGACCAGACAGCGAGGTCATCGGTCTCATCGGATTAGGGAAGGACGGGGAAGGAAGACGGCCGTGCCCTTTGAAAGGAATCATCCCGGCATTTGCCTGGAGCGATTTAGGGAAATCACGGAAAACCTAAATCAGGATGGCCGGACGCGGGATTGAACCGTCGTCCTCCCGAATGCGAGTCCAGTGTCTAACCACTGCGCCACCTCGCTCGGTCAAGAAAGTAGGGAGATGGGCTAAAATTATAGGGGGGGGGAGGGGGGGGAGGCAAGGCTGGACTATAGTAAGCATGTTTAGAGGATACAGCTATTATGCAGAGCGAAGAGGTGTGTCTGGTAGAGACTAGCCTGGAGAGTTGCATCAAACCAGTTGTTGGACTGAGACCCACAACTTCATCCGTATAACATAATACTTTTCATGTTAGCTAGAAATAAATTTACTGAATGTGAATAACTTGGCATCAGCTGTATTAGGTACAGAAATTCTACCTGTTAGTGACTTATGAAAATTTATGCAGGACCAGGACTTGAACCTGGATTTCCTACTCATTGTGAGTGGTCACCTTACAGTTAGGCTAATCGTGCATGCCTCCCGGACTGACCCAAACTTCCTATGGTATAGGGGTGTACACAGAGTGACACATGGAGTTGGGGTCAGTCCAGGAGGTGTGCACTGATAGCCTAATGGTCAGGCGACTGCTCACAATAAGTAGAAATCTGGCTTCGGGTCCTGATCAAGACAAATTTTCCTATGTTACCAACAGGTAGAACATCTGTACCTAATACAGCTGATGCCAAGTTACTCATGTTCAGCGAATTTATGTTGACCCAATTTCAAATGAACAAAAAAGAAGTTCATGTATTTTCCAGGGTGTTTAGCATACATCACATATATTCCTAACTTGCCATCAGTATCATATTTCTTCTGCCAACACTCTTCGATGTAGGTTAAACAGTATATGTGTTAAGCAGCAGTGCTATGATATGTGTTTTTCTATGTACACACCTTTAGTGTCCCAGTAATGAAGATGTATTATAAATTTGTCTCTTACACACAGGTCCAATCAAAGCCAGCTGCTTTTAGAAGTGGCATAAATTTCCCTGTGTCACCCTACTGAGTGCTTTTTGTTAGCGAATGATGCAATATGGCTTTCTTTCTTAGCTGCTGATACATGTGCAGAGGTGTTTTTCACAGTTACATCAGTAATAGTAAACCATCTTCTAAGATGAAATTTGTGTGTTGCTTTGAGATCTGTCGTATGCTCTAGCATTTTGCTAAGTATCATAATCATAATCAGATATCTGGTATCTGCTGCTGGATAAAGAGGCCTCCTCTATACTTGCACATGCATTAAATTTTTCAGCTGTACATATCCACGTTGCTCCTGCAAGCTTCCTAATGTTATCCACCCAGCTACCATTAGACAGCATATCAGTCTTTTTTTATTTCTTGTAATCCATAAAAATATTTTCTTGGTCAACCTACCATCCATTTAACAAGTTAGGTGCCTTGTCAACCTCTTTTTTATTTAAACTCAACAAAACCAGATGCCCTGTCCTACATATACATCTACATTTACATCTACTCTTGTGTCTATACTCAGCAAACAATTGTCAAGTGCACAGCAGAAGGTATCCCCCACTAATCCTTTTTTTCTCTAGAAATTATGTTGTGTCTATTCCCTTGTAACAAAATCTGGCACATGAATGATGCGGTCAAATCAAACATTACAAGAGAGACTGTCTCTCAGATCTGACTACTTTGATCACCTTTTGCCAAAAAGTATTTATATGTGATTTTTCTCATGGAGGAACCTGTTGATGCTCTGTAACTTTGCTTATTCATCTTTTCTGAAAGTGAACTGAAGTATAGTTGCTGGCTGTCTTTCTTACTTAAATTTCAAAATTCTTCACGCATTTTTAGTCTTATCAGCCTCAGTGAAATTAACCTGAGTTTCCTTAAGTATTTTGACCAATCTTTTGGTGTAACTAACCCGTAGAGGTATATGAGGTCTGATCAAAAATTAATAGGAATTTTTTAATTTGGGGGCTTTTCTACATCCAATTATCAATCTTTTAATCTTATTGGTACACATGTTCCTGATATATGTTTGCATTTTCAGCTGTTTTGAATATTTAGTGTATTGCTGACAAACAAAAAGGGGTTCACGTTTTTGAGTGTTGGTGGATTTTTACTTTCAACGAATATGGCTCAAAGAACTTGCATTAAATCTTGCTTGAAAAATGAGATAAAGTGCAGCCCCACATTCCAATTGTTGACTGTGGCTTTAAGTGAATTTACTATGTGTAAGACAAGAGTTTACAAGTGGTTTCAAAGAGGGTTGAGAAGACGTTGGAGACGACGTCTGCTCTGGATGCCCTAGCATAAAAAATGTGGAATTACTGAAGAAAATGGTTCTGGAAAATGACCAAATCACCATCAGAGAGGGTGCTGATGATGTCACCAAATCCTTTGGCCCAAGCCAAGAAATTTGTTTTGGGATATTTTGGGCATGGTCTGTGTAGTAACAAAATTTGTTCCAAAATTGTTGAATTTTGACCAGAAATGATGTCATGCGGACATTGCTCAGGAATTGCTGAAAGAAATCTGCAATGATCCAGAACTTCTAAAGAAGGTTATAAGAAGTAATGATACGTGGAAATACGGGTGACAAGGCCCAATGATCCCAAAGGAAACTATCTGAAAAGCCAAGACTGAAAAAAATTAGACAAGTTCAATCACATGCGAAGGGTCTTCTCATTGTTTTCTTCGATTACAATAGAACAGTGCATCATGAGCAGCTGCCTTATGGTAGTTCGGTCAATAACGAATCCTACCTGGAAATTATGCACCATTTGCATGACGCTCTATGAAGAAAGTGACTAGAACTGTGGAAATTGAACCATGATAATCCTCCTGCTCACATTTCAATGCTTGTTCATGATTTTTTGGCTGAAAACAAAACTTCTATGTTGCCTCAGCCATTGTACTCACTGGACATGGTCCCATGTTCTTGAAGCTGAAGAAAACCATGAAAGGACATCATTTGATGACATAAGAACAGAACTACTGAAGGAGCTCAACACCACAATGAAAAGTAAGTTCCAGAAGTGCCTTCAAGATTGGAGAAAATGCAGGCACAAGTGCATTGTTTCTAAGGGGGATTACTCTGAAGGGGACAAAGTTAATATTGATGAATAAATAAAGATACTTTAAGAAAAACAATAATTCCCATTACTTTTTGATCACACCTTGTATTTGCCTTTGTAAGAATGATATGGTTTATCTGATAGCCGTTTGGTTTTTCTATGAATTTTTTTTCTTTTTTTCCTAGTTTCGGTTTGGGCTGTGTGTCCGAGTCTTACCTAAGTTGTCTTAGCTCCCTTACATTAAATTTCTCTACTATTATTGCCAATGTTTGAACCACCAGGCTCTAAATTTTCTGTTTGATTGTTCCCTTCTTCCAAGGTAACCTTTTTATTGCCATTTGCATTAGTTTGTCTTTCAGTGTACAGTAGAAATGCAATATTTTAAGATTTCTGGAGAACAATCAAATGGGACTGAAAAAATAGTTATAACAATAATTTACCAAGGAAACATAATGTACAGACACAGAATTTATAAAACAAATAAATATTCTTAAATTTTTGGGATAAGGATTAATTGAAGCTAAAAGTTATTTCCATTTTGATAGTTTTATAGAGAAGTAAAAATTCAATTTCCAGATTCTTTCTGTCCACATTAGTCCCTTCCATACTACTGAGAAATACAACATTAATAAGAGAAGAGAAATGGTGTAGGTTTTTACTTATGTATAAATGATTGCTACTTCCATCTGAGGTCAGTTCCTTTGCTTAAATGCTCCATGAGGCACACATACTATCAGTGACATCACTGTTGTCACTTTTTTTCTGATAATTAGGACCCTTTAAGGAGTCATCAGATGACATTTCTGGATATGAATCACTGGCAGCATTGAACACCAGAGTGCTTTCTTTAAGATGGCAGTCATTTTCTGCAGTACAGTTACCAAATTATGCAAAAGTAAATGCTTTTACCTTGCCAATTAGGATGTGTAACCTACTAAAATCTCTGTATTTAATCTATTCCCAGCCACCTTATTCTACCTTCCTCAGGGACTTTCAAAATTTTCCCAAAAATAGTGACATGCAAACAAATTTGCTTTTTATTTAATATGCATCTCATCTCAAACTCCCACAAGCTCCTCTAACTGTAATCAATCATGCCCACTAGTCCATCACTGAAAGTCAGGAATACCCATCCACTCCCAGTTGCTCTTTCTCACACACTCATCCAACCCAACTCATTGTCATTATCTCTTCGAGTCTCGTCTCATGTGTCACAGCCTCGGTCTCCTTTGTCCTGTCGTACTACTACAGTCTCCTCTGATGTTACTGTCTTCCTCTTGCCCTCTCTTACTGTTAATCTCTCATTCCTTCTTTCTACTTCTGCCATCTCTTCTCGCTGTCATTGTCTCTCCCTCTCTCTCTTCTTCATTATCATTGACATAGACTCTGTCTCTCATTATCACTGGCTCTCACGTACCTTCACTTTCTCTTTCTCTTTATCCCCCCCCCCCCCCCCCTCCAGCACTGTTTCCTTCACTCTTTGCCTAGCACTTTTACATCGCTGTCATTTATCTTCCACTGCCACTATGTCCTTCCGTTTCTCTCACACGACCATTGTCTCCTTTGCTCTTTCTGCAACACAACCACTGTCTGCTATCTTCCAGTGTTTATTACTTCACCACCTCTTTGCCACTGCCAAATTTTTGGAAACTTTTTTAAAAGTGCTGAGGAAGGTAGAATGAGGCAGCTGGTACCCCAATTTTCAGTCAGAGTCTTTTAAATAAACAGGAACATATTTGCATCTTTTTTGCTCTGATAGGAACACTTTTCAATTGATTTCCTTCTTTTCCCTGCTGCAGCAGGGAATGTTACTCATATGAAAGGAAATGTATTGGTCAGTAAATTTTAGGTATTTTGCTCATGTGAAATTTAAAAAACACAAAACTAATTTTATACCTCAGATCAGATTTTAGGTGCAAAATTTTTTCGTGTGCTTGAGTACTACAAAATGGAGTTCCCAGAATCCTTTTGGTGAAAATGGAGACACTTACAGCATTTTCCTCCATGATGCACATTTGATAAAGTATGTTGTTGCCTCATGCCGTATTTTATGTGCACATTTTACATTTACAGCTAGGGTAACTTTAAACCACTGTGTCTTGGAAACGAATAAAGATATGAAGAAAATTTTCAAAATCTGCATCCTGGGACTGCATCACAAAAATTACAGCCATATACTGTGCATAGCCGTTTCAAAATACGTGACTGAGTTTTGGTACCTGAAAAACAAGATTTTTGTGTGTTTCTTGAAAACAGATAAAGATTTTTGAAAACAGGGAGCTGGCTCTTCTAGATAATTGCCATTGGAATATACCATTTATTTAGATTTCACATCGTACAAGACTTTACATGTAGAAGTAGGATTACTTTGAACCACTGTATCTTAGAAACAGATAAAGATATAAAGAAAATTTTTACAGTTATCCAAATTAGGATCTTAGGAATATGTTGCAAAAATTTCAGCCATCTGCTGTGCATAGCTTCTTGGACTCCTCGGTTTGGTTTTGTTTAGTTAGGGGTAGTGAAAATATTTTAAAAAACCCTTTTTGTGTGGTTTCCCCAGAAACTGATCGTGAACTAATGGTGCCTCCATATGTCCCATGAAGGCCACTGTAGACCACATTAAATGCACAAAGAACCAACTAATTTACTCCATTTGCCTAAGCAGGAGAAAGTGTGTGATATTCATACCTTGACTCTGTCTTTAGGATAGTGACACTAAGACAATCTTTCTGTTGGGTATACAAGTGGTCCGTAGTACAAGGGCTATCCAAAACACTTGACCCTGCCTTGTTTTCACCAATAGAACCTGAAGTATGAGCCCTAGAAATTGCTATTTGTACGCGTAGCATTTTGGAACACATTAGGTACACATGTTGTCCCACACATGTTGATGATTTGCCACAGCCTGCAATAGCATTACTGCCTGATGATGAAAATATATTATAGTCAGTAAGTCAACTTTAATTCTCTTCATTTGCACATGTTTGAGTCTTCCCAAGATTACGAATTTTTCTTCCTCTAGAAAACATGTAGACAGCACAACAGCAATGGCTTGAATGACATATTACTCACAATAGATTGATATGTTCCATGCCCCACAATAATGGATATGCGGTGTTGTAGATGTTTGTTGCAAGCATTATGTCGATAAAGGATATGTTGGGTACTGGTTGCTCCAGATTTTTTATACATATTTCGAAATTCACAGCTGTTGTTACATCAATGAAATGATCAATTTTGAAAATATAGATAAAAAATGTACTCACCACATGGTGGCAGGAGAACACACACACAATATAAAGATTAAGGAAATGTGCACGCTTTCAGAAGCAGTAGCTCCTTCTTCTGGCAGAAGGGGTGAAGGGGAAGGAAGAGGGATGAAGAAAATGGGGAGAGTATGGAAAAGTTGCCCAGAACCCTGGGCCAGGAGAGACTTACTGATTGGGGTTAGAAGGAAAGACTGATTGTTGAGGACTGCACTGTATGTCCTTTGAAAATCATAGAGCTTAAGAGGTGGAAGATAGGCTAGTAAGCAAGACAGAGATTATTAACAAAACATAGTGAGAGAGTTAGTAAGAGCAAAAAGCTAAAGCTAAGTGGATAAGGTGGATGTGGGGGGTGGGGGGTGGGGGGTGGGGGAGTAGTTACTGAGAAGAAGTGCTTGGTCAGCCTCTTAACGTCCCCCAGCCTACACCAGAGAAATGATATCTCTGATCACAAGAACCAGCCACATCAGTACAGTGTTCTCAATCTCTCATCTAAGGCACCCTCCCCTCTTGAGTTATCTGTATTATGCAAGGGTCTCATTTTCAGTCCTAAACCTGTGCATTCAGTTATGCTGCTTTGGTGAAGGAACTACTTTTCTTCACACTTAACCCTAGCATTACCAACGGGGGGCCTCGTAGGCCGACTGACTCAGTTTTTCTATGTTGTATCCACACCCTTTGATATATGAACTTGAAAGCAAAGGTAATTGTTTGTTATTGAATGTACTATTGATTCATTACAGAATTTCGGAATAAAAATGTAATTAAAATTCATTTACTTGATTTAATTCTCTGTGGGCCTTAGAAGCCCACCTGTTGGTAATAGCAAGGAAAGATTTACAAGGTTGAGTCTTTCGTTTCAAATTCTTACCATGAAACGAATTTTGGCATTTTTGCCTTTAGACATATTATTATGAAGCGGACCATTGTTATTTTCAGTGTTTCTGCTGCTGTTGAACCAGCAACATGAGTAGACAACGTTTACATGATAGTTCCATTGAAAGAGTGCTAGAAGAAGTTTTGAACGAATCAGATTTAGAGGAAAGTGAAGTGGATGATGATGTGGAAGAAATTAGAACTGATTCATCATCTGAGAATGAAGATGAGGTTGAAGCCAATCCACCAGATGATAATGATACGGAATGTGATAAATTCATTGCAAAAAGTGGACGAGAGTATATTACGAAGCCATCTCGACAATATCGGCGTTCTGTACAAAATATAATGCGAGAAAGAATGGGGCTAGGACAACAAGGAAGAATTGCGTCTCCGAAAGAGGCTATAGAGCTCTTTTTTACACCTCAAATTATGAATCTAATAAAACTACACTCAAATGAAGAGGCTTCTCGACTAAGTATTCAGCACACAGATGAAGATGAGTTATTTTGTTATATAGGACTCTTCCTAATCATGGGTTCAAATCATGACAATAAGATACCTGTCCAAGATTTATGGTCTTTGCTTCAGGGCCGACAAGTGTACTATGGATCAATGAGTCGGACCCGATTTTTCGAATTGACTAAAATATTGAGGTTTGATGATAAGAACACAAGAGAAATTCGTCGCCAGACTGACAAGTTTGCTCCAATGAGGGAAATTTTTGAAAGCTTCAATTCTTCACTTCCATTGTATTTCATTCCTGGTCTACATACAACAGTGGATGAGATGTTGTCTTTGTTCCGTGGTCGCTGTCCATTCAAGGTGTTTCTAAAAGAAAAACCTGGAAAATACGGCATTCTAATTCGAATGCTGTCTGATTCTGAGACTAGATATGTGATCAGCATGGACATCTATACAGGCAAGTCAGGAAATACACAGCATTCAAATGGACCGATGGAAATTGTAAAGAGACTAATAAAATCTATTGAAAAATCAGGCCGTAATGTTACCACAGATCGGTACTATACTTCAGTGGAGCTTGCTGAGACTCTATGGAATGATTTTCACCTCACACTTGTTGGCACCCTACAGTCTAACAGACGACACATACCTGAAGAGCTGAAGACTACAACTGGCCGCAGTTTACACTCTTCCATCTTTGCTTATACTGACCCTCAGACACAGAGGCCACCAGTTACTCTTGCATCAACGCTAGTCCGCGAGAAGCCAAAGCGACTGCTGTTGATGCTTTCAACTTATCACTCAGAAGGGGTGTTGAATGAAGACTCAAAAAAGACTAACATAAATCTTTTTTATAATTCTACAAAGGGAGGCGTGGACACCATAGACCAGATGGCAAGACACTACAGCACAAAGAGAGGAACAAGAAGATGGCCTTTGTCCCTCTTCTACACACTCATTGACATAGCAGCAATAAATGCATATTCACTCTTCCTCCTCAACTTTCCGAATTGGAAAAAGAATTTGCTAAACCGCAGAAGGGTTTTTATCACTAACTTAGGTCTCGAACTAATAAGATCTCAAGTAGATAAACGGGCACAAAATTTGTATGGACTTCAGAAGCCAGTAATAATGGCAATGGAAAGCATCACACAACGGAAGCTCAGCTGCTCTGTAGAACCATCATCCTCAACAGAAGAACCAGGAACACGTGGACGGTGCCACCTATGCTGCCAAGAAGCTGCATCTAAAAAGATCAAGTATAACAAGCTGGGAAAGTCAACTGTTACCTGCTCTCAGTGCCACAAACACGTCTGTGGGAAACACTGCAGGAAGACAGTGTTGTGTGAAAAATGCGTTGCAGAATGAGACAGTAAATTTTTTTTGCTTCATGTAGTGTATTGAATTAAAAAAGTCGTTTTTATAAGAAAACACTATTTTGAAACATTACTCCAAAAAATATATAAACTGAATCTCGTGATTTGTTCATTTTATTCCTATTATAATAACATCTTTTATTATCCAGTATACAAAAACAATGTCTAAGCATTTTGAATTGTTATTAGAGGTATCAGAAGTAAATAAACTTGATTTATGATAAAATAAATTATGGTATTCTTTATGGGCCTTTGAGGCCCCCCCGTTGGTATTACATGTAACAAAAAATACGTTGGTAATGCTAGGGTTAATGTCAACTGCAAATATCAGTCTGCAACCCAATCCCAAAAGCTTTCCAACAGCAAACCTGACAATGAACTATGCCTTCAACAGTTCTGATCACTATTTCAACTTGATACAACATCACCACCTCAAAATCATGCCTTACAAGCCTTTTTCAGTCTCAGCATTTCTTCTCAATAACCAATCCTCTCTTCACTCCCCTTTAGTTTTTCTATATCTTTTATTTCCTGACCACTTAAAATGCACTTAGCTTTCCACTGTTATTAACTCTTGCACTATATTTTGTCAGTAATCTCTGTCTTCCTTATTGCCCTATCTTCCACCTTTAAAGTTTCAGGTTTTCAAATTTAATCCCACTACAGTCCCCAACAATCAGTCTTTTCTTGTCACCACGTCCAGTAAGTCTCTCGTGACCTGGGGTTCTGAGCAACTTGTCAAAACTCTCCTTGTTTCCTAAACTTTGCCAGTCTTTTTTTCTTCATCCCTATTTCTTCCCCTTCAAATCCTTCTTCTCACTGCCGTCATGCCATTTAATGCCATAGTACTGCAAAGGAACCAAAATTGTGTAAAAGCCAAGGTGCTACTGTGACATTAAACATGTAAGTGATTTTGTAGATGCAATGTACACTATCTTCAGAATAGTTAAAGATACAGGTTCCTCTGTTTTGTCATTGAATAATTTGATTTTCCAAGACAGTTGTGAAGCAGAAATGTCAAAATTGCCAGTTTTGTAGATATATCTTTAGGACTCTAAACCCCTAAATAACAGTACCCACTCTAATTGCTTGATGAAGTTTGAAACATTTGCTGTTGGTGCCTGTACACTGTCAGAACTGCTATCGTGTCTCCTTGTTTACTGCTGAAGTACAGCACATTGAGGGATGCTAAATGCAGCATGTAGACCTGTAGCGTGGGACTTTATTACATCCTTTATTCCATGTAGCCACTCTGCTTGGTGTACATTGTGTCTATAGTAATGGAATACTAATGTGTATCCATCTATGTGTATATTTCCAGCTTCTGTGACTTCCAAATGATGTTCTGTTATGTAGAAATACTTACAGATTTTTCAGTTTCCTCTAGTGACATGAAAATTCTTGTTTGTTATTTAACAAGCTACATATATTCTGAGGAAAAAAATCAAAATTTATAATGGTGGTCACTCTTTGTGCTGTCCAAGCTGCCATTCTTGATTTTTCTACTGGTCGTCATAACTGGGTCTATAGTTGTTCAACATCACTCTCTCTGAGAAAGACTTATCTTAAAAAACACCCACTGAAAATATTGAAAATCACAAGGACTGTTTACACAGACAGTTTCTGGAAAGTATTTTTGCAAGTAATCTGTTGTTAGAAACACCAGTCCATGCATGGGGCAACTGTTAGAGGTGTGACACATCCGTCACGCCAGTTGTGACTGTCCTTCTGTGCTGAGTGACTGCTGACGCTCTGTGTTTACTTGTTCAATACAATGCTTCATACAGGGTAGAATGGAGCAGTACAATTTTCTGGAAGTCCTTCAACTCAGACAATTATTTGATTTTCTATAGAATTCATTGTGTTGTGATCATCTGTACAACTAAATGGAATAATTTTTGTTGGTATATTCCCTTATAATTGTAACAGACATTTTAAAAAGCTGCCTTCAATGTTATATTTAGAGGGAAGAATTTCTGTAGTTACTTATTTCTAATTACATTTATTTTTAATTATGTTTAACCCTTTCAGTCCTACATATATAATTTAGATTCCCAATATATTAATCATTCATTTGTGTTAGATCAGCTACACAAATGTTGAGTGTATATTTGTGCAACATTCACATTACGTTATTTTACTTGACTTGCTTTAAAAAATCAAGTAGTTTATAGCAACTATAAAAGTGGGTTGTTGTTAAAATACTTTGTTATATTTTTAACAATATAAGGAAAAGGGTAGATTGCTACTTTCCATGAAGACGGCACATCGAGTTGCAGGCAGGCACAACAAAAAGTGTGTTACTCTTTTAGCTTTCTGCAGAATACTACTTCATAAAAGGAAACAAACACTCATTCATTCACACAAACAAGCACAGCTCACATACACATGACTGCCATCTCTGGCAGATCGGTCTCATCTGCTGGAGATGATGATCATTTGTGTATGAGATGTGCTTACTTTTGTGAATGGATGTGTGTGCGTGTTGGATCAAAGCTAAATGTGTAACAGTCTTTTCGTTGGGCCTCTCTGCAGCTCAGTGTAGGAATCTATTCTTTTCCTTATATTGTTGATATTCCAACCTGTAGTTTTCATTGTTTGATAAATATATATTTGTTTAATGAATGAAAATAATATGTATAATGCAACAGTCTAATGGGCTGAAATTACTAGATTCTCACTTTTCTCTAAGACTGTGCACTATATCCTCCTGTGTATTATCTTACATATTTTGAACGGGCATTACTATGCAATGCATGCATGACTGTAGATATCAATTTTAGGTTTTTATATGTTTGTTTACAGGAACAGAAGGAAGATATTACACGTGTTCTGACTGCAGTAACCAGTAAAGTTCCTGATAATGTAGTACAATTCAGCTTTAAAGAACGTTCCTTTGTTCCTGTTCCTCCACCAGAGCCTACAGTATTTCTCCTCAGTATTGAAGGAACATGTCTGGCCAAGGACTCCGAGGATGCTCGTTATCAGATACTTGCAGAAGGAGGAACAATCGGTGCAGTATCTGAATTTAATATCTCTAATAGAACTTTACTTTGAGGCTTATATGTTAGCTGAAAAAAAGTTATCATATCTGTATATATCATAAAAATGTATGTATGTATTTACAAATGAATGAATTTAGTTTGCACATTTCCTAACCCCATGGACGAATTGCAACCAAACTTGGTATACATATGACCTGTTGTTTGCAAAGAAGTGCTGTGGTGGTAAGAATCAGTTTCCATTAGGATGGGATGGCGCTGAAAATGGGCTGTCGCAGGAGAAAGACAAAAAGAGTGAGAGAGAAGGGAGAAGGGAGAGATGGACAGAGAAGGAAGAGGAGATGGACACAGAGGGGGCAGGAGGCATTGGACAGAGAGCAGAGGGGAGTTGACTTCATAGACAGAGAGATGGTGGAGGAGGAGATGGACAGAGAGAGAGGGGAGGAAGGGAGGTGCGCAATGCATGTGACATACAGGTACACGGGTGAAGCTGCAGGTAAAAATCTAGTATTCAAATAAAGAGGGTGTTATTAATAACTTGTACACATATTACAATTTTAAAAGCAGGAAGACAAAAATGTAATGGACATCTCTTGGCATGTGACACTAACCATCAAGATTCTGTAAACTTGTGTCATTGATATTGAAAATCATAGATCACAAGGCAATACATTTTAAGACGTAATTTTTAAGACATAATTTTGTAATGGAAAACATCAGTTCCTCTCACTTTTAGTGTATTTTAAAAGAAATTTGAATATTAATGTCATTTATTTATTTTCTCTCATGAATTATTTCTAGTATGAGTGTGTCTAAGGTGTTTCGCAACAATCCTTGTAGCCCTGAAGAACTGCAGCAGAACATTTCGTATGAGATGGCAGCAATTCCGGCAGTCCAGTGTTGATCCACCTTCAGCAACTTGTCGGCCAGAGCCCAAAAGTGCCAACAGATGAGTGGTGGTCACTTTAAACATCTGCTGTAGTCAACTTAGTACTGTATTTCCTTTTCTCCGCTGTGATTGTTTGTACCCTGGAACTCTGTTTTCCAGGCTACTTTGATTTTGCCCACCCTATACAATGTATGTGTGCTATACATGTCTAGTGAACCACATTAATTGTCTGTCCTCGTATTGGTAATTTCATAATGTCATTTCCTAAATTGCCATGTCACATCCTTCCTTCTCTCCTGCTGTCGATCTAAGGCCCGCAGTTCCCAGTTGCATCTCTGACAGACTATTATGATTTGTTAATACTCAAGGATAGGAATGAAGCCTTACTTACTGGGAAAGTGCTGTCTTTAGTTATCAGTTCATTATGTCTTTGTTGTTGTTGTGGTCTTCAGTCCCGAGACTGGTTTGATGCAGCTTTCCATGCTACTCTATCCTGTGCAAGCTTCTTCATCTCCCAGTACCTACTGCAACCTACATCCTTCTGAATCTGCTTAGTGTATTCATCTCTTGGTCTCCCTCTGTGATTTTTACCCTCCACGTTGCCCTCCAATACTAAATTGGTGATCCGTTGATGCCTCAGAACATGTCCTACCAACCGATCCCTTCTTCTGGTCAAGTTGTGCCACAAACTTCTCTTCTCCCCAATCCTATTCAATACTTCCTCATTAGTTATGTGATCTACCCATCTAATATTCAGCATTCTTCTGTAGCACCACATTTCAGAAGCCTCTATTCTCTTCTTGTCTCAACTGTTTATCGTCCATGTTTCACTTCCATACATGGCTACACTCCATACAAATATTTTCAGAAAAGACTTCGTGGCACTTAAATCTATACTCGACGTTAACAAATTTCTCTTCTTCACAAACGCTTTCCTTGCCATTGCCAGTCTACATTTTATATCCTCTCTACTTCGACCATCATCAGTTATTTTGCTCCCCAAATAGCAAAACTCCTTTACTACTTTAAGTGTCTCATTTCCTAATCTAATTCCCTCAGCATCACCCGACTTAATTCAACTACATTCCATTATCCTCGTTTTGCTTTTGTTTATCTTAATCTTATATCCTCCTTTCAAGACACTATCTATTCTACTCAACTGCTCTTCCAAGTCCTTTGCTGTCTCTGACAGAATTACAATGTCATCAACAAACCTCAAAGTTTTTATTTCTTCTCCATGGATTTTAATACCTACTCCGAATTTTTCTTTTGTTTCGTTCACTGCTTGCTCAATATACAGATTGAATAACATAACACAGGGGAGAGGCTACAACCCTGTCTTACTCCCTTCCCAACCACTGCTTCCCTTTCATGCACCTCGAATCTTATAACTGCCACCTGGTTTCTGTACAAATTGTAAATAGCCTTTCGCTCCCTGTATTTTATCCCTGCCACCTTTAGAATTTGAAAGAGAGTATTCCAGTCAAAATTGTCAAAAGCTTTCTCTAAGTCTACAAATGCCAGTAACGTAGGTTTGCCTTTTCTTAATCTTTCTTCTAAGATAAGTCATAAGGTCAGTATTGCCTCACGTGTTCCAGTATTTCTACGGAATCCAAACTGATCTTCCCCGAGGTTGGCTTCTACTATTTTTTCCATTCGTCTGTAAAGAATTCATGTTAGTATTTTGCAGCTATGGCTTATTTTGTAAAACACAATCCCAAAATATGTTGGCCTGTTTTAATAGTTTTGTGGCATCCTAGTTCATGCTTTGTCATAGAGCACAGAGCTTGCTAATCTCTGACTAAGAGAGTACAGCAACATATTTGCAGCAGCTGCAGACAGTTTTCATGGAGAACAGTTACAACCAGCATACTATAAATGGAAGAAGTCTAGTCGGAAACTTGCAGAGGGAAAAGAGAAACCTGTTGCTATTTTTTCCTGTCCTGTACATTGACAACACATTGGAAGAATGTTCTAGTGCATGTTCTGCCTGCCACCAAAGATGGCAGATGGTTGGAGGTCTTTTAATATCAAACTAGTTCTCTAGAAACCAGGAGTCTATCACATCTGGTGCCAGTGCAGGAAAATGTACATTGGTCCCTCAATCCAGATGGCACAAGAAAGATGCATGAAGCATGTGTCACACAGATAAAGAACAATCAACAACCTCAGCTGTCACAGAGGATTATGTCTCCAAAGGATACAGTATGAATTACAACAGTACCAGGTTGTTAAAACGTTCTGAAGCATTTTGAGGTTGCACTGAAAGTAATCTGTAGAACTCCACCTACAAAAATAGCAGTTTCTATCTAGGTAAGAGTTGGGTCCCACCCTTGAACATGCTCAAAACATGACAACACTCTGTCAAAAGATTGGAAAGATCCTCTTGTGCCATGCCAACTATGACCTGAGAGCACACCATGTAGATATGTGTCATCGAACCCGGTAGCATCAAGGGCTTGGTAGTTGCGGTACAGTGACTCAGGATCACAATTTGACTCCCACTGGTGCACTTTGCCCTCTACCTCACTTGTATAGTCATGCACAATCACTACTTGCCAAAGATTAACAGCAAGAGGGATGGGACGTACAGGGTGATTTAAGAGAAATGCCACATAATTTGTGAGGTGATTCCAAATGTGAAAATAAACCAAAAAAGTTCTGTGAACATGATGCGTCCAGTTTTCAGCCATTATGGAACTGGAGTAGGTTTAAGACTACACACATCCATGAATGATTATGAAGACAAGTGTGAATATTACTTACTGAAATGCTGTGTAGACGCTGTGTTGGACAGAATAATAGTGGGACAGAGACCTATCCATTCTGCAAGAGGTGTTCAAAAAATCCGCCATCCATCTCAATGCAGTTGTCAACACATTGAAGGGTGTGTTGTATTGTACATCAAAAATCATCTCAGTGGTCTTTAATGTATTAGTGCTGTGAGTGACCAGTTCTTCATGTTTATTCACCTTTGTAGTTTATACATCTCCCTCTAACCAGCCCCATAAACAGAAGTTTAATGGTGTTAGGATAGGTGATATGGAAGGCCAGTTAATGGGTCCATCATGGCCAATCCACCATAGAGGAAACATGTTGTTCAGATACTGGAATACTTGTCTGGTACAGTGAATTGGTGATCTATAATGTTTCAGGTACATTTGCCATCATACCTCTAATGACACTTCTTCCAAAAATGCAGGTATGTTTTCTATCAGAAAATCTGAATATTCTGTAACTGTCATACGATTTGGGAGGAACGCAGGCCCTATCATCAGGTCGTCAATCATAGCACACCAGACGTTCACTGACAACCTAACTTGGAATCTTGTTTCCATAGTGTCATGTAGGTTCTCCATCGCCCATGCCTAAGAATTTTGGATGTTCATAATACCATTCCATGTAAATTCAGCTTCATCTGTAAAATAAAGTGTAGTGAACTACATGATGTCTCTGTATACAGCCAACAGTTACAAAATCATTGTCTGCTTACTAACTCACCTGGATACAGATGCTGCACGGCCTGCACGTGGAATGGGTACAAGCCCTCAGAATGTCACATACGTCACATTCACGTTTGTGAAGTATCGAACTGATGACTAATGCACCATGTACTGGTGGTGGGACTCCATTGTACCATTCAATAATATCTTCCCTTTCCTCAACTGACTGGATGGCCTCATTTTCTGATGTTATATGTACACAGCGTAGTGTTCTGGATTCCCGTAATGTTTAAAAAACCTTGGGAAGTACCGTGTCACAGGAGGTTTATCATTCAGGGAAATGACTCTGCTATTCTGTCACAGCTGCATAGGGACTCCATTACAGTATCTGTACACAAACAACTCGTTTGCATATTCTGCATGGGTGAACATATGTGGCATATTGGTATTCAAGGACACTATGAACTTGCTCAATTAAACAAGACAGAAACCCAACACACTCAATTAAACAACACTCAAGCATGACACTTACATGGCCTCACGAGTGCTCACTTATCCACACCGTAGTTGCACACTGGTTATGCTTGTAGCTATTGCCTTGGTGCAATGTCACAGTCCTGCCATCTGTTGGAGAATCCCCACATCTCTTGTAGGATGGATCAGTCATCTGCCCCACCATTATTCTGTCCACCACAGCGTCTACACAGCATTTGGGTAAGTAATATAGGCACCTGTCTTCATGATCATTTGTGGATGTGTGTAGTCTTCGGCTTGCTCCAGTTCCATAATGATAATAGATCAGACACATCTTCATAGGACTTTTTTGGTTTATTTTCACATGTGAAATAACTCACAAGTTATGTGGCATTTCTCCTGAATCATACTGTGTAAGGTGGTACCCAATGGAAGACAGTTCGGTCAGTCATCATGAGCCCCTCAAGACAGTAACAAATCAGCTTGCCGAAATAGTGAGTCATTTAGGTGACATTATCTTTGTGAGTGCCTGAGAACACTTCAGTATCATCATACGCTGGTAAAGCCTAAAATAAAACTAATAATTGATAATTTTCAAGAAAAATTCATTTAATGTTTTGATGAGTTGAATTGACTCTGTTAGGTTTGATTATAATTGAATCAAGAGCAAAGGGAGCTATTTTTCTCTTATCTATGAAGTGGCACATCATATATATCACAACAATAGAACAGATCCAGTATTGATTCCTGTGATAAATGTAGAATGAGTATTTCCCACTCTGAAGGTGCCGTTTCCTTGTGTGCACTCCTTGGGTTTCTTAATGTGACACAATTCATCCTTTTAGTTAGATAGAATTGAAGGCAGTTACCAAAATGGTCTCTAGTACTGTAATATTTAACTTCCTGTAGGAGAATACTGTAAATTGCACAATATTTTTTTAGCAAACAAAGAAACTAACATTTAGTGTAATTTGTCTTTTAAATTTGGTATGATCGTTTTGTAAATTGAAAAACAGTGTGAGCAAATTGGATAACTTTTTTTATTTTGCCTGTCTCAGTTGCATTGATATAAAATTCAGCTGTAGTGGTTATTGGTATCAGTCTGACATGTCCATTCTCAAGCCACACACCTTGCTATTACTTGTAATTATTGTGCCAAAAGCATGAACACCTTCTGTACACCAAACTATACAGTGGGCAACAAGTACCCTCATTGGTCTAAGCCTGTGTGCCTGACTGACCCCCTTCTGTAATCCCACTAGAGACTAGGGTCAACTAAACTTACCCCATGTCAAATGTCAACTTTGTCGTGTAACAGAATTGTCTGGCATTTGATGTCATATATAACTAATCAGAAAAACAGAGCATTGACAATATATTTTTGTATATGAATTAGTTTTTGATACTTAGAGTATGTTGACTGAATGATCTCTAGTAGATCCTGAGATCTATGGCAGTTTCGTTAGTTTTGTTGAAAGGCTGCAGTTTGGTTGTAAGTTGAGGAAGCAGTTAATCCTGAGACTAAGTATCATATTTTGAGATAGCTGTGTTATTATTGTGTACATAATCTTTTCAAGAATCTTTGAGAAGAAGGTAAGCAGTGGAATTGGTCAGCAGTTATCATCTACCTCACTAAATTTCTTATAAAGGTATATTTTTGTAAATGTACTTTTTGATAGTGATGTATTATATATGTAACTGAATATATTGCAAACATGTGCATTACCAATTTTAGTAACAGGCATTCTGGCCAGAGAAATTAGAGTTGACAGCTGCATGTGCATGAGGTATGAGTGCTTGTGTGTGTGAATGGTGTGTCTATCTCTGTTTTATTGGTGAAGGCTGTTTCCAAAAGCTCTATGTAAGTGTCTTTTAATTGCATCTGTCTGCATCTTGATGTCTCCTCTCTACAGTAAGTAGCAATCTGTATTTTCTTACGTTGCTGCTATTCCTACCTCGAGTTTCCATTGTTTGATTTTATTGCTTTACTTAAGGTGTTATAAACCCAGTTATATTTTGCTTTCTATTGTCAACTGTGAGAGTCATCCTAAAAGCAACGAAGATTAGTTTCCCCAGACATTATTCAAGGTACTGAAAGAAAACTTATTTTACAACTTCTGTAAAAAGTGATCTACACACACTATCGATGGGGGCTCTCCTTGGGTTATTCTCAATGAAGAGGTATATATAGAATACTCCTTGGAAACAATATAAGCTATCTTAAGCCCATATTCCAAAGCAAAGTCCAGTCCATAGCCATAAGATAGCACACTTTTTGTGCACTCCACAGTGGGCCAACTTATATTTCTGATTTTGGAATGGTCTCATCAGAGGGTACTCCCAATTACAAGCACGCTCTGGGTATTGGCAACACAGTTGTCGACATTAAAATTGTGCCAGCTATTCAGTTTCCATAGTGATGTAGGGTGGTGTCTCTACAACAATAAATTCTGATATCGTAGCTAACTTCTGACAGTCACTGTTCAAATTTAAGAACAACATATTTTTATATCCTTGCCAATTTTTGTTGCAGCACTCCACAAGGTTTTCTGTGCCTTCTTCATATTCAATTGTTGCCAAGTTGCTGAACCAGACACTTAATGTCCTCTTTCTGTTTGTTGTCATCTCTACAGAGTTTAATAATCAAAAAATCTTTCCATTTGTGATAAAGATGGTAATCATTCAGGGACAAGTCCAGGCTATAATGTGGATGTTGAAAACATACCACTTAAACTGACAAAGGGAATTCTTTAATGCAGCAGAATGTGGGTGAGTGTTATCATGCAGCACAATGCCACTGGACAACAATCCAACTGCATTTTATGGTACTGTGTAGTTGGTGAAGACCATACCATTTATGGTCTCTCTTGTGGTCATAAAGTTAGTGTGTAGAATGCCCTAGGCAAAAGTTCAGTACTTCAGTAGAGAAATGTCTGCTGTGTTTATTTTTTCCCCCAATTGTTGATTTGATTTTGTCAGTCAAAAATGAATGTTAGCCTGATCATACTTCATCAAGAATATTAATTCATCTCCTATTGAACATAATGCAATATCTTCGAACTGAAACTTCATATGTCAGACTAGTTTAGCACTCAGAAAGAGTTTTACACTATGAACCTTGGCAGGATTATTAATTTTGTGACACATTTCAAAACTGCACAAACAGTAAACAATCATTCTTGCTCAATGTTTGAGGAAGGTCTATGACAAGGCAGTGGGGGTTGGGTAGAGAAATGCATGACTCATCAGATCAAAACTTTCTTAACTTGTATAACAACCCTCATGTATGTATCTTTGGCTGTGAATGGAGTAATTGTGATTTGGCTTTGTATATGGCATTCCTTCTTTCATGTATTTTATTGCTTTATCCCTCGAACAGTCCACATGAACTCTCTGAGCTACTTTCAGGAAACGATTGTTGAGTGTGTTAACTACCTAACTGCTGTCACATGCTTTCTTGTTTTACTTCCTGTATGGATCTAATGTTATTGTCTGAGTGGTTCATGCAGTTCACTTTCCTTAAGATAGCACAGTATTTCTTGTAATATGGCATCAGTTCCACTTCCTTGTTTGCCTTAACCATTTCATTTAATTTCCTTTATCCTTGCACATGATATTTGATTACTTTTGCAGTCTGCAGCTTTCCTGATGTCTTATTAGTGCTGTACTACATTTTTTCTTGGGAAACCAGCTCTTAAAAACTGACAGAAATCCATCAAGAAACACATTAAATGTAATATACTTCTTTGGATGGCCACCTTCCACAGTTTATTTTATGTATCAGTTCTTTATTTTTCCTATCTTAAACATACTGCAATTTAAGAATGTTTTACACCACTTGTTTTAGGATCATCCTTAACTTGAATGAGATTTTCACTCTGCAACGGAGTGTGCACTGATATGAAACTTCCTGGCAGATTAAAACTGTGTGCCCGACCGAGACTCGAACTCAGGACCTTTGCCTTTCGTGGGCAAGTGCTCTACCATCTGAGCTACCAAAGCACGACTCACGCCCGGTACTCACAGCTTTACTTCTGCCAGTACCTCGTCTCCTACCTTCCAAACTTTACAGAAGCTCTCCTGTGAACCTTGCAGAACTAGCACTCCTGAAAGAAAGGATATTGCGGAGACATGGCTTAGCCACAGCCTGTGGGATGTTTCCAGAATGAGATTTTCACTCTGCAGCGGAGAGTGCGCTGATATGAAACTTCCTGGCAGATTAAAACTGTGTGCCCGACCGAGACTCGAACTCGGGACCTTTGCCTTTCGCGAGCAAGTGCTCTACCAACTGTATTTTGCTAGTTTCTGCTCGTTCTAGAAAGAATTTTCTTAAATTGTCTACCTGTCCATAATGTAGGTTTTTTATGTCGATAAATCCCCTTCCTCCTTCCTTTCTGCTTTATGTGAATCTTTCTGTTGCTGAATGTATGTGATGTATTTTATATTTGTGGCATTGTGATCATGTAAGTGTATTGAGTGCTTCTAGGTCTGTGTTACTCCATTTCACTACTCCAAATGAGTAGGTCAATATTGGTATAGCATAAGTATTTATAGCTTTTGTTTTGTTTCTTGCTGTCAATTCTGTTTTCAGTATTTTTGTTAGTCTTTGTCTATATTTTTCTTTTAGTTCTTCTTTAATATTTGTATTATCTATTCCTATTTTTTGTCTGTATCCTAGATATTTATAGGCATCTGTTTTTTCCAGCGCTTCTATGCAGTCGCTGTGGTTATCCAATATGTAATCTTCTTGTTTAGTGTGTTTTTCTTTGACTATGCTATTTTTCTTACATTTATCTGTTCCAAAAGCCATATTTATATCATTGCTGAATACTTCTGTTACCTTTAGTAATTGGTTGAGTTGTTGATTTGTTGCTGCCAGTAGTTTTAGATCATCCATGTATAGCAAATGTGTGATTTTGTGTGGGTATGTTCCAGTAATATTGTATCCATAATTTGTATTATTTAGCATGTTGGTTAGTGGGTTCAGAGCAAGGCAGAACCAGAAAGGACTTAATGCATCTCCTTGGTAAATTCCACGCTTAATCTGTATTAGCTGTGATGTGATATTATTTGAATTTGTTCGGATATTAAGTGTGGTTTTCCAATTTTTCATTACTATGTTTAGGAACTGTATCAATTTAGGATCTACTTTGTATATTTCCAATATTTGTAGTAACCTTGAGTGGGGTACACTATCAAAAGCTTTTCGGTAATCAATGTATGCGTAGTGTAACAACCTTTGTTTAGTTTTAGATTGATATGTTACCTCTGCATCTATTATCAGTTGCTCTGTACATCTTCATGCTCCTTTGCAACAGCCTTTTTGTTCTTCATTTATAATTTTGTTCTGTGTTGTATGTCTCATTAATTTCTGTGTAATGACTGAAGTTAATATTTTGTATATTGTTGGTAGGCATGTTATGGGGTGGTATTTAGCTGGGTTTCCTGTGCCTGCTTGATCTTTAGTTTTCATATAAGTTATTCCATGTGTAAGTGTATCAGGGAATGTGTATGGGTCTGCAATGTAACTGTTAAATAATTTAGTTAGATGTGAATGTGTTGAGGTGAACTTCTTTAGCCAGAAATTTGCTATTTTATCTTTTCCAGGGGCTTTCCAATTGTGAGTAGAATTAATTGCCTTGGTGACTTCATGTTGCAAAATTATCACTTCAGGCATTTGTGGTATCATCTTGTATGTGTCTGTTTCTGCTTCTATCCGCCGTGCATGCCTGTTATGTTGTACTGGGTTTGACCATATGTTGCTCCAGAAGTGTTCCATGTCTGTTATGTTTGGTGGATTGTCTATTTTTATGTGTGTGTTATCTATTGTCTGGTAAAATTTCTTTTGGTTTGTGTTGAATGTTTGGTTTTGTTTCCTTCTATTTTCACTTTTTTTGTATCTTCTAAGTCGTTTGGCCAATGCTTGTAATTTCTGCTTCTTTTCATCTAATTGCTCTATCGCTTCTTGTTGTGAGATTTTACCTAACCTGTTTCATTTTTTTTTCTGACATTTGATGTCTTATAAATTGTGTTAGCTGTCCAATGTCTTTTCTCAGTTTTTCTATTCTTATCTGTAGCCTGTGTTGCCATGCTGGTTTTGTGGGTTTCTTCTGTTTGTTAGTTGGTTCTGATCTCTGCCTAGTGTGTATATTTAGTGTAGTGAGTGCTCCTATATAAACCAGTAGTTGTAACTCTTCCATAGTTGTGTTTTCATTTATTTTGTTGTGTATGATTGTGTTGATAGTTTTTATTGTTGTTTCGACTTGTGGGTTATTTGGCAGTCAATGCAAGAATGGTCTAATGTCTGTATTTGTGTCTTTGTATTCTATATATGTCAGCTGAAATTTTTCTTCTATATCTAACATGTGTGTCACTTCGTGTTCTATTTGTGCTTGTTCTGGTGGCAGTCTTAAGATTTCATTTTCCTCTGATTGTTTAATTGATGTGTGTTGTTCTTTGTTTGTTTGTTTGAGTCCATTACTGTATTTTGTTCTTCTTCTTCTGATTGCACATTATTTTGTTCCAGTATTTGTTGTACTTGTTGTTTGATGTTTTCTAACTCTGACTGGGGTATCCTGTTATTTTTGATTATTACACGGATCTGATCAGCTAGTCATTGTTCTGTTAAAAATTTTTATTCTGGGTATCTGGTAATAAATGTTGTGTATACTTGTGATCTGTACCCAGTTGTGTTGGTTCCTAGGTTTGTTGCTTGGTAATAACAGAACATGAGGTGTCAATTAACTTCATCTGACCATCTCATCCTCTGTCTTTGTTTTCCTTCTAGGGTGGTTGCAGGAAGCATATCCTGCAAAACACCTCTATTTGGATTTAAATCATTTTCTGTGTGGCTAGCAGTTTCGTTACCATTGTGGGCGGGCATAGGGTTCAAGCGTCGTCCCCGACCATCACGGCGCTTGTCCGAGGCTTCTTTAGTTGTGTCCTGAACCAACTGATCACACTAAAAGGGGGGTTAGCCCTATTAGTGGTTTGTTCTTTTTGTCGCCTTTTATGACTGGCAGAACATACCGGAGGCCTATTCTTTTCCCGGGCTTTATTATTATTATTATTATTATTATTATTATTATTATTATTATTATCATTATTATTTACAGGTGGAATGTGACAGTAATGGTATCATTCAGTATACATGATTCAAACCTATCAATTAACACATCAGTTAATTCATAGCAGAATACTGTGTTTGCCATTTCTCATTTGATATAATAGGATGCACCTCACTTTTTATGTTATACACACTCCATGAAGCCACTGATTCTGTTCTGATGCCAGCACAATTTCAAGCAATATGTATGGAATGGGTGATGTAGGAGGCAGTGGGTTGCAAGTGTTAGGTCTAACAACAGCATCGCAATAAGAGTACTTAAGTAGAGAGACAGACATGGTCAATGCAGTATGAGCAGTGAACAATAGAGAGTCAGCCTGGATCACTTAATACTGTCTGTTTGCAACACAAGTAAAATTCCTATATTTTTATGGGATTTTTTTTTTTTAGTTTTGACCAGTAATATTTACTATAAGAAATCTGTTTGCAACACAAGTAAAATTCCTATATTTTTATGGGATTTTTTTTAGTTTTGACCAGTAATATTTTCTATAAGAAACACTCTTTATTTGCACAGAGGAGCATGTAACTGCTGTAAATATAGAAGTTGTGGTGGGATCGACTTTTGTGGCTGGTGATGTATTTTATTCCATTGAGGAGAAGTATAATAGACTGAAAAATCTATTTACCTTGTACTTATAAACTGAATGGCCAAAAGTTGTGGGAAGGTTGCCACATCTAAAGGTGTGTCAGATACAGTGCTGCAGCTAGATGTGGCATATGGCACAAGTGTAGAAACAATATCTGGACTAGAGGTTAGAGCACGGTCATCTACTTTGCCCCTTGATGTCATATTTTGAGTAAACAGCTTTACACATGTTACAAAGACAATCACAGATACATTTAATAAGAGGCCAATTCCACCCTTTAACATGGTGACCACAATATAAACTATTACAACTGAAACCAAACGTAAAAAAGACCAAACTTAAGATTGTTCCAAAGCAACCAAAAAATTGGAAAATCATGATACACACAAATTCCTTCCGGAATAAACCAAATGAAAAGATGCAGAAAAGAGAAAATTGGAACTGAATATTTTGCTTGACCTGTATAGCTCAAAGGAAGACAATGATACCAGACACTCGCTACAAAACAACTACATAATCAGAAAATAACACTCAGAACCTTCCCCAGAACAAACAAAACAACAACAAACAAACAAAAAAATCAAAAACAACACAATTGGATTAGAATATTTCACTTGACATACATAGCTCAAAAACCCCATACACAACCATAGAAACCAGTACCGCAAGTTTAACTGCACATATAAAGGTAAAACACACATATCTATAGAGCCACCCTGCCTCTTCACCCCAATGGAAACTAACCAACACAAATTTGAAAACCCCCATTTGAAAGATATTTTCCTACCAAAAACAAAATACAATCGTACAATGAATGAAAAAGCTCATAAAAACATACTTATAGATCATAGAATTCCAAATCAGTCAAGGCTGGCCACAAATCACACACACACACACACACACACACACACACACACACACACACACACACACACACAAACAAACTAACAAACAAACTGTACTGCAAACAACAAAATATTCAAGCATAACTGCAAGGCAAACAAGAAATACAAACATGAAGTCTAAAAAATCAACAAACTATGAACTAAAACTAACAGCTCAAAAATTGAAGACAAATAAATAACCAATAAATACCAAAGACTTGATCTCTTTCAGCTAAACCACTATTGCAAAGTACATCACAAACACGTACAGCCACCACAAGAATGAGCCACCCATGGCAGTATGACCCCTATAAAAATAGTCCACTTGTTATGCCCTGTATCTCTACAGTGTCACATTTGGGGGGAAAAAAACCTGCCCAATATTTGTAAGAACCAAGATTATAAACAAGGTCATGACTCACTTCACTAGCAACCATTTGAACTTCACACTTAGATTACTGCCTAAACTCATCCCCGACAAACATACCAAATTACAAAAACATGCAAATAATTGTAAGAAACAACATTACAATTATACTCACTAATGGTTTCACTTGCAAAAATTAAGTTGCACTCTTAGGTTCCTGCCTGACATTGCCCTTAGAAATCATGCCAGATGTGGAAAAAAAACAGTTAAATATTTGTGAGAAACAAGAATACAAATATAATCACCACTAGTTTCTCCAATAGTGGTTGAAGCACTGAGGTTCCACTCTAACCACTTTAATACATCATGAAGTATTTGGAATAAACAGCATTGTTTACAAACGCAATAGTTTACACCAGTTACTTCAACCACCACACTTAACATTTCAAACATGCCATTTACATCCTTTGGAATGTAAACTCATAACATCACAAAGGATATCATGGGTCAAAGCATACATGTGGAATCAGATCATGTGCTTGACCTCTGAACTGTCTGATTATGAATAGTTTTCTATTGCATGCTGTAACACATCAAAAGATAACTGACTTTGAATGTGAGATGATAATGGTGCATGGGTCACAACCTATCCTCACAGGACAACCACAAGTGTTTGGTGGATGTCACATAATATCTGGTAGAGTCATATGGGTTCATTGACAGTTTACTGTTAGCCAGCCCATCATTGACTTGAATGTGGGGCATCAGGAGTGCATTTTTACTAGAACTGTAAGGAGACAAATGCACTGCAAATGTTTTAGTAGTAGATGACTGACTCCTCACATCAATTGCATTCTCATGAATTTAAGACACACAGTATAATTTGTTGTGTATTCTTCTCTTGCCTGCTGCTAGCCAGCTACTACTTTGCTGGATGTTCCACAAATAGTGCACTGATAATGTATGACACTGTTATTATTATTATTATTATTATTATTATTATTATTATTATTATTTTCACTATTGGACAGGGTATCACTCCTCAGACACTTCTGTAATGTATAACATAGGTGGCTCATTATTTTACATATTAATGCTAAGGTAACAGAAAATGATTCATAAGAAAGTTATAGAACACTGTTTCATGAGTGGTCAGCAATATTTATCACTAAGCAATTGTAGGAATGAATAGAGAGATATTGTGAGCACCTTCCAGCATTTTGGTTGTGCTGTTTCATTAGAAATTACCACGTGTTAAAAGATTATCTGTAGTCGACATAGAGCTTCTAATTTTTACCAAACAGTATCTCAAACTGAAACATTTCCACTGGCTTCCAAGCCCATCATATACAAAAAAAGTCTTAAACTGATGTATTGATAGTAAGTAGCAACATCTCCAGGCAATGTAAAGGAGCTTCCTCTGTAATTTCCTATGTGAGGTAACTAGGAATGCATTGGAGTCTTACACTCATCAACTCAAGCAACTCTTGGGATACTTTCTGTAAAGGAAAATAACTGATGGTGAAAAGAACATGTGTTGTTAAAAACTTTTTTTGTTAAATGAGTGAATGAATGTGTTTTTGATGACTAGATTTATTATAATTGACACAGTCCATTTATTACATCTAATAGCAACTAAATTCATTTCACTCTTGCACCCTCTTTACCTACCATAAGAAAAATGTTTCAGATTGTTTTCATAAGAATGATAAGAAACTACAGTAGACCTTGTTTTACAATCACTTCAGAAGGGAATAATGTTCACTCCCATTTGTTCCCTTTTAGATATTCTTATAATCTTCCCTGTTTGGAAAATGAATAAATATGTTGTAATTCTTTCTCCAGTTGCAAGACAAAATAAAACACGTTAAGTTTTATGAATGCTCTGGTTTTAGATGATGGAGCAAGTGCACGAACAAGGGAAAAAGAAGCTGGGGAAAGTGGTGAGAAAGGGACTGAAGGTGAGGAAGTGGGGCAGGAAGGTGAACAAGAAGCAGGAGAAGCAGAACCTGAAGGAGAAGGTGAAGGAGATGACAGGAAGGACAGTGTAGTTGAAGCTCCTGTGCCAATGAAACCCAAGAAGATCACTAACCAGTTTAATTTCTGTGAACGTGCTTCACTGACTTTCAATAATCCATTTCGGGTAAGGATTTTTGTTCCAGCAATGAACTAACTGCCCATTAGTAAGCAGTGGAATTGTATGCTGTTAACGGGAAACAGTCTGTATTACATTGAAGGGCCAAAGAAACTGGTACACCTGCCTAATATCATGTAGAGCCCCCTTGTGTTGCAGCACTATGTGGCATGGACTCAACTAATGTCTGAAGTAGTGCTGAAGGGAATTGACACCATGAATCCTGCAGGGCTGTCCATAAACCCACAAGAGTCCGAGGGAGATGGAGAACTCTGCTGAACAGCATGTTGCAAGGCTTCCCAAATATTCTCAATAATGTCTTATGGGTTTGGTGGCCAGCAGAAGTGTTCAAATTCTGAATAGTGTTCCTGGAGCCACTCTGTAGCAATTCTGGATGTGTGGGGTGTCTCATTGTCCTGCTGGAATTGCTCAAGTCCATTGGTATGCATGATGGTTGTGAATGGATGCAGGTGATCAGACAGGATGCTTACGAAGGTGTCACCTGTCAGAGTTGTATTTAGACATCAGGGGTCCGATATCACTCCAACTGCACACACCCCACACCATTACAGCGCCTTCACCAGCTTGAACAGTCCACTGCTGACATGCAGGGTCCATGGATTCACGATGTTGTCCCCATACCCATACTTGTCCATCTGCTCGATACAATCTGAAACGAGACTCATCCGACCAGGCATCAACAGTCGAATGTTGGTGTTGATGGGCTCAAGCAAGGCATAAAGCTTTTGTCTCATTTAGTCATCAAGGATACACAAGTGGGCCTTCAGCTCCAAAAGCCCATATAGATGATGTTTCATTGAATGGTTCGCATGCTGACACTTGTTGATAGCTGAGCATTGAAATCTGCAGCAATTTGCAGAATGGTTGCACTTCTGGCACGTTGAATGATTCTCTTCAGTCATTGCTGGTCCCATTCTTGTAGGCTCTTTTTTCCAGCCGCAGTGATGTCGGAGATTTGATATTTTACTGGATTCCTGATATTCATGGCACACCCATGTAACAGTCATAGAGGAAAGTCTCCACTTCATCGCTACCTTGGAGATACTGTGTCCCATCGCTCAAGCTCTGACTATAATGCCACATTCAAACTCACTTATATTTTGATAACCTGTCATTGTGGCAGCAGTAAATAATCTAACACCTGCGCCAGACTCTTGTTGTCTTATATAGGCATTGCTGACTGCAGTGCCATATTGTGCCTGTTTACACATCTCTGTATTTGAATATCCATTCCTATACCAGATTCTGTGGCACTTCAGTGTATTTGTAGATTTATATTTAAGTATTACAACAGCATTATTACTTAAAACAGTACCTTCAGGTAAAATATGTTATAAATTTTGTACACCTGTTGATATGTAACACCTTCTTCAGCTACATTAAGCATGAAGTTCAGATGCTTTGAAAGCTGGATAAGGTCATGATCCTCTTCTATGTAATGTTAAGGTATGGTGCTAATTAAGTATAACATAGTTTAGAAATCTGAGAATTTACAGTGGATAGAGCATAGACCCATAAATAACATCCTTGACATTATAGTTCAACTTTCAAACATTGCCATACACTATAGTAGGAACTGCACTAGATAACAGATAATAGTATGCAAAGTGCAAGAGTATGGTTTTGAAAGACAACAAACATTATAACAGTATAGGTATTCAAATTGTACAAGCAAGTAATCTTATATGATAGCTTGTAAATTACATTGTAGCTTTGGTGGAGGGATAACAGGAACAAATTTGGCAACTTTTCACATACGAATATGTATGTCATTAATACCATCAGTTATCATAAGGAGGTTGGAGAGAAAGCAATTCTATTATTTCAGGGTGTTCACTGTGCTACAGTGTGAAAAAGGAAATTGACGGCACTTGACGTGTATCATGTTGTTCACACATCTTATGAACAGTGCATTTATCTGCTCCGCAATGATTAATAAAAGCATAGTGATAAGACTACTTTCTAAACTCTGTTGATATTCGTAAGTAACAATAACAAGAATCACAATTTAACTGATATGTAAGAGTGGTTATCAAGAGAAAAGCTTTCAAATTGGCCTTGAAAGTATGTGGTTTGTCACTATCCATCTTCTGTTTTCTGGAAGATTACTGAAAATGTAGTCTGTAAAGAAATATAGACTACAGTGTGTGGTAGACAAACACTTTGTCTCCTGACACAGATAATTCTATTTGTGTCCTTGGCAGGCAATACTTTTTACCTGATGACAATACACAATACAATCATTCAAGCAGTTTCTATTATGTGAATTATGCAAATGAGTAAATTTGAGGTAAGAGTGGTTATATAGTGGGGAAAAAATAGGTGCTCCTGTGGATGAAACTGAAGAGAACACTGGCTCTGTTTACAGCCTTATGAAGCTGTCTGTAACAGATACCCTTCCCCCCCCCCCTCCCCCGCCCCTCCTCCCCCACTGCACCTCAAGCATACCACTGGCTACCATTGCTTACCTATTCTTTGTATACGGAATGTCTCCATAACATCTTGCAGCATATTATTTAAGCTGGTAGGAGTAAATAGTAGCAGTAGTTTTATTTGTCCGTGCATCCCTGTTATTAGGAGACATTGTGATATAATTTAATAGCAAAAAGTGTAAATGTGTAAATCATAATTATGTGAAAGTATATACTTACAGGTCTAGTTTGGCAAGGATGGGACATGTAGTTGATCATAGCCTTATACACTGCTTGACAAGAAAGTAAAGTGTCCAGAAGACAAGGTCAATGTAACTTTGTACACAATGAAATTTTCACTCTGCAGCAGAGTGTGTGCTGGTATGAAACTTCCTGACAGATTAAAACTGTGTGCCGGACCAACACTCAAACTCGGGATCCAAACTCAGGATCTTTGCCTTTTGTGGGCAAGTACTCCACCGTCTGAGCTACCCAAATGCATCTCACAACCTGTCCTCACAGGTTTAATTCTGTCAGTACCTCATCTCCTACCTTCCAACTTCACAGAAGCTCTCTTGCAGACATTGCAGAACTAGCACCCCTGGAAGAAAGGATATTGTGGAGACATGGCTTAGCCACAGCCTGGGGGATGTTTCCAGAATGAAATTTTCACTCTGCAGCAGAGAGTGTGCTGGTATGAAACTTCCTGGCAATACTGAAAGGTGGGAGATGAGGTACTGGGGGAATGAAATCTTTGAGGATGGGTCATTAGTCTTCCTTGTATAGCTCAGTTGGTAGAGTACTTGCCTGCAGAAAGCAAAGGTCCTAAGTTCAAGTCTCAGTCCGGCACGCAGTTTTAATCTGACAGGAAGACTCATAACTTTGTACACGTACGCACCATTGATGCATATGTAAATGATAAGATTTGCTACTCTGGGTGACAGGAAGAACAACCACCAGAGTGCATTAGTGTTGTTGCCAGGCCTGGTAGGTTATATGAGGGGTTGTGAACAGCGTCATATGTTGGATGATCACTTTGAAGGCATGGAGATGAAGTATAATCAGATGATACAAGATTATCAGCATCTGATACAATTTGACAAGACCTCATTGTGGGTCTCCACTTCATCAGTGGGTAGAATTGCGTGGTTTCCAAACTCATGGGAATTATGAAGGTGAAATTGTCCAGTGATTTATAGCATGGGAATCGGAGGAAAAGCATAGTTATCGTCAAGGTTCTAGTCAACTATATCTGACCACCATGAGGAAATATCACCACAATTTGCACCAGTCACAAAGTAACCCATTCACATCTGTGCCTGTCATCCAAGATTTAGTAATTGACTTCTTGCAACATTCTATGTCATCCTGCACCATTGCTCAGAGACTAGCAGCAATCTGACTATGGAATTATCATCCAAGTCCTGCTGCTGTTAATGCCATAACACACACAGTTGCATTTGGAATGGTACTGTGACCAGGAAGCAAGGACTACCTGGTGAATGGTGCCACATTGTATTCAGCAATAAGTCGTGGTTCTGCACTACCTCAGACAACTATTGTCAATGAATATTGTAGCACCCTGGGAAGATATTCCAATCTTCCAGTGTTTTGGAGGGGTACAGCAGTGTTACTCCTGATGTCATGGTTTGGAGAGCAATTGGGTATGACTTCTGGTCTCGGATGGTTGTGATTGAGGGAACTCTGACAGCACAATGTAATGTCATGGACATCCTCTGAGAATGCATTACCTGTCATGTGACAGCACCATAATACCCATTTTTCAACAGGACAATGTTCATTCACACCTGAATGGTCTGCGTGATGTGAGGATACTGTATTTACTCAAATCTAAGCCGTACTTTTTTTCTGGTTTTTGTAATCCAAAAACCGCCTGCAGCTTAGAATCGAGTGCAAAGTAAGCGGAAGTTCTGTAAAATGTTGGTAGGTGCCGCCATAACTAACTTCTGCCGTCGAATGTATGTAGCGCTACACAGGATTGCTTTGCAGGCACTAAGATAAATACTGGCAGCCAAAACCTATGCGTCAGTAAATAAATTTTAAAAAAAGGTGGAAGACGAGCTTTTTTCTCCGCCCCGAGTTTTGACCACTGCATTTTCATACATTATCCAACGAAGTAAATACAAATTCCGTAATGTTCATCTTCGAATGTAGCAGCATTTCAATGTACTACGAAAATCCGACTGGCAAGACTGTTTAGGGATTTTGTCAAAATGGCCAACTCTACATTCTGAATTTTTTCCTACCTGTGAGAAGAGATGGTTGCTAATAGGAACTTTTATGAATTGTGAATCACATGCAGTATTCTCTTCACCACAATAATAATATGAATATAAACATTTTGCCATGTATTCTTTCGTGTTTGCTGCTATCTCATTTAAATCCTGTCTGCCTAATAAACTACAAAACTAGAGTGAGACAACAGCAAGTGCGGAAGAATATACATATCATGTCATTTTTATATTCACATTATTCTTATGCGTAATAGTGCTACAGTCAGAAATGAAGCATGGCAATTCACTAGATTTTTAAATCTAAGATGATTCTAATTTCCGTGCAGAATGCAATGTACTAAAGAGGTGTCTCCAAAGATTTTCAAACGGAGAAAATTTTTCGCTAAGCTCTCGTTCAGAACATCTTCTATTATACGCAGTCTATTATTTGGTTCTTGTTGATCATTATCAAAGAAAGCAGCAGTGTAAGTAACAACAAATAGCAGTCCCTTGCTATTGTTTCGCTAATGAGACAATTCCTCTCTCTTTTTTTTCATTGTTGGTGGCGGTAGTGCTCACAAAAGCAAGCCATGCCGCGAGCGGTGACAGGCTGTAAAAACTCATTATCAGAATGTGAAAACAATGCATGACACAGTACAGTACTGCATTTTCAACTTAGAGTGATGTAAACACCTATAACAAAGATAACGGCACTTATGAGATCAAAGAAAAATAAGCAATCAATTCAAACCAGACGAAGCACGTGAGAAAGGAAGGGTATCCGTACAAATACTGACGGAGCACCTGATACATAGCAATGACTACCTGGTAAAGCTTAAATGCTAAGCTTACGACTAGAACCAAACTCTTTCCCTTCTGGTTGCTACACTTTCTTTGTCAGGCAGTAGAGTTGGCCTTTACACCAGTTTTCTCTCCCCATATTCAGAACAGTACTGGAAGAAGTACAGGCAATTAGTAAAAAACCAAAAGGTGTCTCAGTAAACCTATCCATTAAAAATTCAAAACATAAAAGTAAAGTAGCATGGTATGTAATTAACGTATAATGATTTAGTGAAAAGAGTGCAAATAACAGAAATATTATTAAGTGAATGGTAACTGAGAACACATACTCAACAAAAACGCTATTCATTTGAAGGACAGTGTGTGATGTCGATAGACATTTAAAAAACTCCCAAACCCCAGCTCTCACAGCAATTAGGTCCTTTCTCAGGGAGGATGGAAGTATTGGTTGGACAGAAGAGATGGACTGACTTGTTGTGAGGATGAGAGGTAACATAGGTGAAGGAGGAGGCATGACAGAGACTGAGAAGTCAAAGGCAGTATATTGGTAAGCACTATGGCAGCTCATTTCAGAGATGATGCAAAGACTGGATGAGAATGAAACATGGAAGTGAGAAGTTAAATAATAGTGGAATTAAAAGCTGAAGAGTGGTGGTGCAGAGAGGGGGCTAACAAAGTGAGTGACTGGGAGAGCAGAGAATTGAGATAAAGAAATGATGTTGTAACTAAGTGTGTAAAAAATAAAATACACTCCTGGAAATGGAAAAAAGAACACATTGACACCGGTGTGTCAGACCCACCATACTTGCTCCGGACACTGCGAGAGGGCTGTACAAGCAATGATCACACGCACGGCACAGCGGACACACCAGGAACCGCGGTGTTGGATGTCGAATGGCGCTAGCTGCGCAGCATTTGTGCACCGCCGCCGTCAGTGTCAGCCAGTTTGCCGTGGCATACGGAGCTCCATCGCAGTCTTTAACACTGGTAGCATGCCGCGACAGTGTGGACGTGAACCGTATGTGCAGTTGACGGACTTTGAGCGAGGGCGTATAGTGGGCATGCGGGAGGCCGGGTGGACGTACCGCCGAATTGCTCAACACGTGGGGCGTGAGGTCTCCACAGTACATCGATGTTGTCGCCAGTGGTCGGCGGAAGGTGCACGTGCCCGTCGACCTGGCACCGGACCGCAGCGACGCACGGATGCACGCCAAGACTGTAGGATCCTACGCAGTGCCGAGGGGACTGCACCGATACTTCCCAGCAAATTAGGGACACTGTTGCTCCTGGGGTATCGGCGAGGACCATTCGCAACCGTCTCCATGAAGCTGGGCTACGGTCCCGCACACCGTTAGGCCGTCTTCCGCTCACCCCAACATCGTGCAGCCCGCCTCCATTGGTGTCGCGACAGGCGTGAATGGAGGGACGAATGGAGACGTGTCGTCTTCAGCGATGAGAGTCGCTTCTGCCTTGGTGCCAATGATGGTCGTATGCGTGTTTGGCGACGTGCAGGTGAGCGCCACAATCAGGACTGCATACGACCGAGACACACAGGGCCAACACCCGGCATCATGGTGTGGGGAGCGATCACCTGCACTGGCCGTACACCTCTGGTGATCGTCGAGGGGACACTGAATAGTGCACAGTACATCCAAACCGTCATCGAACCCATCGTTCTACCATTCCTAGACCGGTAAGGGAACTTGCTGTTCCAACAGGACAATGCACGTCCGCATGTATCCCGTGCCACCCAACGTGCTCTAGAAGGTGTAAGTCAACTACCCTGGTCATCAAGATCTCCGGATCTGTCCCCCATTAAGCATGTTTGGGACTGGATGAAATGTCGTCTCACGCGGTCTGCACGTCCAGCACGAACGCTGGTCCAACTGAGGCGCCAGGTGGAAATGGCATGGCAAGCCGTTCCACAGGACTACATCCAGCATCTCTATGATCGTCTCCATGGGAGAATAGCAGCCTGCATTGCTGAGAAAGGTGGATATACACTGTACTAGTGCCGACATTGTGCATGCTCTGTTGCCTGTGTCTATGTGCCTGTGGTTCTGTCAGTGTGATCATGTGATGTATCTGACCCCAGGAATGTGTCAATAAAGTTTCCCCTTCCTGGGACAATGAATTCACGGTGTTCTTATTTCAATTTCCAGGAGTGTACATAATAATAAAGGGGGCAAAATAACACTGTGGGATGTATCAATCTCAGTTTTAAATTTGAAATGGCACACCCGAATCACTCAACAAGAATATCAATCAGGCTAGATGAAAAAAGAAAAACAAAAATAATTTATATTATTATATAAAATAGTAATGTAGGCAAATATAGATTGTTACTTGCCATAAAGAAGATACATCAAGTCAACAGGCTTGATTGAAAGACACTCACATGTAGCTTTCAGCCACAGTCTTTGCTTTGTCAATAAAGAGAGAGAGGCACACAAACACACACACACACACACACACACACACACACACAACACACTCACTCACACAAGGAAGCACACCTCAAGCACACACACCCGCCAACTGCTATATTTCAGGCCAGAATGCAACATCACGTGGGATGCAAACAGTAATCTGGAGTGGATGGGGAAGGGGAAGGGATGGTAGTGTACAGGTGGGGAGACAGGAGCACACTGTCAGGCACAGTGTCAGGGCGTTGTGGGGCAGGGAGGTGGGGAAAAAAGGAAGAAAAAATGAGAGGAGCAGAGAAAGATGGGTGGATGCATTGGCAGGGGGCTTCAAATAAAAAGGGTAGGAGATGAGAATGGGAGGAGATGACAGGACATAGGGGGTGGAAACTGCTGGGTGGAGGGTGTGGGGACAGTATGTTATGCTAGTTTGAGGCCAGGATAACTATGGGAGCTGAGAATGTGTTGTAAGGATAACTTCCATCTACGCAGTTCAGAGAAGCTGATGGTGGTGGAGGGAAGGATCCAGATGGCTCGGGTAGTGAAGCAGCCATTAAAAACAAGTGTCTTATGTTCAGCTGCATGTTGTGCCTTTGGGTGGTCTACTTTGCTCCTGGCCACAGTATGGTGGTGGCCATTCATTCTGGTGGACAGCTGGTTGGTAGTCATACCAATATAAAAAGTTGTGCAATGATTGCAGCAGAGCTGGTAAATGACATGGCTGCTTTCACAGGTGGCCTGGCCCTTAATGGCGTAAGCTAAACCTGTGACAGGACAGGATTGGGCAGGTTTTGCATGTGTGCCTTCCACAGGCATATGATCCTTGTGGCAAGGGGTTGGAATTGGGAATGGCGGAGGGACGGACTAGGATGTTGTGGAGGTTGGGTAAGTGTCAGAATACCACTTTAGGAGAGGTGGGAAGTATCTCGGATAGGATGTTCCTCATTTCAGAGCATGATGATAGGTAATCATCATAGGTGTCTTCTTGACATAAGTAGCAATCTATCTTTTTCTATATTGTTGATATTTGCACATGGGGTTTCCATTGTTTGAAATATAATTTTTAACTTTTTGACAGAAACCCAAAAACATCAATGGTGAGGATCAAAGAAGTTAAAGAAGACCTGAGGGAAATGGAAGTAACAGAGGAATAAATGGAAGAAAGTGAAAAGTTTAGAGTAAAAGTAAAATAATTTAAGGGCTTCCAGGAGAAAAGAAAGAAAAAGAAAGGTAAAAATAGGTGCAGTGTTGACAGAAGAAAGAAGAGAAAAATATAGGGACACAATGAAAAATTACTGGAAAGAAAGAAAGGAGAAAAAGAACACTTAAGTTATTTCTTGTGGTCCTTAGTAGGCCAAACCAGTAAAAAAGAAAATGAAGCAGGGAGCAGGGGTGATTATATGTTAAGTCGAGGAGGGTGATGAGATGTTATACAGCAACTCCCCACAGCCCCACCCCCAGAGTTCAGGGAAACTGGTACTTGCTGGAACAAAAGAGGCTGTGTGATGTAGCAGGCAATCAGGATTTTGAGTTATGCTACAGAGTATTTTCTGTAGTTGTGTACTGGATGTCTCCAAGATGAGTAGTACATTTCTGTCCCTTCATGTGCTCAGTCAGTTTGGTGGTGGTCATACTTATATAAAACACAGTCAGTGGATTTAAAATGGTAAACAACTTGCATGGTTTCACATGTTTTTCTGTGTACTATGTTGTGGGATTTTCCAGTGGTGCAGATGGAGCAAGTAGTAATTGGTGGGTTTTACAACATGGTCATTTGTAGAGATAGAAACCTGGAGCTTGGGATAATGGTGTGGGAATGCCATATGGTTCAGTAAGCTTGTTGAAGAGGTTAGGATGATGACAGAATGCTATGGTAGTTGGTGTGTGGAGAAGGAAGGTGTCTCACTACAGGGCTTGACTGTTCGCAGATGATGCTGTAATTTACCGTCTAGTAAGGTCATCCGAAGACCAGTATCAGCTGCAAAGCGATTTAGAAAAGATTGCTGTATGGTGTGTCAGGTGGCAGTTGACGCTAAATAACGAAAAGTGTGAGATGATCCACATGAGTTCCAAAACAAATCCGTTGGAATTCGATTACTCGATAAATAGTACAATTCTCAAGGCTGTCAATTCAACTAAGTACCTGGGTGTTAAAATTACGAACAACTTCAGTTGGAAGGACCACATAGATAATATTGTCGGGAAGGCGAGCCAAAGGTTGCGTTTCATTGGCAGGACACTTAGAAGATGCAACAAGTCCACTAAAGAGATAGCTTACACTACACTCGTTCGTCCTCTGTTAGAATATTGCTGCGCGGTGTGGGATTGACGGAGGACATCGAGAGGGTGCAAAGAAGGGCAGCTCGTTTTGTATTATCGCGTTATAGGGGAGAGAGTGTGGCAGATATGATACACGAGTTGGGATGGAAGTCATTACAGCATAGACGTTTATCGGCGTGGTGAGACCTTTTTACGAAATTTCAGTCACCAACTTTCTCTTCCGAATGCGAAAATATTTTGTTGAGCCCAACCTACATAGGTAGGAATGATCATCAAAATAAAATAAGAGAAATCAGAGCTCGAACAGAAAGGTTTAGGTGTTCGTTTTTCCCGCTCGCTGTTCGGGAGTGGAATAGTAGAGAGATAGTATGATTGTGGTTCGATGAACCCTCTGCCAAGCACTTAAATGTGAATTGCAGAGTAGTCATGTAGATGTAGATGTAGATGTAGATGGAGAAAGTCAGTCTTGGTAGAGTACAATATTGAGGCAATCGGAACTTTAGTGGGAAGGGATGCAGAACTTCTAATTTGAGGAGTTGGAGGTGTATTATTTGTAGAGTGCGAGGAGGACACTGCTCAAGAGATTTATTAGTGAATAAGATGTGTGGGATAGTTGGCTTGTATGCGGGAGGAGACCAGACAGGGAGGTCATTTGTCTCATCAGATTAGGGGAGGACGGGGAAGGAAGTCAGCCGTGCATTTTTAAAGGAACCATTCCAGCATTTGCCTGGAGTGATTTAGGGAAATCATGGAAAACTTAAATCAGGATGGCCAGCCACGGGATTGAACCTTCCCAAATGCAAGTCCAGTGTGTTAGCCACTGTGCCACCTCACTCGGTGTGTGTGGGATAGTTGCAGGAAGGAAAAGTGGTGGGGATATTGTTGGTGTACAGTGTAGTGATTCTTCTGGAAAACCTGGAATTCTCAATAAATTACATTTTACCTGGAAAAATCAGGAAAATCTCAGGATATTTCAGGAATTTTGTAGAATCTCAAGGAATTCTGTGTTTTTAACTTATTGTTGTAATTTAATTGTATGGAGCCTTATAAATTTGAAAATTTCAAAGTGTGTTAAGTATTTGAATATTAGTCCATGTAAATTACTGATTTTTAAAAACTGCACTTCAACTACAACTGAGAATAAAGAAAAGTAGTTACTGTGAGACGCTCAACTACCTCTCCCTCCCATTCATTATCAGTTTCTCAGGAGCTTCTTATGACATTGTCTTCTTCCCCATACGAAGAATTATCAGCTCATATTTCTTGTCCAAGTTTGAGTAGCCCCTTGATGCAGGTGTTGAGGATTTTGTGAACAGCACAAATACATTTTGCCATGGAGAGGAGTGATTATGTGAAAGGGATGGCAGCTGTAAAGTGCAGATGTTACTGTTCATTGGTAGATCTTATATGGACTGAGGTTTGGATGTGGAATTTGATGCGATGGAGGTCAACATCAAGGGAGATGCCTTTGGTTTTGGAAAAGAGGCAGGTGAATCTGAGTTGGGAGGCAAGTCATTGCAGGATGTGAGCAGTTCTCTTTTATCGTGTGCAGATAACAAATATGTCATCAATAAACCTGTGCCAAGTCAGAGGGTTCAGCTTCTGAGTCTTTAGGAATGACTTTTCCTTGTTGCCCATAAAAAGGTTAGCATATCACAGGGCCATTGTAATTCCCATAATAATCTCTGGGATGGTTTTGTAGATCTGCACTTCAAACTGAAGTAGACAGGTAATGATGAAATTGACTAGGCTGATAATAAACAAGATTTTAGAGAGACTTTCAGGTTCCAAGAATGGTTGGTGTCTTTGATGTAGGATGGCTGGTTCTGTTTTATGAGCTGGAGGTGTTAGTCTATGAGAGATGAGAGGCATTTGATGGTTGCTTTGGAGCCAGCTATAGTATGACAGGTGGGGTGGTTGTTATTTTTATATTTTGGGAACCATGGAGAAGGTGTGGATTCATGGAAGAGGAAGAGTCAATTGCCTCTATTGATACAGTTGTGAGGGAAGTTGAGTTTTAAAGATTTTCTGAAGCTCAGCCTCACTGGAAGGTACAGGGTCACAAGGAACAGTTTGGTATGTTGAGGTGTCCAATAGCTGATTGTTGCTGTTCTGCCACATACTTCTCATTGTCAAGAACCACAGTAGTGGAGCCTTTGCTCATGGGAAGGAGGGTGAAAGGGTGCTCTGCCTTCAAGTGACAATTTGATTAAGGTTTAGTGTATCAGTGGTATTGTTCAAGAAGAATTGGAAGACAATGCAGGAAGTGACAAATTCTGGGAATACTGGGAGAATGCATGACAATGGTAGCATGACTGTCATGTGCCTCTCTGACAGCGCCATTTCAGTCCTGCTCACACCACATCCCTGCCACACCAGTGCCGGCATCTCTGCCATACCACTTCTGTTTGGATTGGGCCACACAGTCATAGAGAATGCCATTTACAAATTTACTCACAAAATTTTGAAAGAATTAAATGACAAAATAGCATCTGCTGGTATTTTCTGTAACCTATATAAGTATCTGACTGTGTGATCACAATATTTTTCTAAATAAATGGATAATGCCATATCTAACCAAAAGAATAAAGGAAAATCCAAGATGGAATGTAACAGTATTTTGAAAAGGAAATTTGCTACTCACCATATAGCAGAGGTGCTGAGTTGCAGATAGGCACAACAGAAAGACTGTCAAAAATGAGGTTTTGGCCAGCAAGGCTGTCTCTGGCAACTGGAGCCACACAGTTCCAGAGACTGCAGTCATGTGTGTTGAGTTGCATTTGCATGTGTGTGTGTGTGTGTGTGTGTGTGTGTGTGTGTGTGTGTGTGTGTGTGTGTGTGCGTGTGTGTGTCTGTCTGTTGTCTATTTTTGACGAAGGCCTTGCTGGCCAAAAGCTTATTTTTGACATTCTTTTTGTTGTACCTATCTGCGACTCAGCACCTCCTCTATGTGGTGAGTAGCAACTTTCCTTTTCATAATATTGTCAAAAGAATAAAGAAAATTGTATATAAGGATACAACCAATGCAAGCAGGGGAGATTACTCCGAGTGGAAAGAAATCAATTATGTTGTTCCACAAGACTAAATCTTATATCCACTGTTGTTTCATGCATGTGTAAATAAGCATATGTATATTATACAAAAAGTAAAATTAGTTCCTTTTTTGTTGTCACACTGATATCATTATCAGTTGAAAAACATACATGGCAACAGAAGAAATGGTAAATAATGCTCTTAAAATTCTTATTGAGTGATTTTCTGCAAATGGTTGCACTCTCAGTTTCAAAAAGACTTGACATATTCAGTTCTGCCCTTCTACAGGGATTATTGGTAGTTGAGAGCTCCATTGTTAGACATGTGATGAAGAATCTTAGGGATATGACTGCCAAGGACAGGAATAAAACCAAGTGCACTCTTTGTGGATACCAGGGGGGAGTCAGCTCAGATGTCCTTCTTGCTTCTTGATGCCATGAAGTACACAGGTTGCAGCCAATTGCAGGTGGTGGCTTATGTCAGTGCTAATGATGTGTGTTGCTCTTGACTGGAAGAGGTGGCCTCTTGGTTCCAGTTGCTATCTGAAGTGGTAAAGATAGCCATTCTTGGTTGCATGATGAAGACGGGTTTTGAATGAAGGCAGGTTTCTGCCAGGGGTGGTTTAAGGCACAAGTGACACAAGCCATAGCTTTTTGCACGAAGCTGAGAGATGCGACACAACTGTAAGATTTCTGTACTGGATATATGACAATTAATAGTGACTACTCTGGGTGCCAAGCCGAGAAAGGCACCAGGGGCACCTAAGTGCAAGATTCACGTACAGTGAATTTCACAATTAGTAGTGAAAACTGACATGGACAAAAGGGTACGAGGGGAAAGGAGGGAGGGGAGAGTTCCAAATGATGAGTCACTTGTGGGACAGAATGTTCTTGAACTGGTCCTGGGTTCTGCTTAATAGGACATGTGTCTATTACACACAGTGCCCATTACACATAGGAGGCATCTGTATGGATAGCAGGGGATGTATGGAGTGGACTGTGCAGTTTTTTTAGGTTCATCTATGTCTACACCTACTTCTGCTGTATGGTGTATGGCAGGGGGTACCATGTACCTCAACTAGTCATTTCCTTTCCTAATCCACTTGCAAATGGAGCTTTGGAAAAATAACTGTTTGTATGCCTCTGTATGAGCCCTAATTTCTCATATCTTGTTTTTGCAGTCCTTACGTTGGTTGCAGTAGAATCATTCTGCAGTTGGCTGAAAATGCCTGTTCTCTAAATTTTCTTAATAGCATTTTGCCAAAAGAATGTTGTCTTCTCTCCAGGGATTCACAAAGCATCTCTATAATGCTCATGTGTTGACTGAAACTAACTGGTAACAAATATAACAGTTCATGTTTGAATTGCTTTGATTTCTTCCTTTAATAGGACCTGGTGGTGATTTGTAACACATGTGCGATACCCAGGAATGGGTCGCATAAGTGTTTTGTATGCAGTTTCCTTTGGAGGTGAATTACACATTCCTAAAACTCTCCAAATAAAAGGAAGTCGTCTATTCAGATTCTGTACTGCCATCCTTATGTGCTTGCTCTATTTAATATTGCATTGCAATGTTAAGCTTAGATATTTAATTGACATGACTGTGTCAAGCAGCTACCCACTAATACTGTTAGGTTAAATAAAGGGTCTCAAGAAAGTATAAACAGGGCTTCAGTCTCCAAAGGTGCAGGTCAGACACAGAACAAGGGTAGACTCCGGAATCATTGGTAATATAGTTGTAAAAGAGCTAGAGCTCAAATTACTAACAGAAAGCTTAGATTGTTATAGCAAGGGGAAACTACGGCCTTAATATTTCCTGAGGGCATGCAGCTTTACTGTATGGTTAAATGATGATGGCGTCCTCTTGGGTAAAATATTGCAGAGGTAAAATAGTCCCCCATTCGGATCTCCGGGCGGGGACTACTCAAGAGGACGTCGTTATCAGGAGAAACAAAACAGGCGTTCTACGGATCAGAGCATGAAATGTGAGATGCCTTAATCGGGCAGGTAGGTTAGAAAATTTTAAAAGGGAAATGGATAGGTTAAAGGTAGATATAGTGGGAATTAGTGAAGTTCGGTGGCAGGAGGAACAAGACTTATGGTCAGGGGAATACAGGGTTATAAATACAAAATCAAATAGGGGTAATGCAGGAGTAGGTTTAATAATGAACAAAAAAATAGGATTGTGGGTAAGCTACTATAAACAGCATAGTGAATGCATTATTGTGGCCAAGATAGACTCGAAGCCCACGCCTACTACAGTAGTACAAGTTTATATGCCAACTAGCTCTGCAGATGACGAAGAAATTGAAGAAATGTATGAGGAAATAAAAGAAATTATTCAGATAGTGAAGGGAGACAAAAATTTAATAGTCATGGGTGACTGGAATTCGTCAGTAGGAAAAGGGAGAGAAGGAAACATAGTAGGTGATTATGGATTAGGGGTAAGAAACAAAAGAGGAAGTCGCCTGGTAGAATTTTGCACAGAGCACAACTTAATCATAGCTAACACTTGGTTCAAGAATCATAAAAAAAGGTTGTATACATGGAAGAATCCTGGAGATACTAAAAGGTATCAGATAGATTATATAATGGTAAGACAGAGATTTAGGAACCAGGTCTTAAATTGTAAGACATTTCCAGAGGCAGATGTGGACTCAGACCACAATCTATTGATTATGAACTGTAGAATAAAACTGAAGAAACTGCAAAAAGGTGGGAATTTAAGGAGATGGGACCTGGATAAACTGACCAAACCAGGGGTTGTACAGAGTTTCAGGGAGAGCATAAGGGAACAATTGACAGGAATGGGGGAAAGAAATACAGTAGAAGAAGAATGGGTAGCTTTGAGGGATGAAGTAGTGAAGGCAGCAGAGGATCAAGTAGGTAAAAAGATGAGGGCTAGTAGAAATCCTTGGGTAACAGAAGAAATATTGAATTTAATTTATGAAAGGAGAAAATATAAAAATGCAGTAAATGAAGCAGGCAAAAGGGAATACAAACGTCTCAAAAATGAGATCGACAGGAAGTGCAAAATGGCTAAGCAGGGATGGCTAGAGGACAAGTGTAAGGATGTAGAGGCTTATCTCACTAGGGGTAAGATAGATACTGCCTACAGGAAAATTAAAGAGACCTTTGAAGAAAAGAGAACAATGTGTATGAATATCAAGAGCTCACATGGAAACCCAGTTCTAAGCAAAGAAGGGAAAGCAGAAAGGTGGAAGGAGTATATAGAGGGTCTATACAAGGACGATGTACGTGGGGACAATATTATGGAAATGGAAGAGGATGTAGATGAAGATGAATTGGGAGATATGATACTGTGTGACGAGTTTGACAGAGCTCTGAAAGACCTAAGTCGAAACAAGGCCCCAGGACTAGACAACATTCCATTAGAACTATTGACGGCCATGGGAGAGCCAGTCCTGACAAAACTATACCACCTGGTGAGCAAGATGTATGAGACAGGTGAAATTCCCTCAGACTTCAAGAAGAATATAATAATTCAAATCCCAAAGAAAGCAGGGGTTGACAGATGTGAAAGTTACCAAACTATCAGTTTAATAAGTCACGGCTGCAAAATACTAACACGAATTCTTTACAGACGAATGGAAAAACTAGTAGAAGCCGACCTTGGGGAAGATCAGTTTGGATTCCGTAGAAATATTGGAACACGTGCGGCAGTACTGACCCTACGACTCATCTTACAAGCTAGATTAAGGAAAGGCAAACCTACCTTTCTAGCATTTGTGGACTTAGAGAAAGCTTTTGACAATGTTGACTGGAATACTCTCTTTCAAATTCTGAAAGCGTCAGGGGTAAAATACAGGGAGCGAAAGGCTATTTACAATATGTACAGAAACTAGAGAGCAGTTATAAGAGTCGAGGGACATGAAAGGGAAGCAGTGGTTGGGAAGGGAGTGAGACAGTGTTGTAGCCTCTCCCCGATGTTATGTTATTCAATCTGTATATTGAGCAAGCAGTGAACGAAACAAAAGAAAAATTTGGAGTAGGTATTAAAATCCATGGAGAAGAAATAAAAACTTTGAGGTTTGTTGATGACATTGTAATTCTGTCAGAGACAGCAAAGGACTTGGAAGAGCAGTTGATTAGAATGGATAGTTGTCTTGAAAGGAGGATATAAGATGAAGATAAACAAAAGCAAAACGAGGATAATAGAATGTAGTCGAATTAAGTCGGGTGGTGCTGAGGGAATTAGATTAGGAAATGAGACACTTAAAGGAGTGAAGGAGTTTTGCTATTTGGGGAGCAAAATAACTGATGATGGTCAAAGTAGAGAGGATATAAAATGTAGACTGGTAATGGCAAGGAAAGTGTTTCTGAAGAAGAGAAATTTGTTAACATCGAGTATAGATTTAACTGTCAGGAAGTCATTCTTGAAAGTATTTGTATGGAGTGTAGCCATGTGTGGAAGTGTAACATGGACGATAAATAGTTTGGACAAGAAGAGAATAGAAGCTTTCGAAATGTGGTGCTACAGAAGAATGCTGAAGATCAGATGGGTAGATCACATAACTAATGAGAAGGTATTGAATAGGATTGGGGAGAAGAGAAGTTTGTGGCACAACTTGACTAGAAGAAGGGATCGATTGGTAGGACATGTTCTGAGGCATCAAGTGATCACCAATTTAGTATTGGAGGGCAGCGTGGAGGGTAAAAATCGTGTACGAAGACCAAGATATGAATACACTAAGCAGATTCAGAAGGATGTAGGTCGCAGTAGGTACTGAGAGATGAAGAACCTTGCACAGGATAGAGTGGCATGGAGAGCTTCATCAAAGCAGTCTCTGGACTGAAGACCACAACAACAAAAAAGGAGAGTCTGTACGACAACTATAACTATCTACACAATACACACACATAAAGATAAGCTAAGGTATTATATACACAGGAATGGGACACTAAACTACGAGATCTTTACTTAAGCTGCGCAACTATTTAATCACAACCGATACCAAAGAGTTACATGTTTGCACCTGTTACTGTCCTTCAAAGTAACTACCAGCATTGTGTAGAACCCGTTGCCTGTGATGTGGAAGGCGTTAGCAGAGGCTGTTCTGTTGATGGTGTGAATGGAGTGGTCTACTGCCTGTTGAATCTCTGGAACAGTTCTGAAGCGAATGCCACAACGTGAGTCCTTTATCTTTGGAATAAAATCAAAGACCAAGGACTTAAGTCTGGGGAGTGTGGCAGATGGTACAGTAATTCCCAGTCCCATCGACCGAATAGAGCAGCCACAGCTTGCCATGTATGCGCCCACACATTATCGTGCAAAATGATGGGTGGGTTGCGCAGAAAGTGTCGCCGCTTCTTTCACAAAGCTGGTCGCAGGTGATGCTCCAAAAACAAACAATAATACTGTGCATCAACAGTCTGCCATGGAGGAATGTATTGCATTAGGATAACACTATCACAGTCATACACGAGAATCACCATAACTTTCACCATGCTGGGGCTCTGATGCACTTTCAATTTTCACGGCGGCCCATAATGACACCATTCGTTGGACTGGCGTTTCAGTTTTGACTTCTTGGCATTCGCTTCAGAACTGTTCCAGAGATTTGACAGGCAGTAGGCTGCTCCATTCGCATCGTCAACAGAACAGGCTCTGCTAACGACTACCACATCGCTGGCGATGGGTTCTACACAATGCTGGTAACTTCTTTGAAGGACCGTGACAGGTGCAAACATGTAACTCTTTTGTTACAAGTCTTTTCTGAAGATCTGTATCTTTACCTTATGTTTTCACTCCTTTATCATAACCTTGACTATATTCCTTGCAAATAAACATTATATGTTGGCAATAAATCTAACAGAAATATAGTTAATTCCTGGCCAGTAGGATCTGTAAGAGCGAAAAATCCCAGAAAATGTTCCTTTACTTTAGCTATCTTCGTAGACGATTTAAGAAGGATAATCTAACCACTATTGAAAACTGTTCTTCATGTGCTGAGTTTGGTGTGAAATCTAAAATGATAGAAAAAAAAACATTTAATTGGTTTCAAAACCCCCAAAAGGATTGGGGAGAAGAGAAATTTGTGGCACAACTTGACTAGAAGAAGGGATCAGTTGGTAGGACGTTTTCTGAGGCATCAAGGGATCACCAATTTAGTATTGGAGGGCAGCGTGGAAGGTAGAAATCATAGAGGGAGACCAAGAGATGAATACACTAAGCAGATTCAGAAGGATGCAGGTTGCAGTAGGTACTGGGAGATGAAGCACCTTCCACAGGATAGAGTTGCATGGAGAGCTGCATCAAACCAGTCTCAGGACTGAAGACCACAACAACAACAGATTGTTATAGACACTGAAAGCCGTACAAAGCCAGAGATAAGTTCAGCCAAACTTTTTGCCAACAACCTAACAGTCTTCACAAAGGATAGATTAAATACAGTTGGTGGTGACATGTTTGTTGCTGTGATAAGTGGTTTATCTTGTAGTGAAATTGAAGTAGTTAGTTCATGGGTGTTAGTATGGATGAGGTTGTACTTCACAACCAGAATAAATTAATAATTTGTTCACTTTACAAATGCCCCCCACCCCCTCCCAATCTTCAAAGAAAACTTGAGTTTCACCATCAAACATCATCTGAAATTGTTCTAAATGCTTTCTCCAAAACTTATTGTAAGCAGTTAGTTTAGGAATTCACTCAAAGCATAAATGGTTGTGGCAACATACTTGACCTCTTAGGAACAAATTATCATGAGCAGATAGTGAGAATCTTGATGGAAACAGGGATTGGTGACTACAAGGTTATTGTAGTGAGACTAAATACCATAACATCAAAAAACACCAAAAATAAATCTAATATACATACACTTAAAAAAGCAGATAAAAAGCAGATAAAAGTCCGCTTGGTGCCTCCCTAAGAGGCACTCTCTATTCCCTCCAAATTAAGTATGTACGTGTAGGCCAGATGTGGCCTGAATTCTAAGAAATAGTATTGACAACAATTGAGATTTATATACCAAATAAAGGGGAAAATATCACCTTTGGTACATAAAACAGATCAGAATACTGTTGCAGAAGCAACAAAAATAGAATGCCAGATTTAAAGAATGCAAAAGCCCCATGATTGGTAACGTTTTACAGAAGCTCATAATTTAGCCTGGGCACCAGTGTGAGGTGCTGTTAATAGTTACCACAATGAACTACACCAGCAAGACGCAATCAATACCTTCATTGCTCTGTATCAATGTTAACATTACTAACAATTGTCCCACTATGGTGGAGTTACTTAATATGGTTTTCCAAAATTCCTTTTTCAAGGAAGACAAAGAAAGTATTACAGAATTTTAATGTAGAACAGCTGCCAACATGAGTAACTTGATGTAGAGAAGAAACTTAAATCAGCTAATAAAGGCAGGTCCTCCAGTCCAGGCTTCTTTCAAGAAGAAACTTAAATCAGCTAATAAAGGCAGGTCCTCCAGTCCAGGCTTCTTTCAGAGCATGATAATCAGCAATCATGTAAAAACACTCACTCAACAAAGGGACTGGAAAGCTGCACTATTTGTACAAGTTCACAAGAAAGGAAATAGAAATAATCTGCTGTATTGCAGACTCATATCACTGACATCATGTACTCTGTGTGAACTTTATGAATTACATGATCTGTTGACATATAGTCATCACTGATTCAGAAAATATCATTCATATGAAGTAATAATTGCTATCAACAGGGGATTTCAAATTGACACCATATTTCTAAATTCCTAAAAGGCTTTTGACACAGTCCCTCATAAACAGCTTATAATCAAATTACATGCCTGTGAAATACTGTCTCAGTTGTACAACTGGATTTATGATTTTTTGTCCATAGAAGGTCATGGAAAATCTCTGATTAAAGCAGAAGTATTATTTGGCATTTTCCATGGAGTTGTTATTGGCCCTCTGATGTTCCTAATCTATGTAAATGATTTACGAGACAATCTGAGCAGCCATCTTAGATTGTTTGCTGATGATTCTGTTGTTTACTGTCCAGTAAAGTCATCAGAAGATTAAAACAAATTTGAAAATGATTTAGATAACATAACATATCTGTATGTTCCAGCCTCCCCCCCCCCCCCTCCCAGCCCTCCTCCCTCCCACTGCTATGAACCATGGACACTGCTGTCGGTGGGGTAGCCTGTGTGCCTCAGCAATACAATGAGCCATACCATAGGTGCAACCATAATGGAGGGGTATCTGTTGAGAGGCCATACAAACGTGTGGTTCCTGAAGAGTGGCAGCAGCCTTTTCAGTAGTTGCGGGGGCAACAGTCTGGATGACTGACTGGTCTGGCCTTGTGACACCAACCAAAACAGCCTTGCTGTGTTGGTATTGCGACAGCTGAAAACAAGGGGGAATTACAGCCATAATATTTGCTGAGGGCATGCAAGTCTACTGTATGGCTAAATTATGATGGCATCCTCTTAGGTAAAATACTCCAGAGGTAAAATAGTCTCCCATTCGATTTCCAGGCATGGACTACTTAGAAGGCGTTCATCAAGGAGAAACAAAACTGGCGTTCTATGGATTGGAGTGTGGAATATTAGATCCCTTAATGAGTCAGGTAGGTTAGAAAATTTAAAAAGGGAAATGGACAGATTGAAGTTAGATTCAGTAGGAATTAGTAAAGTTCGGAGACAAGAGGAAAACTGCTTTTGGTCAGGTGAATACAGGGTTATAAATACAAAATCAAGTAACAGTAATACAGTAATGGGTTTAATAATGAGTAAGAAAATAGAAATGCATTTAAGCTACAATGAACAGCATAGCGAATGCATTATCATAGCCAAGACAGACACAAAGCCTGCACCTACCACTGTAGTACAAGTTTATATGCCAACTAGCTCTGCAGATGATGAACTTGAAGAAATGTGTGGTGAGATAAAGGAAATTATTCAGATAGTTAAGGGAATTGAAAATTTAATTGTGAAGGAGGAATGGAATTCAGTAGTAGGAAAAGGGAGAGAAGCGACAATAGTAGGTGAATATGGACTGGGGGAAAGGAACGATAGAGCTTCCTGCCATGTAGAATTTTGCACAGAATCTAATTTAATCATTGCTAATACCTGGTTTAAGAATCATGACAGAAGATTGTATATATGTAAGCGACCTGGAGACACCAGAAGATTTCAGATTGATTATATAATGGTAAGAGAGAGCTTTTGGAACCAGATTTTAAATTGTAATATATTTCTAGGCGCAAATGTGGACAATGACCACAATTTATTGGTTTTGAATTGTATGTTAAAACTAAAGAAATTGCAAAAATGTGTGAAATTAAGAACACGGAAACAGAGCTTGTTGAGAGTTTCAGAGGGATTATTAGGCAATGTTGGCTAGAACGGGGGAAAGTTGGGTGGTTGATTTTTGGGAGGGGACCAAATAATGTCATTGTTCCCATTGGATTAGGGAAAGATGGGGAAGGAAGTTGACCATGCCCTTTCAAAGGAACCATGTCGTCATTTGCCTGAAGCGATTTAGAGAAATCATGTAAAATCTAAATCAGGATGGCCGAGCAGGTTTGAACCATCATCCTCCTGAATGTGAGTCCAGTGTGCTAACCACTGTACCATCTCGCTCGATAACAGGGGAAAGGAATACAGTAAAAGATGAATAGGTAGCTTTAAGAGATGAAACAGTGAAAGCAGCAGAAGATCAAACAGTTAAGAAGACAAGGCCTAGTAGAAACCCTTGAATAATACAGGAGATATTAAATTTAATTGATGAAAGGAGAAAATTTGAAAATGCAGCAAATGCAGCAAGTGGAAGGGAATGCAAACGTCCAAAAATTGAAACTGACAGAAAGGGCAAAATGGCTGAGCAGTAATGACTTGAGGGCAAATGTAAGGATTTAGAAATGTATGTCACTAGGAAGAAAGATAGCTATTACCTACAGCAAAATTGAAGATGCCTTTACAGTAAAGAGAAATTGCTGTATGAATATTAAGAACTCAGATGGAAAACCAGTTCTAAGCAAAGAAGGGAAGCTGAAAGGTGGAAGGAATATATAGAGGGTATGGACAAGAGTGATGATTTTATATAAATGGAAGAGGACGTGGATGAAGATGAGATGGGAGATAAGATACTGGCGAGAAAAATTTGACAGAGCACAGGAAGACCAAAGTCGAAACGAAGCTCCAGTATTAGTCAACATCGTGTCTGAAGTACTGATAGCCTTGGGAGAGCAAGCCATGATAGAACTCTTCTATCTGGTGTGCAAGATGTATGAGACAGGCGTAGTATTATCAGACTTCAAGAAGAATGTGATAATTACAATTCCAAATAAAGCGGGTGCTGACAGGTGGAAATATTACTGAACTATCAGTTTAATAAGTCATAGTTGCAAAATACTAACACTTATTCTTTACAGAGGAATGAAAAAACTGGTAGAAGCTGACTGGGGGAAATCAGTCTGGATTCCAGAGAAATTTAAGAGCACATGAGGCAATACTGTCACTACAATTTATCTTAGAAGATAGTTCAAAGAAAAGGAAATCTACATTTATAGCATTTGTGGACTTGAGGAACAACTTATACATAAACCAGATGGCAGTTATCAGAGTTGAGGGGCATAAAAGGGAAGCAGCAATTGAGAAGGGAATGAGACTGGGTTGTAGCCTATCCCCGATGTTATCAAATCTGTACACTAAACAAACAGTGAAGGAAACCAAAGAAAAACTTGGAGCAGGAATTAAAGTTCAGGTTTGCCAATGACACTATAATTCTGTTGGAGGCAGCAAAGGACTTGGAAGAGCAGTTGAATGGAATGGACAGCATCTTGAAAGGAGGATATAAGATGTATATCAATAAAACCAAAGTAACAATAATGGAATGTATGTGAATAAAAACAGGTGATGCTAAGGGTATTAGATTAGAAAAAGAGACACATTAAGTAGTTAAATTTTCTTATGTTTTGGACAGCAAAATAACTGGTGATGGTTGAAGCAGAGCGGATATAAAATGTAGACTGGCAATGGCAAGAAAAGCAAATGACGAAGAGAAATTAGTTAACATTGAGTATAGACTTAAATGTTAGGAAATCTTTTATGAAGGTGTTTGTCTAGAGTGTATCCATGTATGGAAATGAAACATAGACTACAAATAATTTAGATAAGATGAAAATAGCAGCTTTTGAAATGTTATGTTACAGAACAATACTGAGGATGAGATGGGTAGATCATGTAACTAATCTGGAGGTACTGAATAGAACTGTGGAGGCAAGGAATTTGTGGCACAACTTGACCAAAAGAAGGGATCAGTTGATAGGACACATTCTGAGACGTCAAGGGGTCACCAATTTAGTAATGGAGAGAAGTGTGGGGGTAAAACTCGCAGAGGGAGACCAAGAGATGAATAGCATAAACAGACTCAAATGGATTTAGGTTGCAGTAGTTACTTGAAGATGAAGAGGCTTACATGGAGAGCTGCATCAAACCAGTCTTCGAACTGAAGACCACAACAATAACATCTGTATGGTGCAAATAGTGGCAATTGACACCGAATAAGTTCAAAAAATAGCTGTTCATTTTATATTATAAAGAAATAGGGGAGACTGGATCACAGATATGATAAGCGAGTTGAGGTAGCAGCCATTAAACAACAGGTGTGATTTTTTTCTCCGCAGGGAATTCCAATGACCAACTCTCTTCCCCCGGTGCAAAAATATTTTCCTGACTTCCACCTGTATGGAGTGGAATGACCAATATAATAAATTAAGAGAACTCAGATCTTGCACAGAAAGATTTAAGTGTCTGTCTTTCCTGCACACTGCTCGTGTGTGGAATGGTAGACTCTGAAGGTGTTTTGATGAAACTTCGGCCAAGCACTTAAGTGTGAATTATCAAGTAGTCATACAGATGTAGATGGGAGACAGGGATATTACAGAAATGATAAGTGTAACATATGGTGAAGAAATAATAACTAGGGTAGAAACTTAAAAAAATTTAGGCGTCTATATTGAAGGGAGTTTAAACTCAAAAAACACATTTTGGAACTCCCAAAACAACCAATTTCAGCCACATCTGCACTTTGAATCATTGCCAATCTTGGGACGAAACAAGTCTGTAAGTTAATAGTTGCATATTTTCATTCAGAATTATATACTTTATGAATAATACCATCTTATAGATATCTGTTTTAGGAGTTAGGCATTTTGATTAGAGCTTCACAATATATTTATTCCTTCATGAAGTTTTTTGGTAACAAGCCACTGCAGTTCAAAAGGAACAGTGATAAACCTAAATTCAATAGTCAAAGTAAAAATGACACTTATTACTCCACATTAAGGTTGGCTTTAGGGCTAAAAGGGTGCACAATGCTGCCACAAAAATTTTTGGTCACCTATCCCTTGATATAAAATGTCTGACAGACAGCAAAATCAAATTTAAAAAGAAACTGAAGAAAAATTTCTCTTTGAGAAACCGCTAGAAACTGCTGCATTTCCAATCAATAAAAGTAATTAGTCAATGAATCTTTATATAAACTAAGAGGTTTTAACTTAGTCTGTGTGGTATTGAGTGAGGTCACAGAGTGTTAAAGGTGTAGAGCTAACATTGAGCAGAACTAAGGTTCAAACCCCATCCAGCAGTTAATATTATACAAGTGCCAGTATGTTTTCTTAGAAGTAGTCAACGCTAATATTCTCCACCATTCTCATTCAACTGAGATAATTCTTTGCCTCTAATGATAAACAATTCAATATAATGTTATACCCTATCTCTCGTTTACACTGTAATTTTCAAATTTTCACAAAGACACTATTGGATATGTAATATTTTATGAATAAATGAACTGGTTGCTGAATGAATGGTTGAAATACACACAAAAGTGATATTATGAGGAAAAAATTGCTAATGATTACAATTTTTTAAAACATGCTATACATAAACCTGTCAAATAATGAAGGAACCATTATTCAATAACTACTGAATTTCCAGATCTATTTCAAAGTTATTGATGTTTATAGCTTTTATCTATATTTTAGTTCAGGTGCAGTTGATACACCCAAGTGAGGTGGCACAGTGTTTAAGAGAACTTTATTTGTGGTCAGGAGGCATGGGCTTCAAATCCCGTTCCATTTTTCCAGGTTTAGGCTTTCTGTGGTTTTCCTGAAATAGAGTTCTCTGCTGTGATGAATGCTTTAAAAGAACATGGCTGATTTCATTCTCCACATATATTTTCTTTGAACTTGTGCTCCATTTCTAATGCTCTTATTATCCCAGAGATTTTAAATCCCAAGCCTCTTGTTTTCTTCGTGTCATTTTTAAACCTTTCTCCTAACGTCATTCTCTCTCATTTAAAAAGTACAAGCTGCACAAATAAATAGAATTTCCAAGAGAGATGTATAAAGGCTTTTGTAACTCCCAGCAACAGTGGGCATTGACGATGTATCACATTCATTTGGACCATTGATGGTCAAAATTATTGTGTTTGTTGTCATTTCCCAAATATTGAGAAAAATATGATGTGGCACTAACACCCAAAAAAGAAAAAAAAGAAATTGTTGTATTGTCTCAGTCTTTACTTGCGTAACTACAAAGTTTAATTTATGCGGGACATCTATCTCTTGATCCCTGTTTGCCTATTAATAGTGAGTAATTTTTATGTAATTGGTTACTGTTATTATTAGGATGTGGATACGCAAACAATACCTCCACCACGTGCAAAGTTTTCTGAACAAGTAACGCAGTGGGTTATATATGATGCATATCATGAAGATTTCTTAACACAACAGCGTGAAAAAGATAAGGAAAAGAAAGAGAAACCTGCAACATCTGGAGCTATGAAGAAAGAAGAAACAAAAAAGAAGGAGGTTCAAGTACTGGATGTAAACAGCCGAATGCTAATGGCTGTGAAGATACTGGAAAGAATGGTCAATCAGAACACATTTGATGAAATAGCACAAGGTAAAAATATTTTCTGGCTTTCATTCATTTTATTAATCCATTTGTAAATTACATGTACAAAATCTTTCTTAAATTGTGTTTGAGCACATGTTAGTCCTTATTTTTCAGCAGTCTCTACTATACAATGTTAGTCCTTATTCTTCAGCAGTTTCTACTACACAATGTAAGCAACACTTATAATAGTGGATTAGATGTGTCGCAACCATCTTATCTATGCTAATTCCTTCCCTACATTATTTTACCTTCTTCTTCCACCTTTAAGGTTTTTTCTTCTTTTAATGAATAAATTATTGTGTACACAGAACCTTTTCTCAGAAGTTAACTATTATGCTTGATCTTGAATTACAAAAACTTACCTAGGATGCAGACTGAGAAATATATCCTGTTTGTCCTGGAATTTGTACAGTTAAAGCAACATACCAATCTCTGCACAACTTTGAAATCTTATTAGGAGCTGACTGGATATTTATGGCAGTTTATCTTTTCTCCAGACAGTAACCCATTATAAATCTGTCTACATCATATGGCACATGTTGGAGGGTGCCTTGTACCCCTACTAGTCATTCCCTTTCTTGTTTCATTTGCAAATGAAGGAAAGAAATATTGAATTTATTTTTTTATTTGAGATATATATTCCATGGATCCAGTATGGCATGATTACGCATAGATGTGGAATGAGTCAAAGCAAATACAATATAGATATCATACAATACAATACATACTGGTATATTACACATGGTAGATGAATGATTCAATACAATACAATAACATATCTAAAAACAAAGTTGATGTGACTTACCAAACAAAAGCGCTGGCAGGTTGATAGATACACAAACATACACATAAAATTCAAGCTTTCGCAACCAACGGTTGCTTCTTCAGGAAAGAGGTAAGGAGAGGGAAAGACGAAAGGATGTGGGTTTTAAGGGACAGGGTAAGGAGTCATTCCAATCCCAGGAGCGGAAAGCTTACGTTAAGGGGGGAAAAGGACAGGTATAGACTCGCACACACACACACACACACACACACACACACATACATACAAGTAGACATTTGTAAAGGCAAAGAGTTTGGGCAGAGATGCCAGTCGAGGCAGAAGTACACAGGCAAAGATGTTGTTGAAAGACAGGTGAGGTATGAGTGGCGACAACTTGAAATTAGCGGAGGTTGAGAGGCCTGGCAGATAATGAGAAGAGAGGATATACTGGAGGGCAAGTTCCCATCTCCGGAGTTCTGACAGGTTGGTGCTAGTGGGAAGTATCCAGATAACCTGGACGGTGTAACACTGTGCCAAGATGTGCTGGCTGTGCACCAAGGCATGTTTAGCCACAGGGTGATCCTCATTACCAACAAACACTGTCTGCCTGTGTCCATTCATGCAAATGGACAGTTTGTTGCTGGTCACTCCCACATAGAAAGCTTCACAGTGTAGGCAGGTCAGCTGGTAAATCGTGTGGATGCTTTCACACGTGGCTCTGCCTTTGATCGTGTGCATCTTCTGGGTTACAGGACTGGAGTAGGTGGTGGTGGGAGGGTGCATGGGACAGGTTTTACATCGGGGGCGGTTACAAGGGTAGGAGCCAGAGGGTAGGGAAGGTGGTTTGGGGATTTCATAGGGATGAACTAAGAGGTTTCCTCCGCAGTCAATAAAGCAGCAGCCTCGGTGCGACTATGCATTCTGGCAGACAAGTGCACTTCCCTGCCCGCTACAGAGAGGAACATCCGAGCTCTGCTCTCACCAAGGGGGCTCATGTGGCGACTACCGCACACATCGATCGCAGCCAATGTGTAAAATTCGCACCAACCACAGAGATCATTCTCCACATTTTGCATGGGAGTCACAGAGAAGAGAGCCGTCGACTGTGATTCTCATACCTACCTTTTTACTCTTTGTTGTTGATTCTGTTTTATATATTCTCTTACTTGACAACCTGTTATATGTGAGAGAAATAAAAAAGAAACTTGAGTTCAGACTCCATTAGTTTCCGATTTCTAACTGTGCTTGCGTGGGTACACACCTACTTACGTAACAGGCTTCACAGTAACATACTTCATTCTGTCAGGGAATATACCTTGATTTAGAGAGGCATTGAATATACGAGCTAGAACTTTATAGAGTTAGTTACAGCTCGCTTTTAGCAGTTTGCTGGAAATATTGTCTACACCCAATAAATTTTTACTTTTTAGAGAAACTATGGTTTTTCTTACTTCTTGCACAGTTATGGGGGCCATACCTATCATGTCAATAGAGTTAGGGAAAAGTTCTTTCAGAGATTTTATTGCATTTTCTGAAGAGCCTTTGCATGTTGTTTTGTCAGCAACAGTTAAAAAGTGCTCATTAAAGATTTTAGCTACAATATCTTGATTTTGAACTAGCTTACCTTTATTGTTAAAAGAGCAATATTTTTAGTCTTGTTGGGATAATTTGCACTAGTCTCATTTCATATCAGTTCCCATATAGTTTTGATTTTATTAGTGGAGTTATTAATTATTGAGCACAGATACATACTTTTTGATTTCTGAATGACTTTATTCAGTATCTTACAGTATTTTTTTATAGTTATTTAAAAGGTTAGGGACATCTGATTTTTTAAAGGCATTGTACAACTCTCTCTTTCTTTTGCAGGAAATCCTAATTCCAGTGGTAATCCAAGGCTTGTTGGTGGATTTTTTAGTATGGGTTTTATATATTCTTTATTGGAAGGTACTTTCAAATATTAGAGCCACTTCATTATTGAAAAAGTTGTATTTGGAATTGGCATTTTCTACATTATATACTGGACCCCAGTCTATGTTTTGGAGATGTGATTTAAAGATCTCAGTAGTTTCATCAGTAGATTTCCAAGTAATTTTCCAGTTAGGACCACTATTATTCTCACAAATATTTGAATTGTTAATGGTGAGTCTTTGTCCATCAGGGTCAGAGAGACCATTCAGGACTTGCCTGACAGCTATATCATCAATCTTGGTTATGTCAATAAATACATTATCATTTAATTATTTTGTTCGTGAAGTTATCCTGGTGCGAAAATTTACAACAGAAGCGAGATTATATGAGGAATCAAGTTCTCAATGTCTATTCTGTCTCTGCAGTTCGTTAGGAAATTTGCATTGAAGTCTCCAACAACTGTGACATCTCTACTGAGTTTAAATATGTATGTTAAGAGTGCATCAAAGTTTTTCAAGAAAATAGTTAAGTTACCTGAAGGTGCCCTGTATAAAGCTACAACTGTTATATAAGAATTATTTAAAGCCAGCTCTATGGCACACACTTCAAACTGTTGATCTATACAAAAATACTGCTCATTAATTACACTAAATGCGTTTCTGTTTCTGACATAAATTGCTACTCAACCTTTTTCTATGAATTTTCTACAGTAAGATGTTGCTAAGCAGTAATTATCTATAGCAATTTTTTCAATATCTGACATAACATGGTGCTCACTAAAGCACAGAACATGGGCACAATCTATACCTTGTGGCTCCTGGATTTTAATTAAGAGTTCATTAATCTTGTTCGTCAGGCTACATATGTTTTGATGGTAAATAGTCAGATTTTGATTTCCAGAACCACTTTCATATTTATCCCTAAAAATGAAATATGAGTTGACAGAGTGGGTTTGGTATTTTTCACTATCCATTTATTTGTCATTTAGGAGATGTTCTTTTCTAGGCACTGGGCCATAACAATCTGACCTTTGTCAAAGTAATTGATGTCAGTGGAATTTGCCATTTGCTGCCTCTGTCATCACTTAAGTGATTCCCCATTTATCTCTGCTCCACTTACCGTACCATGTGCCCTCAACACCAGTAGGTGGCATATTCATCTATGGTGGGAGAGAGCCATAATGTTTTGGCTCACCGGTGTAGTGCAACAGCTGTTGGCCATTTGTTTCTATCCCCAGACAACTTCTGTGGTGCAGATTTAAAAGCAATAGGTAACTTTTTGTCTAACCATGTCAGTCAAATATTGTCAATAAAATATACTGGCTAGTTTGGTTTAGACTACAGAAGGGAAGAATTGTAACACATAGAGTCACAAACAATGATTCAATTACAGTCTTTAGAGAGAAGTTACAGAAATAATATTGGGAACAGATGTATGAACGAGATAGTGCAGATGGAAAAGTAAACTTTTTTTAAACACACTTCTACAGCACTTACAGATTAGAGTTTTTCATACTAAGGACAGAGAATTCTGCTAAATAGGTCAAGAGCTCACTACATTGAGGAAGTAGCTACATGGATTACAGGGGCTATGTGCAGGGGACTGGATGGTTTTTTAGGTTAGAGGGTCTTGGGAAAGTGCAGAAAGGGCTTCAGTTGCAAAGGATACACGACACTTACAGGAGAAGGGTAGACTTAGGACCAATCAATATTGCAGTTGTAAACTATTGTATCTGTGTTGGAAAAGAACCAGAGCTCTAAGCGATAACAGAGAGTACTGAATCTCAAATTGTTATAGGTAGGGAAAGCTGACTAAAGTCGGAGATCAGTTCAGGCAAAATTTTTGCAACAGGCATAACTGTGTTTGGATGGTGGAGTATGTATTGTTGTGAGAAATAGTTTATCCTGTAGTGAAATTGAAATGGGTAGTTCCTATGAAATAGTATGGGTGGAGGTTATACTTGCCAACTGGAATAAATTAGCTATTGATTCCTTTTATTGACCTCCTGACTCAGATGATACAGGTGTTGACTAATTCAAAGAAAACTTGGGTGTCATTACAAATAGGTACAGCTGTAGTTGGTGGAGTCTTCTACCAGCCCATGATATGTTGGCAAAAATACATGTTAAAAGTCGGTAGTAGTCATAAAACACAATCCAAAACTGTTCTGAAAGTTTTCTCAGAAAATTATTTTGGACAACTAGTTCAGGGGCCCACGTGAAATCTAAATGGTTGCGAAAACATACTTGACCTCTTAGCAACAAATAATCCTGATCAAATAATGAGCATCATGACAGATTCAGTGATTAGTGACCACAAGGTTGTTGTAGCTAGATTGAATACCATAACATCCAAACTCAACAAAAACAAATGCAAAATGCACCCATTTAAAAAGCTGATAAAAATTTGCTTAACACCTTCCTCAGTCTCCACTCCTTCCAATGTGACTGTGGAAGTCTGGATCAGATGTGGTTTAAATTCAGTGTCACTGGCAATGAAATATATATACCAAACAAATTATTAAAAGATGGTACTGATCCACCATGGTACACAAAACAGGTCAGAATGCTGTTGCAGAAGCAATGAAAAAGCATGCCAATTTAAAAGAATGCAAAATTCCCAAGACTTGCAAAGTTTTGCAGAAGCTCAAAATTTAGTGAGTACTTCAATGCAAGATGCTTTTAATAGTTTCCACAATGAAACTCTGTTTCAAAATCTAGCAGAAAACCCAAAGAGATTCTGATTATAAATAAAGTACACCAGTGGGAAGAGGCAATCAATACTGTCACTGCACTAAAGCAGAGTTATTAAATACAACTTTCTGAAACGCCTTCACAAAAGGAGACAAGTAACTAATCCAGAATTTGCATCAAGAACAAATGCCAACATGAGTAACGTAGAAATGGATATCCTTGGTATAGTGAAGCAGCTTAAAATACTTAAGACAAGCAAGGCTTCCGGTCCAGAATATATACCAGTCAGGTTCCTTTCAGAGTATTCTGATAAAATAGTTCCATACTTAAAAATCATATACCACTGTTCCCTCATAGAAAGATCTGCACACAAAGACTGGAAAGTTGCACAAGTCACACACACCACTAATCAAAAAAGGGGATAGGATTAATCCAATGAATTACAGATCCATATCAGTAATTCAAATTTACAGTAGGATTTTGGAACATATACTGTGCTCAAACATTATGAATCACCTGGAAGAAAACGATTTATTGACAGATAGCTAATATGGATACAGAAAATGCAGTTCTTGTGAAACACAATTAGCTCTTTATTCTCAAGAAGTAATGACTGGTATCAACAGGAATGTCAAATTGATCCCATATTTTTAAATTCCCAGCAGGCTCTTGAAACTATTCCTCACAAGTGACTTTTAATTAAACTGTGTGCCCGGCTGGATTCATGTGACTGGATTCACTATTTACTACCAGAAAGGTTGCAATTCATAATAATTGAGAAAAAGTCACCAACTTAAACAAAAGTAATATCTGGCATTCCTCAAGGAAGTCTTGTAGGCCCTCAGTTGTTCCTGATCTTCAAAATGAACTAGGTGACAATCTGAGCAGTCCTCTTAGATTGTTTGAAGGTGATGCTGTCATTTACTATCATGTAAAGTCATCACATGGTCAAAATGAATTGCAAAATGATTTGCACAAGATATATGTATCGTGCAAAAAGTGGCAGCTGACTCTAAAGCAAGAAAAGTGTGAAGTCATCCACAGAAGCACCAAAAAGAATCCACTACATTTCAGTTATATGAAAAATCAGACAAACCTAAAGGCTGTAAATTCAACTAAGTACATAGGGATTACAGTTACAAATAATCTAAATTGTAACTGTCACATAGATAATGTTGTGGGGAAAGCATACCAAAGCCTGAGACATATTTGCAGAGCACGTAGAAAATGTAACCAGTCTACTAAAGAGACTGCTTACATTACACTTGTCTGGTCTCTTCTGGAGTATTGCTAGGTGGTGTGTGATCTGATTTAGATAGGTTTGATGGAGGACATTTAAAAAGTTCTCTTCAGAATATGGTAATACTTTGTTGGTGCCCACTTACATAGGGAGAAATGATGTCATAATAAAGTAAGAGAAATCGAAGCTCACATGGAAAAATTTAAGTGTTCCTTTTTCTCACTCACTGTTCAGGAGTGGAATGATAGAGAAGTAGCTTAAAAGTGATTCAATGACCCCTCTGCCAGGCACTTAATTGTAAATAGCAGAGTAATCATGTAGATGTAGATGTAATTTTAAAGGACAGGCAGTAGTCAAGAGACGAAAATCCATTACCACCAGAAGTGTAAAATCCTCCAGTGTGCCATTCAAAAAGGGAAATGTGCATTGTGTACAAAAATAAAACATTCCAAGGATAAGGAGAAAAAACTGAACCATTATTAGATAAGAATCAAACAAAAATAATGATATGAATGATACTGAGTTGCCAGAAAATATCTGTGTCAGAAATGTGCTCTCGATGGAATCATTGTCCACCAAATTCACTGAATACTTCCTCATAGTGGCACTGGACCCACTCATTAACAACAAAGGACAGATGCACTATATTTATGTCTACAGACATTGATGCCACCAACAGACATTCTTCCTTAAGGTGACCACAGAGTTATTTACTTCTCTAAAAGTTTGTAATTCTTCTGGCTGTGAGGGTGTTTCAAGCTGTGCTCAAGTTGACAAAAATTCCATTCGTAAATATGGAGTTTAAAGGGGATAATGTACCACACTTTGTAACAAAAAAGCTAGAATGGAATTCAGTAAAAGCTGCAGGCATTGTTATCATGAAAAATGCTGATAGTGTCCAGAGGAGACAATATTTAGCGTCAAACGTGTTGGCGTTGTCAGTGCCGACAAACTGTCCATCAGCACACTAAGGCATGACATGTCTGATCACCAAGCTTTTGTGCCTGCTAGACACTGAATTGGCAGTAAAATAGTGAACTGTTTAATCAACTAATATGTGGGTAGAAACTGAAGATTCATGTGAAACATTATGGAAGATAAACTTCAGGTTTGTTGCTGACAGTTATACACAAACGTGAGGAATACATAACCAAAATGTTTGAAAGGGGGTTTATAAACACTATTAAGAAGAGGGACAACATAGAATGCTATAAAATGTTATCAAAGACTTAAAAATTTTATATACTACTTTCCAAGGTAAATATACAGTGTGTCTTACGAAAGACACCCAGGAGGGGTCCACGAGTCAAGCAGTGCACTTGCCAGCTGTTGCTGCTGCATCTGCTGGTTGTCACTCTGTATAGTTCTCAGACACAAATACTTTGCACGTATCCCCTACGCTGTGCAACAGTGTATCGGTGTTGTCTTTTTAGTTTTTTGTGTTGTCTAATTGCTTCAAATATTGTTTCATGTCCGGGGCTTTCCGTGACCGTATGTCGCTGAGTCCAGTCCTCAGCAAGAAACACTATGCATGTCTTCTATACTGTGTGACTGATTGTTTGAGTGATTTGTTTTGAGTTTCCTGTTGGGTTTCCATTTGGTATGGTATACACGAAGGATCAATGAGTTTTTCTTGTGTTGAACTACACAAAAACATAATAATATGTGGAATGTCGGCTTGTATTCGTACAAAAATTTCCCAGTGATCAAACAATACACAGATTAGTGAAGAAATTTCAAGAAACTGGATCTGTGTTAGACAAACTTGAGCCTAGAGAACCTAGTGTATTGAACAAAAATAAATTAGACAAGATAGGGGAGGCCTTGGAAAGAGGACCAAGAAAATCACTACACCATTTGGCACTTCAGACTGGTGTGTCAAGAGCATCTGATCACAGAGCTGTGCACAAACTGAAATTGAAACCATACGAACTACTGGTAGTGCATTAACTGAGGAACCCAGATACTGTTGACCGAGCGAGGTGGCGCAGTTGCTAGCACACTGGCCCCCCATTTGGGAGGACGATGGTTCAATCCCACGTCTGGCCATCCTGATTTAGGTTTACCGTGATTTCCCTAAATTGCTCCAGGCAAATGCCGGGATAGTTCCTTTGAAAGGGCATGGCTGACTTCCTTCCCCATCCTTCCCTAATCCGATAAGACCGATGACCTCGCTGTCTGGTCTCCTCCCCCAAACAACCCAACCCAACCCAGATACTGTTGCTTGATATTGTTATTGCAGCTAGCTGTTACAGTTCATGCATGATGGGGAATCTAATCCTGAGATGCTTTTTTTCTGGGAAATATGGCTACATTTATCAGGGTACATAAATTCTCAGAACAATCAATGTTGGAGCTCCAAAAATCCTCATGAATTACAACAACAACATGATGTGAAAACAGGACTGTGGTGACCAATCTTTTTCCACAAAACACTACATTCTGAGAGGTATGTGAACAATACACATCATGTAATTCTTCAGCCTTTCCTGGTAGTCTGTTGACATGTTGAATAATCAGGATCTGTGCTGAATGTTCGTGTCATTCTCGCATGACATTTTGATGGCATAACTCACTCTCTTCTTCAGGTGCTACAGAGAGTGGTCCTTGGGCGCATTGAGTCCAGTATTTATGTCTGGATCGTGCTGGGTGCTCCATAATTGGTCCATGCCATGCTGAGTGTTCTGTCCATGGTCCGTGCCCACCATGCGTGTCTCCAATGGTCCTCTCTGGTTGCTGGTGTTTTGACTGCCATCCGCACCCAGCTCGGCCATCCTCTGGGTTTGTGTTCATTATCTGAGATGTGTCAAAGCCATTGTGTAATGTCTAGTGCTCTGTTACATGGCTGTTTCCTTGGTCTCCACATCTGTTTCTTGCTGGGCGTTCTGTAACCAGTCCAGTTACCAGCAAACAGAAGATACAGTGATGGGCAGTCCTCTATGGCCAGTGGTGGCCGTCCTGTTTATGGAAAGGTTTGAAGAGAAGGCACTTACATCGGCCACATATCAACCCAAGTGCTTTTTCAGGTATGTGGCTGATACCTTTGTCATCTGGCCCCATGGTGGGGAGAAGCTAGATGATTTTCTGGAACATCTGAATTCATGCCACCCAAATATAAAATTCACAGTGGAACTGGAGAAGGATGGACAATCACATTCCTGGATGTGCTAGTCAATAGGAAGGCAGATGGCACAATGTGTACCACAAACTTACACACACTGACTTATACCTGGAAGCTGATAGCAGCTACCGTCCAGCACAGAAGAATGGAGTGCTCAAAACTCTGGTCCACAGGGCACATATTCTGTCAGATGCTGACAGTTTGGCATCGGAAATAGAACACATACAATCGGTGTTCAGCAAAAATAGGTTTTCCTCTAGAGACATCCAGAAGGCGCTTTGACCTGTCAGTCAGCCACAGGATCCAGAAGAAGAACCAGAAGAGGGGAAATAAATGCCATACCTGCCATATGCTGGACTGATCTCTGTCAAAATCAGCACAATTCTCATGAAACATGACATCAGGAACGTATTTCGTCCACCCACCAAAACTGGGACAATACTGGGAAATGTGAAGGATGATGTGGGGCTATACAAGCAAGGTATTTACAACATGCCGTGGTGGTGTGGGATGCCATAAATTGGCAAGACTACCAGCACTGTGGTCATCAGGTGTAAAGAACACCAGACTCAGACAGGCAACCAAATCAGCCACAGTGAAACACTCTCTAGATATTGGTCACTCAATGAACTACAGTGACACTAAAATTGTCACACAGACCCCAAGATACTGGGATAATGTCATAAAAGAATCCATCGAGATAAAGATCATGGTGAATCTCATCGACCATGACACTGTATACCGACTCAGCACTGCCTTGGCTCTTGAGATCCTGAAAACTCAATGGAAGATACTTTGAGATTTTGCAAGAAACAAAAGTGCAGACCCAGGAAACAGCCCTGAGACAGAGCTACAGATATTATAGGTCGGATTTGACACACCTCAGATGACGACCACAAACCCAGAGTATAGCCGAACTGGGTGCAGATGGCAGTCATAACGCCAGCTGCCAGAGAGGGCCATTTTGTCTGCTCTTGGTGAGCGTGGATCATGGATGGAACACCCAACGCAGCATGGACGGGTTTGGAATGCCCAGTGAGAAATAGAAGTGGATACCGAGGTAACAGCCATGTGACAGAGCACCAGACATTACACATCGGATTTGACACAACTCGGATAATGATCACGACCCCAGAGGATGGCCGAACTGCATATGGATGGCAGTCGAAACAAAGGCGACCAGAGAAGACCATTGGAGTCGTGCCTCGCGGGCACAGAACGTGGACAGAACATTGATTACAGAGCGCTAAGCACCACCCAAGCATAAATATTGGACTTGGTCCACCCAAGGACCGTTCTCGGATAGCATCTGAAGAAGACAGCGAGTTACGCCATTGATATGTCATGCAAGAATGATGCGAACATCTGGCAGAGATCCCAATTATTCAACATGTCAATATATTTCATCCTTTTTTTCAGGAACTAACACCTAACAAAAAGATGTACAGTTATTTCATGTAGGACAATGCAAAATCATACATCGTCAATGCTTCTGTGACAGCAATATGAAGTGTTTTAATGATAGGATAGTTGACTAGCCTGCTCATTCTCCAGATCTAAATCCATGTGGTTTTTATCTTTGGGGAATGTTCAAAAGCAATGTGTATGCAAGCAGTCCCCAGATGCTCGAAGGGTTGGAAGACGGGGTTGGCTAGTCATTTCCCAGACTTTGGCAGCCAAAATTCGTCGAGTGTTTGCTAATGTTTCAGGAGATGTCTGACTGCTCTTAGCACAGAGGAACATCATTTTGAACACCTGCTGTAAATAAAGGTAAGCTTACAGTAATCATATGGCAGCATTGTTTATGCTTAACTCAGGGGAATCGCATGCATTGCCAACTACGAGCATATTAGTGCCTGAGAGTTGGACATGGCGGCAGCCAGCGGATGTAGAGGCAGTGGCTGTTGGTCATGCTGCACGTCTCACAGACCACTGCCGGGCATGATCCATGAGACACCATACAAAATTCTGAAAAGTTGTAACACAGTGTCAGTGAATAAAGTTCAGTTTTAAATACAAGCCAAAGACACAATCAGTAATGACTTGTGTTCATAAAGAGGTGGAAATTGATCCTCAGGGGAAAAAAGTCTCTGTGTAGCAGCATCAAGATCAGTGCCTGATATACAGTGATAATATCAGCAGCAATGTGACAGTATTTGATAATGAAGAATACAGTGTGCCAGGTTTTGCAAAGAAAAAGTTATGTTGCATTATTTGGAGATGCATGTACTTTTTGAGTTCTGTTTTTGGATTCTGCTACAGATAATATGTGCATCTGAGCTGCTGTTAAACCAGCAGTGAAACCATAAATGTGCACAAAGGATGTGCCAACTTTTCATAAAGAGACACTGTGCTTGTCTTAGTATATGCTAATGAAGCCAGCACATTTATTTACTACTTTTCACACCATAACTATTACAGTTCATAAACATAATAGTCTTGAGCCTGCCTGTGAGGCACAACTTAGCGAACTTATCTGTGCAAATACAGAGATCTGTAGTACCAGCCAAATACTGCCAAACTTATGCACAAAATTTAAAAATGTCATACTTCGGACACTAATATTTTACAAAATAAACTGTTTTACAAATCATGGGCAGCATCTAAAGCAGAGGGGTAAGAAGAGAACCACAGCCTCTCATGAACAGAGCAGCTCAAGTATAAAACTAAGACAATAATGAAGTGATGGAATAGGAACTGATTAAACACAGCCAAACTCACCTAGAATTAAGCAAAATCCACCAGACAGTGGGATTATCAATAGAAAAGCCTCAACAGAAGAAAGGCAGATAGTGATACAGAACACGTGGGCCATACAATGTGTGTTGTCTATGGTTCCAATAAACATTACATTAGAACTGAAGGTGAGTGGGCTGTAGACATCTCTGTAACTGTCAAGAGAATGATAATAGTGTACTGAAAATCTAACTTCATAATTTTCAGTCCATACACAACAACAAAAAATGTATTAAAGGTGTTAATGATAAGTGAATTGTAGGAGGTTTCCATATTATGTCGTTTAAAGACTGGCTGCCTTGAGACTCAGTTTACCCAATCTCACTGCAAAACTTTACTTTTACTGAGTCCTAGTGCAGATCTTAACAACTGTTGTGGATGAGTATCTATACACTATCTAAATGATACAGAATTCAATAGTGTAACTAACATACTCTCATTGAGGCCTGCTGCACACAGCACACAACAGAGACACAGCAAAGCCCCAGAGTGTCCCCATTTCAGCACATAACACTGATTGCTGCACAGCACTCTGAGTTTGAAAGGAAATGGCAGTTTTACAGTTGACTTAGAGTTGTTAATGGGAAACCTGTTACAGTGAGAAAACCTCTATTATCAGCTTCCTCTTATTTCAGTTATAAACAGCTGATTGTGGAACTTTTCATAACCAGTAAGGTAAACAACTTTCTGGGCAATAGAATGGAACTCCTTACATTTTGAAGATAATGAGGCACTTCCATTATTAAAAACTTAGCACAATTCTACCCTAAATGTAAAATCACTGATAATGAGAAAAAGTTTTTAACTACTGGCTTTCTAATCCTCATCAAACAGTGGAATGTGCATTTGGTATATTGAGTTCCAGGTTTTGTGTGCAAATGATCTTTTGAGTATGAGCTGGGGACTGAAGATAGAATAGTGACAGCTACATGCATACTGCATAATTGTTTGTTGACTCAGAACATTATATCAAGTGATCTCGTTGGGGAGGACATGGGACCTCTGACAAGGGTAAGGCCTCAGACATGGCCACCTGATTCAGCTCATATTTGGCACATTGCTTGTGCACAAACTAAAATTGATATGTTTTTGAGAAAACTGCCTTAAAGTCCATGACATGCAGTTGACTCAGAATTGATAGTATCGATAGATAATTGAAGGTAGGGCATTTTCATCAGCTTGCATTGGATATTTTCCTAGAGTCAAGGAGGAACTTTGACCACCGCTTATGCACCCATAAGGTATGTGCTGTTAAACGAAAGCACCACTGTTGTAGCAACCAAGGAGTCTGGCTGCAGAGCAGAGAACTTGTGTTCAATTCCCAGTTGCAGTCTGCAAATTTTTATTTGCAGTTTTTTCTCTTTCAAAGCTGGTAAACATAAGAGGCTTAATAAGGTAAATAAATCAATGGGGAATAATAAAAAGGTAGGCAAATAAATTTCTCAAATGACTTCAATTAGTGAAAAATAAAAAATTTAATCCTGGCCAATTTACAGTGTTTCTTTCATTCGCCCTATTACATGTGTGTTTGTGAACCCCATGTATGATGTTGATGAAAAATGCTCAGTTTTGATCCTGTCAGCATTTTGTGTTCTGCTTCTGTCAGCTGCTGCTGGAGTGCATCCGTTTGTTGTTGCAGCATGCAGACTTGCTCCACAAGTGGAAGTTGTTGCTCTCTTGTAAGGGCAGAAGAAGTCACCATTGTGACATCACTATAGGATTTTGCCATTTTGAAAAACTCTGTATACTGTATCAGCAATGTCCAGCTGTGAAAGCATGTCACTCTTATTCTTAGAAATCACAGGAAATGGCAGTTTCTTATCTGTAATAAAATGTTTGTCAGTTACAGCACGACTTTTAGCTGGCTAGCTTTTGCATAGCCCTATTATTGTGTAAAGTAAACAGACATCACACTGGAGAAAAAGAATTTATTAGTCTCGGAGTTATCACCGCTTTGAAATTGAATAATGATACAGCTCTGTTTTCTCACTACAGCGAATAATTCAGAACAGCAAAAACATGAATAACCTTAGACAGTAATCGGGTTAAAAGTATAGCTAGGGAAAAGTAATTACATGAGGTGCACATATCAAAGACAGGAATTTTTAAACAGAGAGTAACAAAGATTGCATGGAGAAATAAACACAGCGCCTCTGGCGGTTGGCCACGGAACTGTTTGAGAGCTACGATGCACCTGTTAGAATACTGAACATTGAAACATAACACTGTATGGTCGCGCCTTGAAACCGATGTGCGCAATGACTACAGATGACGTCATGGTATATGCTATAAGCCGATGTTTGGTACCTAGGCTCACAAGGCAGTATTCTTTGCTGATGACTGGGTGATTACAATAGATTTTGATATACAGATATAATAGATTTTGACAGCAGTAATACAGTAGCACTAAATGTTTACTTACAGTTAGTAATTTAGAAATGTTCAGTATTCAAGTGCCATCATTAGTAATCAACGTATATTTAAATAATTTGTGTTTACAGCACAATATAGTTACAGAGGTGTGTGTCTGTGTGTGTGTGTGTGTGTGTGTGTGTGTGAGAGAGAGAGAGAGAGAGAGAGAGAGAGAGAGAGTGTATGTGTGTGTTTGTGTGTACTTTAGCTCATCAAAGAACTTCTTCCTTATCAAAGAAATTCTTCCAAAAGCTATTGAAGTTTTCGTTCTCTTTTGTGTGTGCCTGTTATGGCCCAATAGTTCTGCTACTCAGTGAGTAGTCTCCTTTTCTCCAGATTAATAGCATTCTGCCAGAACTATCCAAACTGTATTTGAAGTAAATAGTAAAGTGACTAAATTTTTGGACCTGTGGGTTCAAAAATAATATGAAATGGGACATAAATGTGGTACACATTACTTTAAATCTGAAAAAAAGTTGTTAAACCCTAAAAATTATAAAATTCTGTATAAGCGTGCAGGTGCAGTGTACACTTTCTTTCACATCAAAAATATGGACTCATATTCTAGGGTAACTCTCCTGCAGTGTCTTTTTCTTGTGCCTGTATGCAACTCAACATGTCATGTGTACAGTGAGTAGCAATGTATCTTTTCTTTATATTGTTCATATTCCAATCTGGAGTCTCTATTGTTTGATTAGGCCTTTCTTTAAAATATTAAAGATACCACCAGAGCCGAGTATGTACATTGTAGAAACAATTACTATTCATTAAGAAACATGAAATTAGTAAGGAAACTATTGTAAAAATTCAGATATAAGCAATAATTGCATAAGACAACATAATCTTCTTCTTAAGCCAACAAACACTTACAGATATCAAAAAGGAATCTATCACATGTATATAAAACATTCCAACAACTTACTAATATAATAAAATCTGTCATTTATGTAAAAAATCAATTAGGATGCAACTAAGGACATACCTACACCACATTATCTAATCAATAAGAGTATATTTTGTCAACATATAATGGTAGTATAGGCTTCATTTCTCAATTTACAAATTAAATGCTAACTTCAAGGCTTATAATTGTATGCATGAATTTAAACCTATAATTATTTGAAACAGAATGTGCAAATGTAAAAAAATGCTGATAGCCTTAGGTTTAAGATGTCCAGTATCACGAAAAATCCCATGTTCTATGTGATACTACATAATATCAGTAATAATAATAATAATAATAATAATCGTGTGCTGACCTGATAAGATAAACTTTAAGGTATTTTTGTAATCAGTAACTCATGGCATATTTCCTTACAGACCCAAGTATTCTGTAGTAATAGCTGTCTGTCAAACAAGAGAGAAGCAAATCACCTCTAATAAGAAAGCTATTTCATTCCTTCCAGTCTTTTTGAATTGATTTGAGAAAGCAGCCTTTAATTGAATACTGACTCATTTTACCGAGCAGAACTTGATAAATGCCTCTCATTTTGACTTCATTAAAAATTATAGGAGAAAAATATGTTTTGATATATTTTGATAATTTGAATCAATATTAATTTGTTATCCAGTTAAATTCCAAGTAAGAAACTTCCAGGTGGGTTAAGAATGTGTGCCAGACCAAGAGTTGATTCCAGGAACTTTGCCATTTGCAGGCAAGTGTTCTGCCAACTGAACTATCCAAGCATGTTTCACAATCTGTCTTCACAACTTTACTTCCACCAGTACCTCATCACATTCCTTCCAAACTTCACAGAAGATCTCCTGCATAACGTGCAATACTATCACTCCAGGAAGAAAGGGTTTTCCAGAGACATGCCTTATCCACAGTCTGGGGGACTGTTTCCAGAATAAATGTTCACTCTGCAGTAGAGTGTGTGCTGATATGATTCTTCCTGATAGATTAAAACAAGTCTGGAAGATAGGAGATGAGGTGCTGCTGGAAGAAACTGTGGGAACGGGTTGTGAACCATGCTTGGGAGCTCAGTGAGTAGAGCACTTGCCCACAAAAGGCCAAGGTCCTAGGTTCAAGTCCTGGTCCCACACACAGTTTTAACCTGCCAGGAAGTTTCTTACTTGGAACTGAACTGAATAACAAGTTAAAATTGACTCAAAAATCAAAAATTAATTATGAAGCTTAGTTCAGGACATTTTGCTCCTATATCTCTCCATTGCATTGACCTAAAGGCAATGGTTTTATTTTGAAATTTTAACTCTCTTTTTTTCTTTTGTTCTTGTCAGATTATGCTGTAGAGAAGTGCATCTGAAGAAAATAAAGTATTCATTCAGCAGAGTATAATATTGTGTGAAATTTTTTAATGAACATTTAACAGAAGCTACTTTAAATATCTTACAATTCCTATATTCATTCACCATTATGTTTAATTCTTAAATAGCCTTTGTATCTGATAATAAAAATCATGTGTAGGTGCAGTGTGACTAAGATTCAGAATTAAGAATTCTGTGCAGAATACATCCAATGATAAACATAGAGGCAAAAGATTGCCATCATAAGGTGCACTGATGAACTGACTGCTTGGGAACAGGTGTAGTGTTTTTATCTCTTTTCCCCTTCCCTTCGATCTGCCATTTAGTCTACCATCCGTGTCCAGCATCTTCCCAAATAAGTAAACCCTTTATCAGTTGTGACAGTGGCTACATCTTTATGAAGCCCTGGGAATTGACAGTTAGTCTGATTAAGTAGAGAAAAGAGATACCCTACAAGAAACTGACTTTGGCAGCAGATGGAGGAACAGCATGCATACGTGGGTGTGAAGTGAGGATGGAGCAGTGTGTCAGCATGAGGAGAGAGGGAGGAGATGATGGTTGTGGATGGCAGATAGATTGCCAGATAGGAGGATGGTAGAGAGAGAGGAGAGAGAGAAAAGTGTCACACTGGTCCCCAAGTGGTCAGTTCATCAGCATACATCGTGATAGCAATGTGATGGGTTGCCAAATATTTTTCTTGACATATTCTCAGGGCCAACCATTCACGTGTGTCCTATTTTCTCATGAAGTATGCTGGGTGAAACTGAAGATTCACATAAAAGGAAAATTGATAATCCTTACAAATTCAAAAGCAGAATGAAAAACATACCTCACTAGCCACTCCTACAAATTATCAGATAATCTATATTCAGAGATTTAAAATTCCTACAAGCTACATGGCAAGCAGCAAAATCCATCACAGAGTTCCATTAGAACTAGCAGTGTCTTCAAAATGGCCTTTATCATCACAGATGTAGGTAACAAATTTCTTTGAAAAATACCAATGTGTTCTTGTACATGTTACGTTATCTAATATGCCTGAGGAAGTAGCAGGTTTTCTGATGTAACAGCTTTCTTGCCTGTGTATCAGGTTAGATTTAACTTATGTAAGCATAGTTAGTATTAAGTCATACAATGCTAGTTTATTGTTAATACAATGTACAGCCTAAGTTTCTGAAAATTCCTTCACTTTTGTATGTGTACATTCACTCATTTCATATCCTTGAAGTTTCTTGATGGAGTCTACAGAACATGATGAATGAATGAAAAGTAATTATAAAACTGTTTACATTTGCTTAGAGACCTGATGTGAATAAACTGTTGGGTTTAATTTTCGCTAAACTTTCATTCCTACACGTTAGCATGCATGGATCTTATTCCATGGCTATGGATTGAGCTGTTAGTGTCAAAATTATCTTTTTTGATGTGCGTAACATATTGGTATCTGTACTCACATGGTATAATTGAAATGGTAGGGAGTGAGGATTGAGGAGTGGTAAGGATCTGAGCATAAAGAAAATAATCATTTTAACATATAATTTTAGCAGAGAGACCAAATTTAACCTCAACAAATGAGCCATAATTACTCATCAGAAAGAACCAACTCTAAAATAAACTAGTGGAAACACCCTAAATTTGAAAAAAATAATAAAAAATAAAAAATTGGAAAATCCAAAAAATTGAATTATAGTTTCTATCATAGTACAGAGAATTTCTTTTTTTTTATATAATAAAACCCAAACTATGTAAACTTCTTAAGTATTGGAAAATTGCCTTGGAGGCATTTCCTGGGTCTAACAATAGTTTTGGCTACTTGGAAATTGATATTACAAAGACCACAATGTGCAAAAAAATGCTGGGGGGGGGGGGGGGGGGGGGAAATCTGAAACACATGGATTAATCAACACATGGTAACCAACTTGAGCTCAGCCCATGCCCCAAACAATTGCTCATTTCAGTACTGATTCCAGAACAAACAATGTATTAAATTTACATATGATATAAGTGGTGTCAAATAGTACAGGTGCCTCTAATCGAAAATGGGAAAATGAGGGCAGATAACTGAGTCCATTTGACCTGCGAGTACTTCGGGTTAACAGAGTAGAATTTGCATAACAAAATAAATTACAACACACGTGGGTCTTTTGATCTTAAGTGACAATGAAAAATGAAAGATACCTAAGCCAGAGAGGACGAAAAACAGTAATGCAGGTAAAGAAATATCTTTCTAGATCAGAGTTAAACACCAGTGAAAAAATTTTTAAGATTCGTAAACCTAGAAAATAAAACAAATAATGGAAAGTTCAAGTTGGAACATCAACATTATCATGAAAAAGATAGATTGCTAGTTGTCCAAAAGCTTATTTGTAACAGTCTTTTTGTTGTGCCTTTCTGCAACTTAGCATGTCATCTTTATGGTGAGTAGCAATCTCTACTGTTAATAATATTGTTGACATTAAACAAAATACATGCACCAGTAGTGCAGGTAAAGACAAATCTTTCTAGATAAAGGTTAACTGACAATAAAAAAATTTAAGGATACCTACACATAGAAAATACATGTACCAGCAGTAGATCAAGGTTTAGAACAGTGCAGAAGACCAAGTGATACAGTGGACAGCAATCTGAAAAGGATATATAACCACAAATCAATAGCAAAATCTCTTTCACACAGTGATCAGTGAAAGATGTAATCATCTAGGCTCATTAAAGCCTGTGGACCATGCTCTAATTGAGTGTCTTGTGAACTGTGGTGATTTTTAGGGGAAATGGCTTTGAGCCTCATAGCATCTTTCAAATTATGGTAGCAAGCAATGGGTATACTCCCATCTAAAAGGATTATGTACGATACAGGCCATTTTTCAAACAGTTTAAGATACTTCCACTAATTTTGTTATATATAGTTAAATTGATTTGTGACACAATTCAGCATTTATAGTCTGTACACAAATGCCTGGATTTCCATTTCCCTAACACAAGAACAAAGACCTTAATAGATCTTACCACATAACACAAAATTAAATGGATAAAAGATGGCAGTCAAAGTATACAATCACATTGTGAAAAACTGCTGCTCAACAACAGAAATGAAAGCCAAACTGAAACAATTTTTATTAGACCATCACTTCTACTAATTGTATTTCTAGAGACAAGTTCAGATTTGTATGTTTTGTTTGCCTATATATAATTTGTGTATAAATATTAAATTTATGTGTACTGCAATATTCCTGACTACATACTTTAATTTTTCAGTTTTTACAACTTATGACTTTGTCATGTTTGTTCATTTTATAAGTAGCTGCTCCATCTCTTAATTTTTGTTCATGTTGTTGTAATTCAACTAACCCATTCCACATCAAATGTACAATTATGAACCGTTCTACAGAATGAATAGAGAATCAATTAATTCTTGGACAATTTATTGATTTATTTTTGGTGTCAGGAAATGATCAAGCTGAAATAGTGGGAGAATTATCCTGATCCAAGGTTCCAACTCTGCAATAAGAACAAAATTTTAACAAGTTTGCTCTACAAATGATACATAGCAAATAGTTCACCCAGAGATATTTCAAAAGTAAATCATTCAGACAATGTTGTGAAAATTGCTGCCCACCATGTAGCAGAGTTGTTGAGTCACAGACAGGCACAATGAAAAGACTACTGAACATGTAAGTATTCAGCCAGAGTCTGTCCCAAGCAGTCAGGTGTGTGTATGAGCTGCATTTGTGTGAATGTGTGAGTGTATGTTGCCTATTTTGAAAGAAGGCCTTCTGGCCAAAAACTTACATGTTCAGTAGTCTTTTTGTTGTGCCAATCTGTGACTCAACATCTCTGTTACATGGTAAGTAGCACTCTATCCTTTTCACGATGATATCATTATTCCATTCTGAATGTTCTGTTGTTTAATTTTGCCGAATCATTCAGAGTTCCATATGGCACTTAAAAAGTACAGACTTCTGAAACAGGCCTTAACAAGACATAAAAAATGTCACACTTCAAGTATAAAAATACTGGAAACACAAATGGACCTTTTGTTAGTATCAAACTGGCGAAATCAATTAACTTGATAGCAAAATAAATTTGTCATCATAATTTACATTTTTCCGTACTGCTATGGAGAAATTCTGTAGAACCATTAATATCACACTTAGTGCAGCAGTATGTTTGTACAATATTTCTTATAAAATAAACTTGTCTCTTTACAGTATGTACAACTCTTATACTTAGGCCTACTTTTCTAATCATGTCAAGTTAAATTTGTCACACAGTACAATGTTGATGAACTTTAATCTATAGTTATTTTAAATATTAATCTGCAGTGCAATATCTATTTTCTAGTAAATATTTTTTTTAGCCTTTGACTAAAGGTGTGGGGATCACGTACATCTTTTATTTCTTGTGGTACAATTTAATACCATGATATAATACACTATTTTGAGTTTTTGATTTATTTCTTCTGTTTAGATGTAAACAGTGTCTGGATTTGGTCCCAAGGTAATGAATTATGTTGTTCGTGGTATACAGATTATTGTTTTTCCTCATATTATATGTTTTGATAAATATATTCACACAGAACTGTCAGAATTTCAAACTTTTTGAACAACTCTTTACAGTGTGCACTGTTACAGTGTACCCAAGTCACTTGGGATAGTTAAATATATACTAAATGATGGTGTTCCCAACAAACAACAGAAATACTTTTTAAACAACATACATTAAAAGAAAGTGAAAACATATCTTGTTGAGCATATTTACTATAAGCTAATTTGATTCCTGAAGTTGTAAGTTACACTTAAATGTTTATTACTGTGAGCAAGGGGGGGAGGGGCATTTATTTGAGCCTATGTCTGATTTGATAGGAAATACATGTGGAAGGAATGCCTCAAGGGATTACAGCTCAGTGTACTAAACAGGTTGTGTATCTAGGTTATCTACAGAGAATTAACTCATAAGTTGTAAGCAACAGAATTGGTAGCAGGAGTGTCATAGAGATGGATTAGGATATTGCATAGATTGAATGGGTAATAAGACACCATTTTTCAGGATGATACGTGTTTGCCAAAACAGGTGATTGAAAATTATGCTGAGTTATTTAGTATCTCTAGAACTAAATTTCAAATGATGCTGTGGTTGTTAGATTTCAGGTACTGGGAGGATCCATCTGATGAGTATAGAGATGAAGAAGGAACTCTGTTGCCACTGTGGAAGTTTGCTTATGAGAAGACAAAGAAGAATCATGTAACAGGTCTTTCCTGGAATCCTCACTACTATGATCTGTTTGCAGTATCTTTTGGCTGCTGTAAGTCCAGAATAGTATTATCAATGAATGAAAGCACATCCATCACCATCAACAGCAGCAGCACCAGCACTACATATGGCAATGAAATGCAGAAAAATAATTAATTCACAACACAATGTCTTTGGCAAACCTCAAAGTTGTTATTTCTTGCCCCTGAACTTTTAATTCCCTTTCAAAATTTCTTCTTGGTTTCCTTTTCTGCATGCTCAGTGTACATAACCTTGTTTCACTCCATTTTTAACTAATGCTTCCCTTTCATGCCATTCAACTCACATAGCTGCAGATTGGTTGTGTACAAGTTGTAGATAAGATTTTGCTACCCATATTTTACACCTGTTATCTTCAGTTATTTCAAAGACTGTGGTCCAGTCAACATCATTAATTTCTTTTTTTAAATCTAAAAATGCAATAAATATAAGTTTGTCCATCTTCAGTCTGCTAAGATAAGTTAAAGGTAGTCAATACCAAAGCTGAGGAGGCGGAATGATTAGTGTTGTTTAATAAGCCAGAGTATATCGTAAAAGGGGTTTACATTCCTCACTCTGTAGAATTCATTCAGTTACCTAACCACACATGATGAAATATTCTGTGGAAGAGAAGGACTTATTAAAACCTGTGAATCCATAGTTACTGATAGTGATTCCAATTGTCTCACAAATATGAATTTTATAGGCTATCTAAGCTTCACAAGATAGTTATACCAATAAAACTTGTAGTTTCTTCACTTTCAGCTTAAATCAGCAAGAGTTAGATTCACTAATTGATACAAAAATAAAATGTAAACCAAAATTTGCAGAAAAATTAAAATATGAACCATTCCCCAAAATGCTAAGCTTATATCATTTGATGTAAGCAGCTTATTTTCCAATATTTCTGTTGGAGAGGCTATGGCATAACAGAATTGTTATGTAAAACCAGAACTCTTCCATTGGATACATAATGTGTAAGACTGGCAATTGAGACAGGCTTAAAGCAAAATTGTTACCAATACCAACAGGTTCTGCTGTCAGTCAGATGGTTTAGCAGTGGGGTTCCCTCCAAGTCCCTTAGTAGCTGAAATGTTGCTGGGTAATTTTGAATAAAATATTTTTAGATGAAGAGCCACTAAGTTCTAAAATACAATACTGTACTGTGCTTGTGGGCAGGTACCATTGGACAATTAAACAAATATTTCCAACATTTAAATTCACACCTCAGTACAATTGATTCTACAGTGGAGTTGGGAGGAGACTCCACTGTTGCTAGAACTTGTTAGAACTTACCACTGACATTAGCAATAAAAATGTTTATTTAAGATACACAGGAAAATAACTTCTACATACACAGGAATACCTGCCAATTCCCAGCATCCTGTGACACACAAATGCTCACCCTTCCACCCCATGATGCACTGCCTGCTATCTATACCACAGACCAAAATGAATTAAAATAATTAAAGAAGTTGGATACAGTAATGGTTGTATTCATACCCTAATTGATAACATATTTAGTACAAAGAAGAGAGAGAGTATAACAGCATTTCTGTATCCTCCTCAGAAGGCACTAAATCACACTAACAACAAATGGGTCCCCAAGCTATATGTAGGTACGATTTTACAGATAATTGGTAGCAAACTAAACTCCAGGAAATATACAGTAGCTTTCTATACTAAGAATATGGTTGCCCATATTCTGTTAAGTGTAGAGGCTAGGTTCCACCTTTAGAACAGAGTGGAGTTTTCATGATTTACTGCAATTTGTATGGCAAATTATTGTAGGTCAATCAGGTAGAGCTATAACTACTAGATTTACTGAACATGAAAGGAACTGGACACTGAAAAAGAAAGATTGCATGTTTTCTGAACATGCTCTAAATGAACATTGTCTTATTAAATATGTTCTCCATAGAGCAAAGAAGGGCCAAAAACTAACTTTAGTTGAAATTCTGGCCATCAATGAACACCAATCACAGAATAGCAGGTCATTCTAAGCAGAGAGAACTCCTCAGACATAAAAGTAACTTTGAGCATACCTGAGGGGAATGTTACATGAACATTACTTGACACCATAATTACAAATGAACTGGTTGATAACATCAGAAGGTCCATGAGGCTTTTCTTAGCTGCTATGTATAGAGAATTTACAACATTATGAAGCAGTAACCACTTCTGACACCAAATCTGCAGGCGGTTCGGTGGTTCCGGTCGCATACGGTGGACTGGATGGCCGAGCACTGACCCCTCCAGTTGTCAGCATGCTAGGAAATGACTATGGACGTGTCAGAAAGGCCATCGAAACATTATTAATTCATAACACCTTTATTCCTGCCGAGTACAATGTGGCCCGTGTAACACAGGCTGGCTGAGCTTGGTGATATCAACGACCTTCCCCAAGTCCTCGCTGACTCGTAGTGATGACACCAGCTCCGGAACACACATCTTGCTAGGCAGCGACGTGTGCTGTGACATAGTGGAGGACTGTCCTTACTTCGTACTTCGGCGCGCGTGGCTGGCGGCGCTCAGCTAGCCGGCCAGCTCAGCGGCAGACAGTAGGCAGTTGCGCATAGAGGCTCCGGGTTGGAGTCCTGGCGCTGTTGGCATGAGAAGCATTCTCGTAGTGCGGAGTGTACTCTGTGCCACCCCGTCTTCTTCCCTGCTCCTCCTGGTGGGTCGCCCGTGGTGGACGGGTGCCGAGCCGCAGTCCTCCAGCATCGTCGGCTCACCCGGTTGTGATGGCAGATGCACAGGGCCTAGGCCCCGCACGATCTCGACGATGGATCACTGATGTTGTCAGCATTGGCGGCGAGCAAGTCTGCCATGATGTCTGATAATCCTGGGTTAATGATTGACAGCAGCAGCAGAGAGGACCAGAGCTGGTACTGTCCCCTCACGTCTGCTGCTGGACGGACCGCCCTTACTACAACATCTCCTTAATAAAGATTAACATGTCGATCACTGAGCTGAGTGCTATGCAGCGACCCAGTAGACATCTATCTGCAAGTCTAACTGCGAGTGCCTTGTTGCTATCAAAGCTGGCTTACTTGAGGAAGCACGAGCGACGTCGTCACATCATGCTCGTTTGTAATGAATGCTTTAGTTCCACTTATACTGCTGATTCATCTGTCGTACTCGCCCCGTAGGTGTTCTTGCAACAGAGTTACATGTTATTACGGCAGACTTACGCGAAGTTGTGAAATGCAGTACAGCTGACGCTATACCTCTGTCTTGCACTCTACAAAAGTCTCCGTCTAACACAAACCCACGTACTAAGCAATTCTTTCTCACCTGTTGTGTGTAACCAGGCCATTGCCCCTGCATGACAACACATTCTGATATATGTGCAATTCTCCTACCTCTTGGCTAATGTACTGCCTCTGGCTCTCGGCACAGGCAACGAAACTTTGACAATATTCCATGTTTCCAACTCTTTACTATTCCACGACACTACAGATCTACAACATTTGGCAGTTGACCCTTGACATAAACGAATGTCATATATTGTGAATAAATAGGCAGAAATTCCAATTATTGAACAATAAGACCATTAACATGGAACAACCACATAAAACTATTCATAAGTAAGGCAGATGTCAGACTGAGATTCATACGAGCAATCTTCAGGAAGTGCAGGCCACCCATGAAGGCATTAGCAAACAAAACCCTTGTTTGACCAGTACTTGAATATCACTCATCAGTCTGTTATAGATAGGATTGATATAATAAATGGAGAAAGTCTAAAAAACAAGATGTGCATTTAACCTCTGGTTCAAGTTCTAAATGCAAAAGCATAAAGGAGATGCTCATCCAGCTCTTGCGGTAGGCTCCAAAAGTGAGTCATAGCGCATCATGGTGTGGTTTACTGTTAAAATTTGTAGAACATTCTTTCCTAGAAGAATCAACAAATATTTTGCTTGCTCCCATACATATCTCATGAAAAGGCCATGAAGATAAAATGAAAGAGATTTGAGGTCTCACGAAAGCTTACCAGCAGTCATTCTTCCCTTGGAGTGTTTGCAACTGGAACAGGAAAAGAGAGGTAACTGACAGTAGGTAAATAAAAAGCAGCTCTATAGTGCAACTGAAGAGCTAGCAGTTCTCTCTCTCTCTCTCTCTCTCTCTCTCTCTCTCTCTCTCTCTCTCTCTCTCTCTCTCTCTCTCTCTCTCTCTCCCCCCCCCCCCTCCAACCCCACCCCCCTTGGTTAATATTCATTTCATCAATTGAAACGCCTTCTTTCTGTAACCTATATTTGTGTTCCAGTAGTGTTTCACCTTTTACAATAAATATTTCACATTTTACATTATATCAGTGTATTTAATCTGAAACAACATAGTTCTAATTTTATGTGCTATACTTACAGATTATAAAATATTTCATGTCATGATTTTTAAATTAATAAATCATTTGTTACTGTGAAAATTATAGTGTGTACTGCCTTTTAATGTGTAAGTACCAAATATAAAAACAAAAACTATATTTTTCCAGATTAAATCCACTGAAGATTGCTTAGTGTAAAAGCCAAAATCCATCTGAAACATAAATATAGATTGCACCCAAAAAGGTGTTTCAGTTTATAAAATGAATTTTTATGCACTTTATAAAGTAAATAGCCATGCTCAAGAAACTAGTTATGTGTGTAAGGTTAAACGGCATTAGCATATCATTGAGGAGTGTGCTAATAGGTTATTGTTAAAACAGTTTACAGATTAAATTTCTGTGATTTATTTGTCTTTTTGACTCATTCCATGTCAATCAATGTTCTGCTTGTCATTGGAACACAATGAATGAATGAATGAATGAATGACAGGAATTGCAATACATGCAGCTAAGTATTACTGAGTGGGATGGTGGAAGAGATGTATTCAACACAAACACACACCTACATTTGCTACTTCAGAGTAGCAATAATTGAAGGGTGTATCACAAGCAGGCATTTATGCTAATGAGTGACAAATGAGTGATGTGAAGGAAAGACTGAGCAGTAAATTAAGTATTTTTCATAGTTATTTTTTAATTTTATTTTAATTCATAATAGATGGAACATGTGAGATTTTATTGTAGTGTCCTTTTTTCAGTTGATTTCATGAAACCACAACCTGAAGGTGCTGTGTGTCTGTTCACATTGAAAAATCCATCATTCCCTGAATATGTTTGTACTACAGATACTGGAGTAGTGTGTGTGGATATTCATCCTAAATTTGCTTGCCTCATCGTTGTTGGACTGTTTGATGGAAATGTTGCTGTTTATAATGTTGTTTCCCCATCAAAGGAACCAGTAAGCAAGAGCAATTCAATATCAAGCAAACATGGAGGAATAGTGTGGCAGGTAAACATTCCTTACATTAACTTAAAAACACATAAATCTATTCAGTAAATGAATCCAAAGCAGTAGGCCAGTTGCAACAAAAGGTGGTGTTATGCAACCTTTGACATGGTTATGACAGATGTAAAGCAGTCTTCTTCAGAAATACATTTAACTAATATTTCAGTTTGGAAAAACACCAAATAATGAAGCAGTCTGACATTTGTCTGGTGAAAACATGCTGTCAGTGCACATCATTGTATACATTATTCAATATACTGTCCCCTTTTATCAGAATAGTTATAGTGGAGAATTAAAACCAATCAAGTAAAATGTCAGTGCCTAGCATCACCTGACATTTTATTTGATTGATTTTATTTCTTCATTTTAACTATTCTTACTTAAAAAGCACTGATCATAGAGGTCAGTATATTTAATAATGTATACAGTGATGTGTTCTGACAGCACATTTTCATTGGACAAATGTCATAGCACTTAATTATTTGGTGTTTTTCCGATGTGAAACTTTAGTTACATGTATTTCTAAAGAAGATGGTTTTACATCCATCAAAACAATGGTCAAAGGTTGAATAAAACCACCTTTTGTTGCAATTGGTTGGCTGCTTCTGATTCATTTACTGATCTCTAACCATTTTTGAAGTGCAGCCATGTTCAAAATAAATCTGTTGTTAAACATTTCCTTCCTGATTTCTTAGAATTCTTTTTATTGAAATGGGGATAATGTGACATCAAATTATTTTTATAATAGTGGTAGGAGTTGCTCTAAATGTAAAACGCTTTTGAGATGAAACCACAGTAAGTTAGGAAAAGAGGAATAAGGAAGAATGTTGCAAAGACCAGGGGAGAAGGGTAAGCGAAGGAAGGAAGGAAGATAAGGGTTTTATGACCAGTAGGTAAAGTCATTAGAGATGGGCACAAGCATGGATTGTTTTCTTAAGGGTGGGAAAGGATACTGACTGTGCTGTTTCAAAGGAACCATCCTGGCTTTTGCCTAGAACAACTAAGGAGAATCACAAAAAGTCAAAATCCAGGTGGTCGAACATGGATTGCAACTGTCCTCCATCCAAATGTGAGTCCAGTGTGCCAACGACTGTGCCACCTCGCTCAGTGACGGGGTGCAGGCTGAGATTTCAGTAAAGGAAGAACCAATCAATAGTAAATAAAATGGAGAGTAGAAATGAAAGAGGGGCCACAGGAAGAGCCCTAAGGAGGTTACTATAAATGTGAAAGATGTAATAATTAATCATGCAAGAACAACAGAAAGTTGATTAGTCTATGGCAACAAGAGGGAGGTGTGAAATAGGAATCCAAAATGATGAAAAGGACGGAGAAATAAATAGGAGTGCAGAAAGTAAACAAAGGCAAGAGGTAGAAAGTGACCAGCAAATTTCAGGAGAGGGAGATTTTGGATGGGGATTTTCCACAACTCACTTCCTAACATCATTTTTTGATTGAATTTATTAACACAGAGAACACACGAGCACAACACAAAGTGATTCTCATGTTGTATTCTGGCTTGTATCTGATGTGTTGAGGGAGACTACATTTGACTTATAACCAAGGAAACCGGTCTTGGGATGCTCAGTCAATCAGCTGCTCAGCTGTGGTGAGTTTTTGGCTCGATCTTGACATCTCACCTGTGCTAGTGCTTTCCCATTAATATTTCTTCTGCTTTAGTTATAGGCAACACAAATCTGCAATAGAATAGTTGTTGATGTTTTACAGAATGTGTCATTTAAAGACATTTATTTAATAAGACACTGTTAAATAAAGATTTATAACAATGTTTTATACTGTTGGCCCACACTGGTGACCACCTACTGCCACTACAGAACAATAACTGTCAACTGGCCCTATCCTACCACTGGTGCACCCTTGCACATGACACTACACCCTGCAAGCAAAACATAGAAAGTGCTCTACTCTGCATGAATTGAAGATTGTGGTTACATCAGTTATTCCCCATGTACTTCCAAGTCTATTCTGTATCCCCTCTCACCAAAAATAACTTTGGATGACATTAATATTAGTAGCAGCAATTTATACTAGATTTAACACAATATACTGATGCATACTGTAACATCATCTTTGCAGTTTGAGCTTGAAAGTTTACATGAGAGTGTGTGTATGTGGCATGAGAAGGAGACACCTTTTCATTTTGTTTGTCACTTGTTATGTTTTTGTAACAGCTGACAGCTCTACAATATGCTGCTTGACACTGCTGACAGCTGCCTGTATGAGAAATTTTTACTACATAGGTGTTCAAGTAGATAAGGCTGAAAGTGTATCTATGTTTTGCAGTCTAATAATAATGTAAATTTCTGGATGGAAAATACATGAAGTAAGGAAAAGTTGACTGGTCACGTATAGCAGGCCCGTGAGTGACACACAGAAACATTTTATGGAAAACTGTGTTCACTCGAGCTTTCAAGCTCTTGCTCTTTTTCTAGTAGAATTACACACATTCACATACACAATCACTTAGTCAACCAGATGACCCAAGGAATGCATAACAGGATGAAAGGTATTCAGAGGGTTGAGCATGTAAGAGACAGAGAAGTGTGAGGGAGGGGATGAAAGGAGAGGAAGTGACAATTGAAGAGGGAGACTGGGAGGGGAAAGAGAAAGGACATGGAATGAGTGACAGTTATTAAAGTGGAGGTGGTGGCTGATGTGAATGATATTAAATATTTATGGAGCAACCTGAGAGGTGGAAATTGACATGTAGGAAGGTGGCTCATTTCTCTCCCCCCTCCCAGCATCTCTCTTCATCTCCATATTCCTCTCCTATCCACCTCTCTCTCTATTTCTTACATACTCTGTCCTCTGAACTCCTTTTTTCTTGCTGGGTAGTTTCGGAGTCATCTGTCAAAAGATGTGCCTCACACTATACTGATATCCTCTCCTTGCCTCCTGTGCCCTCTCCTACCAACAACCCTCCACCACCTGCCTAAGCAGCAACTCTCAATAATCAGTCTCACTAGGACTACGGCAGTGTACATTTAGGTATCTGTGTGGTTATGTGAATGAATGTGTGTATTTTTACTAGAGTAACAGCAACAGTTGGAAAGCTAGTGTGAACGCTGTTTTCTGTTATATGTTTTTGTGTTCCACACATTGGTTCTCTGTATGTGAGTGGTCACCTTTCCCTTATTTTACATATATTTTGTAGCCTGCTAAAGGAAGCATTGTATTTGCTAGAAAATATTTCTCTTACATATCATGAAGGTGAAAAAAGATCTATAATTTTTGTGCTACTGAATACTGGTGTCACCTTTCCATATCATGGATTGTATGTTCATAATCCTCCACTGGAATCACCCAGACTAACTCTTATTTATAAGGACAAGCGTATTAATTGCCACAAAAAAGGCTAAAACCAATCCTCCTACTTGTACATAACCATAAATGATTTGTACACGGCTGTCAATAATATATATTTATGTTCTTTGAAATCTGCTAGATCCATTACAAACTTCCTTTATCAGATATTTAAATTACTTGAAAAGCAGTTTCTTGAATGCAAAACAGGAAGCAAATTATCATTTGTGGGGATTTCAATGTTGATTCCCTGAAAGAGTGTAATAGGAAGAATGACCTTTTAGTATTACTCAGTTCTTTCAATTTGAGCTCCGTCATTGATTTTCCTACTCGGATAACAAAGAACAGCAGTACATTGATAGATAACTTTTTTATAGACCAAGATAAGTTTAAGGACATAAATGCTTATCCTGTTGAGAATGGTCTTTCAGATCATAGTGCACAGCTTGTTACAGTACATGACATAGCTCCATGCAGTATAATAAATCAGACTTTCAAAGCAGTACGTTCAATTAACAATATAAATATTGCAAACTTTAGGGAAAGCCTACAGCAGCTAGACTGGGATGAAGTGTATAAGGAACCCGATGCAAACTTGAAATATAACTTATTTCACAATACATTTTTAAGGGTATTTGAAAATTGTTTTCCCAAGAAAATAGTTAAACATAATTCCAAGAAAACATATAAAAAACCTTGGCTAACTAAAGGAATAAGAATATCTTGCAACCGTAAAAGAGAACTGTATCTAACAGCAAGAGGGAGTACTGACCCCGAAATTGTTCAATATTATAAAAACTATTGTGCGGTACTAAGAAAAGTTATTAAAAAGTCCAGAAGCATGTGTATCATGTCTGAGATCAGTAACTCTGATAATAACATTAAAGCAATTTGGAATATTATTGAAAGGGAAACAGGGCAACCAAGAGCACAGGAAGACTTTAGTGCAATAAAACTGAATGACAAGTGCACTAACAAACAATCAGAAACTGAAAATATTTTGAATAATCATTTTTTAAATGTTGTGGAGAAAATAGGATCTAGATCTTCACTAGAAGAGGCAAGGCTATTAATAGAAGAGGCCATACCTGCGCAGTTTGAAACAACTGTAATTCCACCAACCTCTCCCTCTGAAATCAGTAAAATAATAAACTCACTGAAAAGTAAAAGCTCTTACGGAATTGATGGCATTTTCAGCAAAGTACTTAAAGCTTGTTCCCCACAGATAAGTAGGATTCTCAGCCACGTATGTAATAGCTCTTTGGAGCAGGGTGTTTTCCCTGATAGACTGAAATATGCCATTGTAAAACCATTGCATAAAAAGGGGGATACGTCGGATGTCAACAACTACCGCCCAATCTCTCTTCTGACAGCTCTATCAAAAATTTTTGAGAAAGTAATGTATTCAAGAGTAGCCTCCCATATTTGTAAAAATAAAGTACTAACAAAATGTCAGTTTGGTTTTCAGAAAGGCTTTTCAACAGAAAATGCTATATATGCTTTCACTGATCAAATATTAGATGCTCTGAATAACCGGACATCACCCATTGGTATTTTTTGTGATCTCTCAAAGGCCTTTGATTGTGTAAATCATGGAATTCTTTTAGATAAGCTAAATCATTATGGTTTGAGTGGGGCAGTGCACAAATGGTTTAATTCATACTTAACTGGAAGAATGCAGAAAGTTGAAATAAGTGGTTCGTGTAATGTTAAAACAACAGCTGATTCCTCAAACTGGGGTGCTATCAAGCACGGGGTCCCACAGGGTTCGGTCTTAGGTCCTTTACTGTTCTTGATATACATTAATGACTTACCATTCCACATTGATGAAGATGCAAAGTTAGTTCTTTTTGCTGATGATACAAGTATAGTAATAACATCCAAAAAGCAAGAACTAAGTGATGTAATTGTAAATGATGTTTTTCACAAAATTATTAAGTGGTTCTCAGCAAACGGACTCTCTTTAAATTTTGATAAAACACAGTATATACAGTTCCGTACAGTAAATGGCACAACTCCAGTAATAAATATAGAATTTGAACAGAAATCTGTAGCTAAGGTAGAATTTTCAAAATTTTTAGGTATGTCCATTGATGAGAGGTTAAACTGGTAGCAACACATTGATGGTCTGCTGAAACGTCTGAGTTCAGCTACGTATGCTATTAGGGTTATTGCAAATTTTGGTGATAAGAATCTCAGTAAATTAGCTTACAATGCCTACTTTCATTCACTGCTTTCGTATGGCATCATATTCTGGGGTAATTCATCGTTGAGTAGAAAAGTATTCATTGCACAAAAACGTGTAATCAGAATAATTGCTGGAGCCCACCCACGGTCATCCTGCAGACATCTATTTAAGGATCTAGGGATCCTCACAGTAACCTCACAGTATATATATTCCCTTATGAAATTTGTTGATAATAATCCAACCCAATTCAAAAGTAATAGCAGTGTGCATACCTATAACACCAGGAGAAAGGATGATCTTCACTATGCAGGGTTAAATCTGACTTTGGCACAGAAAGGGGTAAATTATGCTGCCACAAAAGTCTTTGGGCACCTACCAAACAGCATCAAAAGCCTGACAGATAGCCAACTAACATTTAAAAATAAATTAAAAGAATTTCTAGATGACAACTCCTTCTACTCATTGGCTGAATTTTTAGATATAAACCAAGAAAAAAAACTTAATCATTAGTGTCATGCAATATTTTGTGTAATGTAATTTCTTGTACAGGCATCTTTTATTAACCTGACACGTTCCACATCATTACGAAGTGTCGTATTCATGATCTATGGAACAAGTATTAATCTAATCTAATCTAATCTACTTTAAAAACTCTAAAATAAATACATTTATGAGTGCTTCTTGTATTTTAAAATATGAACCCAAACCCATAACAAAAAACAAAAAACATTCACTTTGTTAAGGGTTCATGAGATAGTATGTCTAAAGGATATCCAAACTGTCACTTATTCACTCATTGTTATGCTTTTAAATACAGCTGTGGGAATATTTTTGCAACTACATATGGAGTGATGTAATCTCCCTCAGATACAATACACTTGCATCAATGCTTCTTCCAATCCCCCAAGCACTTCTCATAAGCACTTTCTGGTACAGCCTTGAGTACTTCCAATGATGCTATTCTTTTTTCCTCTTTCATTGAACATCTTTGTCCTTTCATAGATCTCTTCAGTTTTGCAAACAGGAAAAAGTTTCAGGGAGCCAAATCTGGTGAATATGGTGGCCGAGGCATGATTGTCATGTTGTTTTATGCCAAAAAATCTCTCACAAGCAACAATTAATGAGCAGGTGCATGGTCATGATGCAAAAGCCATGAATGTATTGCTTCCCGCAAACAGTGCATAACATCAAGGTAATACTCCTTATTGACTGTTCAACCTTGAGGCAAAAACTCATGATGCACTACTCCACTGTAACTGGAAAAAAAAAAAAACAGTGAGCAAAACTTTGACACTTGATTGTATGTGGCGTGCTTTTTTCAGTCTTGGCTCCCTGGGATGCTTCTGTTGGGATGATTGGGCTTTGGTTTCGATGTCACAACCATAAACCCATATTTTGTCACCAGTTATGACCCTTTTGAGCAAAACGGAATAATCATTAATGTCATTCAAGAACCACTGAGCAATGATTATGCAACGGTTATTCTGATCAAAATTGATAAGTTTTGGAACAGTCTTTGCTGACATGCATCTCATGCCCAAAACATCCAAAAAAATTGCATGACATGAGCTGACCGATATGCCAATGCCCTGAGCAACTTTTCTTACAGTAATTTGATGATTTTCCAAAACAATTTTCTTCACAGCTTTGATGTTATCGCTAGCCGCTGGTGGCCGAGCGGTTCTAGGCGCTTCAGTCTGGATCCGTGCAACCGCCAAGGTCGCAGGTTCGAATCCTGCCTCGGGCATGGATGTGTGTGATGTCCTTAGGTTAGTTAGGTTTAAGCAGTTCTAAGTTCTAGGGGACTGATGATCTGAGATGTTAAGTCCCATAGTGCTCAGAACCTTTTATTTATTTATTAATTTTTTTTAAAGAGCAGGCTCACTATATGCACACTAAAACACATCTAACCTTCCTATCTGTCAAAAATAAACAAGGAATGCTATACGCTTGAAACTGTGAACATATGTTTGGGACATGTGTACCAACATAACAAAAAAGATCAATAATCAAATCTACATTGCCCACACAATTTGAAAAGTCACCATACTTTTGAACAGCCCTCATATATCGAAATGGCAGTATACAGTGTCGATAAATATTTGAAATTGTTCTTTCGAAATTGCAGTAGAACATAATTTTACTTTCACTGTGTGAAGGAGCATTGCCACTTTTTGAGTTTTTGTCACGTCCAGTCTTTCTCTTTGACTGTACGAAGCAAGTACAGATGATGCGAAGAAGAAGTCCAATTGCCAATTGCACTGGGAGGGGGAGGGGGGGGGGGGTGGATGGAATAACAAGATATCTATATCTGATGTGAAGAAATAGCACACCAGTTGCATTTTGACTAGTGTGCTATTTCTTCACATCGGCATTCTTCAAAAACAGCTGCTGAAACTGATAAACAAAAATCTAAATGATAAGACTGGTCTTTGTGGTGGACAGAGACATGCAAGGAGAAATGCTGATATAATCGGCACTTGGCACTACTAACATTTAACTTCACCACACAGTTGTGACACAAGTGCTGGAGTGTCAGGAAATAGCTTTCAGTGATAGCTGTAGCTACACACCTAACCAACGACTGTCATGGAGACTGCACTGGACAAATGAATGGCCCTGATAGAATAAAGCTACTGACTAAGCTGAGGCCATATCTACATTCTCTTCCTGGGTTTATTGTGATGGGGTCAGTTCCTGCCTCATAGCTGGCTGTGAAACATTGCTTTATGTTACAGCATGTGCTAGACTGATGAGTTGTAGAGTGCTATGCAACATTGTAGCAGTACTGAAAATTATGCAGGTTGGTGACCACATACCTTTTGGCTGGCTGCTGTGACCGGTCTGAGAATGATATGATGATACAGGTAACAATAACGTAAATGTTAATATGAGACAGAGTTGCCTTCTACCTCTAATAAATGGCTAAGACATCTCTGACTGGTGAGACCACAGTATCTGTTTTTCAAAAGGGAAGAGCAACTTAGAAGGTTGGGGATTGTGGGGCAGCCAGTTTTTCAGTAGTTGGGGATTGCGGGGCAGCCAATTTTTCAGTACAACTGTACGTAGTATAGTCATTTAAAGCAGTAAGCATGATTGATACTCTGCTCAGATCAACATTATCTATATGGCGCCTTATAACCTTGATGTTAATGAATTTGAGCCACCCAAACCCATCATACTAGGGCACAGCTAAACTCATCGTATTTATTATAGCACATGCCTACATGCTTATAGTGTTACATCACAATCAAAATGTAAGTAATCCTCTGTTATTTTAATGAGCATGCAAATAGATTCATTTTGTGCAATACTTGATACTTGATTCTAATCGTCATAATGTGTTTCATTGGCATGATAATTTGATATGGGTAAAACGAATTCTCTCAGTAAACCAGATAAATTTAATGACTCTCAATATCGTCAAATAGTGTTGCAAGATTGTTTTTATTGTATAACTGTTGTGTGTTAATTCAAAATTGGCATTTAAATAAACTTGCCAATAAATTAGAGGGACTGTAAAAGAATACAGTTTACTATTTGATGATAATAATACACAAAGGCAGAAGCGACACGTCTCCATTCGTCCCTCCATTCACGCCTGTCGTGACCCCACTCGAGGTGGGCTGCACGATGTTGGGGCGTGAGCGGAAGACGGCCTAACGGTGTGCGGGACCGTAGCCCAGCTTCATGGAGACGGTTGCGAATGGTCCTTGCCGATACCCCAGGAGCAACAGTGTCCCTAATTTGCTGGGAAGTGGCGGTGCGGTCCCCTACGGCACTGCGTAGGATCCTACGGTCTTGGCGTGCATTCGTGCGTCGCTGCGGTCCGGTCCCAGGTCGACGGGCATGTGCACCTTCCGCCGACCACTGGCGACAACATCGATGTACTGTGGAGACCTCACGCCCCACGTGTTGAGCAATTCGTCGGTACGTCCACCCGGCCTCCCGCATGCCCACTATACGCCCTCGCTCAAAGTCCGTCAACTGCACATACGGTTCACGTCCACGCTGTCGCGGCATGCTACCAGTGTTAAAGACTGCGATGGAGCTCCGTATGCCACGGCAAACTGGCTGACACTGACGGCAGCGGTGCACAAATGCTGCGCAGCTAGCGCCATTCAACGGCCAACACCACGGTTCCTGGTGTGTCCGCTGTGCCGTGCGTGTGATCATTGCTTGTACAGCCCTCTCGCAGTGTCCGGAGCAAGTATGGTGGGTCTGACACACCGGTGTCAATGTGTTCTTTTTTCCATTTCCAGGAGTGTAGAAAGTCTACCTCTTCTCCTAAACCTCATGATTCCTTCTCCTTCATCCCCAGTCTTCCTCTTCAACCCTTTTGCCAGAAGAAGGAGAAACAGGCTCCAAAAGCTAGGAAACTGCAATACCTTTCATTTGTGTGTTCTCGCCCTACTGCTTGGTGACTAGAATTTTTTTTATCTTTACAGTTGAGCACGACTTGTGACTCCTCTGTATTTTGGATACAGGATCAGGGACTTTAGCTTATAAATTGCAAAATTCAGATGTGCCAACACCTTGCAAATAAGAGAGCTCACTGCTCTGGGGAAGTAAGGTTAACTCATAAGAAAATGCAAATATGGTATGGCATTTTGATTCAAATGTCTTCAAAGCTGCCAGATAAGCTGAAAAGCTATTTCCCTTCTTTTATATCCCTAACTCTGCCAAATTTTCGCCTTTTATGTCTTCTTGCTCTTCTCTCTCCCTGAACCAGTTCACACAAGTTTTGTAGAGTATTGTACCATAGGAAGCAAGGGAGAATATGTTGTTATGGGTGGCTGGTATACTCCTTCTACAACACAAATGCACACATGGATTAATACAGTTCTTTATTTACAAGGACTCTCACATTTACTTATCTTGAATAGAGTCCACGTGTTGTGGTACAAGCTTCTCAGCAATGTACTGTTGTAGCATGCGATGAACTATACCCGCTCCATGATTGAACTGACAGGCACCAAAGTGTAAGTCAAGTCAGTGAAGCCCTCTGGTCAGCATCGGTGGCCTAAATACCTGCTATTCCGAGGGCGTTGGCAGTGTGTTGCTTGTCAGTGTGTCTCTGGGGTCTCTCATGATAAGGCGCACTTTATCCAACAGCTACTATCGATCTTCACGCTTCATCTTTGCTGACCTGTGTACTGGCGACAGCTTATACCAGCATATTCCTCTCCCCTCCCCCTACCCCCTTCCTTCCAAAAATGCTGCACCGTGGTTGTGTAGGGGAGATGCAAATGACAACAGGGAGAGAGGCAGACACTGCCTAACTCAGAGTAACATAAAGAACTCTACAAGCAGTACAAATATAAGTACTACAAAGAAGTCAGGAGATTAAAATCAGAAAGAATCAGCCAGCAGATACAAGGTTCAGATAATGTTTCAAAAACGTGATGGACAGTTGTAAATAAAATCAGAAACAATGAAAAAGAAAGTAAAATTAATACTGTACAATTAACTCTGAATAATGAAGATATCTCTGATCCCCTTCTAGTCAGCAATATTTTTCATAATTATGTCATTGATACTGTCAAAAATGATATCTCTATGAAACAGGATATACAGCACACAATTGAGTCCAGTAACAAACAGAACTGCAGTACACCACCTGCAGTAAGCACATATGACATTCTGCAGCTTATTGAAAGCCTCAGAAATGGAAAATCAACAGGATTAGATAAAATTTCTCCACATCTGTTGAAGAAATGCAAACATGAACTAATGAAATGACTAATTCATCTAATAAACTGTGCTCTTGAAGATGGCGTGTTCCCTAACAATATGAAACTGGCTCTGCAGTTAAACCAATAAACAAAAAGGGGGAAATGAATCATGTACAGAACTACAGACCCATTGCCCTAATCTTAACTTTCAGCAAACTGATAGAGAAAACAATATTTTAAAAAATCCTGAAACATTTCAACAATGCAAACATATTAAGTGATTTCCAGTATGGTTTCAGAAGAGATCAAGTACCATGTCAGCAGCAGTACAATTTGTCCATCATGTACTTGAAAAAATAAATGAAAATCCCAAGCAGCAGGTGTATTCCTTAACCTCTGTAGGGCTTTTGATAGTGTACATCATGACATGCCCTTATCAAAAGTTGCAAAGAGTGGTGTCTCTGGAAAACTCATACAATTGCTAGAAACATATTTAAAGGGTAGACAGCAGTGCATGGAGATAATATACTGTATTGGAGAAATACTGGAGAGGAGATGGTAAAGTATGAGAAATGTACATTTTGGTGTTCCTCAGGGCTTCATCAGGGCTCCATTTTCGGTTCAGTGCTATTCATATGCTACGTAAATAATTTCCCAAATTCTCTTAACAATAAGCAATTAATCACAATGTATGCAGAAGATACATCTGGTATCTGACATGCAGACAGTGAGTCCAGCCTAGTTGAAGAGATACATAAGTTTATCAAAAAGGCAGGAGCTCACTTTGAAAGAGACAATTCTAAGGGTAAAAATAGAAAAAACTAATATTGTTCATTTTAAACCAAGTGGTCCAAACAGACAAAATACTATGATTGATGAAATTCCACCAAAAACCTGTACATATTGTACATTCTTGAGTTTATGCATAGATGATCGACTTTCGTGGAAGCAGCAAGCTGATTATGTCTGTAAAAAAATAATAACCAGTCTACATGTATTAAGAAGAGTATCAACATATCTTAATTCTGAAACCCTAAAGACTGTATATTATGGGCTAGTGTACCCTTTCTTGTCTTATCGAATAGTACTGTGGGGTGGGACATGCCAAACTAATATGAAAAGGGTTTTCATACTGCAGAACCAGACCTTGAGTATCATAGCAAAAGTAAAACCAGGAACTTCTTGCAAACCTCTGCTGATTGCACACAATATTTTCACAGTTTATGCCGTGTATATAATATAAACTATAATGCTGGATGTCAAAGGATCTGTTTTTAATAACTTGTTACCAAATGAAGTTGAGATATTGACAGGGGATTCTTTTAAAAAGCGAGTCAAGCAGTGGCTTATCCAAAAATGCCCTTATAACTTGAATTTATCATGAATTAGAATGTAATAAGAAATAATGTAAACTAAGAAAAATTGTAATTATGAAAACTTCATGTTGTTGTTGTGGTCTTCAGTCCTGAGACTGGTTTGATGCAGCTCTCCATGCTACTCTATCCTGTGCAAGCTTCTTCATCTCCCAGTACCTACTGCAATCTACATCCTTCTGAATCTGCTTAGTGTATTCATCTCTTGGTCTCCCTCTATGATTTTTAGCCTCCACGCTGCCCTCCAATACTAAATTTGTGATCCCTTGATGCCTCAGAACATGTCCTACCAACCGATCCCTTTTTCTGGTCAAGTTGTGCCACAAACTTCTCTTCTCCCCAGTCCTATTCAATACTTCCTCATTAGTTATGCGATCTACTCATCTAATCTTCAGCATTCCTCTGTAGCACCACATTTTGAAAGCTTCTATTCACTTCTTGCCCAAACTATTTATCGTCCATATTTTACTTCCATACATGGCTACACTCCATAAAAATACTTTCAGAAATGACTTCCTGACCCTTAAATCTATACTCGATGTTAACAAATTTCTCTTCTTCAGAAACGCTTTCCTTGCCATTGCCAGTCTACATTTTATATCCTCTCTACTTCGACCATCATCAGTTATTTTGCTCCCCAAATAACAAAACTACTTTACTATTTTACATGTCTCATTTCTTAATCTAATTCCCTCAGCATCACCTGACTTAATTCGACTACATTCCATTATCCTCATTTTGCTTTTGTTTATCTTCATCTTATATCCTCCATTCCAGACACTATCCGTCTGTTCAATTGCTCTTCCAAGTCCTATGCTGTCTCTGACAGAATTACGATGTCATCGGCGAACCTCAAAGTTTTTATTTCTTCTCCATGGATTTTAATATCCACTCCAAACTTTTCTTTTGTTTCCTTCACTGCTTGCTCAATATACAGATTGAATAATATCGGGGAGAGACTACAACCCTGTCTCACTCCCTTTGTAACCACTGCTTCCCTTTCATGTCCCTCGAAATTGTAACTGACATCTGGTTCCTGTACAAATTGTAAATAGCCTTTGTCTCCCTGTATTTTACCCCTGCCACCCTCAGAATTTGAAAGAGTGTATTCCAGTCAACATTGCCAAAAGCTTTCTCCAAGTCTACAAATGCTAGAAACGTCGGTTTGCATTTTCTTAATCTTTCTTCTAAGATACGTCGTAGGGTCAGTATTGCCTCACATGTTCCAACATTTCTACAGAATCCAAACCGATCTTCCCCAAGGTCGGTTTCTACTAGTTTTTCCATTCATCTGTAAAGAATTTACGTTAGTATTTTGCAGCTGTGACTTATTAAACTGATAGTTCGGTATTTTTCACATCTGTCAACACCTGCTTTCTTTGGGATTGGAGTTGTTACATTCTTCTTGAAGTCTGAGGGAATTTCGCCTGTCTCATACATCTTGCTCACCAGATGGTAGAGTTTTGTCAGGACTGGCTCTCCCAAGGCCATCAGTAGTTCTAAAGGAATGTTGTCTACTCCTGGGGCCTTGTTTCGACTTAGGTCTTTCAGTGCTCTGTCAAACTTTTCGCGCAGTATCATACCTCTCATTTCATCTTCATCTACCTCCTCTTCCATTTCCATAATATTGTCCTCAAGAACATCGCCACTGTATAGACCCACCTTTCTGCTTTCCCTTCTTTGCTTAGAACTGGGTTTCCATCTGAGCTTTTGATATTCATACAAGTGCCTCTCTTTTCTGCAAAGGTCTCTTTAATTTTCCTGTAGGCAGTATCTATCTTACCCCTCGTGAAATAAGCCTTTACATCCTTACATTTGTCCTCTAGCTATGCCTTCTTAGCCATATTACACTTCCTGTCGATCTCATTCTTGAGACGTTTGTATTCCTGTTTGCCTGCTTCACTTACTGCATTTTTATATTTTCTCCTTTCATCAATTAAATGTAGTATCTCTCTTGTTACCCAAGGATTTCTACTGGCCCTCGTCTTTTTACGTACTTATTCCTCTGCTGCCTTCACTATTTCATTCCTCAAAGCTACCCATTCTTCTTCTACTGTATTTCTTTCCCCCATTCCTGTCAATTGTTCCCTTATGCTCTCCCTGAAACTCTGTACAACCTCTGGTTCTTTCAGTTTATCCAGGCTCCATCTCCTTAAATTCCCACCTTTTTGCAGTTTCTTCAGTTTCAATCTACAGTTCATAACCAATAGATTGTGGTCAGAGTCCACATCTGCCCCTGGAAATGTCTTACAATTTAAAACCTGGTTCCTAAATCACTGTCTTACCATTATATAATTTATTAGAAACCTGTCAGTATCTCCAGGCTTCTTCCATGTATACAGCCTTCTTTTATGATTCTTTCATACTTAGTTGAAAATGCATGTGCATGTAAAATTATGTGTTTCGAGCAATAAATTGAACCTGAAAATTCTCATTGTTATGAGAACTGCATGGCACCATGTTGTGGAACTGCACCTCTTCTGTGATGGAGTGCTTGATCCAAACAAAAATAATATTTAATAAGAATGTGCTTACTACTGATAAACATTGGTAGGCTGGGGAAGAAAAAGAGGACACTCATTCCTACAATGTCATTATGTCAATATGTGTCAACAGACTGTGTTTATATTTCTAGAGAATATGTCAAAGTTATGGCAAAAACCATACCAGATATAACAATAACTGTGGATTAGAGTGGCTATCTAATGGATTTTATTTCTCGGTGGTCTGATGAAACTAAATAATCACCTCTCAGGGGTACACCTTGTAAGGAAAAGCAGAGAGTCTCACTTTAAGGAATTTACACATGATCTATTGCTCTATGGAATAGTGACAGCACATTCTTTCATTAATATTTTCACTACTCATTCTTTTAATCTGATCAAAATCTAGGAACCTGCATTCACTATAAACTGTAAAGGGAAAACTTCAAGCTTAATAAACATAAATTTGATGATATTCAAAATAAACTATTGAAACACACCCAACAAGAAAATAAATGGATCTTTTATGGTGAAACATTGAACATGATCTCCTGTGATTACGATTTGGTGATGTGTAGTGCTAAGGATCTCATTTAGAATGAACAATATTATGAAAAGGAAAGTTTTAATAATATTGTTACATTCCAACCTGAATTTTCTATTGTTTGATTTCATTTAGAACAAGTAAGTTTATTGTGCATTGGTACCGCCTATAGTTACAGTTTTATAAAGACATGTTCTGTATTCAGAATAACTCATTTCTGCAACAACATTCTGACTTTAGTCCATTATTCTCATTTCACATTATGTTATTTCATGGAAAGTCATAAGGTTTCTTTTCAGTTTTTTAAGCAGTTAGATCAATTATGGCACAGAAACACTGATACTTCCTCAGTCGTCATTTCATAGAGTATACAATACCTGTATTAGTCCAGAGAAACTAGGTGTAGCAACATGATACACTAGTGAAAGCTTTATTTGGGTTCTGCAGCAGAATGATCAACCCTGGATGAACAAAGTCATCAGACGAGTTAACCAGGAATTGACGAAATTGCTGCTAATTTTGGATGGTGCTCACATTAGTGCTGTGCCAGTTGCTGCTAGTGAGATATGAAGATACACAAGAAATATCCTGCATCATAATGGGGAGGTGAAAGATAGATTAGTTGAACTGACAGCGGAAAATATAGGTGGAATGTTGGGGAGGGAGTTCATATTGTCACAAATGGCCCAGTTCCTGTGGCTATGGGTGTGAGAGGTAAGCCGTTTTTAGGTTAAATACCTCATTCGGAACACTTAAAAAGAGGTCCTTGTAAATGAACTGAATCACACAAAGTAAGCTTTTATGAATGTTGCTGTTAGCAGTTGGTATGTTGGAAGCGTAAAAACCAAACTTAACTACTTTATTATTTGTTGACATGATCAAGAGTATAAAAAAGTAGTTCACATATTATGTCTCTCTGAGTACAATGTAATGCGGGAATCCATATGTAGTACTTTGGATACACAGGGATCCATATGTTAAACATAGAGAACTATAAATTAACAGCCCAGTTTTGTAGAGAAAATATGCAGAAAGAGTGTATTGTCAATATGTAATTAATGACATCAATTTCAAATTTATTGATAGTAGTAGCTGCTTAGATCAACAAATGGAAGCATGTGCTTATGAATTGCTGTTACTATAAAATAAGTCATTTATAATTGTTATGACATACAGATCCCCACTCGAAAACCTTCAAATACAAGAGCATGCTGAAAAGTAACACCTCTGAATTTTTCATGTGAAAACTCTTAAAACTTTTTAAATAAAAGAAATGTTATTAACATTCCATATCTTTATTCTTCGTGTTTATGTATTTGCTCAAGGACTCGGAATTGCAGTGTGTAAATGGAAGTTTGGATATAACTATGTTGGTGGATGAGAATCAGTATGCTTTTCGAGTTTCAAATTTGAAAAGTTTGTCGACATATGGAGCACACTGTCTTACAGCATGATGGTGCAGACCACACACATGAGCAGTGCAGCACCTGCAACAATCCGATGCCTTGGGTTTTCTGTTATGATCATTATTCATAGAGTCCTTACTCAGCCTCATCCAATTTTCAAGTGTTTTCAGAAGTTACAGAACGCCTTTGAGACTTCACTTTGACAGTGATGAATTGGTGCAAGCAGAGGTGTGGCTGTGGCTCTGTCAATAAAGTCAAACGTTCTACAAAGACAGTATCAACAAACTGGCTGCTCAGTGGGAGAAATGTTCTCCTCGCTACGGTGATTACATTGATAAATAAATATGTTGGAGAATGTAGATGTAGAATGTTAATAAGTTTTCAGAATCTTAGACATGGCTGTGAAACAGCAACTGTATAAATCTGAAGAGGTTGAAAAATCAGCCAACCAGTTGGAAATAAAGGTTTATTAAGGCTAATAAACCTTTCACATAAAATATTTGGAGGCATTACTTTTCAGGACACCCTCATATTCTTTGAAAAATTTGTGGCATTATTATGCCACCTATCAGACAAAAGAAAGAAAGTCAATGGTTCAAATGGCTCTGAGCACTATGGGACTTAAGTGCTGTGGTCATCAGTCCCCTAGAACTTAGAACTACTTAAACCTAACGAAGCTAAGTACATCACACACATCCATGCCCGAGGCAGGATTCGAACCTGCGACCGTAGCGGTCGTGCGGTTCCAGGCTGTAGCGCCTAGAACCCTTGGCCACTCCGGCCAGCGAAGAAAATCAGTAAAGATTTAATATTACTTTTCTGAAAGATTCAGATAAAAGTAATAATTTGGAAATGTTACTTTACACTTACAATGTTTATTTTGTTGCTAAGTTTATCACAATATTTACAGAGGAAGGGTAGTACACAGATAGGCAACATTTTTGTTGGATACTTAACTGGGGCTATAAATGTCACCCATTTGGCTCTCTGGGTGGGGAATACTAAGATGGATGTTGCCATCAGGAAAAACAAAACTGGTATTCTATGTATCAGAGCATGGAGTTTTAGATCCCTTAATTGTATAGATTGGTTACAAAATTTAAAAAGGGAAATGGGTAGTTTGAATTTAGATACAGCATGATTTAGTGAAGTGCAGTGGTGGGAAGAACAAAACATTTGGCCAGGTCATTACAGGGCTACCAACACAAAATCAGATAAGAGTAATGCAGGAGTAGGTATAATAATGAATAAGAAAATGGGAATGCAGGTAAACTACTACAGACAATGTAGTGAACACATTGCCATAGCCAAGATAAGTGTAAAGACAGTGCCCACCACACTTGTACAAGTTCAAATGCCATCTTGCTCTGCAAATAATGAAGAGATTGAAAGAATGTATTACAATATAAAGGAAATTATTCAGGTAGTTAAAGGAGATGAAAATTTAATTCTGATGGGCGACTGTAATTCAGCCACAGGAAAGGGAAGAGAAGGAAATATAGTGGGAGAACATGGACTTCAGGAAAGGAATGACAGAAGAAGTCATATGATATAATTTTGCAGGCATAATTCAGTCATCACTAACATCTGATTTAAGAGCCATGAAAAAAGGCTGTGCATGTGGAAGAGATCTGGGGAAATGGAATGGTTTCTGATTGATTATATAATGATAAGACAGAGATTTCAAAACCAGATTTTAAACTGTACGGCATTTCCAGAGGCACACATGGGCTCTGATCATAATTTATTGGCCATGAACTGCAGACTTTTACACAAAGAAAGCAGTTCCCAGGACAGTCAGAATCAAAAACTATATTACATCAGGCATTAACATCTCCTGTAAAATGAAGTGGGAACTCATTTTGTGCATTGTGGTTTATTTGCCTCATAACATACATAATCTAAATTATTTGATTCAGGTACAGGAGACATGTCAAAGCGTGGTAAAATTTCACCATTAACAAAGAACAGCTGATATTAACAGACTGCATTATAATAAAAATAAAATTTAGTTATACATACATATGATAAAATCTAACATTTAATTACCCCTTGCTCAAATGATCATTTCATCTGCTATGAATTCTTCTATTGAACAGTAGCATTTCTCCCACAGAATCTGCTGTATCCTTGTTTTTAAAATTGCTGGATTTGTATGAAATATGTTTTTGCCCAGTAACTTGTTATATATTGTCATCCCCATATACTGTGGAGTCTGTACATATAATTTCAACTGGTGTGTGGGTAGCATTAAATTATGTTTATTTCTTGTGTTATATGTATGGTTAAAACAATTCTACTCAAATAATTTTTGTCTGCTGAGTAGGAAGATTATAATTTCATAAATGTATGTGGCTGAAACAGTTAGGATAAGACTGCATTTGCTGTGCAGTACACATGTATTGGACAATTTTCTTTTGCAGTTTCAGTATTCGAGATACACTACTTGAACTTCCCCAAAAACAGCAGCACAGAACTTTAAGTCATTTTAAAAAAAATATGAGTTAGTTTTGAGATGTGTTGTAAAAGAGGCAAAAATGAAGTAAAATGACAAATATATTATGGAGTCTGCCCATAAAACTAAGTCTGAGTGTGCAGAAAAAAAGACATGGCACAAAAAGTGTTGTGTCATCACAGGATGGAAAAATTGTCACTGATCCTTGCACAGTTACAATCAGTTTCAATTCTCATTATGTAACCATTGCTGAAAATTAGAGAAGGAAAAATTTGGAAATCCATCCAATGCAACATTGAAAGAACTTTCATATATTGAAGTTAATAATTTATACGTGTTACTCAGTCCGTTAGGTCTAGGTAAGCTCCTAAATAGTGTCAACTCACTGAAGAGTAAATATTCAGCTAACATTGGTGATATTCCAAATTATGTTATTAAAACACCAGCTAGACATATGCTCCCTCCTTCATTAGATATCTGCAGTTCATCTTTATCAAGTGGTGTCTTCACAAAGTAACTGAGACAGAACAAGTAGTAATATACATAAAAGTGATCATCACTGTGTGGATAACTATTGGCATGTGCCACTACTGTCAGGATTTTCTAAAATTATGGAAGAAGTGTTTCTTTTGAAACTGACTATATTCTTCAACAAAAATTATATTATTCAGATTGACTCCATGCCACAGCACACAAATGAAACAGCTACTGTCATCCTGTTAACCATATCTTAAATGAATGAACCATCAATCAAAACTCTCAGGATTATTGTTAGACAAAACAAAAGCATATGATGTCATTGATCTGCTGTGCTCTTGAGAAAGCTTGAATGTATGGGGTAAGAGACATGCCAAATGAGTGTTTTATATTCTATGTGTAATAGCAAAAATAAAGAGCATGGAAGGAAATGAATTCAAGATATATCTTTCCAAACCATGTGAACTAAGTCACGGTGCTCGACAAGTCTCAGTTTTAGGTTCATTTCCTTTTTTGTATACATAAATAATGTCCTATTACATGTTATGAATAAACTGCCATTACTATTACAAGGTGACCCCAGTCTATTAGTGAAAGGGAATGTGAAAGAAGATCATATTGCATTTGAAAAAGGTATTATGAAACAAGTGACTGAGTATTTTACCAGAAGTACGCTAATAGTTAAGTCCCCCAAAAATGGTATTCATGAATTTACATAAGACCAAAATAAAAATGATATTCATTGCTGAGGTACAGTATATTTTCTGGGGAAATGTACACCAAACCAAAACAGTTTTTGGGAAATAAAAGGTAATTATGAAAATAATGTAAGAAGCAATCAGGAGAAAAAAATCCAAACCTTTCTTTAAAGATCTAAAAATCTTAGCCTTTTCCTGCGTTTCTATAGTGGAAGTAGTTATACAAGTCATAAAAAGTATACTGAACAAAGAAAAAAAAATTACTCAAAACAAAATTGTGCATGATCACAGTACCACGTCACACAGTGACATACATAGACTATGTGATCAAAATTATCCAGACACTCCCCAAAACATACATTTTCCATATTAGGTGCATTGTGCTGCCAACTGCTGCCAGGTACTCCATATCAGTGCCCTCAGTAGTCATGGGGTGCAGAATGGGGTGCTCTGTGGCACTCACGGACTTCGAACGTATGTAGTGATTTGAGAATTTCTGTGTAAATTATAGAACCACTCAGCCGTCTACCATCTTGAACAAACGATGTTCTAGATATGAGTGTGGAATGGTAAAATCCTACCTACTGTGCATCACATGTTTGTGTGCAGGTTTAAAATCAGTTGCTGGAAGAAAGTTGATGTGGCGGTCAAACGACACTGACTAGTACCCGTCAAGCAATACATAGAGGTTTTAGTGTGTGTGTGTAGGGAAGAATCATGGAGTTTTTATGCTGCTGTGTGCTTATTGTGTCATTGACTATTGCTATGCGAAACAAGAACAGTAGAAAAAGTACTGTTGTGGACTCTTGACTCAGCCTTGGTAGAGGCAATGTGTATTTTCTGATTCATTTTAAGAAACTCATGATAGTGAGGCCAATGTTCTTTTAACTGTAACTCATTTTGTTTCTAATGTTCTATGGTACAAGGTACTTACAGAAAGATAATGTATGTTGAAAGTGTAAATTATATTGGGCATGAAAGTCAAATACACCATTAACTGACGAAGAGGAAAGTTTGTATGCCTACTCATTTTATAAGTAGAAAGAGGCTTAAAAGGTTCTGTACCTCGTGCTATGTGACAGAGAAGAAGTCTAGAGAGTTTCCAGCAGCTGGCTATCCAGTAAAGAAGAGTGGCTGCAAATCCCAAGTAAGTCATTTTGTAAAGAAGTGGAATGTGGTTGGGGGAATAAATCAGTATAACCCAGACTCAAACTCACACTTTAAGTCATCAGAACATTAGACATGGTCAGGTGATTGAGTGTCACTTGTGTCATATGTCTGTATGCAAGATTTCCGCACTCCTAAACGTCCCTTGGTCCACTGTTTCTGATATGATAGTGAAGTGGAAATATGAAGGGATATGTACAGCACAAAAGCATACAGGTTGACCTTTTCTTTTTAGTAGCAGAGATCGCCGACAGTTGAATAGGGTCATAATGTGTAATAGGCAGACATATATCCACACCATCACACTGGTATTCCAACTGCATCAGGATCCACTGCGAGTACTATGACAGTCAGGTGGGTGGTGAGAAAACTTGGATTTCATAGTTGGGCGGCTGCTCATTAGCCACACATCATGCTGGTAAATGCCAAACGACACCTCACTCGGTGTAAGGAGCATAAACATTGGATGATTGAACAGTGGGAAAACATTCTGTGGAGTGACAAATCCTGGTACATAGTGTGGCAATCCGATGGCAGGGTGTAGGTGTGGCAAATGCCCAGTGAACGTCATCTCCCAGTGTGTGTAGTGCCAACAGTGAAATTTGGAGGCAGTGATGTTATAGTGTGGTGATGCTTCTCATGGAGGGGGCTTGCACCCCTTGTTGTTTTGCATGGCACTATCACAGCACAGACCTACATTGATACATTGATGTTTTAAGCACCTTCTTGCTTCCCACTGCTGAAGAGCAATTTCGGGATGGTGATTGCATCGTTTAACTTGATGTAGCACATGTTCGTAATGCATGGCCTGTGGCCGAGTGGTTACATGACAATAACATCCCTGTAATGGACTGGTCTACACAGAGTCCTGACCTGAATCCTTTGGGTTGTTTTGGAATGCTGACTTCATGCCAGGCCTCACTGATCGACATTGATACCTCACCTCAGTGCAACACTTCGTGAAGAATGGGCTGCCATTCCCCAAGAAACCTCCCAACACCGGACTGAACATATGCCTGCAAGAGTGGAAACTGCGGGCCAACACCATATTGAATTCCAGCATTACCAATGGAGGGCACCACAAACTTGTAAGTCAATTTCAGCCAGGTGTCAAGATACTTTTGATCACATGGTGTGTTAGTCATTGCAACACCACATTGTGCCAAAAATGTATATATCATGCAGGAAGAAAACCGTAAACAGATTACCCAGACATATAAAACCTCTTTCAGAATTACATACCTTTAAAAAAAATCTGTGGTTTCCTACCTAGTGTAAAACTATTTCTATTCGATCTCTCATTATCTCATGCTTGAAAACATTCATACTTTTCATTGCAGAAATAAGGTGTAAATGTAGAACAGCGACTCAAATTTTTATCTTTTCATTATACTGATGTAATTTATTATAAAAATTGTTTAAAACCAACGGGTAAAAAGATTTTCTATCCAATATCTTCTGCACAATATATGTTCTGAAAAAGAGATTCACATGGACAAATAAAAGGCTAAAACTGAAGAAACTGTAAAAAGTTAGGAAATTAAGAAGAAAGGACCTGGATAAATTGAAGAAACTAGAGTTTTTTTGAAAGTGTCAAAGGGAGTGATTGAAAGAGGAGGAAAAAAATAAAATATCAAATGAATGAGGTAGCTTTGATGGATGAAATAGTGAAGGTGGCAGGGGATCACATAGATGAAAAGATGAGGCATAGTAGAAATCTTTGGATAGCTTGGGCAGTATTGAATTTAATTGACAGAAGGAGAAATTATAAAAATTCAGCAAATGAAACATGTGGAAGGGAATATGGGCATCTGAAATATTAGATTGACAGAAAGTGCAAAATGGCTTAGCAGGAATGGTTAGAGGACAATTGGAAGGCTGTAGAAACATGTATAATTAGAAGAAGGATCTACATTGCCTTCAGGGAAATTATAGATATCTTTTGAGAAAAGAGGAGCAATAGTATGAATATCAAGAGCTCAGGTGGCAAGACAGAACTAAGCAAACAAGGGAAAGCTGATAGTTGGAAGGAATATGCAGAGCATGTATATAAGGGGAACAAACTTGAGACCAATGTTATAAAAGAGGAGATGAAGTACATGAAGATGAGATGGGAGATATGATACTACAAGAAGAATTTGACAGAATACGAAAATACCTAAGTCAAAACAAGGCACCTGGAGTTGGTGACATTCCTACGGAATTATTGAGATCATTGAGAGCACCAGTGATGACATAATTATTCCATCTGCCATGCAAGATATATGACTTAGATGAAATACTCTCCAACTGAAAGAAAAATGTGATAATTTCAATTCCAAAGAAAGCAGATGCTAACAGATGTGAATAATACTGGACCATTAGTTTAAAATAAGTCACAATTGCATAATATTTACACAAATTATTTACTCAAGAATGGAAAAGCTGGTAAAGGCAGATCACAGGGAGGATAATTTCAGGTCATAGAGAATTGTAGGAATACGTGACACAATACTGACACTATGGATTATCTTGGAACATAGGCTGAAGAAATGCAGCTTACATTTATAGCATTTGTAGACTTAGAAGAGGGAGCTTCTGACGACATGGACTGGACTACACACTATGACATTTTGAAAGTAGCAGGGACAAAATACACAAAGCAAAAGATTAATTACAACTTGTACAGAACCCAGACTGTAGTTAAGAGTAGAAGGAAAGGGAATAGATAGTTGAGAATGGAGTGAGGCAGCATTGTAGCATATTGCTGATGTTATTTAGTCTGTACATTGAACAATCTGTGAAAGAAAGAAAAGAGGGATATGGGAAAGGAATCAAAGTTCAGAAAGAGAAAATAAAATTCTGCAGTTTGCAAGTGGCATTGTAATTCTGTCAGAAACAGCTAATGACTTGGTAGAGCAGTTGAATGGGAATGGATAGTGTTTTGAAAACAGTTTGAGTTGAGCATCAGTGAAGTAAAACAAGTGTAAGAGAACGTGGTCAAAGTAACACAGGGCATGCTGAGGGATTCAATTAGGGCGCTAAAAGTTGTAGGCATGTTTTGTTATTTGGGCAGCAAAATAATGGATGATGGCTGAAGTAGGGAAGATATAAAATGCAGGCAGGCAAAAGCTAGAACAGCACTTCTGGAAAAGAGGAATTTGTTAATGTCTAACAGAATCTTGTAAAGCAACATTAAATGAAATTAGCACATTAGGTATGGTACAGGGAACGTGCATGGTTAACTTTGGTTTGTTGAGAGAATTCTAGAAAAAAGATGTAGCTCATCTATAAAGATGACTGCTTACAGAGAACTGAGATACCAATTCAGAGGCATGCTGTTAGGTTTACTTCCAGTAGACTTGATCAGATGCAAGTAGTAATGGAATACTCCATGAACTAAGGAAGGAATCCCTGGAGAGAAAAAATGTCCCTTTTATAAACACTCTTGAGAAAGTTCAGAGAGCCAGCATTTGCAACAGACTTCAGAATGAACCTTCAGCCACCAACATATATGATACATAAAGACTGCAAAAACAAGATACGATAAATTAGGGCTTGATTGGAAATATACAGACAGTTGTTTATCCTCACTCCATTTGTAACACAACAGGAAAGGGGATGACTAGCAGTGGTACGTGGTACCCTCTGCTGTGCACCTTACTGTAGTTTTCAGAGTATGTATATCGATGTACAAGTTGAAGTCTTGCCCAATTTATTAAGACAGTACTTCCATGTATTCTTGTAACAAGTTTAAAGTTACAATAAGAGACATAAAGTAGAAGACTCTCATAATTATTTACTGATAAGAGTTTCATATGACTTGGAGGTGTACTGTTTTTTTTTTTTTTTTAATGATGTAATTGAAAAAATTACTACTCTCAATAAAATAAAGGATGCCTATTGTAAGAGGCACCAAGGTGGTTCAACAAAGCTGCACCTTTGGAATAATCGAAGACAAAACAACAAAGGAAGACAAAGGTATTTGTAACGACTTATGGTGAAGGACAGTCTGTGCAATCATACAGCAGGTAGAAAAAGTAATATTCTTATTAATTTTGCATATAAAGAAAACCTATGCTAAACCATTTCAGGGAGAGGGATTGGAGGAAAATATAAACTGATTGAGATGGGTGAAATGATAGACATTTTATAGTTGCAGATTGAGTGAAAAAGTATTAATTGACTCATAGAACTTATAATTGGAAAAACTGTGCATAGCAATGGTAGTAACAGAGTTGTGAAATCATGCTTTGGTCAGTTATTTATGAACATCCAGCTGGATGCTAATTATAAATTGTTGTTGTTGTCTTCAGTCCTGAGACTGGTTTGATGCAGCTCTCCATGATACTCTATCCTGTGCAAGCTTCTTCATCTCCCAGTACCTACTGCAACCTACATCCTTCTGAATCTGCTTAGTGTATTCATCTCTTGATCTCCCTCTACGGTTTTTTCCCTTCCACGCTGCCCTCCAATGCTAAATTTGTGATCCCTTGATGCCTCAAAACATGTCCTACCAACCGATCCTCCCTTCTAGTCAAGTTGTGCCACAAACTTCTCTTCTCCTCAATTCTATTCAATACCTCCTCATTAGTTACGTGATCTATCCACCTTATCTTCAGTATTCTTCTGTAGCACCACATTTCGAAAGCTTCTATTCTCTTCTTGTCCAAACTAGTTATCGTCCATGTTTCACTTCCATACATGGCTACACTCCAAACAAATACTTTCAGAAACGACTTCCTGATACATAAATCTATATTCGATGTTAACAAATTTCTCTTCTTCAGAAACGCTTTCCTTGCCATTGCCAGTCTACATTTTATATCCTCTCTACTGCGACCATCATCAGTTATTTTACTTCCTAAATAGCAAAACTCCTTTACTACTTTAAGTGTCTTATTTCCTAATCTAATTCTCTCAGCATCACCCGATTTAATTTGACTACATTCCATTATCCTCGTTTTGCTTTTGTTGATGTTCATCTTATATCCTCCTTTCAAGACGCTGTCCATTCTGTTCAACTGCTCTTCCAAGTCCTTTGCTGTCTCTGACAGAATTACAATGTCATTGGTGAACCTCAAATTTTTTACTTCTTCTCCATGAATTTTAATACCTACTCTGAATTTTTGTTTTGTTTCCTTTACTGCTTGCTCAATATACAGATTGAATAACATCGGGGAGAGGCTACAACCCTGTCTCACTCCTTTCCCAACCATTGCTTCCCTTTCATGCCCCCCGACTCTTATGACTGCCATCTGGTTTCTGTACAAATTGTAAATAGCCTTTTGCTCCCTGTATTTTACCCCTGCCACCTTTAGAATTTGAAAGAGAGTATTCCAGTCAACATTGTCAAAAGCTTTCTCTAAGTCTACAAATCCCAGAAACGTAGGTTTGTCTTTCCTTAATCTTTCTTCTAAGATAAGTCGTAAGGTCAGTATTGCCTCACATGTTCCAACATTTCTACGGAATCCAAACTGATCCTCCCTGAAGCCTGCATCTACCAGTTTTTCCATCCGTCTGTAAAGAATTCGTGTTAGTATTTTGCAGCTGTGACTTATTAAACTGATAGTTCGGTAATTTTCACATCTGTCAGCACCTGCTTTCTTTGGGATTTGAATTATTATATTCTTCTTGAAGTCTGAGGGTATTTCGCCTGTTTCATACATCTTGCTCACCAACTGGTAGAGTTTTGTCAGGACTGGCTCTCCCAAGGCCGTCAGTAGTTCCAATGGAATGTTGTCTACTCCGGGGGCCTTGATTCGACTCAGGTCTTTCAGTGCTCTGTCAAACTCCTCACGCAGTATCGTATCTCCCATTTCGTCTTCATCTACATCCTCTTCCATTTCCATAATATTGTCCTCAGGTACATCGCCCTTGTATAAACCTTCTATATACTCCTTCCACCTTTCTGCTTTCCCTTCTTTGCTTAGAACTGGGTTTCCATCTGAGCTCTTGATATTCATACACATGGTTCTCTTCTCTCCAAAGGTCTCTCTAATTTTCCTGTAGGCAGTATCTATATTACCCCTAGTGAGATAAGCTTCTACATCCTTACATTTGTCCTCTAGCCATCCCTGCTTAGCCATTTTGCACTTCCTGTCGATCTCATTTTTGAGACATTTGTATTCCTTTTTGCCTGCTTCATTTACTGCATTTTTATATTTTCTCCTTTCATCAATTAAATTCAGTATTTCTTCTGTTACCCAAGGATTTCTAGCAGCCCTCGTCTTTTTACCTACTTTATCCTCTGCTGCCTTCACTACTTCATCCCTCAGAGCTACCCATTCTTCTTCTACTGTATTTCTTTCCCCTATTCCTGTAATTGTTCCCTTATGCTCTCCCTGAAACTCTGTACAACCTCTGGTTCTTTCAGTTTATCCAGGTCCCATCTCCTTAAATTCCCACCTTTTTGCAGTTTCTTCAGTTTTAATCTACAGGTCATAACCAATAGATTGTGGTCAGAGTCCACATCTGCCCCTGGAAATGTCTTACAACTTAAAACCTGGTTCCTAAATCTCTGTCTTACCATTATATAATCTATCTGATACCTTTTAGTATCTCCAGGGTTCTTCCATGTATACAATCTTCTTTCATTATTCTTAAACCAAGTTGTGCTCTGTGCAAAATTCTACTAGGCGGCTTCCTCTTTCATTTCTTAGCCCCAATCCATATTCACCTACTATGTTTTCTTCTCTCCCTTTTCCTACACTCGAATTCCAGTCACCCATGACTATTAAATTTTCGTCTCCCTTCACTATCTGAATAATTTCTTTTATTTCATCATACATTTCTTCAATTTCTTCGTCATCTGCAGAGCTAGTTGGCATATAAACTTGTACTACTGGCAGCAGCAGGAGGCATGAGTCATCATCATGTCTGGACAGTCCCGCATGAACAATTGCTGTATGCATACCATCTTCAATGTGTCCAGGCACTAAGGCCAGAAGACCACTGTAGTAGACTGCAGTTCTGTCAGTGGCTATTGCAGAAGTGTGCTGCAGGTTAGATTGTTTTTGTTAAAGGTATTATTTCCCAATGACATGGAATTAACAACAGATGGTTTTGTGAACTTTCATAACCAGTATGTCTGAGCTGATGAAAATCACTATGCAGTTGCAGAAAAAGTCCATCAACATAGTTTATCCACCAACATATGGGCAGGCAATCCTGGTTATAAAGTACTACAGCCATACATATTGACACAAAGATTAAATGAGCCTCATTATTGTCAGTTTCTTGTTAATATATTACCTTATTAGACGATGTACAAAGACAACAGATGTGGTTTATGCATGACAGTGCTCCAGTACAATTTCTCAGCAGTGTGTGTCAATGCCTGACACTGACATTTCAGGATCACTGGAATGGTTGTGGAGGCCCCACACCTTGGCTTCCCTGTTCCCTAGACCTCAATCCTGTAGATTTTTGGTTGATTTGGGGACATTTGAAGGCATTGATGTACACCTCCCCAGTCAATAATATCCAGACAGTACAGAATCACAACTTCAATGCACGACAGCACTTACAACAACAATCAGATGTATTTCGAAGAATGCAGGATTTCTTATGCCTAAATACAGAGGGATGCATTGCCATGGGCAGATGTCATGTTGAATACCTACTATAACAAGCATCATGAATGGATGTCAGGTTGAACCTCTTTTATGAAGATGTGTACAAGCATGCATTTCTGTACCCATGTATAATGGTCACTTTCTCCTCCCCCCTCCACACACACACACACCAAATGTTGGACAGCTCTGTGATGGTTGTTTAAGGATCTCTCTCTCTCTCTCTCTCTCTCTCTCTCTCTCTCTCTCTCTCTCTGTGCGTGTGTTTTATTTGAGAGCATCTGCCTTCTCCAAACTGATTCAAGGTTTTATGGGATACCAAGCACATTAGGAACAAACTTAAGAACCAGTCAATAATAATTCTACAACAATAAATTTATAATATTCTGCTCCTTACAGAAGAGCTTGACAGCTGAATCTCTGTAGTATCGTGTGCTCTAAAAATGTTACTAGCACTAATTTTTTGTTAGGATATTGACTTACACTGAACTAAAGTACTAAGGTTCCTATTATTGAACTGTGTTTGATTTCAGACGATTCAAAAGTTATTTGAATTTAAATATCTCACTGTTAATAAGATGATGTGATTTTCAGTGTGAGAAGTTGTTTCTGCAGCTCTTCATGTTAGGCTATCCTGTGAAAGTCTCTTTATCTCAACCTAAATCCATTTCAGCCTGGTTACTGAAGTCAAGCCTTGGTCCCCCTCTGCAAGTTTTGTAGTCTTTGCTTCCTTCCATTACCAAATTGACGGTTCCCTGATGCCTCAGGATTTGTTCCATCAACCAAGCCTTTCTTTTAGTCAGATTGTGCCATAAATTTCTTTCTACTGCAATTTGATTCAGTACCAGCTCATTAGTTATTTGATTAACCCATCTAACCCTCAACAGTATTCTGTACCATTGTATTATAGAAGCTTCTGTTCTCTTCTTGTATGAATTGCTTATTGTTCATTTTTTAATTGTGTACAAGGCTACCCACTGACAAATACTTCCAAAAAAGACTTCCTAACAGTTATCTGAACTTTTTGTTGTCCATGTTTCAGATCCTCAGAAGACTACATTCCTGACAAATAGTTTATCAACAATGCATTTCATGCTATTGACACTCTGCATTTTATATCCTCTCTATTTTGGCCATTTTCAGTTATTCTCTTGCCTGAATAGCAAAACTCATTGACTGCTTCTAGTGTCTTTTTTTCTAATCTAAATCCCTCAGCATCACCTGATTTAATTTAACTACATTCCATTACACTTATTTAACTTTGATGTTTATTTTATAGCCTCTTTTTGAGACATTATATATCTCATTCAACTGATCTTCCAAGTCCTTCAGTGCCTCTGACGGAATTACAATTTCATCGGCAGACTTCAATGTTTTTATTTCTTCTTCCTGAACTTTATACCCTCAGCTGATTTTCTTGTGGTGTCCTTTACAGCTAGTTTAGTGCACAGATTGAATAACATGAGTTGTAGACTACAAACCTGTCTCACTCCTTCTCATTTAGTGCTTTCCTTTCATGTCCTTCTACTCTTATAACTGCAATGTGGTTCTGTACAAGTTTCAGATAGCCTTCTGCTTCTTCTGTATTTTCTTCAGTGTATCCAGTCATAGGGTCTGTATTGCCTCAAGTGTTCCTATATTTTTCTGGAGCCCAAACTGATTTTCCCCAAGGTTAACTTTTATCAGGTTTCCGATTCTTCTGTAAATTTTTCACAATCATTACTTATTTAACTGTTGTTTGTTCACTAATATTCACACCTTTCACTGACTGCCTTCTTTGGTATAGGAATTATGAAATTCTTCTTGAAGTTTGAAGGTATTTCACTTGTCACATGCATCTTGCATACCACATGGGATAGTTTTATTATGGCTGGTTCCCCCAAATATTTCAGTAATTCTGAGGGAATGTTGTCCACTCTTGGGGTCTTGTTTTGACTTAAGTCTTTCAGTACTCTGTCAGAGTCTTCTTGTAGTACCAGTCTTACATCTCATCTTCAATTACTTCATGTCACCCTTGCAAAATAATGCCATCAAGTTCATTTCCTTTGTATAATTCTCATATACATTCCTTCCACAGTTCAGCCTTCCTTTCTCTGCTTAGCATGGGCTTGCCATTTAAACCCTTAATATTTGAGGGCAATGCTCGCTGTGTCCATGGTAGTTTTGACAAAGCCACACTTGCCCTCAGGGTTCATTGTAAATGGTGAGTCCCTTAGGAAGCTCAGCATTCATTTGCTGCGTACAGGTTTGACAAACCTGGGCTGGGGATTGGTGAGCACTGCCAGTCCTCTGTAACTGTAAGCTTTGGGCATGCTTCTGTGACCACCTTACAATGTAGGGTGGAACATTGTGTGTCACAGCGTGCAGGGATCTTGGCATAAACACTCATATCATGTGGATGATAAAAACCTGTATAGAAAAAGCCTCATTCTCAAGGTATGCTGCACATTGATGAGAAGTGTGGCTGTTGAGGTGAAACAGTCATTAGCGGGCTACCTCTGGAGAACCAACAGCACTTCAGTTGTATAAGACTTACCCAGACAACAGGGCTCCGTATTGGTGGACCTTGATTTCCCTAGCTGATTGTGGGATCAAGATGGAACCTCTGAACTTTTCTCTTTCAATTCCCAGTAAAATGGATTTACCGATGGTAGGTATCAACACCCAACCTAACCAGAGGGCTCATGTTGCCAATCCCCATGATACAGGAATTCATTCACAGAACTTTGTTTCTAGTATCTGAACAAATACTGCTAGTGAGAATGTGTTTTATAGTTAAAAGAGGGCATCCTTTCTTTCTTTTGGTCAAAAGGCCTTCTGAAATAGACAACACACACACACACACACACACAAATGACCAGTGATCACTGTCTCTGGCCATCGAGGTCGGACTACAAGCAAAAGTGCATGATGGGAGAAGCAGTCTGGATGGTTGGATTAACGAGGAGACTGAGGCATGGAGGGGGAGGGATAGCAGAGTTGAGTTGGGGGATGGTGAAGTGCTGCCTGTGGGAATATACAGAGACGAGGTGGGGAGAGGGTAGGGCAGCTGGGTGCAGTCGAGAGGTTAGAAAGAGAGGGGCTAGGAGGGGAGTGCGGGGAAGGGAGGAGGGAAAGGAGAGAAGTAAAAATACTGTGGCTGCAACTCTCCACTATCCCTATTCCTTTACCACATGGTGCCCTGCTAGTCACTGTTGATGCCACCTCCCTTTACACCAACATCCCTAATGTCATTGCTGCTCTAAAACACTGCGTTGCTCAATGCCTGATGGATTCCAAACCTACAACCTCTTTCCTGGTCAGCCTGACTACCTCAAAGATGGCTACATCATTACATCTATCCATAACATACCTACCAACCATCGGCAATACCTCCACTTCGAAAGCTGCCACCCATTTCATAACGATAAGTCCCTTCCATATAAACTTGCCACCCATGGTCACCACAGACCCTCTCAAAATATATCAAGGGTCTCACTGAGGCCTTCACAGACTATAATTACCATCCCAGTGTTGTACAGAAACCACTCTCCTGTGCCTTACCTCTCCAATAACCCACCACCTCCTAAGGTCCCACCCTCCAGCCACAGAGCAGCACTCAACTTGTGACCCAGTACCAACCAAGATTGGACAACTGAACCATATTCTCTGCCAATATTCCAACTACCTCTTGTCATGCCCTAAAATGAGGAATGTCCTACCCACTATCCTTCCCACCCTTTCCTCAGTCGTATTCCGTTGCCCACTGAACCTACATGATATCCTCATCACTAGCTATTCGACCCCTGCTTCCTATTCCTTTACCACAGGTGCCCTGCTCGTCACTGTTGATGCCACCTCCCTTTACACCAACATCCCCAATGTCCATGTCATTGCTGCTCTAGAACACTGCATTATATGCAAAAACTGTCTAATACGTCCTCCATCCACTACCTACTCCAATCTGGTCATACGCATCACCTATCCCATCAAAGGCAGGGCTACCTGTGAAACTAATCATGCAATCTACAGGCTAAGCTGCAAATACTCTGCTGTGTCCTACATGGGCATGACAATGAACAAGCTGTCTGTGTGCATGAATGGACACCAACACACTGTGGCCAAGAAACAACTGGAACACCCAGTTGATAAGCATACTGCTCAGTACAATATTATTCATTTCAGTAACTGCTTCACAGCCTGTGCCATCTGGATCCTCCACACCAAAACCAGCTTTTCTCAACTCAGCATGCGGGAACCCTTCCCACTGTATATTCTACATTCATTAGTCACTGTTCTTTACCCAAATATTTTCTTCTCTGTTCCTACTCCAGAATTATCCAGCCCTCATTCCACCAATACACCACATTCCTCTTACTTCTCTCCTTTTCCACTCCCTCAACCCTCCCCTCACATCGGCCTAACCTCCCAACTGCATCTAGCTTCTCTACCCTCTACCCATCATGTCCCTGTATGTTCCCACAAGCAGCACTTACTGTCCGCCACCCCCAACCTGCTATCCCTCCCCCTCCCTGCCCCAGCCACCTTCTTATCCCCACCACCCAGACAGCTTCTCCCATTATGTGTTGTTGCACGCACTCAGGCCTCAGCAGCCAGGAACTTTCTATTATAGTCATAGGATATTACTTTTTTTTTTTGTGAAGTACACAATTTTGAACTTTTAAAGCAAATAGTCAGTCTATGCACCACTTTGATATCTTATCAAGATATGACTGAATTTTGCAGCTTTTTTTCAAACAATACTTTGGATGGGGAACAGCATCATTTGCATAAAGTGTTGGGCTATTATTAGTACTTTCAGTAAGGTCATTAATATGCAACATGAACAAGGTCCCAACACACCACCCTGGGACAAACTGGAAGTCACTTCTGTATCTGCCAATGACTCGCATCCAAGGTAACGTGCTACAGCTTCCCCACCAATAAATCTTTCAATCCTGTCACAAATTTCACTTGATAATCCATGCAGTTGTACTATTAAGAGTAAGCATAGGTGTGATACTAAGTCACATGGTATTTTGAAATGAGGAAATACTTTATCTACCCGACTGTCTTGAACCATGGCTTTCAGGCTATAAAATGAGAAAACTGTGAGTTGGGTTTCATATGATTGATGTTTCCAGAATCCATGTGGGCTGGCATGGAAGAGCTCATTTTGTTTGAGATAGCTCATTATGTTTGAGCTCAGGCTGTGTCCTAAGATTCTACGTCATGGTGGATATGGGGTGCTACTTCTGTGGATGACTTATGCTACACTCCTTGTTGATAGTTGTGACCTGTGCTTTCTTCCAAAGACTGGATGTGGTTTTCCTTTGAGAGATTTACAGTAGATTATGGTTAAAGGGCAATCTAATTTAATAGAAAATTCAGTACAAAATCTGACAGGAATTCTATTGGGACCTGGAGCTTCATTCAGTTTTAGCTACTTCAGTTGTTTCTCAACACCACTGGCACTAATACCTACATCATTCACCTTTGCAGTGGTATTAGATTAAAGTGGGCAGTAGCTATGGAGTTATATTTGTATGGGAACATTTTAAAGCAGACTTCAGCATTGGTGCTTTTTCTTTGCAACCCTCAGTTCTAGTCCCTGTCTTGTCTATGAACATCTGGGGTCTAACTTTGGTACCACTAACAGGCTTGACATATGACCGAAATTTCTTCAGGTTTTGTGAGAGACCCTTCTATAATATTTTACTATGGTAGTCACTGACAGCTTCACGAGCTGCCCTCTTGACAGTTAAACACGTTTCATTCAGCATCACCCTGTCTATAGCCCTAAGCTTTGTTTTACATATATTATGCAGTAGTCTCTGTTCCCTTAGAAGTTTCTGTACAGTGACTTTATACCTTGGAGGGTCTGTCCCATCATGAACTGTGCTGTTAGGCACATATCTATCAAATGCATGGTCAACTGTTATTCTAACATGTTCCTCTACACAGCTAGATGTTTCAGGTTTCTTATTCCTGCCTCTTTACTCAGTTTGCTGAACACTTAAAGCCTTCTACCTGTTTTAGTTGTCCTTTGTACTTTGGTAATCATAGTTGGTATAACTTCCTGATACCACTGTTAGTTCTGATACCAGTTTCTATGTGATCATACTCATGTAAGTCACGTCAGTTTGTTGCTATTACACCCAATACCTTTCCATCATGAGCACACCTCCAAATAAACCATTCTCAGTAATTAAACAATGGGAAGTCAAGGTTAGAATATCAACAATACAGAAAAAGATAGGTTGCTACTCACCATGAAGATGACACACTGAGCTGCAGACAGGCACAACAAAAAGACTATTGCACACTAACCTTTTGGCCAAAGCCTTCTTTAGAAACTAAAAAACACACATGCATTCACACAAGTTACCACAACTCACACAAATATGACTACTATCTCTACCCTTCCAACGAGGATACAGTTGAAATTTGTTGAATTGAAGCAACTATCCAGAGTGGGGCAAGAAAGAGGAACTGATAGTACGTATTGGTGGGGGAAGAGGTATCAGTGCATCTTGGCGGAGCATGCAAGGGCTAGAGGCGACAGGAGGAAAAGGCTGCCAGGTGTAGTTCAGGATGCTGGGGGAGGGAGAAGGGCTGAAAAAGAGATGTGGAAGGAGATGAGCAGAGAAGGGGACGAGACCGGTGACTGCATTGGCAGAGAGCAGTGCACAATGAGGGTGAGGTGATGTGAATTGGGAGCAGGTGATAGGACGAGGGGGCAGAATCAGTTGGGTGAAGGGTATGGGGACAGTAGTTTATCATAGATTGACGCTGGGATGATTTTGGGAGCATACAATGTGTTTACAACTGCCATCTGCACAGTTCAGTAAAATTGATGGTGGAAGGGGGAAAACACATATGGACCAGGTTGTGAAGCTGCTATTGAAGTCAAGCATATTATGTTCAGTTGCATGTTGTGCCACAGGGTGGTTCACTTTTGTCTTCACAATAGTTTGGCAATGAGCATTCATCCTAGTGAACAGCTTGTTGGTAGTCATACAAATCCAAAAAGCAGAGCAATTATTGCAGCAGAGCTAGTATATGATGTGACTGTTTTCATAGGTGACCTGGTCTCTGATGGGGTAGGATAAGCCTGTGACAGGACAATGGAACACTGCTTTAGGAGGCATGGGAAGCATCTTCTGTAGGATGTCACTCATTTCAGGGCATGATGATAGATCATCAAAGCCCTCATGAAGAATGTCCTTCAGTTATTCCAGTCCAGGATGGTGCTGGGTGACAAAGGTTGCACTCCTTTGTGTCTGGTTCTTGGGGTTGGTGGAGGAGTTGGGATTTGTGGACATACGGCACAGGAAATATGTTTACAGCCTAGATCTGAGAGCAGTGTCTGTGAAGTCTTCATAGGACCTGCAGCATAGTGGGCAAGATAGTTCTTGTCATTGCAGATTCACCACTCCTGGGTGGTCATGCTTTATTGGATGGATTTTTGGTAGTTGGTGGGTTTAATGTGGACACAGGAATGGATGAAGCCATGAGAGAGGAGGAGGTCAACATCTAGAAAGTTGGCATGCTGGGGTGAGGAGGTGTTGACGTTGTGAAGGAATGGGAGTGGGGCGTCTTATCACTGTGTCCAGATCATGAAGATATCAACAGTGAATGGAACCATACCATTGATATGGGGTTTTGGGAGGCTATCAAGGTTTCCTCCAGATGACCCATAAACAAGTTGGCATAGTAGGGTGCCATGTGGGTGCCTATGGCTGTGTCATAGGGTTTTTTTTGTGCCTACCCTTCAAAAGAGAAGTTTTTGTGCATTACAATAAAGTTAGTAAGGTGAATGAGAAATGACATAGTGGATTTGAACTCTGAAGGATGTTGGGAGAGGTAGTGTTCAATCGCGGCAAGACCATGTGCCTGAGGGATATTGATGTATAGGGAAGTGGCACCAACAGTGATGAGTGGAGATAAAGGAGGTAAAGAGCACAGATGGAAGTGTTTGATATCTTTGAGATGAGAAACTACATTTTTGGCAATTGATTGGAGGTTTTGGTCAGTGAGGGCCAAAATTCTTTCTGTGTGGGTAGCACAATAACCAGCTACAATTGGCCATCCAGGGTTGTTGGGTTTAGATATTTTGGGGAGCATGTAGAAAGTGAGTGTGTCAGGTGTCATGGTGTTGAGGTGGCAAATGGATTCTGGGAAAGACCTAAGCAGTAAGCAGGTATTGGAGGTTATGTTGGACTTATGGGATTGGATCACTCAGACAGAGTTTATAGGTGGAGGAGTCAGACAATTGGTAGTCTCTGCGATTCATACTGACAGTGATGGTTGGGACTTGGGGAAGGATGGTGAGGCCAAGTCTGAGGTAAGGAATTTCTGGAAGGTGACCAGGAAGTGGTTATGTGGGAGGGGGAAGAGAGGATTACAGTTGGATGAAGGTAGGAATTGGGAGAGCTAGTGCTCAATATTGGAATGAGGTTGGATTTGGTTGGAAGGAGTAGTGGTAAAGGAAGTGTTTGCATTGCGGGGATTGGGAGAAGGAGAGTAGGCCAACATGGGTACATTCGGGTGGAGGGCTGAAGGTGAGGCTTTTGTATAGGACTGAAATTTCTTTGGGGCTGAGGATTTTGGTGGAAAGGTTAACAACAGTGTTCTGGGTTTGTTTCAGCTCTGGATTTGGTGGAGTGTTGGCAAGGAGTTTTGGGGATGTGCCATGTTGGAAACGTCAATGAGGTGGAGTGTGGATGCTATGCGGGGTTCTCAAGGAGGAACACTGTGGATAGGATAGGGGTCGGATAGTGTTACTCCAAGGTGGCAATAGGATGGGAGCATGTTGTGTAACTTAATGGAGGTGGTGTCTGGAGTACTCTTCCAGGTGCTTTATAGCAAGGAATTGAATTTCAGAGTTGTAATTTATATAATAAGGGTCCTACAGTAGCTGTACCCTGCAGAGGGAGATGTCTGTGCCATGGAGATGTGCTTTTGCAGTACCTGATTTGTGATGGACAGGGACTGGTGGATCATGAAAAGGTGAAGGTCATTGTGAAAGGAGAGGTGGGTTCCAGCTAAAGGAATTTTTATGGTTAGACCAACAGGGAGGATTCCATGGTTTAGGCAGCATTTAAGGAACAGGATGTGAGATTGGGTTCTAGCCAGGGAAAGGGATATTTATCTGAACTGGTGTAGAAAGATGGAGGAGGGATCCACTGTGGTGGCGTTGACGTGGGAAAAATGGAAAATGATGTAGGAAATGGGCAGATGAAGACATTAGGTGGTTGTGAGGAGAACAGGACAACAGAAAAACATGCGTAAAAATATGTACAGACATTCATGAATGCATAAAAATACACACAAATATGTAAAATTACCCACAAATACATAAGAGTATGCACAAATATGTCAAAATATGTAAGTATACACAAAAAAATTAAAGGAAAAAAACTTATAAAATGTAGGAAAAAAGGACACACCAGATGAAGTATGGGAATATTTATGTGTAAGAGAGAGAGGGAAGGGAGGATGGGTTAGGTCTAGGTTCAGAAGTTTGTGTAGCACAGTCGGGTGTAGAAAATTAAATGAGAATATACATGAGGTTGAGGAAGGAAATGGGTTCAGTAGCAGTAATTAATTATCGGAAAGAATTTCCCCCATGAGAAGAGAAGCTGCACCAGCAATTCACGCAGTGACATAGCCATGTATTGTCCATGGACAAGACTGTTGATACAGTGTGGCTCATATGTCGGAGTGTGTACAGTTTGGTAAGTGGTGAGAATAACACAGGAAAGATGAGGAAGAATGAACAATGAGTAGCATAACACTTTAGGGAATTGCAACAAAGGAAAACATCACAAGATCATGAGTTGCAAGAGAAGACATTGGGAAAAATCAAACAGTGGAATGTCCAAGTTGGAGTGTCAACATTTATGAAAAGGATAGGTTGTTACTCACTGTCAATATGACATGTTGCACTGCAGACAGGCCCAGTGAAAAGACTGTTACGCACTAATTTTTAGGAGTAAGCCTTCTTCAGGAAAGGAAAGAAACACTTGTATTCAGAGAAGCAAGCATATCTCTCACACACACGTGATCACTATATCTAGCCACTCTGACCAAAACACATAATGCAGGCATTGGAAATCTGTTTGTAGGTTAGGTCTGGGGGGTGGTGCCTATCTGTGAATGCCTTTGTGAGATTAAAAGCATATTTGGCAAGTGAGTTCTATGTCGCTGCAGATATGCCATCCACAGGCGGCTAGGCTATACAGGAGGGATTTTTTGATGTGCAAGGGATTTTAGCTGTCAAAATGTAGGTAGTGTATCTGCAGTGAAAAGAACTCCCTTGCCCAGTGTGCTGAAGGTCTCACAAAGGTTGTTACAGACAGGCCCCAAGACCTAGTTCGCTAATGGATTTTCAGTGCCTCCAGTGATGACAGTATCTTTTCCAGTGATGACAGTGTCTTTGGGGAACTTGTATATTACTAAACTTAGATTTTCACCAAAGTCTTCAGTCACATCTGGAGCTGAGTCTGATGGTCGATAGAAAAATCTTTTTGTAAGTTCAGCTTATCAATATGATACATGAGCAACAGCAGTTACAACAGACTCCCCTGAAGCGTAATGAAACTACAACTTTGTTTGCTAGTGGCTCTTCTTTTTACATATCACAGCACACACTACATATAAAAATACTCATACTTGTCACAAATCAAAGAAATATTGTGTTTCAGACATTATACATTATGTGGACAATAGCTTGTGTGACCACCTTCTCTTTGGCTTGAAGCAACACTAGCGCTATGCAACATCAAATGGTGCACACACGTCAGTCTCTCTATCAATAGATGGCACCACCGTACCCGCAGTTACATGGTGCCACCTTCCGTGTAAGGCAAAAGTAGATGTACTGTCCCTAAAGTCATGAAACATATAATTTGAAAAAGATTTATTAGCTATTTTGTACAACAGGTTACTGTTCTTCAAAGTACTCTCCATGACCACTGACTGTCCTATACCCCTACACCTCATTGGTGAGCAAGATGGGAGTTTCCTTTAAAGCTATAGTCAGTCACTTGAATAACCTCAGTGCTGTTAAAATGGTATCGTTTGAATATGTCATGACCTTGGAGAACAGAAAGATGTTGGCCCAAGTCAGATCAGAAGTGCAGGTTGCTGCAGCAGTGTTGCCTTGTTATGCTTTGCTACAAAAAACCGTTTTAGGAAGACATTCAGCTGGGTGCATTCTCGTAATGCAGCAGTCAAGTAGAGACAATGTCCTTTTGTAGATGAATGAGTCTTTTCTGCTGTCTTATGAGATTCATTCAAATGAAACCTGGTCAGTACATCTACTTTTGCCTTACACGGAAGGTGGCACCATGTAACTGCAGGTATGGTGGTGCCATCTATTGATAGAGAAACTGACGTGTGCGCACCATTTGATGTTGCATAGCGCTAGTGTTGTTTCATGCCAAAGAGAAGGTGGTCACATAAGCATCGTCCACTACCAAACATGCAGGTGAGTAAGCAGGTACAACGAGGAGTGATATGATTGTTGACGGCAGAGGGATTTGGAGGCTGTGAAATGTATCGATGGATGAAGGCTATATATGGTGAGTACAGTTTGAGTTGTTCAAGTGTTGTGGAATGGCACAAACGATTCCTTGAGGGCCCAAGTCACTGGAAGACGATGCTCATCCTGGACAGGCTCATCGTGTCATCGCACCAGAAATGGTAACTGAAGTGAATGCTTTAGTCTTGGACAACATCAGAATCACCATGGACGAGATCCATCGGTTACTGGCTATTAGCGTGGGCACTGCCCACACCATAATGCATCAACACTTGAACTTTTGACAGATTTGTGCACAGATGATTCCCCACCAACTGACTGCCAAACAGCACAATACATGAATGGCGCTGTCTTTGAGTCATCTGCAACGTTTTCATGAGGAGGAATACGGCTTTCTTTCATGTATTGTCACAGGTGACGAAACATGGTGTCATCATTTTGAACAGGAAAGCATGCGTCAGAGCAAGCAGTGGAAACATGCGACTTCACCATCTCCAAAGAAATCAAAGGCCATGCACATCAGGTCTGGTAAGGTCATGATGTCCTTCTTTTTCGGCCACAGGGGCTCACTGCTTGTGAAGTTCCTGGAATGGGGAATGACCATCAATGCCCAGCATTATCAAGCCACTTTACAGAACCTTAGGCGAGGCTACAATTCGAAACGCTCAGGCATGTTGTCCATTGGCATTATCCTCCTGCATGATAATGCCTGCCCACACATGGCCAATGCGGTGAAGACAAGATTGCAGCAATTTTTGTGGGAAATGCTGGAACATACACAGTACAGTCCTGACCTTTCACTGTGTGACTTTCATGTGTTTGGACCTCTTAAACAAGCTATTCACAGACATCGATGAAGTGTGTGACTGGGTCCAGGCCTGGATCTGACAACAGCCTACTAGCTTCTTCGAGAATGGAATTGACCGGCTAGTGTCACAATGGGATAAATGTGCCAACAGTTTTACTGACTATTTTTGAGTATGTGTACTGTGTATAACTACATTTTTGAGCTAGTAAAATCATTACCATTACTTTACAATAGTGACCAGGTTTCACTTGAATGTCCCTTATAGAACACTAGGCACTAGGCAACATAAACAGTCTGTCCTTGAGGTACAAAGTTTTTACAAACTTTAGCCTTATAATCAAGAAAGACAATCAACATTCTCTTCAATTTGGATTTCCTCATCCTTGTCTTCTTCTGTTTTGGCAATGCCAGGATGTACCATTCAGAACTCTGGCACATTTGCTATGGGTTGTATTGAAATGCGCACGTTTCATCACCTGTAATAACATTGTTCATATAATCCAGTTCATTTTCCACACATTACTTCTGTCCACTTGTGATCAACACTTGACTGACACCGAGCGAGGTGGCACAGTGGTTAGACACTGGGCTCGCATTCGGGAGGGCGACGGTTCAATCCCGCGTCCGGCCATCCTGATTTAGGTTTTCCGTGATTTCCCTAAATCACTCCAGGCAAATGCCGGGATGGTTCCTCTAAAAGCGCACAGCCGACTTCCTTCCCCATCCTTCCCTAATCCGATGAGACCGATGACCACGCTGTCTGGTCTCCTTCCCCAAACAACCAACCAACCAACTTGACTGATCTTTTGCTCCTCCATCAACAGTTTGTAGACCAGCTTAGTGCGCACCTTTCACATGTTCAATTCTTCTGTAATTATGTGATGCATGACAGTTTTCAGAATGTTAAGTGCGTGAACTAAAAGCTGAACACTCAACAGCCAGCATTCAACCTCCGATGGAGATGAGTCACATTTTCATCAGTTTGGCTTGATGTTGGCTATTCACTCATTCCTGGTGCAGCTTAAACTTTCTCAACCACTTTGTAACTTGCACATAGAAAAGAATTGACTTCTATTAGCACTGTTTAAGCAGTTAATGAGTTTCTGCAACTTTTTGTTGAATTTTATGCAGATCTTGATTGCCCAGCATTGTTCAAAAGTATCAACCATTACATGGTCTCAAAGTAGGGGTGTAGCAAATCAGTGATCATGATGCCATGGATGCTCAGAGCAGACTGACACATAGGGTGAGCTACAAAGCTGTGGATCATCCCACACAACTCGAACATGCTGTGACCTATGAAGGCACAGCAAAAAAATACTGTATATTTCATGACTTCTGGGGCACACCTTGTAATTTAAAAAAAAAAAAAAATTCTTAGATGTGCTCAAAATGAGCAGCTAATAATTGTGCTAGGTAACTCAGATTTCAACAGTTTTTAAAATGGAAATGAGCGTATGGCATCGTTTGCCGGGAGGCACCACCCAAGGAAGTTCGGCCGCCAAGTTGATGCCATATTGGGCAACTTGCATACCGGTGATGAGGCAGAAATGATGATGAGAACAATACAACACCCTGTCCCCAAGGGGAGGAGATCTCCAAGCTGGCCAGGAATCGAATCTGGGCCCGCTTGCATGGGAGACGAGCACATTACCACCCAGCTAAGTAGGCAGACAGTTTTTTAAAATAAAGATATATATGTGTGTGTGTGTGTGTGTGTGTGTGTGTGTGTGTGTCAAAAATGGTGTTGTATTTGCTAAGTCATTTTAGTCATCTAATGCAATGTTAACAAAGTCATTGTAACTGTAAATATTAATGTTTGAGTAATTATCGAACTGCATGAATAACTTTTAATATACCTAGGTTCGATGGGGAGAAGACATGCCAGATGGAGAAATGAATTTTTTCTCAGTGTCAGCTGATGGGCATGTGTTTAGTTGGGTTCTTGGACAAAGTGGTTTATCACAAACAGTTGTTATTCCACTGGTACTGGCAAAAGAACCAATACCTGGGCCACAAGGAACTTCAACAAGCCTTACAGGTAGGCACCATCCTTTTTCAAAAGCTAACAATGTTCTCTTTTGCAATTATAAATACTTACGTTAAATCATGTACTTAGTAAATCAAGCATCATCATCAGAGACCAAGCTCTACTGCAGCATCTTGTATATTATCAGGATAGTCATTTAGTTTTTGTTCACCAAGTCTGATACATTATTACTGTAAACATAGTAATGGTATTCAAAACCTTGATTATAACTACAGCTATAAATATAATAACTACATGGTAATAAGCTTATACACACAATGCTTAAATTAGCATTTGAAAACAACAAAACTGTTTGTAATAATTATTTCTGTGGAACCTCACACTTATCATTGAGTTACAAATACCACTCTAATAGAAAATACTATAATTTATGGATTGCCTGTTCACTTTTGTCTTGGAATCTTCAGCTGATACATAACTTTAAACAAACATCAGCCAATGATCTTGAGACAAAAGCTGACAGGCACTATGTCAACAAGTGACTATGAAGGCCTCAGCAGTTTTGTACTGTAATTTCATTTTTTAAAAACGGTTTCACTGTTTCGAAAGCATTTACACTGTGGAGAAAGTGAGATGTAGCTTTCGGCACAAGTACACTCCTGGAAATGGAAATAAGAACACCGTGAATTCATTGTCCCAGGAAGGGGAAACTTTATTGACACATTCCTGGGGTCAGATACATCACATGATCACATTGACAGAACCACACGCACATAGACACAGGCAACAGAGCATGCACAATGTCGGCACTAGTATATTGTATATCCACCTTTCTCAGCAATGCAGGCTGCTATTCTCCCATGTAGACAATCGTAGAGATGCTGGATGTAGTCCTGTGGAACGGCTTGCCATGCCATTTCCACCTGGCGCCTCAGTTGGACCAGCATTCGTGCTGGACGTGCAGACCGCGTGAGACGACGCTTCATCCAGTCCCAAACGTGCTCAATGGGGAACAGATCCGGAGATCTTGCTGGCCAGGGTAGTTGACTTACACCTTCTAGAGCACGTTGGGTGGCACGGGATACATGCGGACGTGCATTGTCCTGTTGGAACAGCAAGTTCCCTTGCCGGTCTAGGAATCGTAGAACGATGGGTTCGATGACAGTTTGGATGTACCGTGCACTATTCAGTGTCCCCTCGATGATCACCAGAGGTGTACGGCCAGTGTAGGAGATCGCTCCGCACACCATGATGCCTGGTGTTGGCCCTGTGTGCCTCGGTCATATGCAGTCCTGATTGTGGTGCTCACCTGCACGGCGCCAAACACGCATACGACCATCATTGGCACCAAGGCAGAAGCGTCTCTCATCGCTGAAGACGACACGTCTCCATTCGTCCCTCCATTCACGCCTGTCGCGACACCACTGGAGGCGGGCTGCACGATGTTGGGGCGTGAGCGGAAGACGGCCTAACGGTGTGCGGGACCGTAGCCCAGCTTCATGGAGACGGTTGCGAATGGTCCTCGCTGATACCCCAGGAGCAACAGTGTTCCTAATTTGCTGGGAAGTGGCGGTGCGGTCCCCTACGGCACTGCGTAGGATCCTACGGTCTTGGCGTGCATCCGTGCGTCGCTGTGGTCCGGTCCCAGGTCGATGGGCACGTGCACCTTCCGCCGACTACTGGCTATAACATTGATGTACTGAGGAGACCTCACACCCCACGTGTTGAGCAATTCGTCGGTACGTCCACCCGGCCTCCCGCATGCCCACTATACGCCCTCGCTCAAAGTCCGTCAACTGCACATACGGTTCACGTCCACGCTGTCGCGGCATGCTACCAGTGTTAAAGACTGTGATGGAGCTCCGTATGCCATGGCAAACTGGCTGACACTGACGGCGGTGGTGCACAAATGCTGCGCAGCTAGCGTCATTCAACGGCCAACACCGCGGTTCCTGGTGTGTCCGCTGTGTCGTGTGTGTGCTCATTGCTTGTACAGCCCTCTCGCAGTGTCCGGAGCAAGTATGGTGGGTCTGACACACCGGTGTCAATGTGTTCTTTTTTCCATTTCCAGGAGTGTATACTCAACACATCATTAGACAAATGACACATTTTAAATTATTAGAGTAGATGCACCAAATAACTGCTTATAATAAGTAATCTTTATTTATGACTGACTGTCTCGACTTTATCACAATTTTCAAGTATGTCTTGATTGATGTGACATCCATATTAAGTCATTAGTGAACTGTCTTGTAACTGACACTGTTTTAATAAGATGGTAAATGATGTCAATATGTTGAAAATGTGACAGTAGTTTGACAGTTCATATCTTACAATGATATATATATATATATGAACAAAACACAGAATTACTAGCTTTCGCAACTGATGGTTGCTTCTTCAGGAAAGAGGGAAGGAGAGGGAAAGACGAAATGATGTGGGTTTTAAGGGAGAGGGTAAGGAGTCATTCCAATCCCGGGAGCGGAAAGACTTCCCTTAGGGGGAAAAAAGGACAGGTGTACACTCACACACACACACACACACACACACACACACACACACACACACACACACACACACACACACACACACACATATCCATCCATACATACACAGACACAAGCAGACATATTTAAAGACAAAGAGTATGGGCAGAGATGTAAGTCAAGGCGGAAGTGCAGAGGCAAAGATGATGTTGAATGACAGGTGAGTTATGAGTGGCGGCAACTTGAAATTAGCGGAGATTGAGGCCTGGTGGATAACGAGAAGAGAGGATATATTGAAGGGCAAGTTCCCATCTCTGGAGTTCGGATAGATTGGTGTTGGTGGGAAGTATCCAGATAACTCAGAGGGTGTAACGCTGTGCTAAGATGTGCTGGCTGTGCACCAAGGCATGTTTAGCCACAGGGTGATCCTCATTACCAACAAACACTGTCTGCCTGTGTCCATTCATGCGAATGGACAGTTTGTTGCTGGTCATTCCCACATAGAAAGCGTCACAGTGTAGGCAGGTCAGTTGGTAAATCACGTGGGTGCTTTCACACGTGGCTCTGCCTTTGATCGTGTACACCTTCCGGGTTACAGGACTTGAGTAGGTGGTGGTGGGAGGGTGCATAGGACAGGTTTTACACTGGGGGCGGTTGCAAGGGTAGGAGCCAGAGGGTAGGGAAGGTGCTTTGGGGATTTCATAGGGATGAACCAAGAGGTTACAAAGGTTAGGTGGATGGCGGAAAGACACTCTTGGTGGAGTGGGGAGGATTTCATGAAGGATGGATCTCATTTCGGGGCAGGATTTTAGGAAGTCGTATCCCTGCTGGAGAGCCATATTCAGAGTCTGATCCAGTCCCGGGATCGTTTGCCACGAAGGCCTAGGCTGTAGGGAAGGGACTGTTTGATATGGAATGGGTGGCAGCTGTCATAATGGAGGTACTGTTGCTTGTTGGTGGGTTTGATGTGGACGGATGTGTGAAGGTGGCCATTGGACAGATGGAGGTCAACGTCAAGGAAAGTGGCATGGGATTTGGAGTAGGACCAGGTGAATCTGATGGAACCAAAGGAGTTGAGGTTGGAGAGGAAATTCTGGAGTTGTTCTTCACTGTGAGTCCAGACCATGAAGATGTCGTCAATAAATCTGTACCAAACTTTGGGTTGGCAGGCTTGGGTAACCAAGAAGGCTATCTCTAAGCGACCCATAAATAGGTTGGCATACGAGGGGGCCATCCTGGTACCCATGGCTGTTCCCTTTAATTGTTGGTTTGTCTGGCCTTCAAAAGTGAAGAAATTGTGGGTCAGGATAAAGCTGGCTAAGGTGACGAGGAAAGAGGTTTTAGGTAGGGTGGCAGGTGATCGGCGTGAAAGGAAGTGCTCCATTGCAGCGAGGCCCTGGACATGCGGGATATTTGTGTATAGGGAAGTGGCATCAATGGTTACAAGGATGGTTTCCAGGGGTAACAGACTGGGTACGGTTTCCAGGCGTTCGAGAGAGTGGTTGGTGTCTTTGATAAAGAATGGGAGACTATTCATTGTGCCTATCTACCGGCGCTTTCCCACTTAGTAAGTCTTGGAATCTTTGTTTTTAATATATTTTTCCCATTTGGAAATTTCTTTCTATTTTATTTACATCATAATTAATTTGAACCCAAAAATTACGTTTTTTATTGTCTCTGTTGCATTTCGAAATCTTCTCTATCATCTTACTTTCTCTTTTTGTTTGTACAAGTAGTTTCACTTTGTATTCATCTTCCTTTTTTCCGTAATCTACCATACATTTTATCCTGCCTAATTATACTCAATAATACGTAATTTACTTCCAAACCATAACCTAAAAATTTTTAACGCTTTCAACATAACTGCTGCTATAAAATCCACTGTTCCAAGTTTACAAACATTTCGTGTAAACTCGTGAATACTATTTCACAGCTTCAGTTCCTTTCACCCATTAAACAACCATCTCAGCTATTTCTAACAACTTTCGTTTTATTACCATTCCCGTTTTTCCCACATAACCGATCATTTTTTAGCAACTTCCCACAGGTTTAAACGTTATTATTTCTTCATCAAACAATTGTTAGCCTCATTCTCATAACCTGCCAGTACACAACCAGCCCTTTGAATACATTTACAAGCATATTTTTCGATATTTTATTTGAAAAAATTTTTCGAAATTTTATTTTCTCGGGAAACTTTATTCGAAACTTTTTTCGAGAAATTTTTTTCGAAATTTTCCTGAATTTTCCCCACCCTTTAACGTGTTTTGGAGACAACACAACTACCTAACCTTTGCACCCATTGTTGTTCACCAACCTAAGTTCAGCACAGGATCAACATAGCTCATCTCAAACCAACACTTTTTCGACTTTTTTCACACCTTTATCTCTCCCTATATAAATTTCTATTTATTTGCACTTTAACCTCATATTACCCTTTCCACCTTCTAATACCATGTCAACCTCACAACATCCCTACAACGACCCCATTAAATTTTATTTACATTCCCTCCGCAAACATGCCTTCACCCTAGCCAGATTACGCTCCCATATTTTATTTACTCAGGCCTGTCTGACATTTGGCATTACCCCCAAAGGCCTCACACTTAAAGTTCCCATCTCTGGCTGCAATCCTTCTTTCCATCAGTCCTTATACCAGTTCCAAACAGCACAATCCATAGCCCTCACCCGCCTAATCCTTCACCTGTACATCGACTTGGCCAATGAACACACCCATCAACTCCTATCCCAAATCAAAGTCCTCAATCTTTCCTCTCCCGCATCCACACCGGCTGTACATAGCATCCTCCTACAGGCCAACCGCAAATTAGAACAACATGCCACCCTCCACCTCAAAAAACTATCCAATCTCCTGGTTTCCCACCTCCGGAAAGGCAACTCACTCACCCTCCACAACCTTTCCAACAAACCTCAACCTCCTCTCATTGCACACAGACCCAGTCTCTCCCATCTACTCAATCTCCCACTTCCAGCTCCACTCCCCCCAACACCTCAAAATTCTAGTCAACACAATCTGGAACCACAACACCCCAATTCAGTAGTTAACCTTTCCTCCAAACCCCTCTCCCAATCCGAAACCTCTGTCCTATCCAAAGGCCTCACCTTCAGCCCCACTCCCAGGTTCAACCAAACTGCCCTTGTCAAGGATTTACTGTCCTACACTCGTAGTCTCTGCTGGAAATATCACTTTGCCACGAAGAAAAACAATCCTGATCCCACTCCTAATGATCCAACTCCCCAAGACACTATCCAAATTGAACCCTGCCTGCAACAGTTCCGTCCTCCATCACAGCGGGACCCACCTCCTCTTCCTCAAAATCACCCTCTCCAAACCTTCCAGGAATTTCTCACTTCCAGCCTTGCCTCTCAATCTTTCTTGAAAAACCTTAATCCTACTCCCAACATCACCACAGCCGAAGCCCAGGCTATCCGTGATCTGAAAGCTGACCGATCCATCATCATTCTTCCGGCTGACAAGGGTTCCACGACCGTGGTACTTGATCGTCGGGAGTATGTGGCTAAGGGACTGTGTCAGCTTTCAGACAACTCTACATACAAAGTTTGCCAAGGTAATCCCATTCCTGATGTCCAGGCAGAGCTTCAAGGAATCCTCAGAACCTTAGGCCCCCTACAAAACCTTTCACCTGACTCCATCAAACTCCTGACCTCACCGACACCTCGCACTCCTACCTTCTACCTACTTCCTAAAATTCACAAACCCAAACATCCCGGCCACCCCATTGTAGCTGGTTACCAAGCCCCCACAGAACGTATCTCTGCCTACGTAGATCAACAGCTTCAACCCATTACATGCAGTCTCCCATCCTTCATCAAAGACACCAACCACTTTCTCGAACGCCTGGAATCCTTACCCAGTCTGTTACCCCCGGAAACCATCCTTGTAACCATTGATGCCACTTCTCTATACATAAATATCTCGCACGTCCAGGGCCTCGCTGCACTTCCTTTCACGCCGATCACCTGCCACCCTACATAAAACCTCTTTCCTCGTCACCTTAGCCAGCTTCATCCTGACCCACAACTTCTTCACTTTTGAAGGCCAGACATGCCAACAATTAAAGGGAACAGCCATGGGTACCAGCATGACCCCCTTGTATGCCAACCTATTTATGGGTCGCTTAGAGGAAGCCTTCTTGGTTACCCAAGCCTGCCAACCCAAAGTTTGGTACAGATTTATTGACGACATCTTCATGGTCTGGACTCACAGTGAAGAACAACTCCAGAATTTCCTCTCCAACCTCAACTCCTTTGGTTCCATCAGATTCACCTGGTCCTACTCCAAATCCCATGCCACTTTCCTTGACGTTGACCTCCACCTGTCCAATGGCCAGCTTCACACATCTGTCCACATCAAACACACCAACAAGCAACATTACCTCCATTATGACAGCTGCCACCCATTCCATATCAAATGGTCCCTTCCCTACAGCCTAGGCCTTCGTGGCAAACGAATCTGCTCCAGTCCTGAATCCCTAAACCTGCTGGAGAGCCACATTCAGAGTCTGATCCAGTCCCGGGAAGTATCCTGTCACAAGTGGGGCACTTTTGGGGTTCTTCTGTGAGAGGTTCTGGGTTTGAGGGGATGAGGAAGTGGCTCTGGTTATCTGCTTCTGTACCAGGTCGGGAGGGTAGTTGCGGGATGCGAAAGCTGTTTTCAGGTTGTTGGTGTAATGGTCCAGGGATTCAGGACTGGAGCAGATTCGTTTCGTATACGACTTCCTAAAATCCTGCCCCGAAATGAGATCCATCCTTCATGAAATCCTCCCCACTCCACCAAGAGTGTCTTTCCGCCGTCCACCTAACCTTCAAAACCTCTTGGTTCATCCCTATGAAATCCCCAAAGCAACTTCCCTACCCTCTGGCTCCTATCCTTGCAACCGCTCCCGGTGTAAAACCTGTCCTATGCACCCTCCCACCACCACCTACTCCAGTCCTGTAACCCGGAAGGTGTACACGATCAAAGGCAGAGCCACGTGTGAAAGCACCCACGTGATTTACCAACTGACCTGCCTACACTGTGACGCTTTCTATGTGGGAATGACCAGCAACAAACTGTCCATTCGCATGAATGGACACAGGCAGACAGTGTTTGTTGGTAATGAGGATCACCCTGTGGCTAAACATGCCTTGGTGCACAGCCAGCACATCTTAGCACAGTGTTACACCGTCTGAGTTATCTGGATACTTCCCACCAACACCAATCTATCCGAACTCCGGAGATGGGAACTTGCCCTTCAATATATCCTCTCTTCTCGTTATCCACCAGGCCTCAATCTCCGCTAATTTCAAGTTGCCGCCACACATACCTCACCTGTCATTCGACATCATCTTTGCCTCCACACTTCCGCCTTGACTTATATCTCTGCCCATACTCTTTGCCTTTAAGTATGTCTGCTTGTGTCTGTGTATGTATGGATGGATATGCGTGTGTGTGTGTGTGTGTGTGTGTGTGTGTGTGTGTGTGTGTGTGTGTGTGTGTCTGTGTACATCTGTCCTTTTTTCCCCTTAAGGGAAGTCTTTCCGGTCCCAGGATTGGAATGACTCCTTACCCTCTCCCTTAAAACCCACATCCTTTCATCTTTCCTTTTCCTTCCCTCTTTCCTGACGAAACAGCCGCCGGTTGCGAAAGCTCAAATTCTGTGTGTATGTTTGTGTGTTTTATTCATTGTGCCTATCTACCAGCGCTTTCCCACTTGGTAAGTCTTGGAATGTTTGTTTTTAATATATTTTTCCCATGTGGAAGTTTCTTTCTATTTTATATATTTGCAGTGGATGTCATTTTTGTGTCTGTTGTCAAGCACATAGCACAGAATACTGCTCTCATAAACAGAACTGTTCTTTATAATAAACCACGTAAGAGAAAAATATGTATTTGGAAGCTGTGGTAGGTATCCGTAACTGCTTGAAAATTTTTCTTAATGTGGGGTAGCATTCTTAGTGTAAAAAGCAGTCAAGTTCAAGCTCTTCATTGTCTGATGTATTATGTCCTCAAATTAGGTTGCATTCTAAATGAAGACTGGGGAACTAAGTAAAGGGGTGAGTGTCTGAAGTATCACAACCCTAAGTGTGTTTTGTTATGAAGCTGGAATCTCAATAAATATTACAAATAGCTATATTACTTCATAAAAAATTAATTATTTACTTTAGCCGTAGACCACACAGAGACAGTATGCCTGGTCTGTGTATCTTACTTTATTTCCCTGGAATCAATTATCTTCTTATTCTTTCATCCATGAAAATGTTCTGCCAAGTTTTAAAAAATTTGAAAAGGCAGTTTTCATAACTTTGTTCCTAATCCTCTTCCTAATATAATGTACCAGGCAAAATTTCGAGCATTATTATTGTAGACAAAATTAAGAGCATTATTATTGTAGTTAACATTTTAGTCCATATACCAGTTGTAAAATTTTGATGTTTCAGTGGTATGTGGTGTGAGTTGTATTTAAAGATAAGCACACAGGTACTGTAATAGTTTTATTGGAAACTGTTTCAAGGGAACATGCATAGTAGGGAGGGAAGTGTGGGGGGTAAAAATCATAGAGGGAAACCAAGAGATGAATACACTAAGAAGACTCAGAAAGATGTAAGTTGCAATAATGATTTGGAGATGATGAGGCTTGCAGAGGATAGAGTAGCATGGAGAGCTGCATCAAACCAGTCTCTGGACTGAAGACAAGAACAACAACAAAAACAACAACGTATTTTGACTAAAAACAGAAACTGTCATAAAGGTAGCTAGGTATTATCTGTTATTCATTTTACTCATAATATTAACTGGTACTTATAGCATAGTCATATAGGCCCCTATAAACATGATGCATGTTTATATCTCATTAACTTATTAAAGAAATGTGAATTAAAGTTATTTAAGATAAAAAGAAAAGTATATTTCTTTCATCAGTGACTACATCATAAAATTTCTGATTTCATTTGTAGCAGGAAGAGCATCTCACCCATTTTTGTCTGTTGAAATTGTTCGAGTATTCTTCTTGGCAAAGCATGCAGGTGGAATCCATTGTGTCCATGTCCATATCAAAATCATCTCCTGAGATGACTCGTGGTTCCTCTTCAAAAGCATTAATGCTTTAAGAAGCTGAAGCCTTGAAATGTGTTCCTGTAACTTGCTTACAATTTTCAGTGGCAAGCTTCTTGCGAGTGCCGTGTGTAGTGGAACTCCAAACTCAAGGATGGAAAATGATCAGTAAAATGATTTCCCATCCTTGAGTAAAGTCACTGTTTTTCTCATTGGTCAGTTTTAGTGAGTGTTCTTTGATTTGGTGTGTAAAGTTAACTTTATACCAAAGCTTTTTTTTTAAGAAGTTTACGTGATATGAAAAAAGTTTGTGGTCATAAAGTATTCTGTGGCAGATGGATTGAAAAATTAGAAAATGCTGTCGAGAAGGCTTTGAGTTGTAACAGTATAGTCAACCTTGTGCACCAGAGACCAATTCTTAATCTCTATGGTGGGAATGTTGTCTAAATGATGTGGAGTAACTGAAAACATGAAAGCATAACAAATCTCCAGATAAGCCAGAAACTTCAGAAAAGAAAAATTATACATAAATTGTACAAAAAATATCACATATTTGTTTCAGGTATGTCATATTATAAGATAATCCAATCGTGAGAAATTTAGACAAAAATGTTAAATAAATTGTCACAAGAATTTTGTTGTGAAATTGTACAAGTAGGGTTATATGAAATTCAATAGCAGTTTCAGCAAAGTAAGAAATGTAATTATTGAAATATTATAGATGTGATTGTGGCTGTGACTTCATGGCCCAGCTACGTGACAGGTAAACCTGAGTTCTGTTTGCACAGAACTCAGGTTTACCTCCGTTCTGCACATTATGTTACTGTCGAGAAGCTGCGCTTAGTTTTGGCAAGCTCCTACATGTTGTAGTGAGTAACTTTGTGTTGTTGCTCTTTGTTTTTCTGTTCTGTCAAGTTTGTTCATTATGTTTGATGTGAATAATACCAAATTGGGCTGCTGCAATACAAGAAAACACTAAGCAGAAAACTAACCATATTATTTCCAAAACTTCAAAAATAAATGATCAGTAGGTTCAGCTCTGTAGAATAAGTGGTACAAGTAACATAAAAAAATGTTATCTGTAGCATCATTCTAAAGATGATGGTTACTTATAGGATCTCTAGCACAATTTATTGAATCTTCCGTAACTGAAAATCTTAAAGCAGGCTGCAGTGGGTACATTGTGCTCTATTAAAGCCACATTTTCTGCTGTCCCATCCCTTAGCTAACAACTATCATGAAGAATTAATAGAAGGAAAGCTCATGAAATTCATAAACGTTCACTTAACACACTAGTTTCACTGTCACCAAGGAAGAAAAAAGTGGAATAAAGCACAGGAACAGAAAAATGCCATATCTGGGATGAAATTAAGAGCTTGAGAAAAAACCAACATTAAATACTCATTTAAATATTTTTAAATAGTTAAATACGGGTGTAATTCCAAACAAATTATTACAACACATCATATGCAGACTTTTTTCATTGGTAAAGCCACTGTTAGTGATATTTACTCCAAGTTAAATGAAACCTTGGATGATGTCTAGCTTTCTCATTCAAAGTCATTGGTTATAGGTTGTGATGGAGCTAATTTTGAAGAAAATTGTCACTCATCATTGACACATCATCCACAATGTGTTCCAAAAAGAGTTACAAGACTATGGTGAAAATGCTCCATACATGATTTTGCTTCTCTATAATTTTTTTGATGGCCAAACATCTCATTGGGAAGGCTTTGAAAAAAATACAGTCAGATATGAAACTTCCAGGCCATCAGTTTATGGAACTTGTTTCCCCTAGATGGCTGAAATTAGAACCAGCTGGAGAGAGACTCTTAAAACGATCGTCAGCTGCTGAAAACTACTTTCTTCAGTTCATACGCTAGCACAAAAGCAATTTGGTTGGTTCTTTGAAATACATGAATATTGTTACACTATTAAAAGACAAAACTCCCAAAGCAGAAATTATATTTGCTTGTGCAAGAGCTCTTACATATTCAAGATTCATTGGTTTCTTTTATAAGAGAGAACCTTTAGTGCATCTAATCTAAAAGGAGTGCGCAAACCACGTCAGAACACTCATGAATCAATTTTATGTTAGTGGTGCTTCTTTGAGTCATCTTGTGATAAGTATTGCTTTCCACTGAAAAACATAGTTGTCAACATCAAAGAAAGTGAATATCTCAAGAAGCTAAGTGACAAGAAAGGTCCTATATGCCCATGAAAGCTAGAAAGAACTATTTATCTGCTTGTGCACATGATTTGGAAAAGTCCTCTTCAGATAAACTTGGATTGTGGTATCTTTGATGTTTGTAGTTTGCAAAGAGGATGAAAGAAGATTCTCAATAAAACATACAGTAGTTGATACATTGAAGAAGCACTAGTTGATGAATGGAAACTATTGGTGTTAGAAGAAGAAAAATAAAAAAAATCAGATAGTGATAAGAATATAGTGGATGTTAACTGAAGTCAGTTTTTTGAGAAGACATATACCGCTGGAAAAAAGAAGTACATTACAGTTACAGAAATTGTGAAACTTGCATTTGCACTTTCCCATTGTCAGGGGACATCTTGAATGAAGACGTTGCAAATATGTGTGAAACAATGTTGAATACTCATTTGAGTGTCAGAGATGCTGTGATGAATGTGTTTGAGGAAAAGGCGCACTCTGTAATCATCATTCAGGAACTTCTTCATTTGGGGCACACAGCTGATGTCTGATATAAGCTGTACTCTGGATGTGAGAAGAGAGTGGCTGAGGAAAAACTGAGGAAACAAGAATAACAAGAAAAAGAAAAATTGTTGCAAACAAGTATAAAGAATAAGTTTGAAAAAGAAAAAAAGTAAATATTGAACACAGTGAACAGGCGCTTAAGAAAATGAAACAGGAAGAAAAGGAAAGAAGACTGACATTGACATATCATATTATTGCATGGTGCAAACAAGTGCTCGAAATAAGCATTGAATAAAAATGAAATAGTGTGGCCCAAGAGATCTTAGAAAGTTCTGTGAAATCTAGGGAACAAAAAGTGAAGAAAATTGAAGACATAGACAAGGTACAGCAAGCAATTGATAAATGAAAAAATAGTGTTATAACAACAAAATTAGCAAAAACAGTGAACTAATTTTGTAAAGAAAGATACATGATTTTCTACATTACATTTAAAAATTAAAAGTTGTTCAAATTTTATTTCTATTATTCTGAAAATGGTACCATATAGCTGCCCTTTAAGGCCTTTTCTAGTTTTTGGTATTTTTGTGCTGAATAGGAGTGTTACAGTGTATTATACTAAAGTACACTGATGTTCCTGATTTATTATTATTCTTATTACTGTTGTTGTTATTACATGTAATTTTTTAATAGTTTTATATGTTGAGTACAATTAAAACAATAAATAGGTGTGAGTTGGCTGGCTGTGGGGATGCTGGAAATGTGATTCGGTTCGTTGTTTCCTAATCAGACAGTTGAGTCATTTTTTTTATGTCCAAGTCAGTAAAGTCAGTTTTGGTAATCAAAATTATCAGTAAGTCAGTAATTTTACTCTTGGGTTTTGTTTCCATCTCTGCAAAACTCAGGAAAGTTGACAGCATGAAATCATAGTTGGCATACAAGTTGCCTTTAGATCAGGCCCAGGTAACTTATACGCAGGGGCAATATAGTGCTATATGCTTTCTGTAACTGATGATCATTGTACTGCTTTCTAAATTCTTGCAGGTCTTTATGGTTAGAATGAAACATAATGAATCAGAGAGTTTATGGTAAACCAGTTGACGACCTTGAAAACAAATTATTGATCTTTGTAGTTTATAAATTTTCATTAAAAATGCTGATTTAATCTCGAGACATCATTAATTTGCACTTACCATTCACCACTACAGGCGAGTTGTAAGCATGAGTCAGTAGTAGTAAGAGACTCGGAGCAGAATCCTGAGGGACTCAATCATGAATAAGCCTTCATTATGATGCATTAGATATTAATGACTTGCAATCTACCTCTTCCAAATTTATTTTCTGTTGGTTATTTTATCAAATTTCCTTCGGAACCACTGATACTGCAGAGCTTTTTGTAATACACTGCTTTGCAAATCTTAATAACATGTTAACATGGAAATGAATGAAAGTACAGGAGCTTGTTGCCAGAGGTCTTCCAGTCATGCACAAAAAGTTGGACAATACATTGCATGAGGTCATCATGAGTATAGCACCAAATGGGGCTGCCCTCACAACATCAGACAGTTGATGGAATAGGAAAAGATTGTGTATCAATCAGTGAGCAGTTATGGTGCACTTTGGTGGTGGTCATCATTGGATGATTTCACATGGGGAAAAATCATCGGAAAACTGGAAGAAGGACAAAGTGTGACGAGTGTAGCCCAGGAGTTTGGTATTGCTCACAGCATTGATTCACACACATGGGAAGCACTTGAAACCAGTGGTACTGGTGCTTGAAAGAGAGGAGGCTGTGAACTGTTGTCAATTACAGTAGCAGATGACCACTATATTGTGCAACAGCCAAGAAGGGACCCACATCAAATAGCAGTGCAGTTACAACTACATTTAACAGGAATGCAATCATGTTCCACAGTGGCACAGCAGCTGCATGGTGGTGGTCGTCTCTCTGCTCTGTGATCAGTATGTTGTGTTCTGTTGACACCCATACAACTGCCAGCAACATTTGTGATGGTGCAAAGAGCATAGGGACTGGTCAGATGATAAGTGGGATTGTGTGCTCTTCTTGGATGAGAGCAGATTCAGTCTGAGTAGTGATTCTGGACATACCCTCACATGGTGAGTTAGTTAATTTAATGTTATATGAATCATTTACATTATACCTCATAATGATGCAGAATGAGTCATTTTACCTTCACATCAGACGTTAATTTATAAATATGATTACATGCTGGACATTTATAAGTGTTTAAAAAAAAAAGAAGTAAAAATAGATTTGAGTTAGTAATTCTGACTCACTACCTTCTAGACATTACAATAACAGAAACTCTTCTTCAGGATAGGAGTTCTGAAGCAGATAATTTTTCAGTTTGTTTTCAAATTTTACTTTTCTGTCTATCAGACATTTTTTATCAGAAAGTAAGTGATCAAAAATTTTTGTTGTGGTATTGTGCACCCCTTTATGTGCTAAAGACAACCATAATGCGAAATAATGAATGCCGTTTTTACTTCTAGTATAGTAAGTATGTACATACTTGTTCCTTTTGAACTACTGTGGATTATTTACAACAAACTTCGTGAGGGAATAAATATACTGTGAAGCAGAAGTCAGAATGCCCAGCTCCTTAAACAGATGTTTATAAAATGATCATGGGTGAGCACCACATATTATTCTTACAGCATGTATTTAAGCAGTGAAGACTTCCTTTCTTAAAGAGTTACCTCAGAGCATTATTCCATATGACATTATCAGATGAAAATGTGCAAAATATATCAACTTACTCATTTGTCTTCTCTTCCCATAATTTCCAGTGGATGTGGATGAACTAAGTTGGTTTAGGAATTCCAAAATGTACTTTCTCTAGTTTAAATTCTCATTAATATGGGCACCTAAGACTTTTAAAGTTTCCATCCTATTTATTATTTCCTAACCATGTGTTACACTTATCGTTGGTATAGTACCCCTCTATGTGCAGAACTTGTTATGTTATGTCTTTTTAAAATTGAGGGTGAGACCATTCACAGAAAACTAGTCACTGATATATTTAACACTTTGTTTACTATTTCTTTTGTTGCTGTATGTATGCTTGGGTTGATTACAATACTTGTGCCATCTGCAAAAAGAACTTATTCTGCTTGTTGTATATTAGACTGAAGACCATTTACATATTATGAGGAACAATAGTGGATCTAAGATTGACCCTTGGGGAATGCCATATGTGATTTCCACCCAGTCAGAAAAATGTCCTCAGACTACATTGGTTCAATTACTAAGAACAATATCTGCATACTTTTGGTTAGATATGATTTTATCTATTGGTTAGCTATACTACCGCTCCCATAAAATTTCAATTTATCTAGGAGACTATTGTGATTCACACAGTCATATGCCTTAAATAAGTTGTAGAAAATAACTATTTTGTTATTTAATACTTGTAAAATTTGGCAAGTGACTGTGTAAATGGCATTCTCGAAAAAGAAACTCTTCTGAAATCCAAACTGCAATTTGTTGAGGATATTATTGTTGTTCAGGAGAGATATTTTCTAGAAAACATCACCTTCTCAAAAATTCTAGAAAGTGACATCAATAGAGAAACAGGTCAATAGTTACTGACATCTCTCTTGTCACCTTTCTTAAAGACAAGTTTAGCATATTTTAGTCTCTCTGGAGAAATGCATTGAGTTAGTGATGCATTACACACTTCAGATAAGATGAGGCTTATTACATGGGAACAAATACTTAGTACTCTGTAAGAAACACCATTGAATGCAGATGAGCTTTTATTATGAGAGAATATATAATTTTCTTAATTTTGGGGGGAGAAGTGGTGATAGATTTGTATGACTGAATTTCATGAGACTTGTTTTTTGAACATTCTACTGTGAATTTTCTCATTAACTATTTGTCCTTATTCTTTTTGCTACATTTAAGAAATGATTATTAAATAAATTTTCTACCAATGACACATCATTTATCATTTATAGCCCATTCTTTATGTTCAATAGTTATGTTATCCTATTCTGTGGCTTGTTGTCCTGCTTCTCATTTCATTACATTCCATATAGTCTGAAGTCTACATCTACATCTATGAGACTATTCTGCACTTCAAATGTGAGTGCCTGACAGAGGGTTCTTTGAACCATCTCCAAACTATTTCGCTACCTCTCACTCTTTACTAGTGTGTGGAAAAAATGAACATTTAAATCTTTCTGGATAAGCTCTGATTTTACTTATTTTTTATGATGATTATTTTTCCCTATCTAGGTTGGCAGCAAAATATTTTCACATTCAGATCAGAAAATTGGTGATAGAAATTTTCTGAAAAGATCTCACCAGAAAGAAAACCACCTTTTTTTAACAGTTACCACCCCAACTCATTTATCATATCCATGACACTCTTTTTCTCTATTTTGAGATAATAAAAACAAGCTGGCCATCTTTGGATTTTTCCAATGTTCTCAGGAAATCCTACCCAGTAAGGATACTGTACAGCTGTACTCTAGCAGAGGATGAAAAACTGTAATGTAGGCCTCTCTTTAGTAGTCATGTTGCATCTTCTAAATTTTCTGCCAATAAAACACAATATTATCTATGTGATCATTCCAATTTAAGTTGTTCGTAATTGCAATTCCTACATATTTAGTCAAATTGGCAGGCTGTGATGTTGTGTGTAATGTATCATATAACTGAAATTTAACAGTTTTCTTTTTGTACTTGTGGATGACTGCACACTTTTCTTTATCTAGAGAAAATTGCTACTTTTTGCCCATGGAGATATGATGTTTAAGTCATTTTGCAATTGGTTTTGATTTTCTGATGACTTTAGCAGAGGGTAAATGACAGCATCATCTGCACACAATCTAAGAGGGTTGGTCAGATTGTCACTTAAATTGTTTATAGATATTAGGAACAGCAGAAAACCTATAACACTTCCTTGGAGAATTATGGATATCACTTCAGTTTTACTCAATGATTTTCTATCATTTACTATGTGCTGTGACCTTTCTGACAGGAAATTATGAATCCAGTTACACAACTGAAGTAATACTGCATAGGCACACAATTTGATTAGAAGTTTCCTGTTAGGAAGAATGTCAAAAGGCTTTTGGAAATTTAGAAATATGTAATCAATTTGAGGTTCCCTGTTGTTGGAATTATTGATTTCAAACATTATGTGCATATTCCATGATTTTTTGATAACTGTTCTCAGTCATTTTGAGTAGTTTTTGAACTATGCAACTATTGCAGTACCAGTAGTTGCTCTTGCGAACATAAAAATTTCTGTTTTCCTTTTACGTTAAGCCCCATAGTGATCCATTATTTTTAATATGGCTGTTTAATGTCCTTTCTGATTAGCTTATGTGGAAAGCTGTTTTCAAATAATGATATAAATTTATCATGTAATAGATTAAATTTTGTGTTAACATTTGGTTCATTATAGATTTCATCCCAGGTCATCTCTTGTAAACTGTCCTTAAAAATATTTGTCCTGGAGTCATTAATTATTCTGTCTGACTTTCACTGAGGCCCATCAATCCTGTAAGGCACTATTTTATGCACCCTAATATGGGGAGATGTAGGGACACGTAATGCACTCAGGAACATTGTCAGACGTGATTGTTTTGGAGCTCCAGGTGTTATGGTGTAGGGAAGCATAATGTTGTATGTGTCTGCTGACCTCATAAGTCTATGAACATGATACAGACAGCAGTCAGTGTTGTTATAATAGTACTCCTTCCCTACATGTGTCTTTTTAGTGATTCATTTGGCTCTGACTTAATTTTTATGAATGACAATTGTGTGACCATATCTGTTGTGGTTGGCAGGAGAGCCAACACTGTGTTACTAGAGGAGGCCGAAATGCACGCGTTTTAGCTCACACAGGCTGGCGTGAGGTCTGGAACATGACAAGGGAATTAGAATTGAGAAAAACGGACGTAATCCATTAATGACGAACATCGCTCTTGACATTACATGATTCACCGTATCAATAGTAACTGATAATGGCGCCTTGCTAGGTCGTAGCAAATAACATAGCTGAAGGCTATGCTAACTATCGTCTCGGCAAATGAGAGCGTAGAAGTCAGTGAACCATCGCTAACAAAGTCGGCTGTACAACTGGGGCGAGTGCTAGGAAGTCTCTCTAGACTAATTTTTATGAATGACAATTGTGTGACCATATCTGTTGTGGTTGGCAGGAGAGCCAACACCATGTTACTAGAGGAAGCCGAAATGCACGCGTTTTAGCACACACAGGCTGGCATGAGGTCTGGAACATGACAAGGGAATTAGAATTGAGAAAAACGGACGTAATCCATTAATGACGAACGTCACTCTTGACATTACATGAGTCACAGTATCAATAGTAACTGATAATGGCGCCTTGCTAGGTTGTAGCAAATAACGTAGCTGAAGGCTATGCTAACTATTGTCTCGGCAAATGTGAGCGTAGAAGTCAGTGAACCATCACAAGCAAAGTCGGCTGTACAACTGGGGCAAGTGCTAGGAAGTCTCTCTAGACCGGCCGTGCGGTGGCGCTCGGTCTGCAATCACTAATAGTGGCGACACGCGGGTCCAACGTATACTACCAGACCGCAGCCTATTTAAAGGCTACCACCTAGCAAATGTTGTGTCTGGCCGTGACACCACAATATCAAACGCTGCAACTGGAGGATATTTGATGACTGAACTAGCCTGTTCATTTCCCTAACTTAAATCCCATTGAGCACATGTGGTATGTGCTGGGGAGATGTATTGCAGCACGTCTATATGCACCTATGACCACCCAGCAGTTGTCAACCATGCCAGAGGTTGAATGAGACATTGTGTTACAAGAAGTCTTTACCAGCCTTGTGGCCAGCATGTGAGCATATTACATATATTCTGTCCACAGTGATCACACACCCTATTAAGAAACATGTCCTACCTTTTGTAATGTTAAGCGGACCATCATAAATTGTAGTAATTATTATCTTTGAATAAAAGTGTCAGTTCTGTTTGTCTCTTTGCATATTTCTTTCAGTTACCTTCTGTACCATAATGTAGCAGTTCTTTCTAAGCATGGCCCAAATTTCATCGAGCTTTGTTACTTGGGAGTGAAACATCATGTGAAAGCTACTTTTGTCCCTAAATTTTGCATACCAGTGTTGTATTTTTAATCAACACAAAGGTGTTTATCGGATCATGGAGAATATACCCAAGAGCAAACAGTTCTCATTTGTGGGCTGTGTAATGTAATTAACAAATGTGAAGTTGGTACATCCCTTTGAAACTCAAATTGCCTGTTAATAACAATAACAAACTGGTTGAGATATTGCAAAATCTTAATATGAAATAATTTATAATACTTCTACTTTTGAAAATATGACCAGAAATGAAATTTGTCTGTTTTCTTTTCACATTTTGTAGCACCTTCATTTTGAGGGAGAGGCTATACAATGCCAGTAAGTGTGGTGACATGTTAGTAAGGCATTTTATTCACATTCAGGAGCATAGCAGTCCAAGTCCTGTCTGACCATCCAGATATTCTAACGTTTCTCGAAAGTGCTTAAGGAAAATGGCAGGATCATTCCTTTGAAAGGGATATGGCTGATTTCTGTCCATATCCAAGTTTATAGTCTACATCTAATGACCTCTTCATAAATGGGGCGTTAAACCCCAATCTTCCTTCTTATTCATTCCTGTCTCGTGAACAAATGTTTGAAAGTATACAATAAGTAAATAGGCTATACTCTCCAGAACATTTAGAAATAGAGAACAAAGAATCCAATTGAATTTCAAAAGACAGCTTAAAGAATTGTGACCTTAAATATGCTCAATGGCTCTGTGAAATGTTCACCTTGTTTTATATTTACAGCATATGTCAAATTCATTCATCTATTTACATTTATATACATTCATTGTTTCATTACAGCACATACTTATTTACAAATTATGATGTAGTCATATCATCTGTTTTAGTATCAGTGAGGTTGGTACTCATCATATTGACATTGAGTCACAGACAGGCACAACGAAAAGACTGCTATACATTTTAGCTTTCAGCCAGAAGGCCTTCTTCTAAAGTAGAAAACACACATACATTTACACACACACACAATTCAGACACACAACCACTGTCAGTGACTAATTGAGTTATAACTGCGTCTGATAGGAACAGAATCTGATGGTGTGGTTAAGGAGCTAGCAGGGGGCTGGGAGGTGGGGGAAAAAGCAGTGTGAGGTGGGGAAGGTGTGGTGCTGCTTGAGGGAGCCTGCAGGTACTTGCTGGGGAAAGGTTTGGACCCTTAGCTGCAGTCAAGAGGTGGGGGAGGGGGTCAGGACCAGTAGTCCTTTCCCCTTCTCTTCTCTGCTTTCTTGCCCACCTCCTCCACCAAACCCTCCAACTACATCTAGTAGCCTTCCCTGTCCCCAACACACCCCTGTGCACTCCCACAGTCTGCACTACACCTTCTCCCTTCTCACCCTGCTATTTACCCCACCTCCCCACCCTATGCCTTGTCCTTATCGCCAACGTCAGGACACTATTGCTATCAGGTGCAGTTAAAATTGTCTGGCCACAGTGGCCTGACACAGTGGTCCTGTGCATGAATTGTGCATGTGTCAATGTATGTTTATTTTCTACTCAATAACGGCCTAGTGTCTGTCTGTGACTCAACATCTCCTCTATATACAGGAAATGTATTCCTAGTTGCAAGTATGGACAACCATTAGCTGAACAGTGGCATGCACGTCTCGAGGGGCACTGCAATAACATCTGCTCAATATGGTGAGCAGCAGTCCTCCTTTTCATAATATTGTTGTTATCCCATCCTGGTCTTTCCATTGTTTGGTATCAGTAAGTGAATATTTTGATAAAGTTATATTAAAAACAAAGATTCCAAGACTTACCAAGCGGGAAAGCGCCGGCAGACAGGCACATGAACAAAACACACAAACACACACACAGAATTACGAGCTTTCGCAACTGGCAGTTGCTTCGTCAGGAAAGAGGGAAGGAGAGGGAAAAATGAAAGGATGTGGGTTTTAAGGGAGAGGGTAAGGAGTCATTCCAATCCCGGGAGCGGAAAGACTTCCCTTAGGGGAAAAAAAGGACAGGTGTACACTCGCACACACACACACATATCCATCCGCACATACACAGACACAAGCAGACATATTTAAAGGCAAAGAGTTAAGGGCAGAGATGTCAGTCGAGGCGGAAGTACAGAGGCAAAGAAGTTGTTGAAAGACAGGTGAGGTATGAGTGGCGGCAACTTGAAATTAGCGGAGGTTGAGGCCTGGCGGATATCGAGAAGAGAGGATATACTGAAGGGCGAGTTCCCATCTCCGGAGTTCGGATAGGTTGGTGTTGGTGGGAAGTATCCAGATAACTCGGACGGTGTAACACTGTGCCAAGATGTGCTGGCCGTGCATCAAGGCATGTTTAGCCACAGGGTGATCCTCATTACCAACAAACACTGTCTGCCTGTGTCCATTCATGCGAATGGACAGTTTGTTGCTGGTCATTCCCACATAGAAAGCGTCACAGTGCAGGCAGGTCAGTTGGTAAATCACGTGGGTGCTTTCACATGTGGCTCTCCCTTTGATCGTGTACACCTTCCGGGTTACAGGACTGGAGTAGGTGGTGGTGGGAGGGTGCATAGGACAGGTTTTACACCGGGGGCGGTTGCAAGGGTAGGAGCCAGAGGGTAGGGGAGGTGGTTTGGGGATTTCATAGGGATGAACCAAGAGGTTACGAAGGTTAGGTGGACGGCGGAAAGACACTCTTGGTGGAGTGGGGAGGATTTCATGAAGGATGGATCTCATTTCGGGGCAGGATTTTAGGAAGTCGTATCCCTGCTGGAGAGCCACATTCAAGGTCTGATCCAGTCCCGGGAAGTATTCTGTTACAAGTGGGGCACTTTTGGGGTGGTTCTGTGAGAGGTTCTGGGTTTGAGGGGATGAGGAAGTGGCTCTGGTTATCTGCGTCTGTACCAGGTTGGGAGGGTAGTTGCGGGATGCGAAAGCTGTTTTCAGGTTGTTGGTGTAATGGTCGAGGGATTCAGGACTGGAGCAGATTCGTTTGCCACGAAGGCCTAGGCTGTAGGGAAGGGACCGTTTGATATGGAATGGGTGGCAGCTGTCATAATGGAGGTACTGTTGCTTGTTGGTGGGTTTGATGTGGACGGATGTGTGCAGCTGGCCATTGGACAGATGGAGGTCAACATCTAGGAAAGTGGCATGGGATTTGGAGTAGGACCAGGTGAATCTGATGGAACCAAAGGAGTTGAGGTTGGAGAGGAAATTCTGGAGTTGTTCTTCACTGTGAGTCCAGATCATGAAGATGTCATCAATAAATCTGTACCAAACTTTGGGTTGGCAGGCTTGGGTAACCAAGAAGGCTTCCTCTAAGCGACCCATAAATAGGTTGGCATACGAGGGGGCCATCCTGGTACCCATGGCTGTTCCCTTTAATTGTTGGTATGTCTGGCCTTCAAAAGTGAAGAAGTTGTGGGTCAGGATGAAGCTGGCTAAGGTGACGAGGAAAGAGGTTTTAGGTAGGGTGGCAGGTGATCGGCGTGAAAGGAAGTGCTCCATTGCAGCGAGGCCCTGGACGTGCGGGATATTTGTGTATAGGGAAGTGGCATCAATGGTTACCAGGATGGTTTCTGGGGGTAACAGACTGGGTACGGATTCCAGGCGTTCGAGAAAGTGGTTGGTGTCTTTGATGAAGGATGGGAGACTGCATGTAATGGGTTGAAGGTGTTGATCTACGTAGGCAGAGATACGTTCTGTGGGGGCTTGGTAACCAGCTACAATGGGGCGGCCAGGATGTTTGGGTTTGTGAATTTTAGGAAGTAGGTAGAAGGTAGGAGTGCGAGATGACGGTGGGTTTTCCGTCAGGTTTCTTATACTTGCTTTGAAAAGTTGGTGCAAAGTTCGAGAAATGGCACCACTGGCACCTATCAAGGTCATGTTTAGTTAGTAGCATCTTTGGAAAGAACGTGCACCGAGTGTCAGCCATATTGTCTATTTCTTTGTGCTTGGCATTTGTGTGAATCAAGGAAGTCGAGTGGTTCTCAAAATATGGACGAAAAAGAATTTTGTGTGGTGATTAAACATTACTTTATGAAAGGCAAAATGCCTCAGGAGACTAAAGAGGAGCTTGATAAACATTATGGTGACTCTGCACCTTTAATTAGACAAGTTTATAAATGGTTTCAAAATTTTTGGAGTGGCCATATGGACACATGTGATGCTGAACATTCTGGACGCCCTGTGGAGGTTACGGCTTCAGATATCATTGATAAAATCCATGATATGGTGACGGATGACAGAAGAGTTAAGGTGCATGAGATTGCTAGTGCTGTGGGCATCTCGAATGAATGGGTACACAATATTTTGCATAAACATTTGGACATGAGAAAGCTATCCGCAAGACGGGTTCTACGATTGCTCATGCTTGACCAAAACTGGAATCGTGTGAAGTGTTGCAAGGATGGCTTGCAGCTGTTCAGGAAGAATCGGCAGGACTTTAAGCATCATTTCATCACTGTGTATGAAACATGGATATATTACCATACTCCTGAGACCAAAGAACAATTTAAACAATGGGTTACCAAGGGAGAATCTGCACCAAAAAAGGCGAAAACCATTCCTTTGACCAGAAAAGTTATGGTGACTGACTTTCGGAATTCACAAAGGATAATCCTCATTGACTATCTGGAAAAGGGTAAAACTATTAGAGGTGCATATTATTCATCGTTATGGGACCATTTGAAAACCAAGCTGCAAGGAAAACGCCAGTGACTGGACTGCAAAAAATTAATGGAAATAGGATTCCAACTAATTTCACATCCCCCCTATTATCCAGACTTGGCTCCCTCAGACTACTATTTCTTCCCCAGTTTGAAGAAATAGCTGGTGGGACAAAGATTTTATTCTTTGAGAAGGTGATTGCAGCAACTAGTAGCTATTTTTCAGGCTTGGACAATTCCTATCATTCAGAAGGGATCAACAAATTAGAACAGTGTTGGACAAATGTATAAGTCTAAAAGGAGACTATGTCGAAAAATAAAAAAGGTTTACCCCAAACACATAGTTCTTATTTTTGCAGGGACTTTTCAAATGACCCTCGTACTAATACATTTACTCCCAAATGACAACTTGTGTTTTACAGTAAGAGTGAATTTAGAATTAACTATGAAATTCACAGCTATAATACTAGAAGTAAAAACAATTTGCATATAGACCTTTTGAATTCTAGAAGCTTTTAACAAGTTTCCAGCAAAAATCAGACAGGAAACTGGAAACACCAGATAGTCAAAAGAGAAGTAAAAGAGGATCTTACCATCCATTCCTTCTACAGACTGTCCCAAACATTGACAATCAAAATTGTACAGATGGTATAGGGCTCTGAGTATTTTGAATATGGAACGAATGCCTGTAAGTGAATATTTCAAATAGTTTGATGTCTTGAATGAACAATGTATGTGTCGCAAATGTTCGTTAACTGCTTATGTTCCATAGCAAATTACTGCCCACTACATAGACATTAGTGATTCTGCTCTAAAATACAAACATCTTTGATGTGTGCACAGTGAAGTTTAACATTGTTTACCTTACAGATCAGAATGAAAGAGAAAGAGTGTTACTCATTACAAGCACTTGCAAATGTTCATTTAATGTACAATGCAATAAGATGTAGTGCCCAAACTCCAACAAATCTACAGAAAAAAACTTTCACAACATGTGTCATGCTAATCAAAAGAAATTTATGACTGTAGATAGAAACTTACAAGAAACTGCATCATTAAAACCACAGATGATTATCCAAGGTTTTCAAGAAAGGATTGTTTATACAGTATAACGGAAGAAGACATTAGTTATTCTGGAAGAAAATTCATCAACAAGCACCCACCAATAAGACCACTGAATGCATAATTGAAAGAATATCATTTGGAGAATACTGATGGAGCAGCATCTACATCCCATTATAAGCAATTTTTGCAAGCTTTGGGGTCAGATGGTTTTGAACCCTGACATCTGTTCTGTAAATGGATTATGTTTTAATGTATGTACAGTGTCTGGGTGACATTCCTTTGGAAGGTTATTATGAGTTTAAGTGAAAATGTCATTCTGGAAACATCCCCCAGGCTATGGCTAAGCCATGTCTCCACAATATCCTTTCATTCAGGAGTGCTAGTTCTGCAAGGTTCGCAGGAGAGCTTCTGTAAAGTTCGGAAGGTAGGAGACGGATACTGGCAGAAGTAAGGCTGTGAGGACAGGGCATGAGTCGGGCTTGAGTAGCTCAATTGGTAGAGCACTTGCCCGTGAAAGACAAAGGTCCTGAGTTTGAGTCCCGGTCTGGCACACAGTTTTAATCTGCCAGTAAGTTTCGTATCAGCACACACTCTGCTGCAGAGTCAAAATCTCATTCTGGAAACATCCCCCAGGCTGTGGCTAAGCCATGTCTCCGCAGTATCCTTTCTTTCAGGAGTGCTAGTTCTGCAAGGTTCACAGGAGAGCTTCTGTAAAGTTTGGAAGGCAGGAGACGAGGTACTGGCAGAAGTAAGGCTGTGAGAACATGGCATGAGTCGTGCTTGGGTAGCTTAGTTGGTAGAGCACTTGCCTGCGAAAGGCAAAGGTCCCAAGTTCGAGTCTTGGTTCAGCACACAGTTTTAATCTGCCAGGAAGTTTCATATCAGCACACACTTTGCTGCAGCGTGAAAATCTCATTCAGCCACTCTAAAAGCCACCAAATGGTGTATGGTGGAGGGTACCTTGTACCACTGCTAGTCATTCCCTTTTCTGTTCCACACACACAAGGAAAAAACACTGCCTTTGTCCATCCATATGAGCTCTATAATTCATCTGGTCCTCATAGTCCTTACACATAATGTACATGGATAGCATTAGAATTGTTCTGCAGTCAGCCATAAATCCCAGTTCTCTAAATTTTCTCAACAATGTTTCATGAAAATGACATTGCCTTGCATTGGGGATTCCCATTTAAGTTTACAAAACTTCTCTGCAATACTCGCATGTTGATGATAGCTACTCGTACTTACATGTTGGTGATACCAATAACCAATCTAGCAGCACACCTCTAAGTTGCTTTGATGTCTTCCTTTTTAATCCTACCTGCTGGGGATCCCAAACCCTCAAGCAGTTCTCAAGAATGGATCACACCAGGGTTTTGCATGTAGAATCTTTTATAGATGAGCCACACTACAAGCTCCCAATAAAATGAAAATGACCACTCCATCTTCCCTGCCACTGACCTTCCATTTCATATCTTTTTGGAGTGTTAGGCCTAGATTTTTAATCAATGCCACTGTGACACACAGCACATCTCTAATACTGTATTCAAGCATTGTATTGATTGTTTTTTCTACTCATCTGCAGTAACTTATATTTTTTTCATTTAGAGCAAACTCACTTTTGTCACACAAAGTAGTAATTCTGTCTGTCACCCTGTATCCTCTTATAGTCACTCAACGATAATACTTTCCTGTGTACTACAGTGTCATTAAAAAACAGTCACAGATTCCTAGCATTTCTGCCCTCTACCAACAGAAAAAATAATTCAGAACTGGCTGGCTAGTAAAAGAAGAACTTAAAAATGAGGAAAACTAAAGTGCAAATAGGGGACTGAATGAAAAATGGCCAAAACTAGAAGAAGACGTATTGAAATGGATTTAAGGAAACTGACAAATTGGCACTGGAATTAATAAAAAAAAATTTCAAATGCATGCTCATAAGTTAGTGCTGCAGTGGAACTTGATGGACTTAAGGGTGGAGTTGGTTAGTTCTATTGGTGCTACAGGTTTATGAAGCATCATGGACTTAGCATACAAACCAAAACAAAAATATCTCATAAAATGCCACAGGAGTGTGAAGAGAAAATGTTGTCTTTCTGTCACTTTATTATTCAACATCAATAGAAAACCAGTGTGGATCTAAGCTTGATAGTGAATATGGACAAAACCCCTATGAGATTGCTGTGTTGAGTAGCAAGACTGGTGCTAAAACTGCAACTATAAAAACAAGTGAACATTGTATTTGAAACTATGCACTACATTGTTTTCCTTTCATGTTGTTCAAATGGTTCAAATGACTCTGAGCACTATGGGACTTAACATCTGAGGTCATCAGACCCCTAGAACTTAGAACTACTTAAACCTAACTAACCTAAGGACATCACACACATCCATGCCCGAGGCAGGATTCGAACCTGCGACCATAGTAGTCGCGCGGTTCCAGACTGAAGCGCCTAGAACCGCTCGGCCACCGGCGGCAGGCCTTTCATGTTGTGCTGATAGTACTAAGCTTAAGCCAATGCTCATTTTTTAGCACAAACAATGCCAAAACCTTCTCAAATACTGCGGTTGTTATTCACATTCATGACAAGGGTTGGATGGATGAGGCTGGCATAAAATAATGGATTAACACAGTGTGGGAGAGAAGGGAAGGTGCTTAATTGAAGAAGAGTTCTTTTCTTTTACTAGATCAGTTCAGTAGTCGTTTGAAAAATTCTGTGAAAGAGAAATTGAGACAGGGAAATACAGGGCTTGCTGTTATTCTGGGAGGACTTACTAGTACTTCACAATCCAACCTCTTGATGTCCCAATAAATAACCCATTTAATGTGCATATGAGACATGAATAGAACAAATTAATGATGGGTGAAATGCAACATGAATTCACACTGAAGGGAGTTTTAAAGTGACCCCCAATCAAACAATAGAAAGCAATTATATTAAAAACAAAGATTCCAAGACTTACCAAGCGGGAAAATGCCGGCAGACAGGCACATGAACAAAACACACAAACACACACACAGAATTACGAGCTTTCGCAACTGGCAGTTGCTTCGTCAGGAAAGAGGGAAGGAGAGGGAAAAATGAAAGGATGTGGGTTTTAAGGGAGAGGGTAAGGAGTCATTCCAATCCCGGGAGCGGAAAGACTTCCCTTATGGGAAAAAAAGGACAGGTGTACACTCGCACACACGCACACATATCCATCCGCACATACACAGACACAAGCAGACATATTTAAAGGCAAAGTGTTAGGGCAGAGATGTCAGTCGAGGCGGAAGTACAGAGGCAAAGAAGTTGTTGAAAGACAGGTGAGGTATGAGCGGCGGCAACTTGAAATTAGCGGAGGTTGAGGCCTGGCGGATATCGAGAAGAGAGGATATACTGAAGGGCGAGTTCCCATCTCCGGAGTTCGGATAGGTTGGTGTTGGTGGGAAGTATCCAGATAACTCGGACGGTGTAACACTGTGCCAAGATGTGCTGGCCGTGCATCAAGGCATGTTTAGCCACAGGGTGATCCTCATTACCAACAAACACTGTCTGCCTGTGTCCATTCATGCGAATGGACAGTTTGTTGCTGGTCATTCCCACATAGAAAGCGTCACAGTGCAGGCAGGTCAGTTGGTAAATCACGTGGGTGCTTTCACATGTGGCTCTCCCTTTGATCGTGTACACCTTCCGGGTTACAGGACTGGAGTAGGTGGTGGTGGGAGGGTGCATAGGACAGGTTTTACACCGGGGGCGGTTGCAAGGGTAGGAGCCAGAGGGTAGGGAAGGTGGTTTGGGGATTTCATAGGGATGAACCAAGAGGTTACGAAGGTTAGGTGGACGGCGGAAAGACACTCTTGGTGGAGTGGGGAGGATTTCATGTTCAGCAACCTAAGTTCAGCACAGGATCAACATAGCTCATCTCAAAGCAACACTTTTTCGACTTTTTTCACACCTTTATCTCTCCCTATATAAATCTCTCTTTACTTTCACTTTAACCTCATATTACCCTTTCCACCTACTAACACCATGTCAACCTCACAACATCCCTACAACGACCCCATTAAATTTTATTTACATTCCCTCCGCAAACATGCCTTCACCCTAGCCAGATTACGCTCCCATATTTTATTTACTCAGGCTTGTCTGACATTTGGCATTACTCCCAAAGGCCTCACACTTAAAGTTCTCATCTCTGGCTGCAATCCTTCTTTCCATCAGTCCTTATACCAGTTCCAAACAGCACAATCCATAGCCCTCACCCGCCTAATCCTTCAACTATACATCGACTCGGCCAATGAACACACCCGTCAACTCCTATCCCAAATCAAAGTCCTCAATCTTTCCTCTCCCGCATCCACACCGGCTGTACATAGCATCCTCCTACAGGCCAACCGCAAATTAGAACAACATGCCACCCTCCACCTCAAAAAACTATCCAATCTCCTGGTTTCCCACCTCCGGAAAGGCAACTCACTCACCCTCCACAACCTTTCCAACAAACCTCAACCTCCTCTCATTGCACACAGACCCAGTCTCTCCCATCTACTCAATCTCCCACTTCCAGCTCCACTCCCCCCAACACCTCAAAATTCCTTCATGAAATCCTCCCCACTCCACCAAGAGTGTCTTTCCGCCGTCCACCTAACCTTCGTAACCTCTTGGTTCATCCCTATGAAATCCCCAAACCACCTTCCCTACCCTCTGGCTCCTACCCTTGCAACCGCCCCCGGTGTAAAACCTGTCCTATGCACCCTCCCACCACCACCTACTCCAGTCCTGTAACCCGGAAGGTGTACACGATCAAAGGGAGAGCCACATGTGAAAGCACCCACGTGATTTACCAACTGACCTGCCTGCACTGTGACGCTTTCTATGTGGGAATGACCAGCAACAAACTGTCCATTCGCATGAATGGACACAGGCAGACAGTGTTTGTTGGTAATGAGGATCACCCTGTGGCTAAACATGCCTTGATGCACGGCCAGCACATCTTGGCACAGTGTTACACCGTCCGAGTTATCTGGATACTTCCCACCAACACCAACCTATCCGAACTCCGGAGATGGGAACTCACCCTTCAGTATATCCTCTCTTCTCGATATCCGCCAGGCCTCAACCTCCGCTAATTTCAAGTTGCCGCCGCTCATACCTCACCTGTCTTTCAACAACTTCTTTGCCTTTAAATATGTCTGCTTGTGTCTGTGTATGTGCGGATGGATATGTGTGTGTGTGTGTGTGTGTGTGTGTGTGTGTGTGTGTGCGAGTGTACACCTGTCCTTTTTTTCCCCTAAGGGAAGTCTTTCCGCTCCCGGGATTGGAATGACTCCTTACCCTCTCCCTTAAAACCCACATCCTTTCATTTTTCCCTCTCCTTCCCTCTTTCCTGACGAAGCAACTGCCAGTTGCGAAAGCTCGTAATTCTGTGTGTGTGTTTGTGTGTTTTGTTCATGTGCCTGTCTGCCGGCGCTTTCCCGCTTGGTAAGTCTTGGAATCTTTGTTTTTAATATATTTTTCCCATGTGGAAGTTTCTTTCTATTTTATTTACATCATCATTAATAGAAAGCAATTAGATAGATAAACAATCTACTCACCAATTAGTGGTAGGAGAACAGTTGAAGGGTAAGGAAAAATGATGCAGGAAAAGGACTGAAGAGATTTAAGAAAAGGGACAAAGTTTGGAAGTCACCCAGAACCCCGAGGCAGGGGAGACTTACCAGATGGGATGAGAAGAAAAGACTGATTGCTGGCAACTACACCAGACAAGATTTGAAAACCTGAGAGCTTTAGTAATTACTGAGGTCTTTTAGAGATTGGGACAGCTTTCTTCCAACATATCTGATACTTGTCTCTTGTGCTACTATTGCATGGTCTCTGCATAGAGAAAATGACACTCTTGACTTTATTGTTTTAAAAACTATATCCAGTATCCTATGTTAGGTATAATATATGAGAGGTACAGATTTTCTATGGTTGGAAACCAGTTTGTTGCATTATAAGTACCGGTTCTATTATTTTGGACGCAGTGTCTGATGATCCACTCAAGAACTTTGTATAGGTGACATAGCAAGGAGATTGGCCTGCTCTTTGGATCATTCACATCTTTAGGAGGCTTCAGAACTGCAATGACTCTAGCCTTTCTCCACACTTTTGGTGATTTTACAGCTGTTTATGCAGTTCTTTAGTAATTCTAAAAGCAGTTGTTTGCTGATGGGCCAAATCTTTTGAGTTGTTCAACACAGATGTCATTGAGGCTTGTTGCTTTGCTATTTTTGCATTTATTAAGTGCTCTGTTAAGATCATTCATGGTGAAAGGATTATTCAGAATGCTGTTGTTATTTTTTGACTTTGATTTGTCTGAAGTTTTGCTTGGTTTGCTACTTTCAATCAGCTGATTTGCTATTTTGTTTGTAGATAAGTTACTGTAGACTTGCTTCTTAGAAGGATCATTACTGAGGCATTTCATTAGCCCCCAAGCCTTGTGCCTATTTCTTAACGTGTCTACCTCCTCCATTAACGTAATCCAATGGGTGTATTTTGATTCAGAAATAGAGGCAATGACATGTTGACATCATGTGATGGTTTCAGCACTAAATGAGTTCATTGAAATGGTCTGTATATTTGTTCAACAGAATGGATGTTTCTAGGATAAGTCCCTGTACATATATACTTCTGCAGCCTGTAGGGAAGAATGTATGTCTGGAGCACAGCATTGTATGGTAGTGAAACATGGGTGGAGAGAAAACCAGAACCAAAGAGAATCAAAATATCTGAGATGTGGCACAACAGACAAACGTTGAAAAAATAGGTGGACTTATAAGGTAAGGAATAAGGATGTACTGTGCAGAATCAGAGAGGGAACAAATATTTAGAAAACACTGACGAGAAGATGGGACAGGATACTAGGACATATATTAAGGCATCAGGGGATAAATTCAAAGGTACTAGAAAGAGTTGTAGAGGGTACAAACTGTAGAGGAAGACAGAGATTGGAATACATCCAGCAAATAATAGAGAACATAGATGGCAAGTGCTACTCTGACATGAAGAGGTTGGCACAGGAGAAGAATTCATGACAAGCTGCATCAACCCAGTCAGAAGACAGCTGACTAAAAAAAAAAAAGAATAGTGTAATTGATTTAGCTACTGTTGGCCACAGTTTGCATATCACTAAGCCACCTGACAAAGGTTGTGTCATCAGCATAACTTACAGCCTCGAAATTCTGTGGATCAGTTAAGTCATTAACATGCATAAGTGACAAGAAAGACCCTGGTATAGAATAGAGCTTTTTCATGTTCATGACATCTGTTAGGCAGAATGTGTATTAGGTTGTATCTATATCCTGCATCATGTAAGACAATGTTTCCATGCAGAGAGGCAGAGCAGTGAAGGGATGAGAAATGTGCATGCACTGCAGCAGAGAGTTGGCAAAAAAAGTCCACGTTGCCAAACTGCGTTGGTGGAGACAACAGCCAGGCTCATTTGCCTATGGTACATCGTATTAAACATGCAAATCTATAAGGGGAATAGTAAATACTAAAACCAATTTTGATCTGTCTTCATGAGAGAATTATTAATTCATGGCAGGCAGCGAAAGGCGTCCCCGGAGGCTGATCAGAAAGCCTCCCCGGTGCGTCTGACAAACCGGTTTCAGGCACTGTCTCTGGCTGAGCCAGATGCAGCTGCCTGCCCTGTTTCAGAGGATCATTCTCAGCCTTCAAGGTCCGGGCAGTCGCAGAGGGTGGGCTTACTGGTAGTTGGGAGCTCCAATGTTAGGCGCGTAATGGGGCCCCTTAGGGATATGGCGGCTAAGGAGGGGAAGAAATCCAGTGTGCACTCCGTGTGCATTCCGGGAGGAGTCATTCCTGATGTGGAAAGGGTCCTTCCGGATGCCATGAAGATCACAGGGTGCAGCCAGCTGCAGGTGGTGGCACATGTCGGCACTAATGACGTGTGTCGCTTTGGATCTGAGGAAATTCTCTCTGGATTCCAGCGGCTATCTGATTTGGTGAAGGCTGCCGGTCTTGCTTACGAGATGAAGGCAGAGCTCACCGTCTGCAGCATCGTTGACAGAACCGACTGCGGACCTTTGGTGCAGAGCCGGGTGGAGGGTCTGAATCAGAGGCTCAGACGGTTTTGCGACCGTATTGGCTGCAGATTCCTTGACTTGCGCCATAGGGTAGTGGGGTTTCGGGTTCCGCTGAATAGGTCAGGAGTTCACTACACTCAGCTGGCGGCTACACGGGTAGCGGAGGCTGTGTGGCGTGGACTGGGCGGTTTTTTTAGGTTAGAAGGCCTCGGGAAAGTGCGGGATGGGCTGCAATGTCAAAGGGTGCTTGGCAATTACAGGATGTGCTTGGATCAAGGAACAGTCGGAATTATAGTTGTAAATTGTTGTAGTTGCGCTGGAAAAGTCCCTGAGCTTCAAGCGCTAATAGAAAGCACAGAAGCTGATATCGTTATAGGTACAGAAAGCTGGCTAAAGCCTGAAATAAGTTCTGCAGAAATTTTTACGAAGTCTCAGACGGTTTTCAGGAAAGATAGATTAGGCAGAATTGGTGGTGGAGTGTTTGTGTCTGTCAGTAGTGGTTTATCTTGTAGTGAAGTCGAAGTAGATACTCCGTGCGAATTGGTGTGGGTGGAGGTTATACTTAACAGCCGAATTAAGTTAATAATTGGCTCCTTCTACCGACCCCCAGACTCCGATGATACAGATGCGGAACAGTTCAGAGAAAGTTTGAGTCTCATAACAAATAAATACCCCACTCATACGGTTATAGTTGGTGGGGACTTCAATCTACCCTCGGTATGTTGGCAAAAATACTTGTTCAAAACCGGTGGTAGGCAGAAAACGTCTTCCGAGATTGTCCTAAATGCATTCTCCGAAAATTATTTAGAGCAGTTAGTCCACGAACCCACGCGAATTGTAAATGGTTGCGAAAACACACTTGACCTCTTGGTCACAAACAATCCAGAGCTGATAGAGAGCATCATGACTGATACAGGGATTAGTGATCACAAGGTCATTGTAGCTAGGCTCAATACCATTTCTTCCAAATCCATCAGAAACAAATGCAAAATAATTTTATTTAAAAAAGGGGATAAAGTGCCACTAGAAGCCTTCCTAAAAGACAATTTCCATTCCTTCCGAACTGACTAGTGAATGTAGACGAGATGTGGCTCAAATTCAAAGATATAGTAGCAACAGCAATTGAGATATTCATACCTCATAAATTGGTAAGAGATGGAACGGATCCCCCGTGGTACACAAAAAAGGTCCGAACGCTGTTGCAGAGGCAACGGAAAAAGCATGCGAAGTTCAGAAGAACGCGAAATCCCGAAGATGGGCTAAAATTTACAGACGCGCGAAATTTGGCACGTACTTCGATGCGAGATGCCTTTAATAGGTTCCACAACGAAACATTGTCTCGAAATTTGGTAGAAAATCCGTAGAAATTCTGGTCGTATGTAAAGTACACAAGCGGCAAGACGCATTCAATACCTTCGCTGCGCAGTGCCGATGGTACTGTTATCGATGACTGTGCCGCTAAAGCGGAGTTATTGAACGCAGTTTTCCGAAATTCCTTCACCAGGGAAGACGAATGGAATATTCCAGAATTTGAGACACGAACATCTGCTAGCATGAGTTTCTTAGAAGTAGATACCTTAGGGGTTGCGAAGCAACTCAGATCGCTTGATACAGGTAAGTCTTCAGGTCCAGATCGTATACCAATTAGGTTCCTTTCAGATTACGCTGATACTATAGCTCCCTACTTAGCACTCATATACAACCGCTCGCTCACCGATAGATCTGTACCTACAGATTGGAAAATTGCGCAGGTCGCACCAGTGTTCAAGAAGGGTAGTAGGAGTAATCCATTTAACTACAGACCTATATCATTGATGTCGGTTTGCAGTAGGGTTTTGGAGCATATACTGTATTCAAACATTATGAATCACCTCGAAGGGAACGATCTATTGACACGTAATCAGCATGGCTTCAGAAAACATCGTTCTTGTGCAACGCAGCTAGCTCTTTATTCGCACGAAGTAATGGCCACTATCGACAGGGGATCTCAAGTTGATTCCGTATTTCTAGATTTCCGGAAAGCTTTTGACACCGTTCCTCACAAGCGACTTCTAATCAAGCTGCGGAGCTCGTCTCAGTTGTGCGACTGGATTCGTGATTTCCTGTCAGGAAGGTCGCAGTTCGTACTAATAGACGGCAAATCATCGAGTAAAACTGAAGTGATATCAGGTGTTCCCCAGGGAAGCGTCCTGGGACCTCTACTGTTCCTGATCTATATAAATGACCTGGGTGACAATCTGAGCAGTTCTCTTTGACTGTTCGCAGATGATGCTGTAATTTACCGTCTAGTAAGGTCATCCGAAGACCAGTATCAGCTGCAAAGCGATTTAGAAAAGATTGCTGTATGGTGTGTCAGGTGGCAGTTGACGCTAAATAACGAAAAGTGTGAGATGATCCACATGAGTTCCAAAAGAAATCCGTTGGAATTCGATTAATCGATAAATAGTACAATTCTCAAGGCTGTCAATTCAACTAAGTACCTGGGTATTAAAATTACGAACAACTTCAGTTGGAAGGACCACATAGATAATATTGTCGGGAAGGCGAGCCAAAGGTTGCATTTCATTGGCAGGACACTTAGAAGATGCAACAAGTCCACTAAAGAGACAGCTTACACTACACTCGTTCGTCCTCTGTTAGAATATTGCTTCGCGGTGTGGGATCCTTACCAGGTGGGATTGACGGAGGACATCGAGAGGGTGCAAAAAAGGGCAGCTCGTTTTGTATTATCGCGTTATAGGGGAGAGAGTGTGGCAGATATGATACATGAGTTGGGATGGAAGTCATTACAGCATAGACGTTTTTCGTCGCGGCGAGACCTTTTTACGAAATTTCAGTCACCAACTTTCTCTTCCGAATGCGAAAATATTTTGTTGAGCCCAACCTACATAGGTAGGAATGATCATCAAAATAAAATAAGAGAAATGAGAGCTCGAACAGAAAGGTTTAGGTGTTCGTTTTTCCCGCTCGCTGTTCGGGAGTGGAATAGTAGAGAGATAGTATGATTGTGGTTCGATGAACCCTCTGCCAAGCACTTAAATGTGAATTGCAGAGTAGTCATGTAGATGTAGATGTAGATGTCTTAATGACATTGCTTCTTCTGCTCCATAGATTTACTCTACTTGAAGTCGGGAGATGAGAACAGCTGACAAGCTTTTTGAAGACATGAACTAAAATTTTTCTCAAAATGACAATTGTCTAAAGACAAGACCATTGAAACTTCTTGCAATAATTATCATTTATTCCAATTTGAACTGTATTATAAGTAAAAATTTAATATACAACAAAATTAACTTCAAGTACAAACCAAAATCATTATATTTGTTTGACAACCATTTCTACTCAATAGGATTTAAAAAATGTGTACAAGGTATGTGTGTTGATGTGTTTGATTGTATGAAGTTTAATCACTGCGCATAAAATAGAATTAGTGGTAGAAAAGACTATGATAAAAATGGCCAGTAAATTGTCATATTTGTCTCTGTTAACAGGCATTATGAGTGTAAACTAACTCATTGGACATTACAGTGAGCGACCACATTTATAATCCATTGAACAAGCAAACAATTAACCATCATCTGCGAATAACTCCAGGGAATTATTACTGATAACATCTAAAACCATTGATATCTCGACAAGTAACAGTTTGTGACAGGGAAATATTGGACTTTTGATGAATTTATCCAGCTGGATTATTGCGTGTAGTTAGAGCATACAACATGGTGGGAGAAGCTTAACTTATCCTTCAGCAATATGTTGAACATTATAGTCTGCGTAATTCAAATGATACAAAGTCTTAATCGAAAAGGCTAGAATGTTGTCATTATTATGAATGCAACAGATATGTTGAAAAACACATTTTTTAAACAAGTTTTTAAAACTAAGAAATGTTATTACTTTGTCCCAAAGTCTACATCGCAATACCACCATCACTTCTATTTTAATATGTTTCCAAACAATCTGATTGTAAATTTACGATGATAGATTCAAGGCTTATATCCATTATCACTTCCCTGTAAAATTATTCTTCCTGGAGCTTTTCTGCATGCTAAACAGACTGTGCCCATGCTACAGGTGGGATGTTGCCTATTGCGAATATTTTTTGTCTCCCACGTAGCCTTATCCTTTGCCCAAATTAATTCAATAAGGCTAAACTGACAGTGACACATGGGGAAATGCAAAACTGTGTGGCCTCATTCATGTGCAAGGAAGTCAAGTTTGTACATTCTGTCACGTGACTTGTATAAATTAATGAATTGCAGGAGATGGGTACAAGTCTGGTTTATACTGTGCTTACTATTTTTATTTTTAAGCCAGGGCAAAATATCCATTTTTCTGGTGTTTATACATGGTGTTTTCTCCGTAACAGTTAAGTTATAACTGGCAATGACTATCTTTGAAGCAAGGTATGACAAGAATTGTGAATCATGCCATGAATCTGACAACATTCAATTCCAAATGGTAGTCACTGCTGTTTCTCTTACACGTAAATAAAAGTTTACTCTCAGAAATAAAACCAGAAGAAGAATCAGAATACAGAATAATTATCCAAGAACCTATTCCTATGAAAACTTTAAAACTACCAGTACCATCACACATTTTCCAGCAGGTTTTCCTGGAATGATTCTAATTGACCCATGTTTAATCGAGATAATACACTGTTGGACTGCATCCTCTTCTTGTATCGTGAATCTTTGTATGGGATGTAGTTCATGCTGCACCTATGTTACTTCTTTGAACTAAAAACTCTCTTCTTAACTATCAGGAACCAACATCTTTTAAAATTCTTTACATTGATGAAGTGCTTACCATTGAAACTAATTTTCTCCTACATAACTGTAACACATTTTTGCGGTGTCAGGCATTCATCATTTACATGGAGCACTTTAAAACATCGTTGTTATGACCATCCAGTTATGTTACAGGTTCCTTATGATTTCGATGCTTTCCAGGTGACACAAAACCAACTTTTTCTTCTGTTCCTACAGCTCTGACAATTTAATTTACAATTCTCGTTGCAGTTCTTTTGCCGACACCACGTGGTTCTGGAGTCCATTCTTGTGTCTTCAAAGGTCTACAGTAGGAGATCTGCTTTCAAATTCATGTTTGAAAAAGTTATAAATGCTGTAAATAATCCCCCTCACTACTTGTGAAGCACTTCACATTTATTGCCGCCACCTGGCTTTTTCTGTTTTTTAATTGCACTTAAACGTTTACAGATACACATTCACACCTATACTGCTACACACACACACACACACACACACACACACACACACACACACACACACAAAACACCGACAGTTGAATGAATAATTCGGTTGTCATGAAGTACAGCAACAGTGCAGCATGTAGGAGCGAGATTCTCGCTGTCTAGCTGTAACTTGCTGCTAGCCACTCAGAAAGAGAATGAATATTATCGGCTGCCAGTGGCTAGTGGAGGGTGATGCGCAGAATGGCTGAAAACTGGGCCAGCTTACAATGTGACTCGGACTTTAGCTGTTGTACGTGACCAGTTCGACAGAGTGAAAATTCTGGCATAGAATGGTTCAAGTTTATTTTGGCTCTGAGGAAGTAAATATTTGTTCATGAAGTTAAGCATCTGTACTCTTACAAATATGTTAAATCTGTTTGTAATTTATGTGACACATAACAACACATATTCAGCGATGCTATAGTTTAGAAACATTTAAAATCACTCTGGCCTCTTTGTAATAAAAAATAAGTTTAAAAAGTATAATGCCATCTTATAAACTAAACCATCACTTTGCTATATTCTGTACTGGTACATTTAAATGTAATATTCATTATACATGGTTTAACAATTGATTTAGTCTAATAATTGTACTGCTGTATGTGTTACAGCTGTAGAATTTTAATACAGGAGGCCTATTTACAGGCTATGTTTCGAAGATTGAATTTTGCACATTTTATTATTTCCTTCTATTGAACCATGGAATGAAACAGATTATGTTGAATCTGTAATTACAGTTCTCAAATACTGTGTTGCTACATTTTGTGTGCTTCATCACTTTACTGAAACTCAAAAGCATGAGATATGTTAATTGACAGTCATGTAATTAAAAAAAGACTAGACAGGGCATATTTTGCTTTTTTATCCATAATAAAAATATGGTCCTTTAGTTACTACAGCCCTAATTACACAATAAACATGAATTAGTCATTTTAATTGTAATAATAATAATTATTATTATATTGTTATTATTAGCAATATTACCAGATTGTAATTTTCTTGAAAAACTACCTACAGGAACAGTGTACCTAGGGAATATGATTTATGGTCCCAAGAAAACATGGAGAGGGATAATGATGCTTTCCAAAATGGTTGTGCTTGGATAAATGAAATATGCAGGACGTACAGTTTTCAAAAGCCCATTCCAAAGAGGAGGCTGGAGAATAAAAGTGTGAAACCTTGTTTTATGGTTTTAAGAAATTTGGATGTGTTACAATCCTACCTGTTAAGCTTGAGGACGAATTGGTAGGCACATGTGTTTGGATTTTCTTGAGCTGACTTGCAAAGGATAGCCATCGATTTGGCAGAAGCAAATGGGATTACTCTTAGGTTTGAAAATGGAAAGGCTGGTAAACAATGGCATTATAAGCTGCTATGGCAGCTAGAGACTGTGCCCTCAATAAAGAAACTATCATTAAATTCCTTAAAGATCTTTCTGATTTAGTGTAAAGCAGGTTTCCCAGTGTGGACAAGACTAGCATATTACAGTTACGGGGCAAGTGAAGCCCATAAGAATTGCAAAAAGGGGACAAATACCACATGTGCTTTTTGTTTCAGTTTTTTTGGCAGGTATGTGCCTCCAATATTAGTATTTAACAAGAAATGATTTTATGATGATTTAAAACGTGGAGCTATTTGCTATGTCAGACAGTGGCTGAACAACTAGTGAATTGTTTGTTCAATGAGTGAAACATTTCTTCGAAACAGTAAGACTTTATTCTAACAGAGAGGCATTAGTAATAAACTTCCTGGCAGATTAAAACTGTGTGCTGGAATGGGACTTTAACCTGGGACCTTCACCTTTCATGGGCAAGTACTCTGCTGACTGAGGTATCACAACTCACAACATGACCTCACAGCTTTATTTCTGCCAGTACCTCATCTCCTACCTTCCCAACTTCACAGAAGTTCTCCTGCATACCTTGCAGGAGTAGCACTCCTGGAAGAAAAGGTACTGTGAAGACACAGCTCGCCATAGCCTGGGAGACTCTTTCCAGGATGATTTTACTCTGCTGTGGACATTGCACTGATATGAAACTTCCTGGCAGATTAAAACTTAGTACTGGACCAGAACTTGAAACTGGCTTTGTGTTTTGTGGGAAAGTGGTCTGTAGACTAAGCTTTCCAAGCACGACTCATGACACACATTCACAGCTTTACTTCTGCCAGCACCTGATCTCCTACCTTCCCAATTTCACAAAAGTTGTCCTGCAAATCATGTGGGACTAGCACTGCTGGAAGAAAGGATATTGCAGAAGCAAGGCTTAGCCACAGCTTAGGGGATTTTTTCCTTATTCTGGAAACAATCCCCCAGGCTGTTGCTAAGCCATGTCTCTGCAACATCCATCCTTTCACTGTAGCTATTCTCCTAAGGTCTGTGGAAGAACCTATGTGAAGTTAAGAAGTCAGGAGATGAGATACTGCCAGAAGTAAAGCTGTGAGGGCATGTATGAGTCAGACTTCGATAGCTCAGCCATTAGAGCAATTGCCCATGAAAGGCAAAGGCCACAGGGTTGAGTTCGAGTCTAGCATACAGTTTTAATCCACCAGGAAATTTCATGTCAGCATATGCTCCATTGCAGAGTAAAAATTCATTCTGGAGATGTTACAAAAATTAGATAGGCATGCTACATACACAAAAAATATATATACAAACCATATCTTTAGCTACAGATAATTGTGTAATCTGGCTATAGATTCCTCCACACTCGCAGGCTACAGCCACTAGATATTGAATTTGTATAACCCCCTTGCAGGTTATTACAATAATGCAGCAGACAAATGGCTTTTCACAAAGCCTAGTGGCAATAATAGTCAGCCAATGATTGCTCAGCTGTTATGACATTGTATAGCAGGACAGTGACCGTACAAAATGTTATCAGCAGCTTCTCCAAAACTGCAATATGGCCAATGGATCCACACATTTTTCAGGATTTGGATTTCTTGGCAACTAAACCCAAACCAGAAACAGAAGCTAGAAATGATTGGACAACATTAAGAACTCCCACAAACACTGAGACAAACTAATGGAAATGATGCACTCCTGAATCCTTCCCATTCCCACAAAATGAATCTCTAGGGGGAGAGTATCAATAGGCCCATAAGATGCCTCTCCTATACCAACGCCACATTAAAAAAGAAGCAGAGTAACATCGACTACTGTTCAAATCACCTGTAGTTCTTACAAGAAGTTTCTCCTTAACAAAGAATCTAGGAAAACCAAACAAAACTTAACAAAACCAATACTGGCAAAACCAAAAGTGGCAATACATCTTCAAGCTGATTCTGAAGGTCTGTGAAGCTGGCCAGAAGAAAGAAATGATTAAGTGCCCCAAATGTTGTGTGCTGCTCCATACCTGGTATGTAAAAGTAAGTGCCAAGAAAGACGTATTTTATTGTAATAGCTGCAAACCTGTATGAGCAGCAAAAGCAGAAACTGTTCAGTGTAATCCAAAAGCAGCCTAAAGATTTAGATAATCATTATATATTAAGGGTCCAAATTGGTGTGCTAACATCTTAAAAATTAAAATAAATATTGGTCATACCAAATGTTTGTATTTCCTCGAGGCACACCAAGTTGAAATATCCTGTAGATTGACTGTAGTTATGCCAGTATGGGTTGGCAACTTTTCATTTCTTTTGGAAGTTAGTTTAACATACTATTTTAAGGCTATTCCTCTCATCCCTCATACATTTGATTTATTCAATAAAATGGTAAATTCAATGTATCAAAAGCTTTACTCATATCAGGAAAGAGGCTGTTAATTTGTCTCTGTTACTGAGTTTGTTTAATATTTCGTGTATAAAAGTTGTTAACCTTATATTTGCCACCACCCACACTACTCAAAGATGATAGATTAAGGGCAGGATACTTAGTATGTGTCTACTTTTATTGGTCAATATTGCAACCTGTTAACCAAAGTTTTACAATTGTATTAGATTGCATTAGATTAGACTAGATTAGATTAGATTAATACTAGTTCCATGGATCATGAATACGATATTTCGTAATGATGTGGAATAAGTCAAATTTTCCAATACATGACATAATTAAGTTAATTTAACAACATAATTAAGTTAATATAACAACTTTTTATTCTTTTTTTTTAATTTTTTAATAATGTTTTTGTTTGGTTTTTTTCTTTTTTCTTAATTTATATCTAAAAATTCCTCTATGGGGTAGAAGGAGTTGTCATTAAGAAATTCTTTTAATTTCTTCTTAAATATTTGTTGGTTTTCTGTCAAACTTCTGGTACTATTTGGTAAGTGACCAAAGACTTTAGTGGCAGTATAATTCACCCCTTTCTGTGCCAAAGTTAGATTTAATCTTGAATAGTGAAGATCATTCTTTCTCCTAGTATTGTAGTTATGCACACTGCTATTACTTTTGAATTGGGTTTGGTTGTTAATAACAAATTTCATGAGACAGTATATATACTGAGAATCTACTGTGAATATCCCTAGATCCTTAAATAAATGTCTGCAGGATGATCTTAGGTGGACCCCTCCAGCTATTATTCTGATTACACTCTTTTGTGCATTAAATACTTTATTCCTCAGTGATGAATTACCCCAAAATATGATGCCATATGCAAGCAATGAGTGAAAATAGACATAGTAAGCTAATTTACTAAGATTTTTATCACCAAAATTTGCAATGACCTTTATTGCGTAAGTAGCTGAACTCAAATGTTTCAGCAGATCATCTATGTGTTTCTTCCAATTTAATCTCTCATCAGTGGACACACCTAAAAATTTTGAATATTCTACCTTAGCTATATGCTTCTGACTAAGGTCTATATTTATTAATGGCTTCATATCATTTACTGTACGGAACTGTATGTACTGTGTCTCTATCAAAATTCACTAACTGTCTATTGTATATTCTCTGTGTCTCTACTCTACCTTGTACCTTGCTATTCACTATTGGTGGCACCTGTCTCTATAACAACATTCCTTATATACATTGTCCATTCAATCCTAAACATTTCAGAATCAGAATCTTTCATTGCCATTGACCACATTCAGTAGAATAAGTTTTGTCAATAATAGCACACCTCAATAACATCAAGTTACAGTTGCACTTAAACTATAACAATTAATCTGTACAATTCATGTACTATATTATATACAGGTATAATTTTAAATATTAATGTCAATATTGTCCATGTCATAGAGCTATTTCATATTTTATAATGGGCTTTTTGTCAGCCAGTCATACAATTTGTTTAGAATATTTTGAATGGCAGGGATCAAGCAGTGACCAGCAGCTTGTTAAAATTTTTGAGGACATTTACTTTATGGGAAGTTCCTGTTATACCTAACCTGTGACTGAAATATCGATGTTTGCCTTATTTCTGGTGGTATTGTTTCCCTTAAAACACATTTCTTAATGCTGTTCTTGTCAACGAGTGCAGACCTACAGATGTACAGGTTCTCATTTGTCAGTAGCTTAAGCCTGGCAAAAAGAGGGTGACAGTGCTCTTTAGGACAGCCTTGCATAATATGTGTATAACATTTTTTTCTTACTTTTAAAATGTTGCTGATATGAGGAGAATGTCCCCATATGAGTAGGCCATATGAGATGTGTGACTGAAAGAGCCCAAAATACGCCATACGGAGATAATTATTACTGAGCATATCTATATGAGGTAGGACACTTGTAAGATCTTTTTACAGACTTGATTCCTAAAAGTTTGACACCTATGTTTTCTATTTTCTTAGTCAATCCTAACACAAGCTTGTGAGTTTTGTCTGGATTACAGGCATACAGGCATGTTTACTGGCTGCAAACTATTTCAATGCAGAGACAAGAGTTTCTTGCAAGATCTTATTAAGGCTTGGGATGTCATGATGTGAAGAAAGTAAAATTGTATTATCGGAATAGCAGATTACAGAATGTCAAACAAAGGAAAACCTAGGATGGAAGACCTTTGTCAGCAGTAGACACATATATAAACATGCACAAACACACTAACACAAGCACAACTTGTACATACATCTGCAGTCTCAGAGAGCTGAAACTACACTGCAAGCAGCAGCACCAGTGCATGATGGGAGTGGCGACTGAGTGGGGGTAAGGAGGAGACTGGGGCAGGGAGGGGGAGGGATAGCATGGTGGGAGTGGCGGACAGTGAAGTGTTACAGTTTAGACAGAGGGTAGGAGAGAAGGTGTGGAGGGGCGAGGGAGTAGGTAGTGGAAAGGAGAGAAATAAAAATAAAAGAAATTAAAAGATTGGGTGTGGTGGTGAAATGAGAGCTGTGTAGTACTGGAATGGGAACAGGGAGGGGGCTAGATGGGTGAGGACAGTGATTAACGAAGGTTGAGGCCAGGGAGCTTACGGGAACATAGGATGTATTGCAGGGAAAGTTCACACCTGCGCAATTCAGAAAAGCTGGTGTTGGTGGGAAGGATCCATATGCCACAAGCTATGAAGCAGTCATTGAGATGGGTGGTATCATGTTTGGCAGCGTGTTCAGCTACAGAGTGGTCCACTTGTTTTTTGGACACAGCTTGTCGGTGGCTGTTCATGCAAACAGACAGCTTGTTGGTTGTCATGCCTATATAGAATGCAGCACAGTGGTTGCAGCTTAGCTTGTAGATCACATGACTGGTTTCACAGGTAGCCCTGCCTTTGATGTTTATAGGTAATGTTAGTGACCAGACTGGAGTAGGTGGTAGGAGAATGTATGGAACAGGTCTTGCATCTAGGTCTATTACAGGGGTATGTGCCATGAGGTAAGGGATTGGGAGCAGGGGTTGTGTAAAGATGGACAAGTATATTGTTTAGTAATTTCCGGGTATGCAGCCGGATCCCGTCGACATTCTGCCACGATATTTCGGCCCAGAGACGTCCGGCCATCATCAGGTGAGTACACAACTACTGAAGAGCCCAGGTGCAGTCGCGGTATTTATACCGATTCTCGCGCACGTGTTGACATGCGCGGCATAGCCGAGTTGTACGTGCTGCCCTCGGTGGTGAAAGTAAAAGATCATCTAGTCATTGAGTATCGAATGACGCTGTCTATTCCGCTGTGAATGTATAATTTTAATAACAGGATTCCAAGTTTTATCCAGTTGAAAGCCGTTGTCACGATTTATAAGATTATCGGCAAGACGTATTTCCACTGATTCCTTGATTACGGAATCCCAAAATCCGGAAACCGGAGCTAAAATTTTTGTTCCATTGTATTCCATTGAATGTCCCAATGAAATACAGTGCTCTGCTACTGCCGATTTTGACGGTTGCCGCAGACGGGTGTATCTTTCATGTTCTGTACATCGTTCATGGACAGTTCTTGTCGTCTGGCCAATATATGCAGAGCCACATTCACAGGGAATTTTGTAGACGCCTGCTTTCTTTAGTTGTAAATCGTCTTTAACGGATCCAACCAGGTCCCGGTTCTTTGCTGGTGGATGGAAGATAACCTTGATTTTATTCTTCTTCAGTAGTCGGCCTATTTTCGACGACACATTCCCGGCGTATGGAAGAAACGCAGTTGATTTAAAGTCGTCATCAGCGTCCTCAGTGCGCTGCTTCTTGTTATGACAGTTGCGCATGGCCTTTCTTATTTGGCGTGAAGTGTAGCCATTCTCTTTAAAAACCTTCTCCAAGTGTTGTAATTCTGCGTGGAGGTTTTCATCGTCCGATATTACATGCGCTCGATGTATTAAGGTACTGAGAACACCGGCTGTTTGTGCTGGGTGGTGGCAGCTTGACGCCTGGAGATACAGATCTGTGTGAGTCGGTTTCCTGTACACAGAATGTCCTAATGACCCATCATTTTTACAGCATACTAGCACGACTAGAAATGGTAAAGTGCCATCTTTTTCAATCTCCATCGTGAATTTGATGTTCACATGTAAAGAGTTTAAATGATGAAGGAATTTCTCCAGTTCCTGTCTGCCATGAGGCCATACAACAAAAGTATCATCTACGTACCGCCAGAAGACCGTAGGCTTTAAGACAGCAGACTCAAGTGCTTTCTCCTCAAAGTCCTCCATAAAGAGATTAGCTACCACGGGGGACAAAGGGCTCCCCATGGCGACGCCGTCTGTTTGTTCAAAGAATTCGTCATTGAATAGAAAGTACCTTGAGGAGAGTATATGTTCAAACAAGGCCGTCATTTCTGCACTGAATAAGTTACCAATAAGATGTAACGATTCCATTAAAGGCACTTTGGTAAACAGTGAGACCACATCAAAGCTGACTAATAAATCCGAGCTGCTAAGCTTAACTTCCTTCAAGCGACTGACAAAACCCTCAGAATTACGTATATGGTGGCAACACTTACCCACATACGGCTTTAGTAGTGAGGCCAGATATTTTGCTGTAGAATAGGTGGCAGCACCAATATTACTCACTATTAATCGTAGTGGGGCACCATCCTTGTGTATCTTGGGAAGACCGTAGAGTCTTGGTGGTACTGCATTGTGTGGTCTCAATCTCTTGATAATTTGTTCAGGTAGAGAACAGTCGTTCAAAAGGGTAGCAGTTTTCCTTGATATTCGGCTTGTTGGGTCCTTTTCAATTCTGCGGTACGTGGAATCATTTAGCTGACAATATAAGCCTACAACGAGAAGATATAACGACTGTTCTCTACCTGAACAAATTATCAAGAGATTGAGACCACACAATGCAGTACCACCAAGACTCTACGGTCTTCCCAAGATACACAAGGATGGTGCCCCACTACGATTAATAGTGAGTAATATTGGTGCTGCCACCTATTCTACAGCAAAATATCTGGCCTCACTACTAAAGCCGTATGTGGGTAAGTGTTGCCACCATATACGTAATTCTGAGGGTTTTGTCAGTCGCTTGAAGGAAGTTAAGCTTAGCAGCTCGGATTTATTAGTCAGCTTTGATGTGGTCTCACTGTTTACCAAAGTGCCTTTAATGGAATCGTTACATCTTATTGGTAACTTATTCAGTGCAGAAATGACGGCCTTGTTTGAACATATACTCTCCTCAAGGTACTTTCTATTCAATGACGAATTCTTTGAACAAACAGACGGCGTCGCCATGGGGAGCCCTTTGTCCCCCGTGGTAGCTAATCTCTTTATGGAGGACTTTGAGGAGAAAGCACTTGAGTCTGCTGTCTTAAAGCCTACGGTCTTCTGGCGGTACGTAGATGATACTTTTGTTGTATGGCCTCATGGCAGACAGGAACTGGAGAAATTCCTTCATCATTTAAACTCTTTACATGTGAACATCAAATTCACGATGGAGATTGAAAAAGATGGCACTTTACCATTTCTAGACGTGCTAGTATGCCGTAAAAATGATGGGTCATTAGGACATTCTGTGTACAGGAAACCGACTCACACAGATCTGTATCTCCAGGCGTCAAGCTGCCACCACCCAGCACAAACAGCCGGTGTTCTCAGTACCTTAATACATCGAGCGCATGTAATATCGGACGATGAAAACCTCCACGCAGAATTACAACACTTGGAGAAGGTTTTTAAAGAGAATGGCTACACTTCACGCCAAAGAAGAAAGGCCATGCGCAACTGTCATAACAAGAAGCAGTGCACTGAGGACGCTGATGACGACTTTAAATCAACTGCGTTTCTTCCATACGCCGGGAATGTGTCGTCGAAAATAGGCCGACTACTGAAGAAGAATAAAATCAAGGTTATCTTCCGTCCACCAGCAAAGAACCGGGACCTGGTTGGATCCGTTAAAGACGATTTACAACTGAAGAAAGCAGGCGTCTACAAAATTCCCTGTGAATGTGGCTCTGCATATATTGGCCAGACGACAAGAACTGTCCATGAACGATGTACAGAACATGAAAGATACACCCGTCTGCGGCAACCGTCAAAATCGGCAGTAGCAGAGCACTGTATTTCATTGGGACATTCAATGGAATACAATGGAACAAAAATTTTAGCTCCGGTTTCCGGATTTTGGGATTCCGTAATCAAGGAATCAGTGGAAATACGTCTTGCCGATAATCTTATAAATCGTGACAACGGCTTTCAACTGGATAAAACTTGGAATCCTGTTATTAAAATTATACATTCACAGCGGAATAGACAGCGTCATTCGATACTCAATGACTAGATGATCTTTTACTTTCACCACCGAGGGCAGCACGTACAACTCAGCTATGCCGCGCATGTCAACACGTGCGCGAGAATCGGTATAAATACCGCGACTGCACCTGGGCTCTTCAGTAGTTGTGTACTCACCTGATGATGGCCGGACGTCTCTGGGCCGAAATATCGTGGCAGAATGTCGACGGGATCCGGCTGCATACCCGGAAATTATTAGAAGAACAAATACGCCGGGAAAATTTCAGAAGTCATATATTGTTTAGGTTCGGTGGATGGCAGAATACCATGGTAGGAGGGGTGGGAAGGATAGTGGGTAGGACATTTCTCATTTCAGGGCATGAAGAGAGGTAATCAAAGCCCTGGTGAAGAATTTAATTCAGTTGCTCCAGTCCCAGATGGTACTGAGTTACGAGGGTAATGCTCCTCTGTGGCCGGACTGTGGGACTTTGAGAGGTGGTGAGAGACTGGAAAGATAAGGCACACAAGATTTGTTTTTGTACAAGGATGGGAGGATAATTACGGTCAGTGAAGGCTTCAGTGAGACCCTCGGTATATTTAGAGAGGGACTGCTCATTACTGCAGATGCGACAACCACAGGTGGCTAGGCTGTACGGAAGGGATTTCTTGGTATGAAATGGGTAGCAGCTGTCAAAGTGGAGGTATTGCTGGTGGTTAGTAGGTTTGATATGGACAGAGGTACTGATGTAGACATCTCTGAGGGGGAGGTCAACATCAAGGAAGGTGGCTCGTTGGGCTGAGTAGGACCAGGTGAAGCAAATGGGGGAGAAGTTGTTAATGTTCTGGAGGAATGTGAATAAGGTGTCCTCACCTTCAATCCAGATAGCAAACATGTCATCAATGAATCTGAACCAGGTGAGGGGTTTAGGATTCTGAGTTTTTAGAAAGGATTCCTCTAGATGGCCCATGAATAGGTTAGCATAGGATGGTGCCATGTGGGTGCCCATAGCCATACCATGGATTTGTTTGTAGGTAATGCCTTCAAGGTAGAAGTAATTGTGGGTGAGGATATATTTGGTCATGGAGACTACGAAGGAGATTGTTGGTTTGGAATCCATTGGGCGTCTGGAAAGGTAGTGTTTGATAGCAGTAAGGCCATGGGCATTAGGAATGTTAGTGTACAGAGAGGTGGCATCAATAGTGACGAGCAGGGTACAGTGTGGTAAAGGGAGAGGAACTGTGGAGAGTTTTTCGAGGAAATGGTTGGTATCTTTTATATACGAGAATAGGTTCCGGGTAATAGGTTGAAGGTGTTGTTCTATGAGAGCCGAGATTCTCTCAGTGGGGGCACAGTAACCAGCCACAATGGGGCATCCTGGGTGGTTAGGTTTATGGACTTTAGGAAGCAAGTAGCAGGTGGGAGTGTGGGGAGTGGTAGGGGTAAGTAGAGAGATGGACTCTGGGGAGAGATTCTGGGAAGGGCCTAAGGATTTGAGTAGTGACTGGAGATCCTGCTGGATTGCTGGAATGGGATCACTGTGGTATGGTTTGTAGGTGGAAATATCTGACAGCTGACGTAGTCCTTTTGCCATGTAATCCTTGCGGTTCAAAACTACGGTGGTGGAGCCTTTGTCTGCAGGTAGAATTATAAGTTCGAGATCAGTTTTTAGATGGTGGACTGTGGTTCTTTCTGCAGATGTAAGGTTAGTATGCTTGTTGAGGGATTTGAGGAATAATGGTGAAGCAAGGTTTGATGATAAGACATTCTGGAAAGTTAACAGGTTGTGGTTTGGAGGCAGTCGGGGTAGATCATGGTTGGATGGAGGAATGAACTGAGTTAGGCAAGGTTCAATGTTGGTCTTTGGTTGAGTCTGATTGCTCAGGTTAGTGGCAAAAAAGTGTTTCCACTGTAGGAACCAGGAGAAGGAGAGAAGGTCTTTAACTGGTCCTGCATGGTTGAATTTTGGAGTGGGGCAAAAGGTGAGGCCTTTGGAGATTACTGATATTTCTGTGGGACTACTAACCTTACATCCGCAGAAAGAACCACAGTCCACCATCAAAAAAACTAATCCCAAGCTTATAGTCCTATCTGCAGACAAAGGCTCCACCACCATAGTTTTGAATCGCAAGGATTACATGGCAGAAGGACTATGTCAGCTGTCAGATACTTCCACCTACAAACCATGCCACAGTGATCCCATTCCAGCAATCCAGCAGGATCTCCAGTCACTACTCAAATCCTTAGGCCTACCCCAGAACCTCTCCTCAGAGTCCATCTCTCTACTTACCCCTACCACTCCCCACACTCCCACCTGCTACATGCTTCCTAAAGTCCATAAATCCAACCACCCAGGATGCCCCATTGTGGCCAGTTACTGTGCCCCTGCTGAGATACTCTCTGCTCTCATAGAACAACACCTTTAACCTATTACCCGGAACCTATTCTCGTATATAAAAGATACCAACCATTTCCTCGACCAACTCTCCACAGTTCCTCTCCCTTCACCACACGGTGCCCTGCTCATCACTATTGATGCCACCTCCCTGTACACTAACATTCCTAATGCCCATGGCCTTACTGCTATCAAACACTACCTTTCCAGACACCCTATGGATTCCAAACCAACAATCTCCTTCGTAGTCTCCATGACCAAATATATCCTCACCCACAATTACTTCTCCCTTGAAGGCATTACCTACAAACAAATCCATGGTATGGCTATGGGCACCCACATGGCACCATCCTATGCTAACCTATTCATGGGCCATCTAGAGGAATCCTTTCTAAAAACTCAGAATCCTAAACCCCTCACCTGGTTCAGATTCATTGATAACATGTTTGCTATCTGGATTGAAGGTGAGGACACCTTATTCACATTCCTCCAGAACATTAACAACTTCTCCCCCATTTGCTTCACCTGGTCCTACTCAGCCCAACGAGCCACCTTTCTTGATGTTGACCTCCCCCTCAGAGACGTCTACATCAGTACCTCTGTCCATATCAAACCTACTAACCACCAGCAATACCTCCACTTTGACAGCTGCTACCCATTTCATACCAAGAAATCCCTTCCGTACAGCCTAGCCACCTGTGGTTGTCGCATCTGCAGTAATGAGCAGTCCCTCTCTAAATATACCGAGGGTCTCACTGAAGCCTTCACTGACCGTAATTATCCTCCCATCCTTGTACAAAAACAAATCTTGTGTGCCTTATCTTTCCAGTCTCTCACCACCTCTCAAAGTCCCACAATCCAGCCACAGAGGAGCATTCCCCTCGTAATTCAGTACCATATGGGACTGGAGCAACTGAATTAAATTCTCCACCAGGGCTTCGATTACCTCTCTTCGTGTCCTGAAATGAGAAATGTCCTACCCACTATCCTACCCACCCCTCCTACCATGGTATTCTGCCGTCTACCAAATCTACACAATATACTCATCCATCCTTACACAACCCATGCTCCCAATCCCTTACCTCATGACTCATACCCCTGTAAGAGATCTAGATGAAAGACCTGTCCCATACATTTTCCTAGCACCTACTCCAATCCGGTCACTAACATTACCTATCACATCAAAGGCAAGGCTACCTGAGAAACCAGTCATGTGAACTGCAGGTTTAGCTGCAACCATTGTGCTGCATTCTATATAGGCATGACACGCTGTCTGTCCGCATGCATGGCCACCGATAAACTATCCCCAAAAAACAAGTGGACCACCCTGTAGCTGAACAAGCAGCCAAACATGATACCCCTCATCGCAATGACTGCTTCACAGTCTGTGCCATATGGATCCTTCCCACCAACACCAGCTTTTCTGAATTGCGCAGGTGTGAACTTTCCCTGCAATATATCCTACGTTCCTGTAACCCTCCTTACCTCAACCTTCATTAATCACTGTCCTCGCCCATCCAGCCCCCTCCCTGTCCCATTCCAGCACTATACAGCCATCATTTCAACGCCACACCCAGTCTTTTAATTTCTTTTATTTTTAGTTTTATTTCTCTCCTTTCCACTACCTACTCTCTTGCCCCTCTGCACCTTCTCTCCTACCCTCCGTCTAAACTGTAACACTTCACTGACCGCCATTCCCATCATACTATCCCTCCCCCTCCCCACCCAAGCCTCATCCTTATCCCCACCCAGTTGACATTCCCATCATGCAATGGTGCTGTTGCCTGCAGTGTACTTTCAGTTCTATGAGACTGCAGATGTGTGTGCAAGTTGTGCTTGCATGTTTGTTTGTTTGTGTGTGTGTGTGTGTGTGTGTGTGTGTGTGTGTGTGTGTGTGTGTCTACTGCTGACAAAGGCCTTAATGGCCGAAAGCTATGATTGTGAGAATGTTTTTATTGTGCCTATTGTGGCTCAGCATATCCGTTATATGGAGGTTACAGAATGTGATACACAATGGGGCAAGTCATTGATAGCCGCAGTGAAAAATAAGGGGCCAAGGACCCGAGCCCTGTGGTATGCCTGTGCCAATTTCTACTAGAGGGGAATGTCTATGTGTAATTGAGAGTAACTGTCTTCTGTTGGTCAGGTAGGAAGCAATTACTGCTAAGGTGGATTTCTGTAGACCATAATACTCCAGTTTGGTTAGGAATATGTTAAAAGCCATGCAGTCGAAAGCTTTACTTAAATCACATAATACAAGTAACACTATCTTCTCAGCTTTGAAAGCAGTTAATGTTTGGTCAACAATTTCAATAACAGCTGCAGTGGTATTTTTACCTGGCTGAAATCTATATTGACTGTTGCATGAAGGAGCATGTTTTTCAAAGTAATTATTTAATTGAATGTACATGAGTGGTTCAAATATTTTTGAGAGTATTGGCACCATAGAAACTGGTCAGTAATTCTGGAGGAGTAGTTTATCAGCCTTTTTGTATATGGGGATGACATTTGAGGTTTCAAGTGAATCCAGAAAACTCCATACTCTAAACATTTATTAAAAATTAAACTTAGTGGCTCACTTATCAAGTGAACTTTTCCGATAACAGCATGATTGAACATCCATAAGCAGTCCATATTTTTGGAACTGGATGATTTGGGAACGGTTTTACAGGCCTGATCAGGTGTGATTTTTTCCCAGTGAAAGAAAGGTTCTTAAGGCAGCTGGGGACTGAATAGATCCCTTGCGGAAGTATCTGAGGTCTTAATAATATATTCTAGTTGCCTGACTGACGTGACAAACTAGTCATTCAGATATCATGGATCAAGCCGAGTTTGACATACTTGGCTGGAAGAATTATCATGCCTAATAACTTCCCATGCTGCTCTGCACTTATTTGGAGCACCTTCCGTGTACACTTTTTACTCGTAAGGTGTTCATTGTAGGACCTACTCCTCTCCTCCTCCCCTCGATTAGCCTCATTTTTGTGCATTCTATACAATACCAGCATGTGTTCTCTAATTTCTGCCAACTCTTTTGTAAACCAGTTGATTTTTGTGTTTTTATGATTAGGTCTACCTGGGGAACTAACTTTTATTAGTAGGGAACAAGAATATCATAAGTCTCTGTATTTTTTAAAGAGATTATCGAAACAATTTTCAACTCCAGATTTTCCTGTTTGACACCAATAAGTAGAGTCCCAGTTTGTATTCATGTTATTTAATTTGTCAGTAAACAACATAATGTGCTCCTCTCTCTCTGACCTCTCATCCATGCCACTTTAGATTTATTGTAATAAGTTGGATGTTTGTAATAAACTGTTAAAAGCAAAGGATTATGATCTGCAAAAACTCCAATAGCCAGCGTATTCACTTATTTCTCTACGTAAATTACAATAATATTGTCTAGACATGTATCATTACAAGTAGAAGACATGTTTGTGCAATGTAATGCAGGTTTAAGGATCTTAAAGTCAATGTATGTTGCATTTTTAAAGTCCCAGCATAGATTTTGGATTGCTTTATTTGTTTTTCCCCTTTCTTATTCACACAGGACCAATTGCATATGTCATGACAATAGGATATAGAAAATATGGCCACTTTCATATTTCTAAATTGGTGCAGCCTCCATTTAAGGGTTGTTATGAGATCTTTTGCCTCATTTTTTGTTGTGTCATTAGTACCCACAAGAAAGACAGAAAAATCATTACTTTTTAATTCAGTTTTTTTGTGACTGACTGTTGTTGCTGCCTTGAGATCTTCTCCTGGTTTTATCTTGCTGTTGATACTGTGTTTATATATACTTCGCAATGCAGAGGCTATTCCTCAGCCTTTACTATCAATGTAGATGTCAATTTTATATGTAGGCATACTTTTTGCGGGATTACTGTTACTTAGCCTAATTACTGTTACTTAGCATATAGTACAGGTAACAGTGTCATCTTGAGTCACATTTTCCACATCATTTTTTGTGCCAGCAAGAAATCTGAAGAATTCTGAAAGTCGGTAGACATATCTTGTTCACATTCCCGTTATGTTGGTTGTTTTCTCATGGTGGAATATGCTCCTATCTTGTCTTGTTTGCACCATCTTCAATCTTGTCACATGGTATCACATTGTTCACAGCTTTTGCATAGTTCATATTAGAAAGTGTTCAAGATCTGTTGACATTCACTAAATTTCCCAATATTGAACAGTCTTCAGTAGTTATCACTTTATGTCTGCTGTTTTTATACGGCCTTTTTGTTTTGGAGTTGTTTGAACTAAATTGAGGAAGATTTGTCGAGTTTTGCTTGGACAGAAGATCAAGTTTATCGTTCTGAAGTTTTGAGATACTCGTTCTTAATTCACCAATAACTAATCACAGACTTGAAATACATTCTTTAAGCTTTGTGATTTCTGTTGTGGTTGGCAGGAGAGCCAACCCATATAACTAAAGGAGGCCGAAATGCACGCGTTTTATCTCACGCAGTCTGGCGTGAGGTCTGGAACATGACAAGGGAATTAGAATTGAGAAAAACAAACGTAGCTGGTGGAATACTTAACTTTAATCCATTAATGGAGAACATTGCTCTTTATGGTACATAATTCACAATATCAATAGTACGGATACTGGCGCCTTGCTAGGTCATAGCAAGTAAAGTAGCTGAAGGCTATGCTAACTATCGTCTCGGCAAATGAGACCGTATAAGTCAGTGAACCATCGCTAGCAAAGTCGGCTGTACAACTGGGGCGGCAAGTGCTAGGAAGTCTCTGTAGACCTGCCGTGTGGCGGCGCTCGGTCTGCAATCACTGGTAGTGGCGACACGCGGGTCCGACGTATACTAATAGACCGCGGCCGATTTAAAGGCTACCACCTAGCAAGTGTGGTGTCTGGCGGTGACACCACATTCCTCCCCCGCAAATCGGCGTACTGTTGTGGTATAAGGCTTCCGCCCACCGTGGGGAGAACCCCATGTTGACGTATGTGACGAGGTGGGGAGCCTAACAACAGGCGAGGCTGTGCCGCCCGCACCCTGCCATTCGGACCGCGGGGAGCTAGGAAACGCCTGAAAACCTGCTCCAGGGTGCACTCCAACATGCGGTGTATGCGCCCGTAGAGAGACAGGAGGGACCAAAGGGTCGACCTCCATCGGGCCAGGGCACCCGACGGGCGAAGACGACATATGATCCGGAGCGGGCAAGAGTTCCATGTCAGAGGACAACTGGTCACAGGAAGCGATTGGCCTCACGTGACCCAGGCAGGCACCCGGCGGTTGCAGTGACGCGTCCACTGCGGGCGTCGCCGGCGAGAGAACAGGCGTCGGCGGTGGCGGTGCGTCGCCATGGAGCCAAATGGTAGGCAGCGTCGGTAACACCTGGGGCTGAGGCGAACCAGTAGATGGGTCCTCGGGGAGCCACCGGACGGCACTGTCACTGAAAGCAGACGGCGAGCGTCAGATCCCATACGACAACAGAGGCACAGCTGATTGAGATGCCGACACACCTCACCAGAGGCCCCCAAAACCAGAAACATAGCGCTGCCGAGGCAGCGAAGACTGCGCCCTTTGAGCCAACGCCGCTAACCTTGGTAGTGGCGATAGTAGACAACGTCACCTGGAGCAAAAGCAGGTGTCTGCCGCTGCACAGGAATCTGATACGGCGGATGTAGCAAAGACATCAAGGTTCGATGAGGGCGACCGTGGAGCAACTCCATGGAGCAACTCAGCCGGCGAGCGACCATCTCAGGGCTGAGATTGATACGAGGACAAAAAGAGCAATAACGCGTCCTCTGGAGAATGCGACTCTTTCAATTTCAACATCTGTGACTTGAAAGTCCTGACCAATCATTCAGCGGCACCGTTTGACTGTGTGCGAACACGGTGCGGAAGTCAGATGTTGAATACCATTGGCCATGCAGAATGACTGAAATTCTGCGGACATGAATTACGGGCCATTGTCGGAAACAATAGTCTGTGGAAGACCTTCAATGCAAAAGATACCAGATAACGCTTGGATGGTGGCAGATGACGTCGTGGAAGACATCCGGACAACAAAAGGAAAATTACTAAATGAATCTACCACAACCAACCATCGAGCATTCCAGAATAGACCAGCAAAATCGATATGTAAGCGTTGCCAATGGAAGTGGCTTTTGGCCATGCAAAGAATTTCTGTGCTGATTGTTGTTCGGCACATACCATGCAAGAAGAGCAAATATTTGTAATCGCGGCATCGATTCCGAACCAAGTACAGTGCTGACAAGCAAGTTGTTTCGTTCTCACTATACCCCAATGTCCTTGGTAGAGAAGCTGTAAGACAGAGGACTGTAACAAACGTGGTACCACGGCCCTGGACTGATCATTATCAGAACGCAACAGCAAAACACCACGTCATACAAAGTCTCTCCTTGTGAGCAAAAACTTGGCGAACCAACGGGTCCCCGATCCGTGACTTTGACGAGGGCCATTGTGTAGCAACAAAACGCAGAACGGGAGGAAGGACAGGGTCAGCAGCTGTGGCTGCAGCTACATGACGAAAATTAATTGGAAACGATTCGACCACGTCATCGGTTTCCGCATCAATGAACAAGTAAGCAAGTTCGGAGGAATCGAATGCCCTATCCTCAGCAACAGGCAAGCGGGACAACGTGTCGGCGTTTCCGTGCTTAGCAGTGGACCGATACAAGATATCGTAGCGGTACTGCGAGAGGAAAATAGACCGGCGAATGAATTTCTGCACTGTACGTGGAGGTACAGGCTTGGTCGGATGAAACAGCGATGTCAAAGGTTTGTGGTTTGTGAATATGGTAAAGTGACGACCATACAAGAAATCATGAAAATTCATAACATCAAATACGAGAGCCAATGCTTCTTTCTCGATCTGTGAATAATTTCTTTTAGCAGATGAGAGCAATTTGGATGCAAAGGCATTAGGGCGATCGTGCGATTCATCTTTGTGCGCAAGCACATCTCCGATCCCGAAATCCGATGCATCCACCATTAACAAAAGGGCTTCTGGGGATCGAATGGCGTAAGGGAAGTATTGGAAAGCAACGCCGATTGCAACTGGCGAAAGGCGCATTCACATTGCGTCGTCCAGACGAACGGGACACCTTTACGGCGTAAGCGATGAAGCGGAGCTGAAATGGAAGAGGCATGCGGCACATAGCGATGGTAATAATTTATTTTTCCCAGCACACTCTGTAGCTGCTTCAAATTCTGTGGCGACGGCAAGTCTTGTATGGCACGGAGGTGCGTTGGACTGGGATGTATGCCTTGGGCATTGAGCACATGTCCCAAGTATGGCAAGTCCCGAGCAAAAAACACACATTTGTCCTTCCGCAAACGAAGACCATTTTGTCGTAAGACCTGAAATAATGTTCTGAGATTGGCCAAATGTTCTTCTTCCGTCTTTCCTGAGATCACAATATCGTCCAGATAATTTGCTGCAGGAGGGACCAACGCAGAAACAGTTTGTAGATATTGCTGAAACAATGCAGTGGTGGATGCACACCCGAATGGCAGTCGTTTGAATCGATACAAACCAAGATGCGTGTTAACCACGAAAACGCGCTGGGATTCTTCGTCCACCGGTATTTGCAAGTATGCATCTGCTAGGTCCAACTTTGAAAAATATTTACCTGGGCACAATTTGTCAAAAAGACAAAGGAAAAGTTGCAATCACTAGTTGTGGTATCACTGTTGCCTTGAAGCCCACACAAAGTCTCAATTTTCCAGAAGGTTTTGGCAAAATTACTAAGGGTGATGCTCAGAGAGAAGCCTGCACACGTTCATTTACACCTTGTGATTCCAAGTCGTGTAATGTTTTTGCGACCTCATCACGCAATGCGTGGGGAACATTGCGCGCTCTGAAAAATTTCGGTTGCGCGTGTACTTTCAGTTCCAAATGTGCTTTATAGTTTTTAGTTATAGACTTCACAAGAGTTCCAGCAATGTCGACGCACACTATTTTTGGGACGAACACAGTCACTGTTAGAGAGTGTGGCACTGGACGGAGTGGAATGAACTACTTTAATTTCCATGGGCAAAGTTTCGCGAGCCTGAGTATCCTTGGTTCTATTCCGATTCCAGCGTGAAGCAAAGTGCCTGGAACAGGTTTGAGCTGCCGATCGAATCTTTTTCTGGCAAACACTCTGAACATGTTCTTTTTTGTTACAATAAAAGCAAATAGCTTGGCGTGATGGGCAATTCTCATGCGAATGTTTAGTAGCACACATCAGCCATGATTTGATCACTGCATTTGCTTGCTGATGCGGCACACGTGGCTAAGAGCCCGGCGGCAGCGGCGCAGCCGGGCGCGAGGGCTGTTTACCGCTCCGTGCAGCTCGCCCGGTGGGCCAGTTAACCTGACACACTGCTGGCGAAGTTTCAAATCATTCCTGAGCAAAGTCAAGTGTGTCCTGCCGATCCAATATGTCCACCACTTGTTGAAGGGAGGGATTTACTAGTTTCAAAATCTGTTCCCTTATACGAACATCAGAAACATTCTGTGCAATTGCATCACGTACCATAGCATCTGAGTAAGGGAGTCCACATTGACACTCAAAAGCACAATCCCTAGTAAGGCCTTGTAAGGTTGCAACCCACTCCTGATTAATCTGACCTGCCATACGTTTTGTACGAAAGAAGGTATACCATTTGGCTGATTCTTTGATATATGCATCTAATGCAGACAAAATTTCTTCGTAGGACAGAGTTGCTACGTCACGTCAGGGAAATAATTTGAATATCACACGGTACATATTCACGCCAACGGAAGACAACAAAAATGGCTGCCGCTCGTTACCTTGAATTCTGTAGGTGGCGAGATGGAATCCAAATTGGCGTGACCACTCTGTCCAGCTTTCCAGTGCAGCATCAAAAGGTCGAAAAGTGGGTGCAACAGCGTGTTGTGGCTGTGTTAGTGGTGAAGCGGCTGCTGCCACATCGTTTTGCATCGCACGTTGACCCTGGACGAGCTGTCCAAGGGCATCCAGTAAGGCCTGCGTCTGCTGATTCTGTAGGCGATAAAATTCGGACAGTATATCTGGAGATTGTGGCGAAGCCATTACACAAGTAAAACAGGGCAATATCGATAAGAACACTTTTACTCTCGTCGCCAATTTTGTGGTTGGCAGGAGAGCCAACCCATATAACTAAAGGAGGCTGAAATGCACGCGTTTTATCTCACGCAGTCTGGCGTGAGGTCTGGAACATGACAAGGGAATTAGAATTGAGAAAAACAAACGTAGCTGGTGGAATACTTAACTTTAATCCATTAATGGAGAATGTTGCTCTTTATGGTACATAATTCACAATATCAATAGTACGGATACTGGCGCCTTGCTAGGTCATAGCAAATAACGTAGCTGAAGGCTATGCTAACTATCGTCTCGGCAAATGAGAGCGTAGAAGTCAGTAAACCATCACTAGTGAAGTTGGCTGTACAAGTGGGGCGAGTGCTAGGAAGTCTCTGTAGACCTGCCGTGTGGCGGCGCTCGGTCTGCAATCACTGATAGTGGCAACACGCAGGTCCGACATATAGTAACGGACCACGGCTGATTTAAAGGCTACCACCTAGCAAGTGTGGTGTCTGGCGGTGACACCACAATTTCATCTGTACATTTTGTTCACACTTGCTTTTTCGTTGCCCAATTCACAATTTTTTGTGATGAAACTGTAGGTACTTTCACTTAGGCCATCATCTTTAACTTCACCAGCAAATGCCAAACCAAAAGGCAACATATGGACACCATTCCTTCTCAGCTTTATAATTTTAGTATACCTAATTACAGATATATCTTTAGAGGGTAAACACATTAAATTTATGACATGGAAACTACAAAGAACCTCCTCATTCCCCTCTTTTATTCATGTAGCCCTCATCAATGAAGTCCATGAACTATTAACTCCTCCCGTGGTTACAATGCACTAATGATGATTTCCCCCAGAGAAGATGATAATTTTTCAAAATATAAAAATCTGTTTTTACTGATAAGTTTTCCTTGATCCTTAGTCATCTTCCTTAGTGTTGACTTCCATCTTACTGATGACTAGCTCCATATTTATTTTCATTTTAATATCTTTACCAAACAGTTGTCATACTTTCTCTATGTAATTCCCTTTCATACAGTATTAAAATTTTTTACCAACACATATACTGATTTGCTACGCAACCAGACTCACCACTGCCTTCACTTGCCATAAGTAAGCCACCATACAAGTCACAGTTACATGGTAGTACCATCGCAGGCACAGAAAAATATTATGAATCACCTTATGATAAGAAAGTGTTAAATCTCCTGTGGAATGTACTAGGCTGGTCTGAAATGAAGTCAATAACTGTTTGATTAGTGGTAAGTGTTTCACATGTTTTACCCTGAAATTAACCACAATCTATGCTCTACTCTCCTCACACTAGCCACAGTAGGTTTATGTCATCTTCCAAATGCTTTGCACCGTCTAGGTTAGATCTCATTTCTTTGTCATTATCATATATAATCAACATTAACACCAGTGCAAAGCTTTTGCTATGCCAGTTCCACCACTATATTTCTGTCGCCATTAGTGGTACAGTTTTGTCCATGAAATAAGAAAAAAATTAATTAAAAAGACTTTTGTGTGGTGACCTTTGTGATAACAGTCTCCATGTAGTTACCTCTCAGCACTTAGTGTCAGCATCATGATCGCTGTGCAGTAAGTATATATGGATGGGAACAGATGGAAACCACAGAATGTGCTAAGAATTTTAACCCTGAAACTTCCTCGCAGATTAAAACTGTGTGCCGGACTGAGACTCGAACTCGGGACCTTTGCCTTTCGCGGGCAAGTGCTCTACCAACTGAGCTACCCAAGCACGACTCACGCCCTGTCCTCACAACTTTACTTCTGCCAGTATCTCGTCTCCTACCTTTCAAACTTTGCAGAAGCTTTCCTGTGAACCATGCAGAACTAGCAATCCTGAAAGAAAGGATATGGGGAGACAAGGCTTAGCCACAGCCTGGGGGATGTTTCCAGAATGAGAATTTCACTCTGCAGCGGTGTGTGAGATCTCATCTGGAAACATCCCCAAGTCTGTGGCTAAGCCATGTCTCCCCATATCCTTTCTTTCAGGAGCTACCAACTGAGCTACCCAAGCACGACTCACGCCCTGTCCTCACAACTTTACTTCTGCCAGTATCTCGTCTCCTACTTTTCAAACTTTGCAGAAGCTTTCCTGTGAACCATGCAGAACTAGCAATCCTGAAAGAAAGGATATGGGGAGACAAGGCTTAGCCACAGCCTGGGGGATGTTTCCAGAATGAGAATTTCACTCTGCAGCGGTGTGTGAGATCTCATCTGGAAACATCCCCAAGTCTGTGGCTAAGCCATGTCTCCCCATATCCTTTCTTTCAGGAGTGTTAGTTCTGCATGGTTCGCAGGAGAGCTTCTGCAAAGTTTGAAAGGTAGGAGACGAGATACTGGCAGAAGTAAAACTGTGAGGACAGGGTGTGAGCCGTGCTTGGGTAGCTCAGTTGTTAGAGCACTTGCCTGCGAAAGGCAAAGGTCCTGGGTTCAAGTCTTGGTCCGGCACACAGTTTTAATCTGCCAGGAAGTTTAATATTTGCGCACACTCGGCTGCAGAGTGAAAATCTCATTCTGGAATTTTAATCCTTCCTGTCAAACCAGTATCTAAACATGATGAAGGTAAAAACTTTCTCCAAAGAAAATATTTAATTTTTGCAACCAACAGGCTGACTTTCTTTTCACAACATTTTATTACTCACATCTCTTATTTTAACCATCATTCTCCAACTCATTCATAATGTTTTTTTAAAGTAACGGAAGGAGTAAAAATAACAAGTCACTGTATAGCTGGTCGATAGGCACATTCAAAAATGAGTAAAAACATTGATAAGCTTTCAAACAAGTCTTTCTTGTACTTATATGTATTCAAGTGTGTATATGTGTACTTTGTTAGCTCTGAAGAAGAGTTCATCTGAAAATTTAGAAACTTTTTCCATCTTATTTATGTACCTATCAACTCTGTGCCTGAGCTGTGTGGTGAGCTGTTATCTTTCCTCCTGCCATTATTTATATATCACCAAGGACTGCTCATTACCATATTTATATTTCCTTATATCATATTTTTTGATTTTCTTTTCCATTCTGTGAGTCATCTTATGTCATTTTTATCCTTAAACTTCTGATCCATGATTTTCTTCCTCTTTCTGTTTTCTCTGCCTTGCTTAATTTCATCATATTTACACTTATAGCTCCAGTATATTTGTTTATTGTCTCATAACTTGTCAGCTGACCATTTTATAACTTCTACTTTCTGAAGTTTTCGTATATCAGTGGTCGCTTCCATTTCACTGCTGATTTTCCTCATGTCCTATCCCAGTGTGTCTCAATTTGCCCCAGGCCTGATTAACTTTCCTGCTAATTCCTATACATTAGTAAATATTAGTGCCAGAGTTGTTGAGAAACAACTGTAATCACTAGAATCTAACAAAGCTCAGGGTCCGATTGTATCCCTATCATATGCTGTATCAAATTTGTGGCTAAATGACCCCATGTTTAAACTGCAGTCTGCTGTAGATCCTACAAACAAAAAACTGTGATTAGTAGTTGGAAGACAGCACAGGTCACATGCATCTACAAGAAGGGTAGTAGAAGTGATCCACAAAACTGCTATCCAATATCCTTGACATCAATTTGTTGTAGAATCTTACAACTTACTCTGAGCTCAAACATAGGGAGGTATCTTGCACAGAATGACCTTATCAATGCCAACCAGCATGGATTTCAAAAACATCGATCATGTGAAACCCAACTCACAATTTTCTCACATGATGTACTGAAAGCTTTGGGTCATGGCAACAGTGTAAATGCAGTATTTCCTGATTTCTGAAAAGCATTTGACTCACTAACACACCTATGCTTATTTCAAAAGAACAATCATACAGGGTGTCAAGTGAAATTTGTGACTGCATCGAGGACTTTTTGGTAGGGAGGGCACAGTGTGCTATCTTGGATGGAGAGTCATCATGAAATGTAGAAGTAACTTAGGGTGCATCCCAGGGAAGTATGGTGGGACCCTTGCTGGATCCTGAAAACATCTATCATGTGTAGTCCAATATGCACTTTTCTCACAAGAAATCTTGAAAGCCATGGCTGAAGGCAGTCAGGTAGACACAGTATTTCTTGTTTTCCAAAAATAGTTTGACTCAACACTACACCTACACTTATTATGAAAAGTAGATTTTATAGTAAATCAAGCAAAGTTTGTGAGTGGATTTTGATAATGAAGTACTCTCTGTAAGAAACTGCAAAATTATTCGCTTGGATCATGATTACATTTCAAAGTGGTGCAAAGATTTGCAGTTTGCCTTAAATATTCAGAAATGTAAAATTGTGCACTTCACAAAACTAAAAAAATTTGTATCCTACGATTACTACATCAGTAAATTAGAACTGAAATCAGTGAAGTCATACAAACAAAGAGATGTAACAGTTTGTAGGGATATGAAATGGAACAGTCACATAAGCTCAGTTACAGGTAAAGCAGATGCTAGCCTTTGTCCATTAGTAGAATACAAAGGAAATGCAGTTAGTGTAAGATTAGTTACAAATCACTGATATGACCCACACTAAAGTACTACTCATGCATGTGGGACTCATACTAAATAGCACTAACAGAACTGTGTTGAACTTATGCAGGGAAGAGAAGCACAAATGGTCACAGGTTTGTTTGATCCATAGGAGTGAGGGCACAGATGTACTGAAGAAATTGAACTGGCAAATGTGTGAACACAAACACAAACTATCCTAAGAAATCCTACTTACAAAGTTTCAAGAACCAGCTTTAAAAAATTAATTGAGGGATATACTCCAGTTCTCTATGTTTTACTCCTGTAGTAGGGACCATGAAGACAAGATTAGACTAATTACAGCATGCACAGTGGTGCTGAAATTATCATTCTTCCTGCATTCCATAAGTTATGGAACAGGAAGATGCCATAATAACTGGTACAATGGGAAGTACCCTCTGCCATGCAATTCTGAGTGGTTTACAAAGTATGGACATAAATATGAATGTACAGGCCTGCCATCTGGTAGCTGGAAGTTTTTCAGTTTTCTAGTTGTACTTAATTTTGCTAATATCTTTTTTCATGTGAGTTTCTTCACTTTGTCTTTAATATTATACAATTGTTTTTGTCATTTAAGATGTTCCAATGATTTATATGTTTCAGGATGTGGTACTGCAATAGCTTTTCATCCAAAGGAGCCTTTAATTTTTTTGGTTGGCAGTGAAGATGGGCAAATTTACAAATGCAGTACTGCATACTCTTCCCTATTCTTGGCAACATATGAAGCGCATCATATGGCAGTGTATAAAATAGATTTCAATAAATATTGTCCAGATATTTTTGCTTCATGTAGTGCTGATTGGAGAGTAAAGATATGGGAAGATAATAGAAGGTAAGCAATGACAAACATCATTCTCTTGATAAGCAGTGTGACCATTAGAAAAGAATATATGTTTGTATACTAAATTCACAGCAGAAAAGTTATAGAAACAGGGACAATAAGAAGTGTTCTCCTAAACACACAAACTGTTTATCTGATATTTATGTCTCTGCACATACTACCGTTTTTTGGTCAGAAAAAATCTCAAAAGCTTATGAGGATGTTCAAGGTGAAAGGAAAAAAAGAAAGAAAGAAAAATCTATATGTTTTGGTGTTTTCAAGTTATTTGGCACTGAAGTTACCCAATCACAAATTTAAGCACTGGCGTCCACTAAAATGTGGTAATGCACAGACATCTGTAGATCTGTGAGTTACTTCCTGTTCAAATGCTCTTTATCGGTTAAAATGAAACATTTTCATAATTCTAAATTTAAGCTAGGTGAGCAAAAGTGACATTAGTTCAGTCTGAGGAAAGCAAACAAAGAAAAAGTTTCGCAACACTTTCTCTGGCAAGCAGCTTGAATGTGCACACACGACAACCTAAGTAGGTTAATTTGTTAATTTCAATGCTAAATAACTTAGAAACAATGCAAACATATAAATTTTTCTCTTAAGAATTATTTCTAAGTACACCCTCCCCTATAGTGCCCTTAAAAGCCTTACAAACTCCTTCTGACCACCACTCATGTTCAGAAAAAACAGAACACCTTTAATGACTAAAGATAGGACGTTCATATTTTCAGGACATTTACATTTGTATGTTCCATAGAAATCATTAGCATTTCAGTCACTTCAGAACATAGAAGGTACAGGGTCTGCCATGGGCTCTGCATTCCATAAGTTATGGAACAGGAAGATGCCATAATAATGGTACAATGTGATGGCATTGATGCATGTAAGGTGCAGATGGTGTGCTTTGGTATAGCCATCCATGCTGCATTCACCTGGTTCCAAAGTTCGTCTGTGGTGGTTGGCATACCCTATTGTTTTTGACTGGTGATTACTCTGGAGATCTGGCGGGCCAGGGCAAAAGCTTGTCATCCTGTGACATCCAGAAGGATCATTTTCATGCAGCAACATATGGCTGTGCATTATCTTACTGAAAAATAGCGTCTGGGGTGTTGTGCAGGAAGGTTATTGCTATGGTTCACAGGATGTCATTCTCGTTCAGACTAGTCAAAGTGTTCTGGACACACACTGACTTTGATTTGTAGTTGTACCCAATAGCACCCCACACCATAAGGTCTTGAGCTGGCACTGTATGTCTTGTGCAAATGCAGTTGCTGTGATGCCACTCCAACTGTCTGCGGCAAACTAAAATGCGGACGTCATTTTCAAACAAAAGAAACTAGATTTGTCTGAAAACACTATCTGATGCCATTCCTGTCCCAAGTGAATTCGTTCCATACACAATTGCTGTCTAGCACATTTCTGCACATTTGTCGAAGGTAGGTGGGGAAGTGGACAATGTCCATGCAATCCATGCCATAATAAACTGCGATGGACTATCACCAATTGTATGCAGCGTGTTATAGTGTTCCACTGTTGCACCAGAACTGAGGAAGATGTGTTTCTGACCTACAATGCCATTTGGATGAAATTTCAATTTTCTCGAAAGGCATTGTGGGTGGTGTGACCTGACTCATCTTGTCACATTCTACGGCCTTCCGTGAACCATTGTGCACACATCCTCTGCACTGACAAAACACTTTGTCTCACATAAGATGCAATTTCCTGGATGGATGCATCACATTTTCTCATACCAGTAATGCACCCTCTTTCAAGCTCACTGATTTGATGGTACAATTCATGCACACGTCTTTGAGACATCCTGAATAGGTGACACTGATCCATTTTTTGGGTTTATAGTGACAACGAGAGCCACAGACACATTTGACCAGTAGGTGGTGTTGTACTGCACTGTCGATGTTGACATCAAACCTGCGGGCCGATGTGGTACAAATGCTAATCATTTCTGCAGAACATACTAATGTACATGTCCTGTGAATATGGATATCCTTTCTCTAATAGTTCAAGGTGTTCTGTTTTTTTCTGAACATGAGTATATAACATTCATAATAATCTGCCTCTTACATTCCTTATTGCCTTCTACCAAATACCAGTTTGAACAGGATTTTTCAAGGCAAGTTTAACGGATACAAATATTTTCCTTGATTATTCCACATTTCTTGAAAAGAAGTTTATTCCAAGAATTGTAAGACTTGTGTGCTAAAGAATTTACTTATTTTGTTTTCTCGACACCTGTAGTGTGAGTTACAATACGTCTAAAATAAAAGTTGACCTACTACATAACCAACATACTATAATTTTATTGTTTGCCACTCAACCAACCTTCCATTCACATGAAGCACTGGTTAACTGTCACAGTTCCAATTGTTTCTTTCAAGTTGTGTGAATATCATTTCATCATTGTGTAAGTTATTCAATGAAAGTATGCTGTATTCTGTGGATGAATAAGCATTTATAGTTGACGTTTCATCCATAGTGGTTCAATTCAAGAACGTTTATGAAAATATAATGAAAAAATTCCACACTCCAGTCTTCCCACTCAGAGTAATGTTCAGAAATTGATAACAAAGTGGCAACCAAGTGGCAGAGTGTCCAGTTCTATGTACTTTTGTATCCTGTTGTGGGTGATGCAAGCTTGTAGCTTGTCAAGAAATTTGCCCAGGTAGCCAATAACAATAGAACTTGATTACTAACACAGAGAGTATACAATAACATTTGGTTATGGATAGGAATAAAAATGATTTCGGAATGAATGCAACTGAAAGATGACCCTGATCTGATGAAAGTTTGTCAGTAACACAGTAACAGTTCTTGAAGGTACAAGGCGAGTAGACAATCTCTCACAGTAAAGGAGACACTGTCATAGACAAGATCTGTTTTTGTGGGCTTGTACTATGCTCTGATGAATAACTTGTGGAACCTCAGATGTCCAGTTTTGATGTCAGGGTTGTGACTGGAACTTGCACTGGCTGACAAGCTGCTAGGTGACATTGTGTAAGGCTTCCCGGCAAGGAGTATGAGGAAGTTGTGTAGTATCACATGGCTCATATGGAGACAAGCTGCTACCAGCAAGAGCAACACAGTATACAGCAGATCTGTTGCCCGCAGGTACTGAAGCAGCTATCTTAGGCAGTTTGGGCTGCAGTTGAGTAGTAGGCATCTCAACAAGATGGCAACCCCCAGCACTCTGTTGTGTGGTGTGCAGCTGGATGATAAGTTGCCAGCCAGATGTCAAATTCCTTTTCCTGATGAAGGAAATGGAGGAGTCTTCTTGCTACATAGACAGTCACTGTGCTGTAGAAGGCAGCCAAGGATGTGGCATTCCACTTCACAACAGAGAAGATGGTGAAGCCATTTTAGAGAAGTGGACCTGAGAATAAACTGGAATCAGGCAAGGTCACTGTTGAGAAAAGTGACTGAATCACAGAAGGCAGTGTGACCTGTCATGGCCAGGCTCAATGCAAAACTTCTAGAAAATGAGGGCCAGGGAAGTTGATCTAAGGGCCCTGAGATGGTGCTCCGAAGATAGAGGGCAGACACTCTGCAGAGAGAAGCAGACCATGGGGCATACAGTAAATGATCATGACTGGAGATGCCCGAGCCCAGGAACCAGGGTGGAGCAGAGTACACCAGAGCACTGGAGTAGGTACATCATGCACTGAAAAGGATCTGTTGGAGGCAAAAATTGCAAGAGTCATGTGTGACAAAGACTCTGAAGAGAACAAGCCTGGGGAAAGAAGCAGGTCCCCAAGGATGTGGGTGGGACATCAGTAACAGGCAGAAAGGATGACAGAATGAAGGACCTCACATGTGTATGCGACAAGGTGTGTTCAGCAGGAGCAGCAGTGGATGAAGAAATGCCACCACTGGACTGAGGAGGTGATAGCACAAAGGTGGCATGTGGAAATATCACGGAGGCTCTGTTGGTGGTGTATGGCAAGTGAGCCATAGGTATGTGCTGTGTGGGCCTGTGCCATGCAGGCTGGCAGCATACAGGCCACCAGTTTGCAGGCTGGTAGCATGCAGGGACCTGAATAGGTACCATGAATGGCACCAAGGGTGCCACCAGTGTTGGAACAAGCCACAAAAGGTGCCTGGCCTGTAGACTGCAAGGCATGCTGTAGGATGCTAAAGCTGGCTGACTGGGAGGATGGTGGCAGCATGCTGGCAGCTGATGGGAGACAGCTACTCGAATCAGTGGTGGCCGCCAGAATGTGTGGGTGCCAATGGGACCGACCGGGCAACACGGACTTGAGAGGCCATAGCAGTAGCCAGGCCCAGGCACAACAGTGCTAGCAGAATGCTAGAAAAAGTCACAGACTTATCGTCACCAGTGGTAGCAGCAGGCTGGGGTCTTGATCCACCCTTGTGAGGAACGCCAGCCGTGGCTGCCTGTTGGGGAAGGAGGCGTGAACATGAGGCAGGTAAGACCCAAAATAAAATGGGAGGAAGTGAAGGAGGGCACTGGATGCAAGTGTGGAGGATCAGCAACAGACAGAAAGAAAGATGGCATGACGTGAGGTATGTCAGGAGGTGACAGGCTTGGGTCAGTGGAAGTGCAAAAGAGATGAGCGATGCCACCATCGGATGGAGAAGGGGAGTCTGCAGAGTTAGTGGATGCCGAGGTGACAGGAAGTACAAGAGAGAGCTTGATGTAGAAGGTCGTTGACTGGGCTGGCTGTGGAGAGGCTGGGTCCAGTGGAGAGGAGGCGGGGGGGGGGGGGGGGGGGGGGTGCACTGAAGCTGGATGCACTGGAGCTGGTGGCTCCACAGCAGGAGGCATCCAAAGGGGAGGCTTCTGAGGGAAAGGGGAAAGGGCTGGAGCAGGTAGCACCAAAGTGAACAGTGCTGGATTAGGCAGCACTGCAGTGGGTGCTGCTGGGGCCTGTGGTGCAGGGGTGCCAGCAGGGCTCGTAGCCCAGGAGCGTTCAGGGACAGTGGCGCAGGAGCTGCAAGGTCCCATAATGCAGGAGCTGGAAGAGCCTGGCTTGCAGGAACTAGCAGAGCCTGAGGTGCTGGAGCCAGTGGGCTGTGGATGCTGAGGCTGGGTCAGAGGAGGCAGCACTCATGGCGAGTGTGCCAGATGCAGTGGGGCTGGAGGCTGCTAGGAGAGAAAATTGAGGATGAACAGAAACCTGAAAGAAGTGGGCCAGTGCAGCAAGGAAGGCAGGCCATGAATCTGAGACACTCTCAAAATCTAGAGTCAGATGAGATGAGTCCCGGGCAGGGGAGATTGCGACGGGTGAGAAGCTGCCAAAGAAGCTCGGTGGTGTGCAGCAAGTGTAGTGTGTGATGCAGAACTTGTGCTGTCCTGTCTGCAGCACATGGGAGGTATCACCACCAAACATATCTGGATCAAACGAGCAATGCTCCAGGTCAGAGAGCCCAATTGTTAACTGTTGACCTTGTAACTGGAAAAGCTATAGGAGCGATAGTGGTATGGCAGATGGTTAAGTGCGACAATGAAAGAATAATGAAACAAGGTCTGATATTGATAGGGAGCAAGAAAACCAGGCAGTCGCAGTGAAATGTGGAAAAAGAAGAAGAAGAGAAGAAGAGGAATGAATCTGAGGTAGTGTGAGAAGAAACAATATAAAACAAGTAAGAAATAGATGTAGAATCATGGAATGCTAGAGAGGAAAAACAAAAGTGCACACCCACAAAGGCATGGATGCCAAGTAAACATATGAGAACAAACAACAACTGATGAATGCCAGAATGTAAAACAGAACTATGAAAATACTGTGTGGGGGTTAAATGAATGAAGAGTGAAAATACCTGGTTGAGCACAAAACTTTCGGAACAAGGTCCTGAAAGCTAACCAAATATACCAGAAAAAAGAAATGTTTACCCCCTTCACTACTTTAGTATCCTGTTGTGGGTGATGCATGCTACAAGAAGAGAAATGTTCCCAGGTAACCAAGAACAATAGAAATTTGTTACTAAAACAGAGTACACAATAACATTTGGCTCCAGATAGCAACTGAAATGGTTTGAGAATGAATACAACTAAAGATAATCTTGATCTGATGAAAGTTTGTCACTAGCACAATAACAGTTCTTGAAGGTACAAGGTGAGTAAACAGACAACCATGGTAAATGAAATGCTACCTTAGGCAAGATCTGTATATGTGACTGTGGCAGTACCTCATGTTCCAACTGACATTAACTGTGTTCTGACAAATAACTCATGGAACATCCAATGTCGAGTATCGATATCAAGATGTCGAGTGTTGATGTCGAGGTCGAGACCAGAACCTGCACGACTGACAAGCTGCAATGTAGTGTCCCATAAGGCTCTTGGGTGTGAGCTAGTGTAAGGAACAGCAGCACTATATCTGGTAGGTGTTGTGTCCCTGGATAGTGCAGCGGCTGTCATAGGCACAATGGACTGCAGATGAGCTACAGGTGCCTTGACAGAGTGGCAACCTGCTTACAGTACTCTGTTGTGTGGCATGTGACTGGATCATAAGATGCCAGCTGGATGTCACTAAAGCATCTTTTCATTCTGTAATTATGGTGTGGCACACGAAACCATGCTGTGTTTCATGTCTTTTGGCAATAAAGGTAAGGGGGTTGAGTATTGCAGGAAGTTGCTTAAACAGGTTGTGGATGCGAACTTGACCTGACACTGTATTTTATGCGCTATGAAAATTGGTGTAAAGCAAAGCATAAGACTATTGATAGAGAGATGCTGAATGAAACACATTTGGCTGTCAAGAGAGCAATGTGTGATTCCTCCAATGACTACCATAGCAGAATATTATCAAGTGATGTTTCACAGAACCCAAAGAAATTCTGATCGTTTGTAAATACTGTTTGTGGCACCAAAGTTACGGTCCTGTTCCTAGCGAATGAGACAAGAACTGAAATTGAGGGTAGAAAAGCAAAAGCTGAAATGCTTAACTCAGTTTCCAAATGTTCCTTTGAAAAGGAAAACCCAAAAGAATTGCCCCAATTCAATCCTTGTACCACTGAAAAGATGAATGAAATAGGTGTTAGTGTCAGTGGTGTTGAGAAACAGCTGAAATCATTAAAATTGAACAAATCTCCAGGCCTTGATGAATCCCTGTCAGGTTCTATACTGAATTTGTAGCTGAATAATCCCCTCTCCTAACTATAATCTATCATAGATCCCTCGAACAAAAAACCATGCCCACTTCTTGGAAAAAAGCACAGCTCATACCCACCTGCAAGGAGGGTAGTAGAAGTGATCCCCAAAACTACCATCCAGCATCTTTGACATTGATTTGTTGTAGAATCTTAAAACATATTCTGACCAGCATGGATTTCAAAAACATTGATCATTTCGCACTTTTCTCACATGACATGTTGAATGCTTTGGATCATGGCAGTCAGGTAGATGCAGTATTTCTGGATTTCCAAAAAGCATTTGACTCAGTACCAAACCTAGGGGTATTGTCAAAAGAACAATCATATGATGTGTCAAGTGAAATTTGTGACTGCATTGAGGACTTCTTGGTAGGGAGGACACAGCATGTTATCTTAGATGGAGAGTCATCATCAAACATAGAAGTAACTTTGGGTGTGCCCCAGGGAAACATGTCACAGGACTGTTTAATCCATGGGAGAGTGTCATAGAGGTACTGAAGGAACTGAATTGGAGGACTCTTGAAGGCAGGTGTGAACTATCCTGAAAAAATCTATTACCAAAGTTTCAAGAACCTGCTTTAAATGATTACTCTAGGAATACACTACAACCCTGTACATATCCCTCACACAGGAATCATGAGTATAAGATTAGAATAATTACTGCATGCCCAGAGGCATTCAAACAATTGTTCTTCCCACACTCCATATGTGATTGGAACAGAAAGAAACCTAATATCTGGTACAACGGGACATACCCTCTGCCATGCATCCCACAGTGGTTTGCAGAGTATATATGTAGATGTAGGTTTTCACCTTTGTGGAGCCACAGCAAGCTGAAAGAATGCCTGGTGGTAAATGATGTTTTACAATGATGAGGACCTTCACACAGCACTTCCCAAATGGCTCCAGGACTGAGGAATGGATTTCTGTGTCAAGGAACTGAGATAGGATGGTCTGACTGTTTTTTTGCAGAGACTTGGTGACTGTTAAAAATGGTGTCATGTATCTCTGTCACTTTGAAGTGTTATTTGACCAACCATAGTAATGTGTAACACCTTTGGAAGTCCTCTTTTAGGCGAACCTTTTGCTCACTCTCTACCTTGTAGTGTGACACAGGTTCTGTTGCTGTGAACGCTTGCTTTAGCTTGTGAGTGTAGATTATGATGGGAGGTCTAAGTACATCATTATCAAAAGTTTTTTCACAGTGTGTAATTACCTTAAATGTGCCATGATATAGTGGCTGAGACAGCCTTCCATTGGCACCATGGTGAACAGAAACTTGCTCACCTGTCATGGAAGATGAAAGACTCTATTATATCATAATCCTTTGATGTAGCTGGACATTGCTTTTGGGTCTCACACAGCAACAACTGAAAAAAGTTCAACACTTCAGTAGAATTGTTTCATGTATGAGGAATATTCTGTAGGCAACTGAAACACTACACTTGGGTTTATCAATAGACAAATTCAGTGATCAGCACAGTGAGGTCAGATTTGAGAGCAGTTTGGAAAACAAGCACAACAATAGGTAACAAAACAAGAAAGACAATAGGTAACGTTTTTGTCCAGCAGTTGAATGTGTGGCATGTTGACATTATAGGCATTCCATTAAACCATTTATGGTGAAGTGGTGGGCTGTTGTTTGCAACCTGGATATGTCAACTACTGCCCACAGAGCATTACAGATAGTTAGACCTCATCATGCAGTGTACTACTGATGTGTGTCACATTCACAGTGCATATAACATCATCACCAATTTTCTGTCCCAAATCTGAGATGTTTCTCAAGACAGACCATGGCCCATAGTTCCATTCACCGTGCATCAAGAAATGTTTGCAGACTATATAACCGTATCCACCCAGACCTAAAAATGTTGGTATGATTAGTGACAGATAGGCTTGTGTGGCCCAATGTTTAATACGACTGCTATCACTGGATGTGGAGTTGCCTTGCATGCCAGTGTTCAGAAATTAATTACCATACCCAACCATAACTCAGATAGTTCCTAGACCCCAAGAAAAGATTCTGTGACATCCACTTGGACATCAATGGACCACTCTCGGGTTCTGAAGAATTCTGTTACCAACTTTTGATCATCGATAGAACATCTCAGGTTGAAGAAACTCTCCTGCATTACAGCACTGTCGAATTGATTGCATACATCTTCATGGAAAGCTGGATTGCTTGGTTTGGTGTACCCAGGCTGGCTACCACTGATCAGGGCCCCCAGTTCAAGTTGGGTCTATTCAACACCCTATGCTGGCTCTGTGGGATTACTCACACACAGATAACAGCTTGTCACCCACAGAGCAACAGCCTTATAGAAGTGATCTTGAAGCTGATCCTAATGTGCCATACAGGTTTGTGGACTGAAGAGTTGCCCTGGATCCTCCTCAGCATTTGATCCTCATAAAAAGAAGAATTATATGCCTCCCTAGCAGAGGTGGTGTATGAGGAACCACTAGTCCTACCATCTGACTTTCCACAAACTTCTACAGATGGCCTTCAACAAGAACTACCAGCTCTCTTGCAGTGCAGCTGTGCACTAATCAGAAGGTGTACTTGCCACCTCTGGCTCCCCATACACCACCAAGGTATTCATACATAAAGAGCTCTTTCCATGTGAATTCGTCACGATGAGGGATGACACGGTTTGGGCAGCCCTGTAGCTGCCATACACTGGCCCATGTTGGGTACTCCAATACTGGCCACAGAGATTTGTTATTTGCTTTGCGTCAAGTCCATGACAGTCTCCCTCTCCCATCTCAAGCCCGCTTGGGTCCTGCAAGACACTCAGCATACATTGCATCCCGAGGATGACACCTCGGTTGACACTTCTGGCAACCAAAGCATACTGCAGCTTCCTACCACACACAGCAGAGTTGTCTCTCAGTGACTGATCTCCTGCTGATCTACCATCACCATCAGCCCCAGTTTTGCCATCCAGGTCATGCTACAGCCACCCACAAAATCCACTGTAGCACCTTGTGCTGTATCATATGTACACTAATGCATCAGTTAAGCCAACCACTCGAGAAGTGACCCAGCCATGCCCACTCACATGCCAGCCACAATACTGCCAGTCAAGCGCATCTGCGCCAGCTGCACACGTCAGCACAGCAGCCCACAGTGCTGCGCACTCCTGTTGGGGCCTTTCTATGGGACAAAAAATTTCAACTCATCTCCAGAGACCCTCTGCCTTGATAAGAGGATGATCTTTGGACTTGGCAGAGAAAGAATGGTGCAATCTGGGTCTTGGTCCAAGGAAGTAGCATTCACTTATGTGGGCTAATAAAGTTTATGTTGATTTATGCGCTCCATCATTATTTGTGGCAGCATAAATGCTGGCCTGTACTATGATCTTCCTACGCCAACACTTAATCGTATTTGTTCACAGTCCACCATGAACAAAAAACTAAATAATCCCAAACTATTTTCATGTTGAGACTACCAGTTGATCCATGCAATCTGAAGAAGTTCATCAAGCATCCTGTATGTAGTAATTGTTTATGTTGACTGTAAGATTAGTTTAACATAATTGTAGCTTATACAAGTGTATATATTTTTCACTTTCATAATGTATTACATAAGCCGATAACTACTAGAATATGAACATTAATGGCTAATCAAATGTGGCAGAAGTGTTAGTATAGTACCACAAATTTCAGTGTTTGAATCTAAACTGAGACTCTTAATTATTGAAATACTGTGGAAGTATATGAAGACTGTTAAAATGTTTGTTGCATATTGATACTCTCCAGGAAGAAGATAAGCCACTGTTGTTTGCTGCATGTTGATGCATTCCTCACTGTTTTGGTTATTTACTAGTTTATCTGAATCAGACTTCATAATAATACAAAAAAATAAATAAATAAAATAAAATAAAATAAAAAAAGACTCCACAAATCTGAATATAGTTCTTTTTCATTGCAGTGCTATGCAAATTGTTTTAATATTGCTTTTATTTTCATTTTGAATCATTTTTGTAGGCATGTTCTTGATATGATTCAATGTAGAGAACAGGAGAATGTTTTAAGATTTATTATTCTTAATTTTGCTATGGTTTTTTGGTCACTGCATGACACATGACTTGGCATTCCATGATAATATACTTTTAGTTAGGATGCATCTCAGAATAAGAGTTACATTCAGTATACACTGCCAGAAAAAAAAATAGTTCATCTGGAAAGATGGTGTCGATTTTGATCTGATGACAGCATATGCCACCTGGGGGATAGTAGACATAATGATAATGGTTGCAATATTGTCCATCAACAGATAGCATAGTGGCATAGCTGCCAGAGAGTCATCTGTGTCTATCCTTTAACAGGGAATACTCACAGCCAGAAGCTCAATGTAGTGTAAACATGTAAAGCAAGCAGGCAACCACACCACGGAGCTGCACTCGTGCTTCCTACAGCCACCGGAGTTAGTTTGAAGGGGACAAATTGTAGCCTTCCAAGTCATGAAATGATCCTTTCAGAGAACTGCCACACAAGCTGGTCATGTTGCATCTGTTGTGCAATGATGCTAGTGTCAGGGATCACGTGAAAATTCTGACACCCATAGTCTGGGTGTCCACGCAGCAAAGACACCCACCAGGATCGTCGTATTGTAAGGACAGGAGTGGAAGATCGTACAGCACAGATAAGAGGACCTGTGGTTCCAAATGTGTCAGTGTGAAGTGTTATGAGCAGATTATTAGCAGCAGGAGTATGGGCACACACATCTCTAGCCCATCTTTCATTCACACAACAGCATCGACGTGCACAGCTCACTTAGTGCCATCAGAGGATCACTTGAAAGATGGAATGGCGCAGTTGCCTTCAGTGGTAAAGCAGGTTCTGCCTGTACACAGTTGATGGTTTTTTGTGCATATGACAGAAATCTGGTGAGTGCTGTCTCATAGAGTGTATTCATCCAAGTTACACTGGCCCCACCCCAGGTTTTGTGAGCCAAGGTGTGATAGGTCACAACTCTTATTCGCCTTTGGTGTTTCTGGAGGGGATGCTAACCAGCACTTCGTATGTGCAGAATGCTGATAGATCCATTCTTTTGCCATTCTTGCAACAGGAAGGTGATGGGTTATCCAACAGGATAATGCTCACCCATACACTGCCCGAGAATCTCAGTGTGATCTACAAGATATGCAGCAACATCCTTGGCCTGTACGATCTCTTGACTTGTCTCCAATCGAGCACATGTGGGATATGATGGGTTGAGAAGTGACTCGTGCAACGTGTCAACCTACAGCTCGTACAGAATTACGTGAACAGGTTGAGCAGGCACGGCTTAACATATCCCAGAGCAGTATTCGTCATCTGTGTGATTGACTGAATGCCGGAGTCAGTGCCTGCATTGCCAACTGTTGAGGCTACACCACGTCACTAATGTGGGTGTTCGAGCATAGGTCAATACGTGGTACCTCATAACCGGTTGTGCTATTGATGTATAATTTTAATCATTTCATGTACTCCATCTGCACTGTTGCAACAATAAATAAAATGTTTCACTTCAGTGCGTTTCAAATAAGTTCATGTTCAAGGATGGATGCAAATTATGTAATTCTCCTGAAATAAGAATCACAGACTTCTCTAATATTTTTCCCCACAAATCTTCTCACATTGCCATTTACTAATCGTGCCTCGTGATGCCAATTGAGGAGCTACTCAACTGAATAGTAGCGGCTTCGGTGAAGAATACCATCTTACGACCGGGAGAGCGGTGTGCTGGCTGGCCCCACGCTCCTCCTATCCGCATCCTCCACTGAGGATAACACACCGGTCGGATGGTCCCGGTAGGCTACTCGTGGCCTGAAGACGGAGTGCTTATAATATAGATATAATCTATGACAAAAAGCAACTCATCATGAAGGAATCGTCCAAAAGATGTGACGTATATGTACAGACAAACAAATGATTACAATGACAGAAAAGCTGAATGATATATTCAAAAGAAAGACCTTCACAAATTCAGCAAGTCAATAATGCACTGACCCTTATGCGAGCATTTATTTGGCTTGACATTGTTTGATGGAGTTGTTGGATGCCCTCCTGAGGGATATCATGCCAAATTCTGTCCAGTTGGTGCATTAGGTTTTCAAACTCCTGAGATTCATGGTGGGCCCTGCCAATAGTGCTCCAAATGTTCTCAGTTGGGGAGAGACCTGTAAACCTTCCTGGCAAGTCTGAAGACAAGCAGTAGAGATTCTCATTGTCTGTAGGCAGGCATTATGTTGCTTAAATGTAAGCCCAGATGGCTTGCCACGAACAGCAGCAAAATTGGGCATAGAATATCATTTACATGCCACTGTACTGTAAGAGTGCCACAGATTACAAGAAAAGGCATCCTGCATTGAAAAGAATGTGCACCCCAGACCACAACTCCTGGTTGTCAGACCTGATGTTGGGCGACAGTCAGGTCGGTATGCCTCCACTGTCCAGGGCATCTCCAGACACGCCTTCAGTGATCATCAGTGCTCAGTTTGAAGTGGAAGTTATCAATGATGACAATTATGTTCCAGTCAGCGAGATTCCTGGCTGAAGACATGTCTGGAGATCCCCCAGACAGTCGTGGGATACCAACATGTCACCAGACAAGCAGGAGTGATGGTCTGGGGTGCCATTTCTTTTCATAGCAGTTCCCCCTTGGTTCTCATTCATGGAACTCTTAGAGCACACCGGTTCATCAGTGATATTCTGTGTCCTATTTTGTTGCTGTACATGGCAATCCATCCTGGGCTTACATTTCAGCAAGATAATGTCCAACCGCACACGGTGATAGTTTCTACTCCATGTGTTCTTGCTTGCCAAACCTTACCTTGGCCAACAAGTTTGCCAGAGCTCTCCGCAATTGAGAACATTTGGACTATTACGGGTACAGCTGCCCAACCAACTCAGGATTTTGACCGTCTAACATACCAATTAGACATAATGTGGCATGATGTCCCCCAGGAGGACATCCAACAACTCTGTCAAGCCTGCACGAGGGCCAGAGATAGACCAGCACATTATTTGACTTGCTCAATTTGTGAATCTCTTTTTCTTGAATAAATCATCCAATTTTTTCTGAATTTGTAATCATTTCTTTGTCTGTACATGTACATAACATCTACTGATTTTTGCCCCATTTGGATAATTCTTTCATGGTGCATTTGTTTTTTGTCATAGAGTGTATAAATATTTGCCTGATGGTTACTACTACTGTTAGAATGTAATATTAATGAACTTTATTCATTCTCAATGAGGTTCTAAACAAAACTGCACATTTACATTACATCATTTGTTGATTCAACAATAATGCCTTAAACTCCTTTTGTCTACAGAAAAGTACAATGCCACATTGTCACAATCTTTTAGCCTCCATTTGAATCAGAAAAGAAACAAGATTGTGTATATATATTGAAATAAACCACGCGTGAATACAATTAAAGATAATACAAAATTGTTAAGGCTTTCGTGGCCACTTGTTGTCAAACTGCCTATTGGCTTCTGTCTCGAGTTCTTCGGCCGATGTTCATCTAATTATTTTGTTTTAGATGTGAGGTCACCTGTTGGAGATGTTGAGTGGGCACCACCGGCGATGGAGGATGAAGCTTTGACAATGCCAGCCACTCGTGCTGGCAAAACGTCAGTAAAATCATTAGATGAGCATCAGCCGAAGAACGCGAGACAGAAGCCAATAGGCAGTTTGTCAATTAAAGATAAATTTATAAATATTTACCTGACTTAGCTCAAGCAGTAAAGATATTGAGTTTGAATGAAGCATGATTAAATTGAAAAAATTAAGTATTATGAACATCATCTAAAATTTATCAGCTTATGCAACTTCTTAATTTCAGTGATTCATTATTTGTTTTGGACTTGGGGTCAGGTACTGTAAGCTTCCTTTTTTTCTACTTATTATAAAGTGTCGGGAAGCTCCTAACAATTCATGTCTCATCTTGTGCTCCCGGTTATCGGCTAAAACTTTGTGGTGGCCAGCACTGCAAAACTTTGTTCCAGTAAAGAAGTATAATTCCACATTGTGACAATCTTGTAACCTCCACACAAAATAGAAAAGAAACAAAACTGTGAGAATATATTGTAATGAACCTAATGTAAATACACTGAAATATAATTTTATAAATATTTGCATAACTTAACCCAGGTGGTAAAGACTTTGGGTTACTATCAATATGTAACATTACAATGTTCAAACTTAACAGCAAAATTTTGGATTGATTTTGGATACAGCTGATTAAAATAAAAATTAACTACCATATACAGGGTGTTTCAAAAATGACCGGTATATTTGAAACGGCAATACAAACTAAACGAGCAGCGATAGAAATACACCGTTTCTTGCAATATGCTTGAGACAACAGTACATTTTCAGGCAACAAACTTTCGAAATTACAGTAGTTACAATTGTCAACAACAGATGGCGCTGTGGTCTGGGAAACTCTATAGTACGATATTTTCCACATATCCACCATGCGTAGCAATAATATGGGGTAGTCTCTGAATGAAATTACCTGAAACCTTTGACAACGTGTCTGGCGGAATGGCTTCACATGCAGATGAGATGTACTGCTTCAGCTGTTCAATTATTTCTGGATTCTGGTGGTACACCTGGTCTTTCAAGTGTCCCCACAGAAAGAAGTCACAGGGGTTCATGTCTGGCGAATAGGGAGGCCAATCCACGCCGCCTCCTGTATGTTTCGGATAGCCCAAAGCAATCACACGATCATCGAAATATTCTTTCAGGAAATTAAAGACGTCGGCCATGCGATGTGGCCGGGCACCATCTTGCATAAACCACGAGGTGTTCGCAGTGTCGTCTAAGGCAGTTTGTACCGCCACAAATTCATGAAGAATGCCCAGATAGCATGATGCAGTAATCGTTTTGGATATGAAAAACGGGCCAATGATTCCTTTGGAAGAAATGGTGGCCCAGACCAGTACTTTTTGAGGATGCAGGGACGATGGGACTGCAACATGGGGCTTTTTGGTTGCCCATGTGCGCCAGTTCTGTTTATTGATGAAGCCATCCAGGTAAAAATAAGCTTCTTCAGTAAACCAAATGCTGCCCACATGCATATCGCTGTCATCAATCCTGTGCACTATATCATTAGCGAATGTCTCTCGTACAGCAATGGTAGCGACGCTGAGGGGTTGCCGCGTTTGAATTTTGTATGGATAGAGGTGTAAACTCTGGCACATGAGACGATACGTGGACGTTGGCATCATTTGGACTGCAGCTGCAACATGGCGAATGGAAACTCGAGGCCGCTGTTGGATCACCTGCTGCACCAGCTGCGCGTTGCCCTCTGTGGTTGCCGTACGCGGTCGCCCTACCTTTCCAGCACGTTCATCCATCACGTTCCCAGTCCGTTGAAATTTTTCAAACAGATCCTTTATTGTATCGCTTTTCGGTCCTTTGGTTACATTAAACCTCTGTTGAAAACTTCGTCTTGTTGCAACAACACTGTGTTCTAGGTGGTGGAATTCCAACACCAGAAAAATCCTCTGTTCTAAGGAATAAACCATGTTGTCCACAGCACACTTGCACGTTGTGAACAGCACACGCTTACAGCAGAAAGACGACATACAGAATGGCACACCCACAGACTGAGTTGTCTTCTATATCTTTCACATCACTTGCAGCGCCATCTGTTGTTGAAAATTGTAACTACTGTAATTTCGAAAGTTTGTCCGCCTGAAAATGTACTGTTGTCCCAAGCATATTGCAACAAAACAGTGTATTTCTATCGCTGCTCGTTTAGTTTGTATTGCCGTTTCAAATATACCGGTCATTTTTGATACACCCTGTACCTTATCTGCTATTTATGAGCTTATGCGATTTCTTCATTTCAGTGATCCATTATTTGTTTTTGATTTGGGATCACCTGTTGGAGATGTTGAGTGGGCGCCTTATTCAAGCACTGTTCTTGCTGCAGTCACTAATGATGGTAAAGTCCACGTTTTTGATTTGAATGTCAACAAATATAAACCAATCTGTGTCCAGCCAGTTGTATCAGCAAAGAAGAACAAACTGACGAGACTATCATTTAATTACAAGTTACCAGTTTTAATTGTGGGAGATGACAGGTAAGAAATAAAATAATAGCAAATAAATGTAAGGAATGAAGCATGCCAATAAGATACAAAAGTCTGCTTAATGAGTTGCCATAAGGAGAGGTGTACCAGTTTACACTCTTACTCTTATTGTTTTTTGTATATCCTATGTGTGTTTTTCTTTATTTTAATACTGTTTATTTACCACTGCATTTTTATTACTATTATTATTATTTATTTTATAGCCTTCATTGGACCACTCTAGTCAAAAATAGAAAGCTGTAAACAAGTTGTTAGACAGGGATACAACTTAATATGATATTTAGGTAATATAATTATTAGAGTCTGTTCTTATATGAAAGGTGTTTTGCTCTTCTGCCTGTCCAATATTTCTTCATTCTTTCAGATATTTTCTTTCTTTCTTCATCTGAGACCACTCTTCCTGTACTCCTTTTATTGATTTTCATTTGTAGTCTGGTTTGCAGGTCTTGCAGTATTCTGGTTCTCTCTGTCTTCTTTTTTAGGTCATCTACTGTAATTTGGAGTTCTTTTATATCTTACTTAATTTCTGTGATCCATTTTATGTTGCTCTTGCTATTCCACAATTTTTGTATTCTTTTCTTTACTAATTCTGTTTTCTCGAGTTCTCATCAGATGTCCAAAGAATGAGATGCGTTTCTTCCTGATTGTGCTCATGACTGGTTCTATTTTCTTATATACTGTTTCATTTGATGCTATTCTCCAATGTCCATTTATTTTATACTTTTTATTTATACATGTCCTAATTATTCTTCTTTCTACTTTTAGTATTCTGTCAATTTCTGCTGTATTAGTTGTTTTGGAGATAGTTTCAGCTGATTACGTTATTTCTGGTTGTGTAACTGTTTTATAGTGTTTTAATTTTGCATCTATAGATAGACTTTTTTGTTGTATATATTCTTGGTAATGTAATTTGCGTAGTTCAGTTTTTTTATTCTATTCTGCCATGATGGCTTCTCTTTTAGATTGTATGTTATTATTTCACCTAAATATTTAAATTTATCAACAATTTTGATTTCCTGTTCTCCTATTGTAATTTTGTTTGCAAGTGGTGGATCAGTTAGCATAATCTCCGTTTTTTCAAATGATATTCTAAGGCCTACTTTCTCTGCTATTTCTCTTAGTGATTTCACTTGTTGCATGGCTTCTTGAACGGTGTTGGCTAGGAGAGCAAGATCATCAGCGAATCCCAAGCAGTTTAAGCTAATATCATCTTTTGCACTTCCAATTCTTATCATCTTTGTATTTTCCTTGTACCATTCTCTCATTATGTATTCCAGTGCACAGTTGAACAGTAATGGTGATAGGCAATCACCTTGTCTTAAGCCTGTTTTTATGAGGAATGGTTCCGAAATTTCTTCTCTAAACTTCACTTCTGATTTGGTGTTGGTTAGAGTGAGTTGTATTATTTTAATTAGTTTTGGATGGAGTCCTAGATTTCTTAAAATTTTTGATACTGAAGGTCTGTGGAGGCAGTCATATGCCTTCTTAAAATCTACAAATGTTATTGCCAGAGGTTTGTTCCGTTTCTTGTAGTATGCCATAATCAATTTTAAACTAATTATGTGCTCTGCACAGCTTCTCCATGGTCTGAAACCTCCCTAATATTCTCCTAACTCCTGTTCTAATTGCTCCTTGATTTTTTCATATAGGATCTTGTATAGAATTTTGTATGTGCAATCTAGGAGAGAGATTCCTCTGTAGTTGTCTGGGTTGCTCATATCTCCCATTTTGTGTAGTGGGTGGATGATAGCTGTGGTCCAATGTTTGGGGAATCGTTCTGTTACCCAAATTTTTGTTAGAGCCATGTTTAAGGAGGTGCTGACTGTGTCACTTGCATATTTCCACATTTCAACAAAAACCTGATCTTCTCCAATGCTTTATAATTTTTTTGTTCTTTAAGAATTTTTTCTACTTCGTGGAAAGTTGGAGGGTCTAGTTTGTTGGGTTTGGTTTTTATTGGGGTAATTATGTTGATTTGTAAGGGTTCTTTGGGTTCCTCGCAATTCAGAAGTTTGTTAAATGCTTTTGCCATGATTTCTGCATTTTTCTTGTTACTGTGTGTCATTCTTCCATCTTCATCTTTCAGTATTAGTGTAGGGGCCTCATATTGTTGTAGTTGTTTCCCAAAGATTTTATAGTAGTTCCTGGAGTTGGTTTTATGATAATTACCTTCTATAGAGTTTATAATATCTTTATGGAATCCTCTCTTGATTCTTATAATAGTTTGTGTGAATTTTTTCTTTCATTTTTTAGGTTGATGACATTTCCTTCAGTTTTATGTGTTTGAAACTTTAACCATGCTTGGTGTCTATCTTCATGGAATTTGTCACATTCTGATGTCCACCATGCATGTTTACTTAGTGAGTTCAAGGGAGCAGGTTCTCTGCTTCTTTTTTAAGGTTAGGCACTAGTTGTTTTAGATCATCTGTTAATTTGATGGTTTGTGTTATTTGTTGGTATTTATTATTTTTAATTAGCTGATGTGGGTCAAACCTCCTTTTTATTTTATTTGTTTTTCCGGTCCTCTTCTTTAACAGAGTGAATTTGATTTTAATTTTAACTATATAATGGTCTGAGCCTGTGTCTACTCCTCTCAGTACTTTAACATTGTGGATCTCCTTATGAAAATTTTTGTCCATACAGACATAGTCTAGCTGCCACTCCTCCTTCCTCCAGTCTGGATGTTTCCATGTTTTAAGTTTACTTGGCTTCCTCTTAAGGTATGTTGATTTAGATATAAGGTTGTGTTCTCTGCAGAGTTCTACAAGTCTTTGACCATTTTTGTTCGTAAATTTATGTGGACTCTATTTTCCAATTATATCTTTATATTTCCTTTCTTTTCCCAACTGAGCATTGAAATCTCCCAATAAGATTTTTACATTCTTTTTATTAACTCTGTTCACAGTTTGTTCTAGAAGGTCCCAAAATTTATCTACCTCTTCCTTTGTTTTTGTTAGACAATTTTTTCATTTGTTGGGGCATGAGCATTTATTATTGTGTAGGTTTTATTCATTGTATTAAAGCTTAGAGTCACAATTCTTGGTGATAATGCTTGGAAATCTGTTACTGAATGTATTATTTTTGTTGTTGTCGTCTTCACTCCTGAGACTGGTTTGATGCAGCTCTCCATGCTACTCTATCTTGTGCAAGCTTCTTCATCTCCCAGTACCTACTGCAACCTACATCACCCTGAATCTGTTTAGTGTATTCATCTCTTGGTCTCCCTCTACGATATTTACCCTCCACGCTACCCTCCAATACTAAATTGGTGATCCCTTGATGTCTCAGAACATGTTCTACCAACCGATCCCTTCTTCTGGTCAAGTTGTGCCACAAACTTCTCTTCCCCCCCAATCCTGTTCAATACTTCCTCATTAGTTCCTCCCTGTATTTTATCCCTCCCATCTAATCTTCAGCATTCTTGTGTAGCACCACATTTCAAAAGCTTCTATTCTCTTCTTGTCCAAACTATTTATCATCCATGTTTCACTTCCATACATGGCTACACTCCATACAAATACTTTCAGAAACGACTTTGTGACACTTGAATCAATACTCGATGTTAACAAATTTCTCTTCCTCAGGAACACGTTCCTTGCCATTGCCAGTCTACATTTTATATGCTCTCAACTTCGACCATCATCAGTTATTTTGCTCCCCAAATAGCAAAACTCCTACTTTAAGTGTCTCATTTTCTAATCTAATTCCCTCAGCATCACCTGACTTAATTCGACTACATTCCATTTTCCTCGTTTTGCTTTTGTTGATGTTCATCTTATATCCTCCTTTCAAGACACTGTCCATTCTGTTCAACTGCTCTTTCAAGTCCTTTGCTGTCTCTGACAAAATTACAATGTCATTGGCGAACCTCAAAGTTTTTACTTCTTCTCCATAAATTTTAATACTTACTCCGAATTTTTCTTTTTTTTCCTTTACTGCTTGCTCAATATACAGATTGAATAACATCACGGAGAGGCTACAACCCTGTCTCACTCCTTTCCCAACCACTGCTTCCCTTTCATGTCCATCGACTCTTATAACTGCCATCTGGTTTCTGTACAAACTGTAAATAGCCTTTCGCTCTCTGTATTTTACCCCTCCCACCTTTCAAATTTGAAAGAGAGTATTCCAGTCAATATTGTCAAAAGCTTTATCTAAGTCTACAAATGCTAGAAACGTAGGTTTACCTTTCCTTAATCTTTCTTCTAAGATAAGTCGTAAGGTCAGTATTGCCTCACGTGTTCCAGTATTTCTACGGAATCCAAACTGATCTTCCCCAAGGTCGGCTTCTACCAGTTTTCCCATTTGTCTGTAAAGAATTCATGTTAGTATTTTGCAGCTGTGGCTTATTAAACTGATTATTCGGTAATTTTCACATCTGTCAACACCTGCTTTCTTTGGGATTGGAATTATTATATTCTTTTTGAAGTCTGAGGGTATTTCGCCTGTTTCATACATCCTGCTCACCAGATGGTAGAGTTTTGTCAGGACTGGATCTCCCAAGGCTGTTAGTAGTTCCAATGGAATGTTGTCTACTCCGGGGGCCTTGTTTCATATCATTTTTATGTTTACTAAAAACCCTGTTCCAAACTGGGGACATTGTTTCATTGCCCTCAGTGCTGGTTTCCCATTATAAATTCTATATCCTTGTGGTTCGAATTGGTCCTCTGTGGTGTTTCTCATTTCTTGGATCCCTGTTATTAAAATTCTTTGTTTATTTAGTTCATCTGTGAGCTCCTTGAGTTTTCCGGTCTGAAGTAGTTATGTTGTGTGTTGCTATATAATTTATTTGCTCATGTTTAATCTTCTTTTTGTGTTTTAGTGTGCATTTTGATGGTTGCAAACGCTCCGATTCGTTGCTGTCTTCTAGTTGACTACCCACCGAATCCGATGTAACCTTTACCTGCCTTTTTGAGCAGGACGGTGGAATTTTTTTCCTAAAAGACCTTTCCATTTTTGACTTTTGAAGGTTGTCAACCTTAGTTGGAGCAAGCTCCGATTTACAACTACGGTTGTTAACCACAGAGGGTGTGTTTGGTCCGCGAGGGCTATTTTATGTCACTCAAGTCCGCCGGTAAACCGGTGAGGACTTCCCCATCTGCCACCTGGGACGTGCCACATAGTAGTATCACCTCTCCTCCTGCTATGACAGCATAGTAGGTTCGTGGCTACCACTGCATACTTCACTTTTACAGAGTGCAAGGTATACCCACTGATGTAATATTTCTATCTGTTAAATGAAAACAAAGAATAAAATGTAAAATGATGACAATCAATCAATAACCATACAAATAAAGAGTCAAAGTATGGGTAGATACATAAAAAAGGTGGTTATTATTGTTGCTCAGCTATTGTACTTGAGTTTTTCACCAGAGCTGTTCTTTTTGCTGTGAGTCCATGGAGTCATGATTTAGCTTCCCATGCTAGTCTGTTCTGTGCAGGCCTTTTCATCTCTTCACGGCTACAACAACCTGTATGTAGTTGACCCTACTTACTTTATTCAACCCTTGGCCCCCATCTACAATTCCTCTCCCCTACTTCCTTCCATTACCAAACTGATGAGCCCTTGATGCCTCAGGCTATGTCTTACCAACTCATCCCTTCTTTTGGTCAGATTGTGCTATGTACCTCCTCATTAGTTACTAAATCTATCCCCTAATTGTCAGTATTCTTCTGTAACCTATAACAACACATTTCAAAAGCTTCTGTTCTCTTCTTGTCTGAACTGTTTATCATCCATGTTTCATTCTGTACAACCCTACACGCTACACAAATTCCCTCTAAAAGACTTCCTATCAATTCCATTTAAATTAAATGTTAACAATTTACTTTTTCAGAAATCTTTTTCTTGGTATTGCAAATATGCATTATATATCTTCTCTACTATGGCCACCAACAGTTATTTTGCTGCCCAAATAGCAAAACTCATATACCACTTTTATTGTCTATTTTCCCAATCAAATTCTCTCATTATCATCTTATATAATGTGACTGCATTCCATTATGTTGGTTCTTCTTTTGTTAATATTAATCTTACTATCTTGTTTCAAGACACTATTCACTCCATTCAGCTGCTCTAACGAGTCATGTGGTGTCTCCAATAGAATTCCAATCCCATCTGCAAACTCAAAGGTTTGTATTTTTGCTCCATAAACTTTGATTCCTTTTCCAGATTTCTCCTTACAGTCCTTCACTGTTTGCTCAGTGTACATAGGGAAAAACTTCTGGGTAAGATGCAATCTTCCCTCACTCACTTGTTAATCTCTTATAATTGCAGTCTGTTTTCTGGATGAATTTTGGATGACCTTTCTTTCCCTGTACTGTATCGTGGCTTCATTCAGAATTTTAGAGTTCATTCCAGTCAACACTGCCAGAAGCTTTCTCTAAATCTACAAATACTATAAAAGTGGATTTGCCTTTCTTCTAAGATAAGACATAGAGTCTGTTCCAAAATTTCTCTGAAACCAAAACTGATCCTCTCCAAGGATGACCAGTACATCTCTTCTCCTGTGAATAATTTATGTCAGTATTTTGCAGCCATGACTTAGTAAACTGATAGTTCAGTAATACTCATATCTGTCAGCACCTGACTTCTTTGGAATAGAAATTACTGCATTCTTCTTTATATCTGAAGATGTTTTGCCTGTCTCATATACCCTGCATACTGTGTGAAATAGTTTTATCATGGCTGGTTTTCCCAAGGATCTCAATAATTCTGGGCGACTGTTGTCTACTCCAGGGATCTTGTTTCGACTTAGGCATTTCAGTGCTCTATTAGGTTCATCTCGCAGTATCGCATCTTCCATCTCATCTGCATTTACTTCTTCTTAGCTTTCTACAATACTGTCATCAAGTTCATTTCCCTTTTACAGCTCTTCATTCAGTTCCTTCCACCTTTCAGCTTTCCCTTCTTGTACCGGCTTGCCATCTTAGCCCTTGATATTCACGCAGCTGCTTCTCTTTTGTCCAATGTTCTTTTTAATTTTCCTATATTTTCTTTTTCTTTAAGTTTTTATAAATTTGATGTTAATATTTTCATTCTCATGTGCCTTTCTAGAATTTTCATTTTCAGGTACTTTTCATTTTTGAAGTTTCTGTGGAATATTTTACATTGTGTAATTCACTGTTTCCATAGCAGCTGTGTCACTTAAGTATTCTTCATAACAAACATACCTTCATTCTATGTAACATACATTTTGTGCAAACAATGAAGGCTTTCACAACAAGATTGGATGTATTAGTTGCTGGTGAGTCTTACGGGTTGTATGGCTGAAGCTCAAAATTTTTTTCACTTACTGGCAGTTCATCCAGAGCACTTTCCAGAAGAGAGCACATGTAATTTGTAAAACTAGACAGCGCCTATTTCACACAGTACAATACAACTCCAGTTAACTGAACTCGGGTCAACCAAAAATCTAAAATAAGAAAATGAACAGAATGTATGCAAACTTTGTCCACTCACAAATTTTTGATAAAATCCACATAAACCATAAAAGACTTCAATTGCTTTTTACTATGTGGTGCTGAAAAATCTGAGATTGCTTTAGTTTTATCATGATCTGCCAAGATTTCTTCCCCAGTAATTACATGACCTAAAACTTTTAGTTCAGGGACAGCAAATTTACATTTTTCGAGTTTCAGACTCATACCTTCTTGCCTAAATTTTTCACCTACCTGCTTCAACAATTCCAAATGTTCTTCCCAACTTGGTTCAGTTAGCAAAATTCCACTCCTGGACCTTTCTTTTATTTCCATTACTGGTTCTTAGGTGTATACATTGAACAACAGGGCGAAAAAGTATATCCTTGTCTTACATTCTTTTTGATCCAAGTATAACACTAACACAAACTAGAGTGTTTTCCTAACATATCCTGGCCAAGTACATATTCTAATGTTCTTATGAACTCAGCTACAGATGAGTCCAACCAAAAGGAACTACACAGTATTGGTAATATCTATCACTGTAATGAAAGGCAGTATATTTACGTGATTCTGGACCTAAAGGTATCTCATGAAATCCAGAAGTTAAATCCCAACTAGACATAATCTGAATGTTTTGATATTTATGTAAAAGTTCATCAGTGTTTTCAAAGTGATCTGTTTTTCTGCACAAATACTTCTCCAAGTACCTAGAATAGAGAAATAATCTCACTGCACCATCTCTTTTGGAAACAATGACTGATGGGTTGTTCTATGAGCTAACACCTCTCTTGATATTACACACGTCCATCTTATGCAACTCTTTCTCAAGTGCAGCTCTCTTAGCTATAGGTACACAGTAAGGTTTTATAAAAAATGGTTGATGTGGTTTTAGCTGCAATGTACACTGATATCCTCTCACTCTACCTCTGGAACACTACTAAACACATCACTATACCCCCATAACAAAGATTCCAATGCCCATTTCTGATTTTCAGTTAACCCTTTTCCTTCTGAAATCTGTGTTAAATTCAGCTTCATCTGTGTCTAATCCTGGAATATCTTTAACTAGAAATCCACTGTCTTTTAAACATTGATGCTATTTATTTTATCCTCCTCATATAGTTGACTTTATAAAATCAGTACAAATACAATCTCTATCAGGTGCATTGATTATCAGCTTATATCCTCCCCAATCAAAACCTGCATTCACACTAACTATCCATGTCATGCAAAGGATAAGATATTCACAGAGATCTTGAATTATTAAACATCAATTGCAAAAGTAATTAAATCCTGAATTTACAATGTTTCCCAGTTTCACCTTTAATCTACACTCCAATTACAGTTAATTCTACATAGTCTTCATCATGTTTTAATTTTTTTACTTAACGAGTCAGACACTCCTGAAATTTGGCTGCTTGTGTCAAAACACCTGCCGTCCCATGGTCCTATTCTGACCTTAATGAACGGACAACAAACTTCAGTACATTTATCAGTCTTGATATCCTCATATGACAGGTCATTTTTTATCTCTTCAAAACTAAAGCCTCTAAAATCATTATTATTTTTACAATTTTCATTGCCTTGACACACTTTCGTTAAATTAACATTGACGTTATTATCAATGTCACTGAGAATTTCATCAATCCATAAGTACTTAACCGTTTCATTTAGATCAACACTGTAGTACTTGTCTTTAAGTTGTTTTACAAAATGGCTCTGAGCACTATGGGGCTTAATATCTATGGTCATAAGTCTAAGTTGTTTTACAACCACATGTTTAATTTTTGCCACCACTCTGGATACAAAGTTCAACACAGGTTTTTTTATCATGATTGTAATGCTTTCATCTCTCTCAATAGCATCACTGTTTAAACACATATTATATAAAAATGATTCATTCTCGTTCATAAGATTAAGAAGCTTACTGTCACTGTCATAACTGGTAAATAAATTAGATTGGTCATCTATGCTTGCCTCCTTATTAGTAAATAAATCAAGAATTTTGTTTGCTGTGATACTGTGATTAATGTCCCTCAATCCTTTAAAAGTCTCTTTGGAAATCTCTACAGCATTATAGCCACCACTATACATTTCCTTACTAATGCCTAATGCCTCCAATTCTTCTTTAAAACAAACAAAATACTTTTCTTCCTCATTACTATTCTCATCACCACTTACCTTCAATTTATTGCATTAAAAAAACCATGAACATCATCAGTATCATCACATAAATAACTAATCATCATTCACTGTTTCATTATTGTTTAAGTTCTCAGTTTTGCTGTTCATTAATACAGTATCCATATTTTTCTTACCTGGTTCTGGTATTAGTTTCTGAATTCCAAAATCATCACAAAAATCAGTAGCTGACAAATGAAAAGTCTCTACCAAGTGATAGAATTCTGATAAATTGATTTCTTCTGTATCGTCCTTTTCAATTTCTGCTAGCCCACTTACCTTATTTGTATATTTTGCCATACCTGGTGAACAAATTTCTTTCTCAACAGATATCGTATTAACAGAACACTACACATCTTTAAAGTAAGTACTGATTGCTACACTAGAGTGTTTTTCTTGTGTGTCAGTATATGTGCAATTCCTGGTCCATCTGTTATTTGATGAACAATCTTCTTTCACAACAGATATCATATTGACAGAATAGTACACATCAAGTAACTACTGATTGCTACACTAGAGTGTTTTTCTTGTGTGTCGGTATTTGTGTAATTTCTGGTCCATCTGTTATTTGTTTCACGAGGCCCTAAATTGCGGATTGACAATGGGGTCAAGGCTAGATTTTTGTTTCCTAAATTAATATCCCATCCTCCTTTCTTGGGTTTCTATTCCAGTTTCTGTTCCGACTATTACCATGTTGCTCTCCATGATGAAAATTGTTACCATCTACTCTATTATGTTCCTTCTGGTGATAATTTTTATCATTGTGGTTACAATGTTCTCGCCTGTTGTGATTATTACAGTGCCAATTTTGGTTACTACCTCTTTCAAAATTTGTGTGTCTGTTGTAGCGGTATTTCCCTGTTTTTTTTTCCAAAATTCTACCTAATTTATGCACATATGTCAAAAACTGATCTGCTGTGTCATCTGGCCCATATACTATGTCCACTGTACATCATCCAGTAACCTCCTTTTTAAACCATCAATCTGGGTGAGTTCATCAACAGGTTTCCTTGAATGCGCCAATTTTTTAAGCTGATTTTTGCAAAACTGTTTCATACTAATATGCCCTTCTTTGTAATTTAGTCCATTGAGAAAATCACTATTTATTGTAGCTTGTTCAGTCTCTAACCAAAATTTATCTGAAAATCCTCCATCAAAATATACATAGCTTGTGTCATCATTGGTATACTGATTTGCCCAGCTTATTTATTTATTTTTTTATGTATTTATCTCTTGTTCCGGTGATCCATGTTGTGACACTATCACAGGATATGGAACGTGTCAATTTTACAAGCTTTTGGCCAGAATTTATGGTAATACATAAAACAAAACAAAAACAGTAAACAATAACTTAGGTCCCACTACAAAAAATACATTTTAGAGATAGATAGAGATTACAAAACAAAAAAAAGTAAACAGTAACTTAGGTCCCACTACAAAAGATACATTTTAGAGATAGGTGAAGATTACAAAATAATAAGTGTTGCAGAGAAATAAATATTGCAAAATATATGTTTACAATACAAATATTCAGTATTACAAATACAAATTTGGGCAAACATTTGCAATATATGTTAAACACTGTAGTTAAGGAACTCTTCTATTGTATAAAATGATCCTTGCAATAGGAACTGCCTTAAGGTTTTTTTTAAACAAGAGATCATCATCTACCAAAAACTTAATTCTTGAAGGGAGAGCATTAAAAACCTTACACCCACTGAAATGGACTCCTTTCTGCACCATACTTAGATTTGGCTGTTCATAGTGGATATCATGTTTCCTTCTAGTATTGTGACTGTGATATGCACTATTCAGCTTAAAGATGGATTTTTCTTTTCTTTTGAAGCACACCAACGATAATATACATTGCGCCCTGGAAGTAAGTATTTCAAGCTTCTTAAAAAGATTCCTGCATGTGGCTCTAGGATGGACTCCACACATGATCCTTATGGCTCCTTTTTGTACACACAGTACTTTTTTAGCAAGTGTCTGATTTCCCCAAAATATAATTCCAAATGCCATAATTGCATGAAAGTAACCATAATATGCTGACTTCATGGTTTCCATATTTCAATAAGACGAAACAATGCACAATGCATATGTTGCTGAACTTAGTCTTTTGCATAGATCCACGATGTGGTTTGTTATCAATATGCAAGCCTAGGTATTTTGAGGAATCTACCCTGGTTATTGTCTGCTCACCTATTTTTACTACTATTTACTCATCTTTGGATGTTTTGTGGAACTGAAAGTAGTTTGTTTTACAGTAATTTAAAGAAAGACCATTAATGTTGAACCAGTTCACCGTTCCATTTAAAACCTTATTTACAGTTACCTCAAGTTGATCTACTGAATTATCAATAAGTAGTGTAGTGTCATCCGCAAAAATGGTGAATCTACAGTATTCCGTAGAGAGAGGGAGATCATTTATAAATATAATACTTCACCTTCCAGAAACTTCTTAACAAACTTGATTTTCATAGTATCAGTCATATTAGACACAAAATTATCTTTACAATGCTGCAGAAAATCTACAGAATGTACACTACCTCCACCTGAAAAGTTTTTCACCAGAATGTTGCAAAAAGGGGTACCTACATTGTTAACAAGATTTCTACCAACTACATCATTAGACAATTCCTCAACCTTTTTACACAAAACCGAAAAACTACTTTAAAGGATGCTCATTCTGTTGTTACTTAATTTTACATTTTCTGTGAATTTTCTGTCTACTGTTTCCACCTGTTGAACAAAACTGCTTTCAACAAGCGCCAGTCCACATGGGAAAAATATATTAAAAACAAAGATTCCAAGACTTACCAAGCGGGAAAGCGCCAGCAGACAGGCACATGAACAAAACACACAAACACACACACAGAATTACGAGCTTTCGCAACTGGCAGTTGCTTCGTCAGGAAGGAAGGAAGGAGAGGGAAAAATGAAAGGATGTGGGTTTTAAGGGAGAGGGTAAGGAGTCATTCCAATCCCGGGAGCGGAAAGACTTCCCTTAGGGGAAAAAAAGGACAGGTGTACACTCGCACACACACACACACACACACACACACACACATATCCATCCGCACATACACAGACACAAGCAGACATATTTAAAGGCAAAGAGTAAGGGCAGAGATTTCAGTCGAGGCGGAAGTACAGAGGCAAAGAAGTTGTTGAAAGACAGGTGAGGTATGAGTGGCGGCAACTTGAAATTAGCGGAGGTTGAGGCCTGGCGGATATCGAGAAGAGAGGATATACTGAAGGGCGAGTTCCCATCTCCGGAGTTCGGATAGGTTGGTGTTGGTGGGAAGTATCCAGATAACTCGGACGGCGTAACACTGTGCCAAGATGTGCTGGCCGTGCATCAAGGCATGTTTAGCCACAGGGTGATCCTCATTACCAACAAACACTGTCTGCCTGTGTCCATTCATGCGAATGGACAGTTTGTTGCTGGTCATTCCCACATAGAAAGCATCACAGTGCAGGCAGGTCAGTTGGTAAATCACGTGGGTGCTTTCACATGTGGCTCTCCCTTTGATCGTGTACACCTTCCGGGTTACAGGACTGGAGTAGGTGGTGGTGGGAGGGTGCATAGGACAGGTTTTACACCGGGGGCGGTTGCAAGGGTAGGAGCCAGAGGGTAGGGGAGGTGGTTTGGGGATTTCATAGGGATGAACCAAGAGGTTACGAAGGTTAGGTGGACGGCGGAAAGACACTCTTGGTGGAGTGGGGAGGATTTCATGAAGGATGGATCTCATTTCGGAGCAGGATTTTAGGAAGTCGTATCCCTGCTGGAGAGCCACATTCAAGGTCTGATCCAGTCCCGGGAAGTATTCTGTTACAAGTGGGGCACTTTTGGGGTTCTTCTGTGAGAGGTTCTGGGTTTGAGGGGATGAGGAAGTGGCTCTGGTTATCTGCTTCTGTACCAGGTTGGGAGGGTAGTTGCGGGATGCGAAAGCTGTTTTCAGGTTGTTGGTGTAATGGTCGAGGGATTCAGGCAGTCCACGAAGGCCTAGGCTGTAGGGAAGGGACCGTTTGATATGGAATGGGTGGCAGCTGTCATAATGGAGGTACTGTTGCTTGTTGGTGGGTTTGATGTGGACGGATGTGTGCAGCTGGCCATTGGACAGATGGAGGTCAACGTCTAGGAAAGTGGCATGGGATTTGGAGTAGGACCAGGTGAATCTGATGGAACCAAAGGAGTTGAGGTTGGAGAGGAAATTCTGGAGTTGTTCTTCACTGTGAGTCCAGATCATGAAGATGTCGTCAATAAATCTGTACCAAACTTTGGGTTGGCAGGCTGGGGTAACCAAGAAGGCTTCCTCTAAGCGACCCATAAATAGGTTGGCATACGAGGGGGCCATCCTGGTACCCATGGCTGTTCCCTTTAATTGTTGGTATGTCTGGCCTTCAAAAGTGAAGAAGTTGCGGGTCAGGATGAAGCTGGCTAAGGTGACGAGGAAAGAGGTTTTAGGTAGGGTGGCAGGTGATCGGCGTGAAAGGAAGTGCTCCATTGCAGCGAGGCCCTGGACGTGCGGGATATTTGTGTATAGGGAAGTGGCATCAATGGTTACCAGGATGGTTTCTGGGGGTAACAGACTGGGTACGGATTCCAGGCGTTCGAGAAAGTGGTTGGTGTCTTTGATGAAGGATGGGAGACTGCATGTAATGGGTTGAAGGTTTTGATCTACGTAGGCACAGATACGTTCTGTGGGGGCTTGGTAACCAGCTACAATGGGGCGGCCAGGATGTTTGGGTTTGTGAATTTTAGGAAGTAGGTAGAAGGTAGGAGTGCGAGGTGACGGTGGGGTGAGGAGTTTGATGGAGTCAGGTGAAAGGTTTTGTAGGGGGCCTAAGGTTCTGAGGATTCCTTGAAGCTCCGCCTGGACATCAGGAATGGGATTACTTCGGCAAACTTTGTATGTAGAGTTGTCTGAAAGCTGACGCAGTCCCTCAGCCACATACTCCCGACGATCAAGTATCACAGTCGTGGAACCCTTGTCAGCCGGAAGAATGATGATGGATCGGTCAGCTTTCAGATCACGGATAGCCTGGGATTCGGCTGTGGTGATGTTGGGAGTAGGATTAAGGTTTTTCAAGAAAGATTGAGAGGCAAGGCTGGAAGTGAGAAATTCCTGGAAGGTTTGGAGAGGGTGATTTTGAGGAAGAGGAGGTGGGTCCCGCTGTGATGGAGGACGGAACTGTTGAGGCAGGGTTCAATTTGGATAGTGTCTTGGGGAGTTGGATCATTAGGAGTGGGATCAGGATTGTTTTTCTTCGTGGCAAAGTGATATTTCCAGCAGAGACTACGAGTGTAGGACAGTAAATCCTTGACAAGGGCAGTTTGGTTGAACCTGGGAGTGGGGCTGAAGGTGAGGCCTTTGGATAGGACAGAGGTTTCGGATTGGGAGAGGGGTTTGGAGGAAAGGTTAACTACTGAATTGCTGAATTGGGGTGTTGTGGTTCCAGATTGTGTTGACTAGAATTTTGAGGTGTTGGGGGGAGTGGAGCTGGAAGTGGGAGATTGAGTAGATGGGAGAGACTGGGTCTGTGTGCAATGAGAGGAGGTTGAGGTTTGTTGGAAAGGTTGTGGAGGGTGAGTGAGTTGCCTTTCCGGAGGTGGGAAACCAGGAGATTGGATAGTTTTTTGAGGTGGAGGGTGGCATGTTGTTCTAATTTGCGGTTGGCCTGTAGGAGGATGCTATGTACAGCCGGTGTGGATGTGGGAGAGGAAAGATTGAGGACTTTGATTTGGGATAGGAGTTGACGGGTGTGTTCATTGGCCGAGTCGATATATAGGTGAAGGATTAGGCGGGTGAGGGCTATGGATTGTGCTGTTTGGAACTGGTATATATATATATATATATATATATATATATATATATATATATATATATATATATATATATATATATATATATTCCAAGACTTACCAAGCGGGAAAGCGCCGGCAGACGGGCACATGAACAAAACACACAAACACACACACAGAATTACAAGCTTTCGCAACTGGCAGTTGCTTCGTCAGGAAGGAAGGAAGGAGAGGGAAAAATGAAAGGATGTGGGTTTTAAGGGAGAGGGTAAGGAGTCATTCCAATCCCGGGAGCGGAAAGACTTCCCTTAGGGGAAAAAAAGGACAGGTGTACACTCGCACACACACACACACACACACACACACACACACACACACACACATATCCATCCGCACATACACAGACACAAGCAGACATATTTAAAGGCAAAGAGTAAGGGCAGAGATGTCAGTCGAGGCGGAAGTACAGAGGCAAAGAAGTTGTTGAAAGACAGGTGAGGTATGAGTGGCGGCAACTTGAAATTAGCGGAGGTTGAGGCCTGGCGGATATCGAGAAGAGAGGATATACTGAAGGGCGAGTTCCCATCTCCGGAGTTCGGATAGGTTGGTGTTGGTGGGAAGTATCCAGATAACTCGGACGGCGTAACACTGTGCCAAGATGTGCTGGCCGTGCATCAAGGCATTTTTAGCCACAGGGTGATCCTCATTACCAACAAACACTGTCTGCCTGTGTCCATTCATGCGAATGGACAGTTTGTTGCTGGTCATTCCCACATAGAAAGCATCACAGTGCAGGCAGGTCAGTTGGTAAATCACGTGGGTGCTTTCACATGTGGCTCTCCCTTTGATCGTATATATATATATATATATATATATATAAATTCAGTGATCTCATCTTTGACAATTTTAACTTCATAATTAAATTTAAGTTCAATTTCTTTTATTTTGGACTCCAAAGACTCTACTCGGCCATCTAATCTGTCAATGTTTTGGTTAATATCAATAAACTGAGCTGTATTTTTGCCAGCACAGTCAAACTATGCTCCTGTTGAATGACCAATTTCCGTGAACTGATTCTTATTATCACTGTCCATTTCTGTGAACTGAATCTTATTACATTGTTTATGATTTTCATGTAACTTATTTATTTTTTTCAAACTGGTGATTGATCATTTTTATTAACAATGACAGCATTGTATTAATGTCATTATTATCATCTCGTTTTAATTCATCAATTTGTTTTTCCTGTATTTCCATTTTGTCAGTAAAGCTGTCCTGTTCTTGTTTCATGACACTACTTAAGTCCCTCATGCCTGTATTATTCTCTATTGATCAAAATTCTTCAGTGACTATCATTGTAAACAATTATACAATGAGACACTTCACCAAAAAAGAAAAAGAAATAAAGAAAATGTTTCCGGTACTTACCTTTGTTGTTGGATGTCAACATTGTTAATCGTTCACCTCACTTTTTATTTTTTCCTTCCTTTTTTTCTTCTTGTTTGTGAACTTCTTTTTTGCTGTTATTGTTGCTGTTTCATATCTATGATTCATACCTGGCCGAATGTTCACATAAAATTTTCACAATATCTTTTAATCTACAAGAAGAAAAATAGTCCAACTTAGTACTCACATTTTACTTTCAGAACATCCTGGACGACACCACCATATTCTGACTGTCCCCACCCTCTTTTTGTCTAATGTTACTGATGTTTTGAATAAGTTAGTAATTTGGGCAGCTGGTCACATTTTCGCAGCACTTGCCACACCGAGATAGTGACACACTGCAGTGAATGACAGTGACAGTCAAATTTTAATAACCAGTTCTGTTAATAAATAAAATATCATCTTTTTTGTTGCTCTTCTTTGTTATATGTTGACGCATCATTGTTCTCTTCCTTTCTGTGATTCGTCTTCCTATAATTGTCTAGAAGGTAAGTGGGTTACAGCCTCAATAACAACTAGAAATTTGGTGGCCTCTCACTTCACGATACAAATCAATAAAACCACATAATTTGTTTTACATCCTCGCACTTCAGACTCTTACAACCAACAGCCCAAAAGAACAAAAATTTTCCTCTAACAACATGTAACATAGAAATTACTATCATATATCGATCCAATTATGCAAAATAATATTTGGGATATACATTTCATAAATAAAATAGAACTAATAGCCTATCTTTTTTGAGAAGTTCATAATAATCATTGTACTTACATTAAGTATTTATAAACACTGACATTTAAACATTTTCACATAGCTTTGTAGCAGTGGAGTTTTTGTTTTTACTTCTTCACAGCGGTATCATTCACTTCATATGATCCAAGATTGGGTAGTACATTTGTCTTACTGTAACCACTTTTATTACGTGATATCTATTTTCACTTGTGAGCAATGTGCACTGATGAGTAGTCTGACTACACTTTTACTGTCAAGTCTAGACATCAAGGTCAAGTCTGGAAATTGCACTGACTGGTGAGCTGCTGGACGATGTCCTATGAAGACTGGTCAGTGGAGGAATACAGGGAAGTTGTGTGGTATCATGTCACTCACAGATGAGAGATAGTACCTGTTGTGTCCTCTGGATGTGGCGCCCTCAAATACTGCAGGAGCTGATGCAGGCGAAATAGGCTGTGGTTGCACTGCAGGCACCTTGACAAGGCAGCAGTCTGCAGCCCTCTGTTGTGTGGTGTGTGGCTGGGTCGTAATACTCCGCAGAACCTAGGTATGTCCACCCTTGGCACGGATAGCAGCAACAACATATCGTGGCACGGAAGCAATGAGGCCTCAGTAGGTCACTGGATGGAGGATGGGAATAAGTTCTGGTGCCACATTCAATGATATCCCAGATGTCTTTGACTGGGTTCAGATCTGGCAAGTTGAGGGGCTGGCACATCAATTGGAACCTGCCTCTGTGTTCCTCAAAGCATTCTATCACACTCCTGGCCTTATGTCATGGTGCATTATCTTGTTGATAAGTGTCACTGCTGTCAGGAAACATGATCATCATGAATGGATGTATATGGTTTGCAACCAGTGTATGATATTCCTTGGCCATCATAGTGCCTTGCACAAGCTCCACTGAACGCGCCGGGAAAGTGCCGGCAGACAGGCACATGAACAAAACACACAAACACACACACAGAATTACTAGCTTTCGCAACCGATGGTTGCTTCTTCAGGAAGGAGAGGGAAAGACGAAAGGATGTGGGTTTTAAGGGAGAGGGTAAGGAGTCATTCCAATCCCGGGAGCGGAAAGACTTCCCTTAGGGGAAAAAAAGGACACGTGTACACTCTCACACACACACACACACACACACACACACACACACACACACACACACACATATCCATCCGCACATACACAGACACAAGCAGACATATATTTGGCCTTTAAATATGTCTGCTTGTGTCTGTGTATGTGCGGATGGATATGTGTGTGTGTGTGTGTGTGTGTGTGTGCGAGTGTACACCTGTCCTTTTTTTCCCCTAAGGGAAGTCTTTCCGCTCCCGGGATTGGAATGACTCCTTACCCTCTCCCTTAAAACCCACATCCTTTCATTTTTCCCTCTCCTTCCCTCTTTCCTGACGAAGCAACTGCCAGTTGCGAAAGCTCGTAATTCTGTGTGTGTGTTTGTGTGTTTTGTTCATGTGCCTGTCTGCCGGCGCTTTCCCGCTTGGTAAGTCTTGGAATCTTTGTTTTTAATATATTTTTCCCATGTGGAAGTTTCTTTCTATTTTATATATATAAAAACAAAGATTCCAAGACTTACCAAGCGGGAAAGCGCCGGCAGACAGGCACAATGAACAAAACACACAAACACACACACACACAGAATTACAAATTATATATTTTTTTACATGGTAAAGAAACATTGCCATCAGTAGTGGCATAAACTGAACTACAATTTGTGACCAGCTTTCAACATATTACATAACTACGTGATTTTTTCAATCTGATTTTAGCAATTTGATGCAAAAGTTATCTCTGAAATTGATGAGAACTGAAATAATTTTGTTAAATGCATTCACATATGCGAACTCCTTAGAAATCAATACCAGGCTAAAAATGTGATGTTGCAACAGTATTTTATTTTTTGTTTTCAGGGGTTGTATAACTAGTCTGAAACTGTCCCCAAATCTCCATAAAAAAGTGAAGCCACCAAAAAAAGGTCCACAGTATGAGCCTAGAGAACTGGAAATCATGAAGTTAGAGAAATTACTGGCACTTGTCCGAGAGCCTCAAACACAGAAACCTTGTACTAATATTGTGGAGCCAAAGGAAGGATAATAAGGTAAAATTTACCTTTTCATTTTCAATTATTTTTTTGATAAAGCCATATATATCACATTACAATGTTGAATAGTTATTTGGTCTGTCATAATTAACTACTAACATAATTAATCATTTGTTGGCAGGTCTGAAAACATTGAACCTTTTGTTCCTGAGTGAGATGGACGGTGGTGTAGTACCCATGGCTGCAAACATTTGTGACCTGAGGATACTTGTGTAAAACCTTAAAGCTTGTCATAATCCAATCTTAAGAGTTCCCCGAGTATGTGTCTATGTTAGCTGGACGTAAATGTGTTTTCTTTTGTAGCAATTCTCTCTGGATTCATGGGCCAATTTTCACCTTCAATAGAATTTCTTTTATGGCTGAATTTATTTTAACGACAAAATGCCATAACAATGGAAGGAGAAGAATGCTGTGTACTTGGTGCAGTCATTCAGAGCACAAGTTCACATTATAATAAAGTCTGAATTTGCAATTAATGTTATTAAACAGAACACTTCAGTTTCAATTTGATGGGGAGCAGCATAATTACTTTATTGAAAGAAAAGAGTTGTCATATAGTGGTCACCAGTCTTAACCCATAAATTCATGGGTAAAACTCACAGTAGTATACTACAAAAACATGAAAGTCTTTGTTAATATTATTCTCTGTATGAACATAACAATGCTTGTGGAAAGTGATACACGTAGAACATTTAGAGTTATGAGCAACAGGTTAATAGCATTTGCACTTGACACTGATGCTTCTGAGTTTTGCACTTACAGTATTATTGTTTAAGTGCTCACACACAAACACTACCAGAAGAGATCGCATTGGAAACCTGGAAGAGGCCACTCACAGAAGCTACAGTCATTGAAAATTAACCATTTCTCCAATGATTTGTATATATTATAGCATACATTATTGACACCCAACAGATTTCAGTTCCAAAAGAGGTCCTAGAATTTGATTAACTGAGATATGATGACAGTGGAACGGCTTCTTCTGAAAGAGTCTTCCTACACAACTGTCACAATGCAGGCTCAATAAACAGCTGATCTTCATTCTTCTTATCACTAGAAGCTATCCATTAAAGTGGTCAGTAATGCAAGGAGTAAAGGTAACCTCTCCATAATTGAGGTTTTGAGTGATTAGAGCCACATAAAGAACATTGAAAATGTAGCTGAGCTTTCAGACAGTGTTCTTCTTCAGAGATAGTTGATCAAAGATAGTCCTACTGTTCCAGGGAAAGGCTGTATAAGGTGAAGTGGGTGACTGAAGAAAGGAAGTGGGGAATGAAAGGGAGTAGTGGAGGGATGGGTTGCTGAGAGCTGGAGAAAGAGGCCACAAGGGAACAGTACAGAGATGTTGCATCAGTGAGTTCAACCTGGCACAGGAAGGGAGAATTGCATATGGCAAATGATAAAGTGGAGGAGTGGGTTGGGAGATGTGTAGGGATGATAGCACTGAGGAAAATGATAACTTTGGAGAAGATAGTGTGAGTGAGGTTTAATGAGTAAGCTTGAGGCATGGGGATAGGTGCAGAGGTGGATGTTGGACAGGGATTAGTGAAGACTGAGGCCAGAAATACTGCATAATCAAAGGACAATTCCCAAACAGATCTCCTGTGCTATATGCACACATGTCCCTAATCTTCCGCCCACTCCAATAAACCATCTGCAACCCAGCATTACCCCACACTTCATCATCTTAAATCATACCCTTCATTAGAGCTTTCACTACCTTTCATCATGCCCAGAAATGAGGAACATCCTTCTCACAATGCTTACCACCTCTCCACAGTGTCCTCCCAATTTACAAAATATGTTGTTCCATTCTCATCCCACACCTATTCCAAACCCTTTTCAACATCAGTCGAAGATCAGTTGAAGATCCCTGTGGAAGATCCACGTGGGTAGCCCTATCCTATCAGAGCCAGGGCTAACAGTGAAAGCAGTTGTGTGATATGTCAGCTCCACTGCAACTTTTGTGCAGCTTTATATGTGGAGATGACTGCCACTCACATGAATAGCTAAAGTGTGGCCAAGAGAGAGATTGACTGCTCAGTGGTAGAAAATGCTGCTGGGCACAAAAGGCTTGCCTTCAATGGATGCTTCACGAGAAAATACCATTAGCCTCCCACTTGCCCCACCAGCAATATCAGCTTTCCTGAATAGCATAGATGGGTGTCGTACTTACAGCACAGTTGTCAATCCTGCAGTCTTCAATCTCCACTAGTACCTCCCAAACCAACCCCCCAGCCCCCTCCCCACGCTTCCTGTTTCACCCCATTAATCTACACTCAGACTTTTCTCTCCACAGTTGTCATCTGCCTTGATTCAACCCCTTCTCCAACCTATATCTGGACTTCACCCTGTGCCAGGTGCCAGATGCACTGCAACTCTCCCTGCCTGAGCCAGGGTGAACCTGACAGTGTCAAATTGCCGTCCCATGCTCATGTGCCTTCTCACTCCTGACCATCACCCGGCTTTCCCTCAACCCTCCACTCCTCCTCTCTGCCACCTTTCCCCTGTTATCCACTCCATCAGAAAAACCTCTCACCCCAGTCAGGCTGTAGAGCCAGGACAACACAGCTGGCCTCAATAATGTAGTAATATGTGTGCATTGGCCTGTTTTATTTTAGTCAGCTCCAAAGGACATTCCCTGAAAGCTCAGGTATGTTTTCAGTCTTCTTTATGTGCCCGTCAGTCAGTCAGTGAGTCAGCTATGAGGTGAGCTTTACTCTTAGTTTGTATTCCACTCTGGACTTCCCAGTATTGTATTACAATAGTTTGTAATGACAGAGAAACACCATGTTGTTAGCAATTATTTGACACCAGAATGGAATAGTCTTACTTGATCTTTAGAAAATTACAGTGGTGACTAAGTTTGCAAAATTTCATGTAAGTGAATATTGAAGCACACATTTGATTCTTTGACGATTACATGCTGCTTGTTGCTATGGCAGGAAGACAACAGATTAGTATTTTATTTGCTCGTCATTAATTGAAGAAACTCCTGGCACATAATGTGTGTCAAGTAAGCCATACATCATAATTCTGGCATGATACTCTTTGAGTTCATACTATTTCTGTATATGGATGATCCTTTGATGTATTGTTACAACTAAATCACATAAAATGTATATTGTTTCCTTAGTAGATTTAATTGTTTTGGGAACAGAATTCTTCAATGTTGCAATATTCACAGAGGTTTGACAGCACATTTTAAAATTTTGAATAGATGTAACTACAGAAGGCAGAAAATTACATAATTTTTTAAATTATGTAGAAGCCAAGTTAGTACACATCAGGAAATCAGTTAGTCAGTAATAATAAATGAACACAAAAAATCATTACAGGTCCAGTGACAGAACAGTATATTATTACTCCAGCAGGAAGAGACAGGTGAAATAATTATGAAAATTATATTTTATACTATCAGAAAAGAGGATTCTTCCTCACTGACTGTGATACCTCAAAGATAAGTAGAATGAATAATTTACAAGTTGGTTAAATGTGCTAATATTTAAATGTATGTATATGAAACCTGTTATGTTTCACATTTAATGTATTGTAATTGTTAAGTAATCACTGAAATACATATTGTTGATCGAACTGATTTCTGTTGTTGCTGTTGTGGTCTTCAGTCCGTAGACTATTTTGATGCAGCTCTCCATGTTACTCTACCCTTCGGAGCCTCTTCATCTCCAAATAACTACTGCAAGCTACATCCTTCTGAATCTGCTTACTGTATTCATGTCTTGGGCTTCCTCTACGATTTTTACCTCCCACACTTCCATCCAGTACTAAATTCTTGATCCCTTTGTCTCAGAATGTGTCCTATCAACTGATCCCGTCTTTTGGTCAAGTTGTGCCACAAATTTCTTGTCTCCCCAAGACTGGCTTCAGGTGCCAGAGACTATGGTCACATGTGTGTGTGTGTGAGTTGCGTGGTTTGCATGATTGCGTGATTTTTTTTTTTTTTTTTTGTGTGTGTGTGTGTGTGTGTGTGTCTGTCTGTCTGTCTGCCTGCCTGTCTACAATCCATTTTGACAAAGGCCTTGTTGGACAAAAGCTTATTTTGTGGCAGTCTTTTTGTTGTGCCTATCTGCGATTCAGCATTTCTGCTATATGGTGAGTATCAACTATCTTTTTCATAATATTGTTGTAGAGATCCTCTGTATATTCCTTCCACCCTTCATCTTTCCCTTCTTTTCTTAGGAGTGGTTTTCCATCTGAGATCTTAAAATTCAAATGACTCCTTCTCTTTTCCCCAAAGGCCTCTTTAATTTTCCTGTATGCAGTATCTATCATTCCCCTAGTGAAATATGCTTCTAGATCTTTACATTTGTCCTCTAGCCAGTCCTGCTCAGCCATTTTGCACTTCCTGTCAATCTCATTTTTTAGACAGTTATATTCCCTTTCGCCTGTTTCATATGCTGCATTTTTAAATTTTTTCCTTTCATCAATTAAATTCAATATATCTTGTGTTATCCAATGATATCTTCCAGACCCTGTCTACCTCCGTAGCTCAGCAGTAGCATTACCACGTACTACGCTAGGGGGCCCGAGTTCGATTCCCGGCAGGGGAGTGGGTTTGTTGGTCCTTCATCACCATTTTCATCGTCATTGACACACAAGTCGCCGAAGTGGTGACAATGAAAAAGACTTGCAATGTGGCGGCTTAACCCTGAAGGGAATATCCCGGCCAATAAATGCCATACAACCATTTCCTTGTTTTTCCAGACCCTATCTTTTTATCTATTTGATCCTCAGCTGTCTTCACTGTTTCATCTCTTAAAGCTACCCATTTGTCTTCTGTTGTACTCCTTTCCCCTGTTATAGTCAACTGTTGTCTAATGCTCCCTCTGAAACTCTTAACAACCTCTGGTTCTTGCAGTTTATCCAGGTCCCATCTCCTTAAATTCCTACCTTTTTTGCTGTTTCTTCAGTTTTAATCTGCAGTTCATAACCAGTACATTATGGTCAGAGTCAACATCTGGAAATGTCTTACAATTTAAAACCTGGTTCGTAAATCTTTGTCTTACCATTATATAATCACTCTGAAACCTTACAGTTTCTCCATGTCTCTTCCATATATACAATCATCTTTCACGGGTCTTAAACCAAGTGTTAGTGATGATTAAGTTATGTTCTGTACAAAATTCTTCCAGGTGGCTTCCTCTTTCATTCCTCACCCATAGTCCATATTCACCTAATACCTTTCCTTCTCTTCATTTTCCTACTACAGAACTCCAGTCCCCCAAGACATTTCCATCACACTTAACTATCTGAATAATTTCTTTAACCTCATCATACGTTTCTTCAATCCCTTCATCATCCGCAGAGCTGGTTGGAATATAAACTTGTACTACTGTGATAGGCAATGGCTTTGTATCTATCTTGGCTACAATAATGCGTTAACTGTGCTATTCGTAGTAGCTTATCCATGTTCCTATCTTTTTATTCATTATTAAACTCACTTCTGCATTACCCTTGACTTAGAATTTATAACCCTGTATTCACATGACCAGGAGTCCTGTACCTCCTGCCATCAAACTTCACTAATTCCACCTATATCTAACTTCAGCCTATCCAGTTTCCTTTTTAAATTTCCTAACCTACTTGCCTGATTAAGGGATCTAACATTCCACACTCTGATCCATAGAATGCTCATTTTGTTTCTCCTGATGAAGACATCCTTCTGAGTAGTCTCTGCTTGTAGACCCAATTGGGAGACTATTTTACCTCTAGAATATTTTACCCAAGAGGACTCCATCCTCATTTAACCATGCAGTAGAGCAAGTATTATCTATTCAGATATGGTATGTTAGTAAGCCATTTATCATCACAGTAGTTTCTCTACCCAGTAGAGTAAACATCATCCAAATACTGATCAACTAACACATTAGTTAACCAAAAGTGTTCCAATCAGCAAATTCAAATATGTGCATGCACAGTATAGACGTTTTGGCACTAAGCTGACAAATTCAGCTGTCGTCATCCCCCTCCCCTCTCTCCTCCATCCCAATCATCACAGTTGCTGTTATGTGTTGATGTGTAACCTTCACCAGTGAGTTATCATGCAGTTGTTGTGCTTTCAAGATAGCGACTAAAAAAAATCCATTACTCTTAGTGTTTCTGACAAAATAGACCATTTGAAGCAATCTGCTAGAGGATGAAACTTAGTTTACGAATGTGGAGTTAGAAATGCAGACATTTAAAAAAAATAAAAATAAACAGTGATGGTATTACAAAAAGCTGAGTGCACTTGACAGTGAAGATGGAACCTTGCCCACTTGACAGTGAAGATGGAACCTTGCCTAGAAAAATAATTGGAATGTCAGATAACCAGGGTTCAGACACTGCTGTTTACACACAGTTCTTGCTGGTATATAACCAAGAACAAGCAATTAATACCTGTTTAAATAAACAGGAATCAAGAAGGTAACGCTGATTTTAAAGAGACTACTGGCTCTCTTACTTGCCTGAAATCTAGGTGCTTGACTAGGCAGTAAGACATCCAGGATGAATAACTGTTGGGTGATACTGAAGCTGCTGAATATTTCAAAACATCTTTTAAAAATGTGATTAATAAGGAGTGTTACAGAAAAACTAAGGTCTACAATGCAAACAAAACTGGTTTATACTGCAGGAAAAAGCCAACAAAATCTCCGGTTTCTGTGAATCAAAATGTCAGCACGTAGTTGTAAGGCAAGCAAGTTATGTACCACTCCTGCGGTATGTGGGAATGTTACTGTTAACACACAGGCTACCGTTGCTGACCATAGGGTAGTCTGTAAATACACATTACTTTAAAGGAATAAAAAAATTGCACATCAACTACAACAGACAAAAGTGTGTTTGTATACCAGAAGTGGACATAAATATGGAAATATCAAAAACACTACATATTACTGTGTCTAATACGGTGTAGGAAACTGTTAGCATTTAAAACAGCTCTTCCTTTAATCTCAGAATGGATAAATACAGGTCATGTATGGTTTTCAGTGGTATCTTATACCATTCTTCCTACAAAATAGTGACAATCTCAGGTAATGATAATGGAGTTGGATAACAACAACATACTCCTCTCTCCAAAGCAGATCACAAAGGCTGGGTAATATTGAGATCTGGTGACAGTGGTGGCCTGGTGGCCAGGAGAGATGCAAGAATTCATCTTTATGCTCACAAATCCAGTCCAGGATGCTGCAGGCTCTTTGAACAGGGATCCTGTCATCTTAGAACATAGCACCACCTTTGGAGAACAAACATTGTACATGGGACGGACCCGATCAGCCAATACGGTCACATAATCCTTGGCAGTAATTTGACCTTGTAGAGTATCCATGTGGCTCATGGAATACCAAAATATTGCTGCCAAAATAATCATACAACTGCCATCATGTTTCACTCTCGGAATGTAAATTTGACCAGAAGTTGGAAACAGTGTGCGTCAAGACTCATCCGACCAGGTGACTTTCTTCCATTGCTCCATAGTCTATGTTTTATGGCTTCAGCACCATGTTTTCATGTTATGGGCATCACGGAGGTGTGGTTTTGGAATTCCAGCTCATCTTGCAATACTCTGGTTACAGAGCTACCTTAGTGTTGATTTGGTACTGAAAGTGGTTCACGAGTGTGACATTCAGTTCTGCTGTGACTTTTGTAGTTGTTGACCTTGTATTTTTTTCTCACAACCCTCTACCACAACCCTCTGTCATGATGATGTAGTGGATGATGTTTTCCCATTTCCTTGTATGTGGTATAAATGTTCAATATGGTCTCCTCGAAACTTTGAACACTTCAGCTACCTTGGCTTTGTGAGAAACACTCACTGTATGAGCATCAACAATTTGTCATGTTTAAATTCTCTTAGTTCCAAAAAATGCACTCACAACTACACAGAACACTGTCCTGACCATGACTGATGCTTGCAACATATAGTGAACATTTCTTAGCTGCCATTCATAGTCAAATACAAGAGCCCAACCTGCCTGCTTGGCTGGCATCTGCATTTACCGGTATGTTCAAGCATGCATTCATATTTTTGTCCAACCCTTGTAGAATGGTATGATACTGTATTTATTGAGGAAATCAAAGAGCATCAACTTGCAACTGGGAATTCCTAAAATATTGTGTTGTTGGTCAACAACGCTTCAACTCATCCTTCAAACCTTTTGCTTGACAGAGAAAACGGCAATTTTAAAGGGTTTTCCAACCCATCCCAGAGGTACCCCACCCACGCATCCCAGTACTACGTACTTCAGTACTCCAAGCAGTAGACAAAGATGTCATTGAAAGGTTCAGATGTTGTTACAGAAAAATGTTACTGTTATAGCACTGCTCAGAGAAACACTTCAGCACCTATACAAAGAAACTGACATGAAGGACGTTTTATAAGTGACATTAGCAAAAGTTTGGAATAAGCTCCTTCTTTCAGATGAGTCTGTCATGGCACCTCGAGAGCCATGAAACAGTCAATTTTTATCCAAAATGGGTGAGCTGATTAAAGACACTTCTGGAACTGAAGAATGCTGTCAGGAAAAGATTCAAGGTTGGCTTGAATGTGATATTAATGATCCTGGCTACTATGTACTCATGTATGTTGAAGTAACTGCCAATGTCATTGGTGGCCAAGATCCTTGCAACAAAATATCCATCTTGCTGGGAAGCTTTATTTGCCTTGAGACAGCTATGAAGTGGATAAGAAGAAGAAAGTGATGCTGTCTTTAAAACATATGTAAGATATATACAAGTATAGTTTTGTATTTAATTTAGTGTTTCTTTGTTTCATATTACTCTGAACACTGGTAGGGTATGTTTTTGTAATGATCAGTTATGCAAAAAATCTGTTGTCGTCGAAGCACTGCTTCTCATTCCCTCTCCCGGATAATTTTGGATAATTGATGCTCTACCGTGTTTTAATAATGAGAAATTGGATTAACACATCCAGAGTACTGTACTGATTTATTCCACACAGGAAAAAGAGGTTTCCTCTCTCTCTCTCTCTCTCTCTCTCTCTTTTGTTATAGAAAATGTACGTGCAGTGCTTGTTGATAAATTGCAATGTTGGAAAAGAAACATTTTTACAATATGAATCAATTATGTGAATAAAGGCATTTATTGTCCACATAAAAGTGATGTCGTGTGTGTATATTTTACATTGTTTAATTTCAACCTATGATTTTTTTAATTTTATTATAATGAATGAAGTATGTTAAAAGTAACAAAGAGCAACAGTAATAACATGAACTGGGAAACATAGTAACAGTGAGAAGAAAGAATTTTTAATTTAAGGAGTAATTTTTTTCCATTAATCTTCATACCATCTATTCTGACAAACATTCTATCCTTGCTTATACACAAATTTCAGTTAATACGGGTACTGAAATTAACTGACTACTGTATCCAAATGGAAGCAGTCTTTTGAATAGGTTCTGGTGAGGCATGGAGATGAGGAATTTGATGAGAAAATAACTTGCAGTGGCAAGGAAAAATTACATTTAAATTATAATATAAGCAAAGTTAGCAGGGTTATGATCACAACATCAGATAGGAGTAACACAGGCCTAGTAATGTAAAAGAGAATACAAATGCAGGTGAGATACTATGAACAGCATAGACAGAATGCATTATAGTAGCTAAAGTAGACACAAACCAATGCCCACCACTGCAGTACAAGTTTATATGCCTACTAGCTGTGCAGAAGATGATGAAATTTGAAATGGAAAGCTGTCTTGTAGAATACTTCAGAGAATATGAAGATGGTATCTGTTCCCGAAAGAACAGATATCATTGATGACCGGGCAGCTTCTCTAGAATGAAATGATAATTAAATGGAAACCCTTAGCTACCGACAGGTGTTGCTGATATACATCAATGGAGACAGCTGCAAAAGTGTACCCCGAGCGGGACTCGAACCCAGGATGTCCTGCTTACATGGAAATGCTGTATCCATCTATTAGCAACACTACAAATGCAGGTTGTGGACAGTTGGGAATGTGGGTCTCATGGGGAGCGTGCAAAGGATAAGTCCCTGCAGACGCACTATCCTCTATGTGACTGAACTAAAAGATGTACTTTATGTTTCTGAAGCAAGTGCTCACTTGTTGTCCATAAAAGCAGCTGCATTAAAAGGCTTTTACATGAGACCTTATAACAAAGGTGTCAAGAATGAAACAATGATGACTGGTCACATCAACCAATGTCTACATATTCTTCACACATGTGTCATTAAACTAGCACAACCATTTCAAGTGAATTTTAAAACACTGTCAGATATCCTGCAAATTTATCATGAGAGATACGGCCATCAACACAAACGACACTGAAATGCATCTTGAAGTAGATGAATATCAGTGTGGAAGGGTGCAAAGAAGAATTTTGCTATGGATATGCACTGGGAAAATGCATAGATTACCATTCAGGAATAAAATAAATCAACCAATGGTTACTGGTGAGCAAATCCATGCTGATGTAAATGGACCTATGTTCATGGAGTCTGTCGCAAAAGATCGCAACTAGGTATGATTTAAGGATACTTTTAGCAAATTGTGTAAATTTTTGTTCTTCAAGCAGAAGACTGAAGTCAGCACCATTCTGGAACAATCCTAGAATGAAGCTAAGACAAATGGTCATACTATCAAACAGTTCAGGTTTTGATGGAGGAAAACAATTCAATAACAAGAAGGTGTCAGAAGTCCTGGCAAACAGGTAGCTACAGTGTTCTCTATAGCTTTCTCCACTACCTGTTCTTGACTCATTCCTGTTTTCATAGGTGACACAGTAATTCCTTTCATTACAAAAGTTATTTCGTCACTGATCTTTTACTTGTTGTCCTTGTGATGTAATTTAATGTCTGACAGTATAGATTCTGAGTCACTTAACGTACACTCCAACTACTTTTCCTTCACCTTCATGATCTGGATGTCATTACCATGATAAACGATTGGTCTGACAGTGGTGGATCTAACTGCTCATTTCTTCTACAATAAATGTTGAAATATTTTTCCAGTTTATTATTCCTTCCCATTTTGTAAGTACTAGCACTGAAGATACTACTATGGCTCTCATTTTGTTGCTCATTTGGCCAGTATACGTCTAAAATTACTTTCTTAAAGGCTCACACGTTTCGTATCCTGGGCTCATATTTTGAGTATCATCATCTAGCTGTCCTCTTACAACAGCTATCTTTTTTTTTTGGGTCCATCATTTGGGTACGAACTGATTGAGAAATTGTGTGGGACATAGTTTTCATTAGTGCAGAACTTTTCAAAACCACTATAGTGAAGAAATATTCCCTTACTAGTTATTGCATTTCTGTGGTTGCCTATGTGCAAATTCCTTGTTGCAAAATTAACTCAACTTTATTGTCAATTGTTTTGTAGTTTCAAGCTCTTGTTGCACATTGCAAATTACTGATTGTGTTTGTTTCATGTCATCTGAAACTTTATCCACTCTGTGTACACAGGTATACTGTTCGATTTCAGGTTTGCCAACACATTCTGCGACCTTCTCTGCAACTTCCTCGTGTTGTTCATAGATTCCAACGATCTGTAATAATTCGTTTTTTCCCCCACTCAATAGCTTGTTGCTGGCTGTTTAAACACGATATTATGTTTTAGTTCACTGATGTCCTGTGTAGTTTTGTTGGTACTGCTCATCACTTAGTGCGGGCTGATTATCGAATTTTTGAAACAGTTCTTCCATTTATTTGTCACATCATTGAGCAGATTCCTTAATTGCATCCTCAATGAAGCTTTCAAATTGGCAACTGATTATTTAGTTTCACACTCTTCAGTTGTATTCGTTACACATTTTGACAAATTTTTCTTTCCATTCATCGAGCTTTTTGTTCTGTTCGTCGATAGTTTATTCTGTTCACAGCATTTTTTTTTTTTTTTGTCGAATTCCTTGTCATGTTAGTAGAACTGTTTCTCGAATTTCTCGTTTAACTGCTTAGTACTCTCAGAACTAGTTGTACATTGTACAAGTTGCACACCTAGTACATCGTCTTTGTCTTCAGTTTTACATACCTTGTTCTAATGATTCATTCTTGGGATAGGGGAATATTTACTTACAGTTAGGGGCAGTTCGGCCCGAAACAAGAATCACAAATAGCTTTTCAGTATAACAAGAGCCAAAAGGAGAGCTTCGGATGTACACCTCGCTCTCGGGTCAAGTGACATTCTTTGCTCGCTTCTCATGAGACGCCATGTTCTTTTCATCGTATTTGGGTGTTATGACCTGTATGTTATGACACTATGCCATTTCCAGGCAACAGAAAAATGAAAATTTATCACAAATATGTTGCTCTAGGTATGATTTGTTATAAATAAGTGTCACTTATAGTCACTTATGATGTAAAGAAATTTTAACATTAACAGTAGTAAAGCTAAACGTGGTCGGCAACCACTGTGGTCCTGAGTTTAGAGACATGCAGTTGCAGAACAGAGGAATGTAGTGTTCGCATCCTTGAGTGTGCTTCTTTTTTCATTTCCACTTTTTTAACACGTTCTGGGACTTCCTTAGTTATGTAACGTAAGTGTGTTCTGCAATATTCGAATTCATTTGCATATAACAACATGCTTTGTAAGTAATGAGATTCTCCCATTTCGTGACTTCAGGCAAAAAAAAAAAAAAAAAAAAAAAAATTAAAGATGAAATTGCTGCTGGTGGAACAACCAGCAATGACATTTATATTCCTTCTTATCACAAATGTTTTTGTGAATATCTCGTGATTTATGAGGATGTGATTAGTCATAAATCTAAGAGTAGACAGTCAATGATGTTTACGTTTGTGCCTCTTACAAATGTTTGGCTGCTTTGCTTCCAAATATGTCAATTTTCTGGCTGTGTGAAACCTAATGATGATGATGAGGGAGACCCGCACCGCCGACTAGGCAAGCTCGTAGCAGAGGTGGTTTGCCATTGCCTTCCTCTGACAGTAATGGGGATGAATGATGATGAAGATGACAATACAACAGCACCTAGTCATCTCGAGACAGGGAAAAATCCCCGACCCCGCCGGGAATCAAACCCAGCACGCCGTGCACGGGAAGCGAGAATGCTAGCGCGAGACCACAAGCTGCAGACAACCTAATAGTGCAGCTTAAATTGTTGCGAATGAAACGAGCAGCAGTCATATTTATAGTCTTGATTGTCACAAATATTTAGCTGTGATCAAATCCTTAACAATGTGTTCGTAAATTTGGAGGTTAATATCGTGCACACAGAGAGTGAAGGGCATCACATGACCAATTCCCGATTTCAGCCAAACAAAGAAACGTTACATGACTGTGACACAAGGCAGTGAACAACTGTCTCATAAAATTCCCGGGGCTGTGATTTTAACAGCTGGATGTCGCCGTCCACATGAGTGCAGGAAAGGTTATGCTGATGTTCTTCTTTGAACAGGATAATCTCCTTCTGATTCACTTCCTGCAGCATGGGACAACAGTGAATGCTCAGCAATACTCGCAAACCTTCAGATCCCTTCGCCAAGTGATCAAATAAAAACAACGAGGCAATCTCACCTGTGGGCTCATTCTGCTCCACTACAATGCAAAGCCTTATAAGGCCAACACAGTCGCGTCACTCCTGCAAAATTTCAAATGGGAGGTTCTCGGCCACCTTACATACAGTCCAGATCTCTCTCCCTGTGATTACGCCAGTTTTGGTCCCCTTAAAAAGGCTCTGAGGGGCAAACGTCCAGCTGTACGTGCGCAACTGGTGAACATCGCAGCCCAGGGAATTTTATGAGACAGCCATTCACTGCCTCGTGTCACAGTGGGACAAGCGTCTCATCATCCAGGGTCAATACATCTAACATACAGGTACTGGTTTTTTAACGAAAAAAATAATAGAAATGTATTTATTATGTAAAAATGTGAATGGATAAAAATGAAAATGGGGGAGAAATAGCTTTAAATATATGTGTTATTTACTCTTTCAGTATGAACTTTGTTGTAGAACCCCTTATTTGCGTGTGGTGTTAAAAATTCATTTAGACAGAATCAAGCACATAAAATTACGTGAACCTTAGCAACCCTCTCATGCTGATAAATTCAAACAAACTGATTAATAACATTTATTTCAAACTTATTTAAGTTAATTTTTTTACGTATTTCGGCCTTGGCACACATTTTCTAGATGCAGTGGGTTTTTAAATATTTACTGAATTCTTTCCCGGTGTTAGCTATGAAACACAAGACTGTCTCTGTTAGCATAAAATGGTTAAATATTGCCAAGCCCAACCTGAACGTTTGACAAAACACACTTCACTATACGTTTACGTTATTTGCTTTAGAAATGGAAAGAACCAACAGATTAACAAATTCAACGTTAATTATCCGCCTATGAATGCACAAATGTAAAACCAGTAATAAATTCAGTCAGCCCCAGGATCGCTGTAAAAGAAAAATATTTCGTAATTCACTGCTAATTTTACCTGCTCCCGATTTACGGTTTTGGTTAATTTTATAGCGGGACAATTTTTTTAAATGTGCCGTCGCTGCAAATCGTTCGGTCGCGGCACAGCCCAGCAACACCAACGATAATCGCTAAAAGTGGTGAAAATTCTTTAAAGAAATATTATAGATGACATGGGCAAGCTAATTTACATTAATAATACACAATTTTGATAAATTATAATGTATTTGGACCATAACAATAATTTAAATTACACACCTGTATAATTTCTCCTCTAATGGCGGCTAAAGACAAACGAAGTCTACTCATTCATATAATGCTACGTCACAGGTTCCTCTCTCTCTCAGCTCTCGAGGAAGACGACAAAGAACGCACATTATGTTGCGCTATTTATATTGTTGCTGATTGTGAATGTCTCTTTGTAATCCTACAACATTATTTTTCTCTGTGGCTATATTTCACATTTGTTCATCGCAGATATTAACATATTTCGTAATTACATTTGAGTATAGAAATATTACAATCGTAAATTCATCGAGAATATTATTACAGAAAATATTACAATAATAACCAACGTCCTTCACACAAAATTAAATAACATTCTTTGTTAAACAATTACAGTACATACGAATTGCTTCATAGCGGCGTACATAGTACAATTAAATGTCATTTCATTTAATTAATAGTGTGTGTGCTGCCAGGGAACGTTACAGTTTCTGTAATTATGCCTCTGGCTCCTTTGTTTTTGAAGGCCCTTATAGTTGCATGACTGGTCCTTTAGAAAGCCCAAAACAGTCTATGCATCTAACTCTGAAGAACGCCCAAGACAGTCTTATACGTCTGGCACTCTGAATGACCGAAACAGAGTTGTGTGACCAGACCTTCAGAGCGCCCGAAACAGTCTGACTAGTGAAGCCAAAGCACTTCGTCTCCTAGGCATGCTAAAGCAACCTAAAGGTGCCCGAAGCACTTCAGTTGAAATATCGCTACTCTTACGATCTCATGTTGTTGTTGTTGCTGTGGTCTTCAGTCCTGAGACTGGTTTGATGCAGCTCTCCATGCTAATCTACCCTGTGCAAGCTTCTTCATCTCCCTCTACAATTTTTACCTTCCATGCTGCCCTCCAATGCTAAATTTGTGATCCCTTGATGCCTCAGGACATGTCCTACCAACCGATCCCTTCTTCTAGTCAAGTTGTGTCACAAACTTTTCTTCTCCCCAATCCTATTCAATACCTCCTCATTGAAACTTCCTGGCAGATTAAAACTGAGTGCCCGACTGAGACTCGAACTCAGGACCTTTGCCTTTCGCGGGCAAGTGCTCTACCATCTGAGCTACCGAAGCACGACTCACGCTCGGTACTCACAGCTTTACTTCTGCCAGTATCCGTCTCCTACCTTCCAAACTTTACAGAAGCTCTCCCGCGAACCTTACAGAACTAGCACTCCTGAAAGAAAGGATATTGCGGAGACATGGCTTAGCCACAGCCTGGGGGATGTTTCCAGAATGAGATTTTCCCTCTGCAGCGGAGTGTGCGCTGATATGAAACTTCCTGGCAGATTAAAACTGTGTGCCCGACCGAGACTCGAACTCGGGACCTTTGCCTTTCACAGGCAAGTGCTCTACCATCTGAGCTACCGAAGCACGACTCACGCCCGGTACTCACAGCTTTACTTCTGCCAGTATCTGTCTCCTACCTTCCAAACTTGACAGAAGCTCTCCTGCGAACCTTGCAGAACTAGCACTCCTGAAAGAAAGGATATTGCGGAGACATGGCTTAGGTCCCGAGTTCGAGTCTCGGTCGGGCACACAGTTTTAATCTGCCAGGAAGTTTCATATCAGCGCACACTCCGCTGCAGAGTGAAAATCTCATTCTGGAAACCTCCTCATTAGTTACATGATCTACCCACCTAATCTTCAACATTCTTCTGTAGCACCACATTTCGAAAGCTTCTATTCTCTTCTTGTCCAAACTATTTACTCTCCATGTTTCACTTCCGTACATGGCTACACTCCATACAAATACTTTCAGAAATGACTTCCTGACACTTAAATATATACCCGATGTTAACAAATTTCTCTTTTTCAGAAACGCTTTCCCTGCCACTGCCAGTCTACATTTTATATCCTCTCTATTTCGACAATCATCAGTTAGTTTGCTCCCCAAATAGCAAAACTCCTTTACTACTTTAAGTGTCATCCAACTTAATTCGACTACATTCCATTATCCTCGTTTTGCTTTTGTTGATGTTCATCTTATATCCTCCTTTCAAGACACTGTCCATTCTGTTCAACTGCTCTTCCAAGTTCTTTGCTGTCTCTGACAGAATTACAATGTCATCTGCGAACCTCAAAGTTTGTATTTCTTCTCCCTGGATTTTAATACCTACTCCAAACTTTTCTTTTGTTTCCTTTACTGCTTGCTCAATATACAGATTGAATAACATCGGGGAGAGGCTACAACCCCGTCTCACTCCCTTCCCAACCACTGCTTCCCTTTGATGCCCCTCGACTCTTATAACTGCCATCTGGTTTCTGTACAAATTGTAAATAGCCTTTCGCTCCCTGTATTTTACCCCTGCCACCTTTAGAATTTGAAAGAGAGTATTCCAGTCAACATTGTCAAAAGCTTTCTCTAAATCTACAAATGCTAGAAACTTAGGTTTGCCTTTCCTTAATCTTTCTTCTAAGATAAGTCGTAAGGTCAGTATTGCCTCACGTGTTCCAACATTTCTATGGATGGTGGTGGTGGTGGTGGTGGTTAGTGTTTAACGTCCCGTCGACAACGAGGTCATTAGAGACGGAGCGCAAGCTCGGGTTAGGGAAGGATTGGGAAGGAAATCAGCCGTGCCCTTTCAAAGGAACCATCCCAGCATTTGCCTGAAGCGATTTAGGGAAATCACGGAAAACCTAAATCAGGATGGCCGGAGACGGGATTGAACCGTCGTCCTCCCGAATGCGAGTCCAGTGTGCTAAACACTGCGCCACCTCACTCGGTATTTCTATGGAATCCAAACTGATCTTCCCTGAGGTTTCTTATAACTAGCGAAATTTAATAAACAGAAACGATAAACTCCTAGGGTAACCATGAGGATTTGCCAACTGAAAACTGTGTTAAATACAGTGAAATGCATATAAATAATTAATAAGAGAAGTCATGCGCTTTGGTGCCTAAACCTGAATGTGCCAACCAATCAGAAGCCAGTTCAGTACAACTGACGGACTCTCCCACGGGAGTGGTACATACCGTATCATTTGTTGCTTGTACCTCATCCCATTTTGGTACCATATGCTACTTCACATGTATCAAGCTGCATCGAAGCGAGCTTCTAGTAAGATAAAATACTGGCAGCCACAGCAAGGAATATTACACTTCCTCCTTCTTCTTTGATTTCCAAAATTAGCCTGTTCTCGAAGACAACTAACAAGTCTGGAAATGAGAAAATTTTGCCCTAAATTTGAAAAAAAAGTTTCCAACCTCTCAGTACCTCCCCTACTCTCCTATTCATGGAAATTCTTTACAAAAACTAAGAAAATTTTGTTCCAAAAATATTACCCCAATTAACCAAAACTATTGACTTACTAATGCTAAACATATACTTTCTCATCTTAATTGTATCAAAAAACCTCAACTAAACACACATTACATCATGAACTTCTTCTTGCTACAAAATATCATTTACATCCTTCAGCTTCTGGCTGTCCTTTAAATTTTCTGTAGCTTTGTTATTCAACAATAAATATTAGCACTGGGCTATTAAATCTTTTCGTAAACACTCACTACACTTATTGATGTTTACGTAAGATAGGAACTAAAAAATATAAATTGTTGGCGTAATGCTGTTTATCTTTCCACAACACATGTTTTTCATCTAATATCAGCACAATGCCACGCACTTTTTACCAAATAACAGATATTTTTTCTGACATCAGTGCAGTGCCGTCCACTTTTACCTAATAACACTCACATTTTTATATCTAACATCAGTACATTGGCGTCCCCTTTTACCTAATAATACTCACATTTTTTTTTTACTTACGCCAGCCCTAGGCCATCCACATATATTGTTTACTATCACAGAGCTCAGAAATACTCTAAATTATATTAGCATATAAGTGTGATTACATAATACTCATACACCGATGTTACATAGTTTTACAATATACACAATGTTGCATTGAACATAATACAATAATGTTTACAAAGCCTTTGTTACTACTATGGTGACTACAGGGCTTTCATTTGAATTGTCTCCTTGCTTGGCTAATGTTCCTAACCTTGACTAATTGGTCAGTCCACTCTTGCACCACCTGTTAATATTTTGCCATTACCCATCAGGCGTGACTCATCCCAGTAAATAACCACTTTCACTTAAGCTTGTATAGGCGCTCGACGCACTGCTATCTTACGTCTAAGTATTGTTAATAGAAATGATTTTGTACTTCAAGTTTTATATTCATTTCATAACTTAACTAGGCATTAAAACAAGATTTGCAGGTCTTTTGAGACAACTGAAGATACCCTAGATCGTGATAACAGATAAAAATAGCGAAACAAACCTCGTCACTTTAATTTGCTTGTAGCTTATTATGGACTTTGCTGCTCAAACATGTAAACATTATGAATATAACAAACATTTCTCATGTGCTGTAATGCTTTGGACGACTTAAAGTGATGAAGTGTGTGTGTAAACTTCCACTTCTTTAACGATATGACTTGAGATGGTCAGCTGACTTTCCTTGCTGGTTAACTTTCTGCTGAAACCTTTTCTCATCTTCTCCAAAGTATATCTGCTAGTAACAGGAATTTACCAAGACTCTTTCTACTTATAAAAATAAGCAGGCGCACACAGTTTCTTTTGCTTCACGTCACGACGTATATTTGAACATCAAACTTTTACAAAACTCATTCTCCACATAAACAAACACTATCATGTAAGTCTCTTCATGTACCCAAAAGTTAAAGGCAAAGTTCATTTACACATGAGCAAAAGTTGGCTGAAAACTCAAGTCCATTATCATTCTGAATCTGAACACACATGTTATCCTCTCCGTATCGAAAACAATTAACAATTTTTTAACTGTTTTTTTCAGTACAATAGTCAGGGTTATAAAACAGCACAGAATACATAAACACTCCTTGTTCTTTTACTACAGCTTCCATGGTGCGACCAGCAAACACTTGTCGGTGCCGTTCGATCGCCATGTCTACAGTCTTCTAGTCTTCTTATTACACACTTCGGACCTGCACACATAGACAGGTGACTTGCAGTAGGTAGGCTCTCTCACACTTATATTTAAAATATCGTGTGTTCGAGACAGTAGAAGGCCGAATGATTCTAGAATTTACGCGGAAATTCTCGAAGCACTACAGTGCTTTATGTATTTCTTCCTCAGTACTTATTATTGTGTGTGTGCTATGTGCGAATCATGTTTTGTGTTCATTATCTGTGTACATAAATTTCTGCATCGTGATACAATTCATAATAACGCTTCAGCAGAAATATCTCGCCGACTAATCCCTAAATGTGTGGCCGACTCACGTCGCCTGCTGTTACCTTCCTATTATTCCCTATCGTTTATATACGAGTGGTCGACTTCTCTGGTCGATCCAAAAACTCATTTTAATTGTCGCTGGATTCATCCTAGCCTAAATATATATGTATTGCAGCAAAACTTCATCATTGTTTGTAATAACTTGCAGAGCATCTACCAATTGTTGCTAATAAAGTTTAATCTAATCATTTCAGGACCATTGCGTATTGTTTGTTCTAATTGTTTTCACTTACTTGATTTGGGGCCGTCCTCTTCCTCGCCTCGCGGGATTAGCCGAGCGGTCCAGGGCGCTGCAGTCATGGACTGTGAGGCTGGTCCCGGCGGAGCTTCGAGTCCTCCCTCGGGCACGGGTGTGTGTGTTTGTCCTTAGGATAATTTAGGTTAAGTAGTGTGTAAGCTTAGGGACTGATGACCTTAGCAGTTAAGTCCCTTAAGATTTCACACACATTTTTTCCTCTTCCTCTGCATCAGCTGCATCCTAGCTAAATAAAGAAATATAGAAGATTGTTTTCTCTGTATATCTACGATGTAATTCCTTTGTGTTTCATAATACACATAAAAAGTTTCTATAAGTAGTTTATAGGGTGTTCTCCTGCCTGTATGGATGATGATTTTAGATCTTATAGCCTAGTTTCTCTACTTGTTTTGCAAACTTTATACTGCATGTTATCTTTTGTTATATACAGGGTGTCCCAGCTATCTTGTCCACCCAAAATATCTCTGGAACAATAACAGCTATTGGAAAACGACTTTCACCGGTATCAATGTAGGGCTGGGGCCCATGAATGTACATCTTTGGAAACATTCTAAAACGAAATCATATGTGTTTTTAAACACAAACATGTTTTTTTTTAAATGGGCCTCCAATATTTTTTCTTCAGAAATCCATAGCATGACAAAGCACATACACAATGCCGTCGATTGCGCCGCAATATTCCCATTACATCCCGAGATATTGAGACGCGAAGTTGACGCTTGAAACACCCGACATGCGCTGCTAGCTCACGTCCTGAGGCTCAGGCGTGAACCCCATGCTTCCCGTAACCGCGATGTGATTGACATGTGTAATCACACCTCCATACTTATCAAGAGGTCCGAAACGAATAATACGGTCTTCTGCCATCATCTCTCATAAGCACATAATGGTTTCCCTCTTGCACGTTTTACGTATCTACGTACACAATATGCACCAGTACCGATCGGTGTACACCCGTCAGGTTGTCTTATTTATCCTGCATACCCAGAATAAGGTTTATCTAATGCTCTCAAATGGCTCTGAACACTATGGGACTTAACATCTATGGTCATCAGTCCCCTAGAACTACTTAAACCTAACTAACCTGAGGACAACACACAACACCCAGCCATCACGAGGCAGAGAAAATCCCTGACCCCGCCGAGAATCGAACCCGGGAACCCGGGCGCAGGAAGCGAGAACGCTACCGCACGACCACGAGATGTGGGCTTTATCTAATGCGTTATATGACCCATTGTGCCTGTCACGCAGGGCCTGGCTCTACCTAGTCAAGTGTCCAACGTAGTTCCCACTACTGTCACAGTTACCACTTCGCCTTGTTTATGATTTGCGACCCATGCAAACTCCTGTACTCCACCACCCTCCGAGCTCCCATTTGTTGTTGCTTTGGCGTGCAGTACACCGCTTTCCAGTGTAGTCGTGTATCAGAGTAATCTAGTGACGGCACGGAGGTAGTACACATTGTGAATAAACGTTGTGTTGTGGAACTTATACTGTACAGTATAATGTCGCTGCTGATCTAGAAATGCTGCTGATCTATGGAGAATGTACGTTGACGGGAAATACGTTATGAGATTGCTTGTTTGTTGATAGTACTGTCAGCGAACATTATGATTATTAAGTTAATATGTCTGTTTTCTACCCTACTCTGCATACCTGTACTGTACCCTGTTGTATGTGGACGAAATGCTGTTCAGGCAGAACGACTGTACAGAAGACGATTCCCTGACAAGCCATTGCCTTCGCGCCGAATGTTTGGTCGTCTCACATCCCGTCTGCGTGAAACGGGAAGCTTAAATCCAAGACCTCAACATCGTCCTAGAACACGCACAGATGAACGTGCTGAAGTTGCTGTGCTCGCTACCATAGCTCTGAATCCTCAAATCAGCACACGTCAAATTGAACGTGAAGTTGGTGTGTCGAAATCAAGTGCACAGCGTATTCTTAAACGTCATAAATTTCATCCTTACCATGTTCATTTACACCAGGATCTTCATGGAAATGACTTCCGCAATAGGGGAACATTTTGTCGGTGGGCTCAGCAAAAACTTCTGACTAATCCAAAATTTTTTGCAGATGTTCTCTTTACCGACGAGGTATCATTCTCCAACAAAGGAATTGTCAATATGAGGAATATGCATTATTGGTCCGCAGACAATCCAAAATGGTTCCGTCAGGTAGAGCATCAACGTCCGTGGAAAGTTAATGTTTGGTGTGGGGTTATTGGAGATACCATTATCGGACCTATCTTTATAAATGGCATCCAAAATGGCAGACAATACTCCAGATTTACACGACACAATCTTCCTGTTCTCTTGGACACCGTACCTCTGAACTGGAGAATGGTCAAGTGGTATCAGCATGACGGATGCCCTGCACATAACGCCTTACGAGTACGACGAGTTCTGAACCGTAAGTTCCCTGGTAGGTGGATTGGACGAGGTGGCCCAGGTAGGTGGTCTGCCCGATCTCCGGACCTTACACTGCTGGATTATTTGCTTTGGCGAGCAGTGAAGGATCCTGTTTACCAACATGAACCAACAACACCAAAGGACATGAAGCAACGCATTATTGATGCTTGTACAGCCATCAAAGAGGAAACAGTAGCACGAGTAGGACATCCTTTATCCACAGAGTGACCCTATGTATGCAAGCCAATGGGCATCACTTTGAGCATGAGATGTGAACGCTATGTATAGTATGTTGTGCTGGTATCACAGTGGAAGTTTCTACAAAGGGCCATTTTACCCAGTGATGTTAAGAAACATTTGTTTGCAACAATTTGTCATTTAACGCATTAGATAAACATAACATTGATAATTATGTGATAATAAAACTAATTGGTTAAACATGTTTACAGTCATCTTCTGTGTCCTGCCTGAACTTCCCAAATCAAAACATTTTTACCTAAACAACGGGAAAACTTTTAGTCCAGTTGCTCGTTTCATTAAAACCATCAACATGAATTTTACTATTACGAGTGAATGATTAACTGTCACTTGCGCTAGATCTACAGTAAAGTAAAGTTTTAACGTTGAACGGCATTACCTTTTTAGTAACGGATTAACGATAAGCGAAGTTACCTTTGTGACTAGCGCTGTGGTACACAAATATGTTACAGAACAGCGTCACCCCTAGGCTATGAGATAAATACCTGCTGGAATTTACGACGTTAATGCAGGATGGCAGCAGACCGTATTATTCGTTTCGGATCTCTTGATAAGTATGGAAGTGTGATTACGCATGTCAATCACATCGCGATTACGGGCAGCATGGGGTTCACGCCTGAGCCTCAGGTCGTGCGCTAGCAGCGCATGTCGGGTGTTTCAAGCGTCAACTTCGCGTCTTAATATCTCGGGATGTAATGGGAATATTGCGATACAATCAACGGCATTGTGTGTGTGCTTTGTCATGCTATGGATTGCTGAAGAAAAAATATAGGAGGTCCATTTAAAAAAAAAACATAAGTTTTTGTTAAAAAACACATATGCTTTCGTTTTAGAATGTTTCCAAATATGTACATTCATGGGCCCCAGCCCTACATTGATACCAGTGAAAGTCGTTTTCCAATAGCTGTTATTGTTCCAGAGATATTTTGGGTGGACAGGATAGCTGGGACACCCTGTATAAGTGTAGTCTATGGTCGGTTGCTTAACTACTTAGTTAGTACACGTTTTATTTCAATTGATCCCTTTTTATTCTGAATACAGAGGAAGGATAGATGACAGACTTTAATTCAGAATGATGAAGAGGGAAGAACTAACAGCGTGAAAAGAAAGGAAGTAAACTGTTAGTTAACTCGGGTACTTGGTAGGCGTCAGCTACCTAGCAATGCAAAGAGTGCTATTGCGCCCTGAGGTTTCTCGGCATGCTATTCCTTTACGAGTGACGGTGGCGGTGGTCTGCACACCACCTGTTTTTACGCCAGCCTGCCTGCATTTGTCTGTTGCCTGAAAGCGTGTCGAGCTTTCTAGTACATACAGGAGGTTGTTAACCTCACTCTTGTCTACATGAATTAGTTTCTCCTAAACAGCCAGTGGAAAGTTAAGAAGTATTATTTCTGCTAAGTCAGATTCACGTAGAGGATCAGTTAAATATTGGTTCTTTTTCCAGTAGTGCTGAAAGAACTCCTTATAACTATCGCAGCCACTGTTTTCAAATATCCTAGCTTCAAATATTTCTGTTTTCATGCTGTTTTGTGTACTTGTGGACCAGTATTGGTTTAGGAATGCTATAGCAAATTCTTGGTATGTTTTACATGAGTTTTTGACTCCTGTTCCCCATGATATGGCGTCCGTCTCCTTCAAAACTACTGGCCACAAAATTGCTTTTCTGCTATTCTGTCATATTGTCAGGTATGATGTCCTCAAACTGACGAATGGAAGCAAAAGGATGTATACTACCTTTCCTAGAAAAGTTACGAAATTTGTAAGCATTTGCAATACTGACTACTTCATTAATATGAATAACACACTTACGCTTTTCTTGTTCAACCCACGTTTCGAGTTTTCTGTTTTAGCACATATTATCTACATTATTGCTCACCTCACTTAGTCGAGGTATGATGAAACTGAGATACATGTCCGTCCCACTAGAACGCCCAAAACAGTCTTACACGTCCGGCCCTCCAAACGACCGAAACATAGTTGCGTGACCGGATCTTCAGAACGCCCGAAACAGTCTGACTAGCGCGGTCGAAGTACTTCGTCTCCCAAGCGCGCCAAAGCGATCTGGAAGTTTCGGAAGCACTTCGGTTGCAAAATTGTTGCTCTTACAATATGTTTCTCATACCTAGTGAAATTTAATAAACAGAAACGATAAACTCTTAGGGTAACCATGAGAGATTGTCATAGTGAAAACTGGGCTAAATACAATGAAAAGTATATAAATAATTAATAGGAGGAGTCAGGCGTTTTGACACCTAACACCCGAATGCGTCGACCAATCAGAAGCAAGTTCAGTACAATTGGCGGACTCTCCCATGGGACTAGTACATACCGTATCATCTGTCGCTTGTACCTCACCCCATTTCGGTACGACATGCTACTTCACGTGTATCAAGCTGCATGAAGGTGAGCTTCTAGCAAGATAAAGTACTGGCGGCCACGGCCAGGAATATCACAATAGTCTTTGGTACTTTATCGTGGTACCACATGGTTTCTAATAATTAAAATTCATTACCCTTTAGGAATAAATGTTCATTAAAGTTCATTGTTTATAACAAAATAAATGTTCACCAGTATTTAAATTCCGAAAACTACAGATTCAAAAATATGATCGCCACATAAGTGCCTCTTGTACTTTTTAACCAGGTTTCCACAGCCAACAAAAGTGCACAACAGGCGACATGAGGTCTGATTTAGCAGTGGCGTTATGTGCTGCTATTTTCACACACTCCTGTCAAAATTGTGAAACTGTTTTCAGTATGATGTCAGCTGACATTATTGTTATAGACACCAGTATTGTCATCCAGGTCATGACATTAGAACTGGGCCAAGAATCCAATAAAAAGAGAAAGAACAGTCATTGTATTTGGAAGTGGAAATTATGCACAAATAACATAGTGGAATGAAACGAAGTAATGGACATAACACTTGCAAACGAAGATCCATATGCGAAACACTTCTGGAGAACGAAAGCTAATTTCATGTCCTTGTAGAGCTGCGATTCGAGCTGTATTTAGAAATCTGATACATTAAGGGTTCAGTCATGGCTCAAGTAAAATTATAAGTGACACTTCGCTATTTGAAATCTGGCGATGAAATCTTTCCAATATTTAGGCCTATATCAGGCTCTCAAAAGCATAATTTCAAAGTTTTTATGCGATATATTATGTGCTATTTATGATGTCTTAAAGATTCATTTAAAAGTTTCCATCGCCCAACCGTGTCGTCATTGAATTTTGACAAAATTTACCTTTCTTTCTACTAGGACTAATACTAGCGCAGCACACCTCCCTCCTTTCAACAAGATTTATCCCGAATGGAGATATAACAGACGTGGTCTATGGCTGTGTAAACATACCTTGTTCCCAAAACTTACATTCTACAGACTAAAACTAATGAGAACATCAAAACATTAACTCTACACCTGTGCATTGTTTACACTGGTCACCAATGCCATAGGGAACTGATGCGTTGGACTCTCATCTACTGGTGCACATTTCCACATTCTCCACAAAGCTACACAAAAAAAAAAAAAAAAAAAAAAATAGGAAAACGGCACACAGTGTGGCTGAAATGCTCACTGTCATTACTCTTATGTGATGCTTGAAGACGGAAATCCTCCCCCACAATCTCACAAACAGTACCATTTGTAATTATTCCACTTTCCCACACTTGCGATCTCCTTATTTTATCCTCTCTCTGCTTGGTATAACAAGTGACCATCACCCACATTGGCGTAAATATCGAATATAAACAATGCCTCCCTACCTTCCGGAAGTAGGAATGTGTCGAAATCACCTCTTTCTCACAACCTGAGCCCCAGGAACAATCCAACTTCGCATGTACTACTATCCATAAAAACTGGTCGATTAGGGCAAATCATCACTCGTCCCTGCGTCCAATGCTCCAACTCTGACAATGGTAGTACTCCATGAGTTTCTCTGTTCACAGAAATAAAAAGTACATCTCACGTCGTAATCTGCACCCAGTTTACTGATCTCTTCCGTTTTACTGGGTATGGATGAATAGTGTAACACTCATAGCGTGAGTCAACTCCGACTACTGGAAAATTGACATCAATGTAAACTCGAACCCCATCTGTCCTCACCTGTACCAACGATACATGAAAGAATATTGGTATAGTAGCCAATGTTACCTCCACTACATGTTCTATATCTGGTGGAAATTGTCTCTTTGCTAGTTGTAATCCTCTAAAAAGATCGTCTGGCTAGATTAACACTGGACTAAGATGCCCATTTACTGCATGATACACTGCTTCCTGTATCTTCTGTATGTGCATCACTTAATCGATCTGCTAATGCCCTGAGCAACCTGGCAATAGTCACTTCACCATCCAATATGTTTAATCGTTTCTGCAGCATCTCCAAATAGCTATTTATAACTTCCTATGTCTCTCCTACATATTGAGTCAACTCCTCCGCTAAGGTTCGTACGAGCTTTGTGTTATTCTACGCTTGACAAACGTGTTGCATGCCACTCTATGGTTCCTCTAACCTCACTGATCACCCGCATTACTGATTGATTCAATGCTTGGACATCATCATAATCCGCTGTACCGGACACCGTTTTCAATATCTTTCCTCTGCATTTATCCATCCCCTCTTGCACCTAGTAACCGCCTGTGGCACACTCTCCACTAAACGAGATAATTTCTCCCTAAGTTTATTATAAGTCAACTGTAATTCTTGATGCTCCCCTTGTAATTCTTTCAATATGTGATTTCTTTCCCTCTCGATATACAATTCGGAGAATGATTCCTACAATTTCCGTACTTCATTCCTGATCCTGATCTTCCATACCTCTATTGTTGTTCGTAGCGACCACTTATGACTTGTTATTAATATATCTGGCTGTCGTGAATACAATACCCCTGACTGCAAGGTCTGGATCATTATCCATTAATGTGTCGCTCCACTGCTGTGACACGATCAGCATCCCCATGGCTGTCATCCAGCATGTCTACATATGTTCTGACCCTGCAAAGAAAAGGAACGAAACATGCCTGTACAACCCCTTTTCCACTACAAGTTACTACAACATCGTACGATAGTTCACTCTGCCCCTAAAAATAGTCTCCCTTATACAATGACAAAAAGAACTAAAACAAAAGAACAAGAAAAACGCAACTATTGTCGGACCCACCAAAACGCGAGAAAAGAGAGAGAGAGAGAGAGAGAGAGAGAGAGAGAGAGAAACACACACACACACACACACACACACACAAATGCAAATTATCCCTTGATACAAAAAAAAACAAAATGTAAACATGTCATACAATATTACACATACAATAACTTACTCCCTCCATGACTGTAACACACACGGAACGTTATGCGTCCGCTGTTGTTCTTCTGCTCAGAACTTCTTCCCCCACTTTCTTTGTCTAGCATCTGCAGTCGGGTTACTTCCTTGTAATTGAGGTAAACCGTCAACCATTACTTTAAAAGGCTTTACTCTACACATGTAGATAAAGTATTTTTTTGTTGGCAGCTCCACGACCTGATATGGTCCATGGTACTTCATCAAGAATTTTTTGGTCTTTCGCTTGGGTGTATATGGATTCGTGATTACTACCCATTGACCTACCCTATACTGTGGTAAAGGTCCCAACCACCTATTCAGTTCTTCCTGCCTCTCTAACGCTTTCGTATTGGCCTTCTGTACCTTCTTTCAGACTTCCCACATTGTCCATGCAAATTCCCTCACTGTGTCCCCTTTAGCTCCCGATATCAGACATAGAATGTCAAATGGCGATGCCATCTTTCTTCTGTAGACCACATCGAACGGTGACATTCTGCCCCCCAAATGTATTTTAGTGTTATAATTCGATACCACATATGGAAGATAAACGTCCCAGTTATCATGGTTTCCATTCACATAATAACTTAGAATTTTCGAAGTTGTCCTATGTACTCGCTCCGTTTGCCCATTTGCCTGCGGATGAAATGGATTGGTTCGTAGTTTTTTAATTGTCAATAGACGACACAACTGTAACATTAATTTGAACATGAAGTGTGTTCCCTGATCCGTAATTATGGTATCAGGCACCCCAAACTTCAATAACCAGTTATTGACTAAAGCTCGTGCTACCGTACTTGCCTGTTGGTTTGGTATTGAGACTATGGCTACAAACCGCGAAAAGTGATCAATTATAGTTAAAACGTAACGATTCCCTGCTGGCGTATTGTTGAGCGGTCCGCAAATATCTAGCCCGATAAACTCGAATGGTTTCGAAGCCTCAGGTAACCGTTGCAATGGAATTCTTGCGTGCGCCACATCCGCTCGGTGCGCACATGGCACACAATTTGCTACGTATTGTTCCACATCCCTTCTCTGAGTGCGCCACCAATCTCGTTCTGCTACTCGTCTTCCCGTTACTCGACGACCACCATGCTCCAAAAGCACATTATCATGGGCCTACTTTAAGACTTCCTCTCTCAAACTCTTTGGTACCACTACTCATGGACCGCACATGGTTACTCTAGACAATAAATCTCCCTCCACAATGAAATGTGGTTGTGTTCTATAACTCTGGCACTCCTCATCCTCTGCTTGTGCCCTTTGCTATTCCGTGACACTCTTACCCATTACTTCTAATGTGTCTATTTTGCGACTTAATGCATCTGCATTCCCTTGTTTCTTCACTGGCTTATGAATTACTTCAAAGTCAAATTCACTTAATTTTAGAGCCCACCATGTTAACCGACTATAAGGATCCTTGAGTCTCAGTAACCATCTCAACCCTGCATGATCCGTCACGACCTTAAACTTCCTACCATAAAGGTAACAACGAAAATACGTTACTCCATATATTACAGCCAACATCTCCTTTTCCATTGTGGAATAATTTCGCTCTTCCCTATTTAACTGTCTAGAAGCATATGCCACCGGATGCTCCAGTCCACTCACCGTTTGTCCCAAAAAACATCCTGTCCCAAGACACATCCTGCACCATTTGAAGTGTCACATGATAAGATGAAGTCTTCTTCAAAATTCGGAAACACTAATACCAGACCAGAAACTAAACTCATTTTTAATTTATCGAAAGCTTCCTGACATTCTTCCATCCATTGAAATTTAACCCTTTTCTTTAAAAGCTTTGTTACCAGCTTGGCTATTTTAGCAAAATCTTTTACAAATTTACGATAATATGAACATAACCCAATATACGGCTGTAATTGCTTCGTTGTGTGTGGTGTCGGAAAATTTTGAACTGCCTCTGTTAACCGAGGAACAGTTTCAACCCCCTGTTCCCTGGATACATGACCTAAATATTTGACCTGCGTCTGCGCAAAATTACATTTTTCTAAACCTAATGTTAACCATGCTGAACGCAATCTTCTAAAGACTTCCCTTAAATGTGATACATGTTCTGGTATATCCTTCGAAAATACGATAATGTCTTCAAGGTAAACCATACATGTCTTTGGTTTCAGTCCCCTTAAAATCCCATCTAATAATCGCTGAAAAGATGCTAGTGCACTTTTCAACCCGAACGGCGTACATTTATACTGATAGTGTCCCCCAGGAACAGTAAAAGCTGTGTTTGCCCTATCCTCTGTTGCTACCTCCAACTGATGGTATCCACTCAGTAAATCCATCATCGTAAAATGTGTCCATGATATTCAGAATTAGATATGTGTCCGAAATGGTTTTCGCATTCAGAAACCTATAATCACGACAAAACCTATATTTCCTTGTACCATCTACCGACTTCTTAGGTACGAGAACTGCATCACTTGAACATGGACTACCGCTATGCTCTATGATTCCATCCCGTAGTTGTTGTTCTATAAACTCTTCTAGTAGCGGTTGCATATGATGTGCTATCCTGTATTGTTTCCTAAACACTGGTGTATTATCCTCCGTTGGTATGTGATGCTTCGTAATCAGTGTTGCCGGTAACCTACCCTTCGTTCCGAATAAATCGCTAAATGTCAATCATAATTCCTCTAACGCGACCCTGTCGTCTCCCTGCAAATGCTGTAATTTTCCCCTTAATTGTGCTGCATCGACGTTTTGCTTATGGTTCGCCTCCAAATCCTTCCTATCGAAGTCATCCTCATCAAAAAAAAAAAAAAAAAAAACCAACGTGGCCAATAACAACCCTTTCGACAAGCTAAAATCCGCTCTGTCGAAGTTATCTATACTCACAGGAATCTCCTTCCACGTAAGTTGCGTGAGCCAAACTCCTCTGCACAAAACAGTGCGCATTATCCAACTCCTCATTACTCGAGAGTGGCTCCACCACATACAATGTATCCTTTGGTAAGTCCATATTTATCGAAACCCAAACTATCTTACTTGTACTGCCGGTATGTTATCCTGCTGATCGACCTTTAATAAATCCGTTCGCAGTTTAGCTGGTGTCACCTTCATGTTAAGTGCACCTTGCAACATTCGTACATTTGCAATCATTTTCCCCATCCGAAACATTGTTCCACCGAGTTCCACTGTTTGTTGCCAAAGATCTATCTTTGCACGATGTTTGTCAGGGAAGTCCAGTCCGAGAATCACCGAACACCCCTCACGTACACATGGTAACACCTCTACCTGCTCACTAAACTTAGTTCGTGCAATCACGAATTGTACTGTCGTACCCAATGACTCCATTTCATTGTCTCTCACCCCTGGACTAATAGACACGTGTGCCCCTGTGTCAACCAGAAACCATTGTTCCCTTCCGTGCACCAAGCCTAATAAGCAACATTCCGTCTGTACAGCTAGAAGCATATTACCTAATTTCACTGGGACTGCTCTCTGACGGTTGAAGCAATCCCGCCGAGGTTCTCCCGTACTTTTACTCCTGCAATTCACTGCCCGGTGACCCATTTTCCCATATCAGTAACACCGCAACTGACGCGGACGTTGCTTCCTAAATGCCCTACCTGGCCAGAACTGTATACTACACTCTTTGCTTCGTCACATAATATACCTCCTCTATGTACATGGCAATCCTTAGAGCCGCCGCAAGATCTCTGGGATTCTCCATTCTCAACCGACGTGACATCTATGGCGGTACTCCCCACAAAACCACATCTAACGCCCGGTTCTTAGCTTCTTGTAACAGCACTCTACTAGTCTCTCCATTCTGTGACAGTTCGAACGTTTGTGCATTCAGTTTTCGAATCCTGTCTGAGAAAACCTCCACAGTCTCATTTCTCCTCATAACTAACGCACTTAATTTTTCACGAAAAAACCAGGTACTATTCCGTTTTTGGTACCTCTGGCGTAACCCAGCCTCAAGCTCTGAGAACGTCCTCACATTGTTCAACGTTTCATGGTACAATATGTACGACTTGGCATCCGCTATCAAGCATAACTTCTTCCACTCTCAACATTACAAAATCCGACCACCCATTGGCCTCAGCCATTGTGATATTGTCATTAAGGAATACTGACGCATACTCTGTTGCTTTACAAGAAAAGAGGTTAATCAATGCCGTGATTGGCGGGTCAACAGTCTATGACACTCCACGACCTGTAATTTACTTTTACCCAACGTCCCTTCCCCTATTTGTAATGCCTCAAATCTCCCAGCTAATTCTTCAAAGTTTTCCTTGTCCCTTATCATCGCTTCTGATAATACCCGAATCTGCTCCGGCTATAGCTTCCGCTGTAATCACTGCTGCAGCCTCCGCTGCTGACCGTGTTTCCACCATTCTTGCTTATAGTTCCACTGTTGCCATTAATTTCACTCTGCTACGCCTTAAACTTAGTTCTTGCAGCGAACTTAAACTTAGTTCTTGCAGCGAAGCATCGCCTGTCTACATTCTGAACAACTGCGCGCCACATGACTAAATCTCTTAGAAATAAAACAACTCTTTGGCATCCACTTTGTACACGGTAATCCGTGATCTGTCATTTTACAAAAATTACATCACTTAGGCGCTATGTCCCCCATTTCCCCTGAATCCAGATAAATCTACAGGCTCCTCCAGCCTTACAAAAGACACCTTTAAAAAGTCTGTCCTAATTCATATATTACACTTCAAAACAGGAAAGAATGATACATAAACAATAAATCAAATGTCACTTACTCATCCACATTGTGCTCGTGCGCAGATGAACAATCCTGCTTTCCTCCTATACTGGTATGGACCACCACCTCCCGAAAGACATGACGTGACGAGAAGTGCACGTCCACCCGTCACAAACGTAACCAAACGCCTCAACTACCCCTCTAAAGATGGTTCAAATGGCTCTGAGCACTATGGGACTTAACTACTGAGGTCATCAGTCCCCTAGAACTTAGAACTACTTAAACCTAACTAAGGACATCACACACAGCCATGCCCGAGGCAGGATTCGAAACTGCGACCGTAGCGGTCGCGCTGCTCCAGACTGTAGCGCCTAGAACCGCTCGGCCACTCCTGCCGGCACCCCTCTACACAGGCAAACCTCAATGCTACTTGCTCGAAATAAGATATGCGAGTGGAAATCCAGTACCAGCGTTGTAAGCGGCACCACTTCTGACACCACTGTTTCGGGGTCGATGGTGTTGAACCCGGGACTCCAGATGGCAGAGCTGAAGCCGAAACCCACCGGCCGTATTTTGTCAGGAGGCTGAGCAAGTTCAAGACCGTCAAGAGGCAGTGAAGAGTGATACAGCAGTATTCGGTAACATTCGTTTATTCAGATAATTTACAGCACTCGATGGGTGAAGCGCACTGTCGGCGTGTCGCCCTCCCGCTGTCCCACGAGTCCAGCCGGCTCAGCAGACTGCTGGTATGCCAAAGCTGCTGCTGCCGGTGGTCTCGCGGTTAAGACGCTCTGTCCGGAACCGCGTGACTGCTACGGTCGCAGGTTCGAATCCTGCCTCGGGCATGGATGTGTGTGATGTCCTTAGGTTAGTTAGGTTTAAGTAGTCCTAAGTTCTAGGGGACTGATGACCACAGATGTTATGTCCCATAGTGCTCAGAGCCATTTGAACCATTTGCTGCTGCCGTCGTCAAGGCTGCCCCGCTGGAAGTCGTCCGCACTCTCCTGGTCACCAACCGGTGCGTTGCAACTTCCACTGCGCTGCTACCCACGATTCCTGCTACAGTTCCTGGTCCTCGCACCCTCTGCCCCGGTTGGCCTGCTCTGTCCTACCATGGGATGAAGGTGGGTGTACTGGTCACCCATGGCCCTCGGGCCGCCGCTGCTCCAAGGACCGGACTCGAACGCGCGCCCTCCTGGAAGCTGTGCCGCAACTTGACACTAACGGTGCTTCCCGGATGGCAACACCCGCCGCTGTGCCTCTTGCAGGGTACACCTCGCTAGGACCCCGCTGCAGACTGCTGTCATTGCCCTCTTTCAGGCAGACCGTACGATCTCCAAGTTTCAGGCTGCCGTTCCATCCCAACCCTGTGTTGTGTCCCCAGAGGCAGAATATAGCCTGAACAAGTACATAGAAAACAGAATAACAGTTTATGCAGAATACTTATAACATTGCTGTCAGACTGGCCCCTATAGGCGAAGACCAGCACAGGTCTATCTCGACGCTCAACTGACCTGGCACACTCTAACCCAAACTAAAATTGTCCATCTATTTATACCAGTTTTTCCCTCGCTTCTGATGTTGTGTCAGAGAGAGACAGACACTATAGCAGCGTTAATTTCCCATACGTCATCTACATACAAATCATAAACGATATCAGTACCACACAAAAATAAAAACATGCAAATAACATCTTCAGTGTCACAGAAATAAGGCTTCTGCTGGCAACAAATGAAACATAAGTAGCAAAAATAATAAAAACAAATAAACACCATCCGAACAGGCCTTGAACGCCCAATTGTGGCCACCAGCTGCCGTGTCATCCTTAGCTCTTAAGCATCACCGGATGCACACTAGTCTCCCGGCCGTTGTCAGTTTTTGTGATCAGTGTAGCTACTCAATTGGCCTCACTAGGGCTGAGTGCACTCTGTTTGACAACAGCTCTCGGCTGACAGGTATGATGACCCATCCAAATGCTAGCCAAGGCCAGCAGCACTAACGTCGTTGATCTGACAGGAACCAGTGTTACCACCGTGGCAAGGCTGTTGGCAGCAAAAATAATATATATTGAAAAATGCAAAAACATCTTCTGGTGTAGTAAAATGATGAGCTTTTGATTAGTGAGATGTCTGAACGATCTGATGAACTCAGCTGTGGAAAACAACTTCAACTACTCCTGCTGCCAATGATGATTCTGTTGGTGGTGGCATTACTGCTTCTACTCATGGTGGTGGTGCAGGTAGTAAAGACAGAGTAGCTGCAGCTGCTGTTTGTGGTGCTGGTGACGTGACATTTGTACTGCTTCTGATAATGGTGTTGGTGCAGTGGAGAGCATGCTATCATATGACCTTATGCAATATTTGAACGTTTAAGTACCATGCTGGCGTTTGTAATTTGATTTATGAGATTGTCAGTGGACATAGTTATTGTTGCCAGCATGTCAGCAATAGATGTTTTGGGCAACAATGTGAGCAACTAGACAGTGCCATAATCGCATTATGTGGTTGGCGATGATGTTTCAACTAATACTTCATTCAATGTTTTTTGAATGTTGTGAGAAATCCAATGAAAGTATTTTTATAGAAATGCACCGTATTCACTAACGAATTGAAGGTGTTGTTTGCTTATGGTGTTTATGTACATGTGTACACGAATTATTATCAAGATATTCGTGACTGTACCACTGAGAAACGTCAGTAACACGACTAGACTCAACTGTGTTTCTCGAGTATAATAGTTCTTCCTTACAGAAAGACAACAGTACTTATTAACTTTATTGAAGTACCAAGCCGTGAATATATTCTGAACTCACTCGTACAATAATGTACAATCAATAACTAGCTCTGACCACGCACGTAAAATTACCAGTTATCAAATGTAAAGTGAAATTCGTTATTTTCATTGAAGATTTTTATAACAACGTGAGTGTATTTTCAAGTCTCTTCTACATTATTCAGAACTCGTCTTGTTATCTATAGCGATACCAATTTCAGGCATGATCTTTTGTAGTGTGGACAATAAACAACTATAGCCTATGTACCATCAAAAGATGAGTAACTAAACATAATCCGTGTTGTGTTCTAATTAGATATTCATAAATATACAAATGTAGAACACACTCTTTATTTCGTATTGCGCCACGAACTGGGATGGGCAACATAATCGAGTATGAGGTGAGTAAAAAAAAACTTTGCTTATAACTTCTTTATTGCTAATTGTGCCAATTTTAAGTATTGTCCCCTTCAAAGTAGTTCTTTCCACCGGCAAAACACCATTCCCAATGTTTCTTCCATTTTTGGAAATCCTTCTGAAATTCACTTTCTAGGATGGCATGCATTTTTCCCGTCACATATTCCTGAATCTCCTCTATGGTTTGGAAATGATGTCCTTTCAATGTTGTTTTAAGTTTAGGAAACAGGAAAAAGTGTGGCAGGACTAGGTCTGGATAATAGGATGGATGGGGCACAACCAGTGTCTGATGTTTTCCCACATAGCTCCAGGCAAGGACCACCCCTGAACCAATGTATTGTCACGATGCAACAGCCAAGTCTAGTTTTTACACAGTTCAGACCTCTACCTGCTCACAGCGACCCCCAGTGGCGCTATTCCCTGGTAGACTTCCTTGTTTACCATCTGACAGGATGCTGCAATCCTTATGGAAGTACCTTTGGAGTAAAACAGAATAACCAACATCACCGTATTTTTTGAATGACCCTTGAAGTGTTTCTTTTTGGACGAGGAAGCCCTTTACCTAGACACATTGATGACTTGTGGTATAACTGCACCTTCGTTTCAACTTCAGCAATAATAACTCTGCAAAAGTTTTGCCAAGTTTGTCAGAAAAAGTCATACACAGTCACATTGTTCTTCAAGTTGTTCATTGTCACTTTGTTATCAATCCAACGAATAGCTTGTGTAAGTGTTCACTTCAGTGGTTGTAGCTCGGCAACTACTGGTCACAGTAAAACAGGGATAAAGGCCAGTTCACATAGGCTGTCGTCTCACATCAAAACATTCCACAATGCATTTCAAATGGCTGCATTCACAAATGAGGTAAACAGAGTATCACGCCATTTCATGTACATACCCATTATATCAAAAATAACAGAATACTGCATGCATAAACATATGAGTCAATATTTTCAACATAATGATACACTTACCTCCTCACATTATGGTTTCATATCCAGCCATTCCACAGTGAAAGCAGTTGCAGCATTGTAAAAAAAATACAATTGTTTTGTAAATAAGGACTTTATTTGTGCAACACTGTTGGACCTTAGGAAAGCTTTTGATATTGTCTCCCACAACATTCTCATAAAAAACTCTAGTACTGTGGAGTGAGAGACAATTCTTTACGTCTAATACAGTCTTATTTGGACAATAGGAAACACTTCGTTAGCGTCAATAATCAAACGTCTAAACGACTTCCAGTTGTGAAGGGTGCACCTCTAGGATCTGTTCTTGGACCTTTCCTTTTCATTATTTACGTAAATGCTTTACCCACAGTTGTACCATGTGATGGAGAGCTATATGCAGATCACACAACATTCATCACACATGCTACCAATCTTGAAAATGTGCAACACAGCTTAGCAGTGGTAACAGAGAGATGTACTATTTAGTTTGAGGCAAATGTACTGCAGAAGAATGATGGTAAAACTGAAGACATCGTATTCAGTCGGAATGCTCCCAGTCATGACAATAAAATAGTCAAATTATTAGGATTTCACATGGATCAACAGTTCAGCTGCGATACCCACACAAGGAAGTTATGTGGCAGACTAGCAAGTGTCATCTCTCTGCTGCACAAGCTGAGAAACAATGTCAGTAAAGAACTTATATTATATGCATATTTTGTATTCTTCCATTTCTACCTGAGTTATGGTATACTATTATGGGGTATTTCCACAAGCTCAAAATTAGTGTTTGCATGGCAAAAGAAAGCTGTAACGTGTATTACAGGACTCTGTTCATATGAACCATGCCAAGATTATTTTAAGAAGCTAAATGTAATGGCAGCACATAGACTGTATATTTACAACTGCCTTGTCTTTGTTAAAGAGAATGTAAGTAAATGTGACCAAAGGATGACAGCTCATGACAATAACACAAGAAGTGGCCATACAACTAATGCACTGTGCATTAGGCTAGCAAAGACCCATAACAGTTATAAATTTTTGGCCCTGTGTACTTAAACAAATTACCTGAAAATGCCTACACAGAGCCAGTAAATAAATTTAAAACTAGTCTTTCATGATGTATGAAAAGTAAAATAATTTGCTCTGCTCAAGAGTTCCTTGAGTGGGTGTCAACTGACTCACATGTCTTATGAGAATGAATGATGAATTAACTACAAACTTTACATATACCACTTTGTGTAACTATTTTAATACTGTTTCATATACTTATTGTTAATTATCTGTTTAATTTCTATATTGAATCATATTATTATTTATTTCTTCTCTTTTCTATAAGCCACATGTAAACTGAATGAGTTATAGACACCACTAGAGGTAAATTAACGAGTTGTTTTGAGGTAAGGATAATGTTTTGATACATGGTTAAATATCTGTATAAAACAAAGTAAGAAATACGCTCTTCAATTTATTAATTCATATATATTCACAGTTTTGTTTCGGGAAGTGGCAGCGTATGTACGGTTGCTTGTATCTGTGATACCAGAATTGTTAAACATTTGTATTTCAACCATTCATTAAGCGTATTACAATAAGTTCATCATTTCACTCTCCGCTGTGATCGTGCATCAAGAGGTTTGGTGCAGGCAAGAATAATTCACGCACTTTATGGAGGAGCGTTCCTGCATCGACATTGCCACACTCAAGACTAAACACAATGGAATTAATGTGAAGATCTACAATTTCAGTGATTGCAGTGATTATGTGGTACCACACGCTGCTAAAGCAGCAGTATGTAATGCAAATTATGTTTATTGACTTTGAATGTAATGATACCTTCAAAATTTTTTTCAATATCCTTCCCAATCAATTTTTCCAATTATTCATGCAATTTTAATCCATTTCCATTGCGACATCAACGTTTAAATGACAGCGCTGAGCGAAATATGAACATACCTTTCAATTGCTGGAATGAAAATTTTTGAGATAAATTATTCATATTATTATTACAAGGAACTAATGAAACTTTCATTGTATTTTTTAAACGTCCACAAGATTGGGAATGAGAAAAACATTTAGGGAGCAAATTAAAATTAAATTTTTGCCTACAAAAGAGACGAGTCGGGAATACTGATTTCAGCAGTAAGGGTAGGAAGCTGCTATGTATGTATGCTTATATAGCCACACTTGGCAGTAAGTAGGTAATCTGATTTCCTTACAACTAATATCCTTTACGGAAAGTGCATTTCTACAGAAAAGACGATAATGTGTGCAAAGTCATCAATAAAGTGCAAGATAAATCGTTCAGATTCTGTATGACTGTGTCACATAATAAATCAGTTTCATTACTGAATAAGCAGCTAAACCTACTATAATTGAAAAGTACTGATACAGACAAAATCACATTTCTGAAAAAAAATATTCATAATTTTGTTAAAAGCTATTCACAATGCAGTCAAAGGAAATGGCCATGCCTAGATGTCCGAAACTGAGCTTGGCAACAATTGAAGGTAACGCACCAACTCGTGAACTGGCCGATGACAACCTAAACAACGAGGTTGGCGTCCCACTATTAATAAATGATGACACTGTTAATATAAATAATCGTGATGTCACTTTTATGATGCTCGATGACACAATTTCTCAGTTCTTACCGGGAAACATATTTTCAAATAGTGAAACTGAAGAGCGTGACAGCGAAAATTCCTTTGAGCAGTTGCTCAAAACATTGCGAACGCCAGAGCAGTAAACAGTTCGTAAAAACAATGTAAATACTAGTGAGAGATATAATTTGGCACAACTAATACAACAAATAATACAACAGTTTACAAAACAGCAAGAATTTCAGGGAAGTGTAACACGACAACTTAAGGGTATAACACAGCAGTTCGCAAAACATCAGGAATATACAGGACAACAGTTTACACAGAAAAATCAGGCATGTAACGATTTCAAGAACAGTATTAGTCAACAGTTCAGTGAGGCGAGCCAAATTATGCGCACTGAATTATATGACGAACTATCGGGAAGTTGACAGAGCTAGGTAAAAAACTAAAACAACAAATACCTGTAATTACTGACACATCTCGCAATATAAATACGTTAACGGAAGGAGTATCATCTTTAGACGATAAACAGGAACAACTGGCAGGTGAGTTACAAAACCTTAGTGAAGCAGTTTTCAAATTCAGGAGACGCAATTCTGAACGGATATGTCAGTGAGAAAATGTGACGGGCGCACAGCGAGCTGCAGGGGCGGTTTTAGACGTCGGTCAAGGGGAGGGGGGGAGGTTGGGGGGAATGAAATTTCGCTTAACAAAAGGAGAGGAGAGAGAGGGTCCTCCACCGACAAACTGGTAAAATTTGGTGTTGCTTAAAGTAGTTTTTGGTAACTGTTTTGGAGTTAAGGGTAAAAACGTGTCTACAGAATGTGTGTGCCCAGGAAAATAATACGATCTGACCCAGACTTCCGGCAATTTCTAAGTTTTTGTCTGGAGTCAGCAATTTAAGTTCAAATCAAATTTGTGTGAAATCTTATGGGACTTAACTGCTAAGGTGATCAGTCCCTAAGCTTACACACTACTTAACCTAAATTATCCTAAGGACAGACACACACACCCATGCCCGAGGGAGGACTCGAACCTCCGCCGGTATCAGCTGCACAGTCTATGACTGCAGCAATTTAAGTGTTGGTAGGCATACCTAGCATATTTAGCTTTCTTGATTATTGTAAGTAATAATCGTACATTACTATACATCCATTGTATATTAATAAATAATAATACGCCCATTCTGGCGAGCTGCAAGATGTGTGCAAGAACTAACCTACAGAAGTTAAGTCTAAGAGTGCACAAGTTAAGTTTAAAGTCAAAATCTGCCGAAAAGCAGAGAGATGAGATATGTGCAGATGTAAAAGGAATAACTGAAAAAACTGAAGCCACATGCTGGATAAGGGCAGCGCCTTTGCTGAAAAGGTAGTGTCAGAGTGCAAAATTTTTGTAGATACAGTACAAGAAGCTCTAAAACAAAAGGAAAGTCAGCTTCTAGCTAAAACAGATTCAGGTTTAAAGGAAGCAGATGAGAGATTATGAGGCAGTATTGCTAAAACTACTGACATTCCAAAACAACATTTTACAGAAAACAAACCCATACTTTTAGATAAGTTAGATACTTTCACTGCCAGCCGAGCGGTTCTAGGCGCTTCAGTCTGGAGCCGGGCGACCGCTACGGTCGCAGGTTCGAATCCTGCCTTGGGCATGGATATGTGTGATCTCCTTAGGTTTGTTAGGTTTAAGTAGTTCTAAGTTCTAGGGGACTGATGACATCTACATCTACATCTACATGACTACTCTGCAATTCACATTTAAGTGCTTGGCAGAGGGTTCATCGAACCACAATCATACTATCTCTCTACTATTCCACTCCCGAACAGCGAGCGGGAAAAACGAACACCTAAACCTTTCTGTTCGAGCTCTGATTTCTCTTATTTTATTTTGATGATCATTCCTACCTATGTACGTTGGGCTCAACAAAATATTTTCGCATTCGGAAGAGAAAGTTGGTGACTGAAATTTCGTAAAAAGCTCTCGCCGCGACGAAAAACGTCTATGCTGTAATGACTTCCATCCCAACTCGTGTATCATATCTGCCACACTCTCTCCTCTATAACGCGATAATACAAAACGAGCTGCCCTTCTTTGCACCCTCTCGATGTCCTCCGTCAATCCCACCTGGTAAGGATCCCACACCGCGCAGCAATATTCTAACAGAGGACGAACGAGTGTAGTGTAAGCTGTCTCTTTAGTGGACTTGTTGCATCTTCTAAGTGTCCTGCCAATGAAACGCAACCTTTGGCTCGCCTTCCCGACAATATTATCTATGTGGTCCTTCCAACTGAAGTTGTTCGTAATTTTAACACCCAGGTACTTAGTTGAATTGACAGCCTTGAGAATTGTACTATTTATCGAGTAATCGAATTCCAACGGAGTTCTTTTGGAACTCATGTGGATCATCTCACACTTTTCGTTATTTAGCGTCAACTGCCACCTGACACACCATACAGCAATCTTTTCTAAATCGCTTTGCAGCTGATACTGGTCTTCGGATGACCTTACTAGACGGTAAATTACAGCATCATCTGCGAACAGTCTAAGAGAACTGCTCAGATTGTCACCCAGGTCATTTATACAGATCAGGAACAGTAGAGGTCCCAGGACGCTTCCCTGGGGAACACCTGATATCACTTCAGTTTTACTCGATGATTTGCCGTCTATTACTACGAACTGCGACCTTCCTGACAGGAAATCACGAATCCAGTCGCACAACTGAGACGATACCCCATAGCTCCGCAGCTTGATTAGAAGTCGCTTGTGAGGAACGGTGTCAAAAGCTTTCCGGAAATCTAGAAATACGGAATCAACTTGAGATCCCCTGTCGATAGCGGCCATTACTTCGTGCGAATAAAGAGCTAGCTGCGTTGCACAAGAGTGATGTTTTCTGAAGCCATGCTGATTACGTGTCAATAGATCGTTCTCTTCGAGGTGATTCATAATGTTTGAATACAGTATATGCTCCAAAACCCTACTGCAAACCGACGTCAATGATATAGGTCTGTAGTTAAATGGATTACTCCTACTACCCTTCTTGAACACTGGTGCGACCTGCGCAATTTTCCAATCTGTAGGTACAGATCTATCGGTGAGCGAGCGGTTGTATATGAGTGCTAAGTAGGGAGCTATAGTATCAGCGTAATCTGAAAGGAACCTAATCGGTATACAATCAGGACCTGAAGACTTGCCCATATCAAGCGATTTGAGTTGCTTCGCAACCCCTAAGGTATCTACTTCTAAAAAACTCATGCTAGCAGATGTTCGTGTTTCAAATTCTGGAATATTCCATTCGTCTTCCCTGGTGAAGGAATTTCGGAAAACTGCGTTCAATAACTCCGCTTTAGCGGCACAGTCGTCGATAACAGTACCATCGGCACTGCGCAGCGAAGGTATTGACTGCGTCTTGCCGCTTGTGTACTTTACATACGACCAGAATTTCTTCGGATTTTCTACCAAATTTCGAGACAATGTTTCGTTGTGGAACCTATTAAAGGCATCTCGCATCGAAGTACGTGCCAAATTTCGCGCGTCTGTAAATTTTAGCCCATCTTCAGGATTTCGCGTTCTTCTGAACTTCGCATGCTTTTTCCGTTGCCTCTGCAACAGCGTTCGGACCTTTTTTGTGTACCACGGGGGATCCGTTCCATCTCTTACCAATTTATGAGGTATGAATATCTCAATTGCTGTTGCTACTATATCTTTGAATTTGAGCCACATCTCGTCTACATTCGCATAGTCAGTTCGGAAGGAATGGAAATTGTCTTTTAGGAAGGCTTCTAGTGGCACTTTATCCGCTTTTTTAAATAAAATTATTTTGCGTTTGTTTCTGATGGATTTGGAAGAAATGGTATTGAGCCTAGCTACAATGACCTTGTGATCACTAATCCCTGTATCAGTCATGATGCTCTCTATCAGCTCTGGATTGTTTGTGGCCAAGAGGTCAAGTGTGTTTTCACAACCATTTACAATTCGCGTGGGTTCGTGGACTAACTGCTCTAAATAATTTTCGGAGAATGCATTTAGGACAATCTCGGAAGACGTTTTCTGCCTACCACCGGTTTTGAACAAGTATTTTTGCCAACATACCGAGGGTAGGTTGAAGTCCCCACCAACTATAACCGTATGAGTGGGGTATTTATTTGTTACGAGACTCAAACTTTCTCTGAACTGTTCCGCAACTGTATCATCGGAGTCTGGGGGTCGGTAGAAGGAGCCAATTATTAACTTAATTCGGCTGTTAAGTATAACCTCCACCCACACCAATTCGCACGGAGTATCTACTTCGACTTCACTACAAGATAAACCACTACTGACAGACACCAACACTCCACCACCAATTCTGCCTAATCTATCTTTCCTGAACACCGTCTGAGACTTCGTAAAAATTTCTGCAGAACTTATTTCAGGCTTTAGCCAGCTTTCTGTACCTATAACGATATCAGCTTCTGTGCTTTCTATTAGCGCTTGAAGCTCAGGGACTTTTCCAGCGCAACTACAACAATTTACAACTATAATTCCGACTGTTCCTTGATCCAAGCACATCCTGTAATTGCCAAGCACCCTTTGACATTGCAGCCCATCCCGTACTTTCCCGAGGCCTTCTAACCTAAAAAAACCGCCCAGTCCACGCCACACAGCCTCCGCTACCCGTGTAGCCGCCAGCTGAGTGTAGTGAACTCCTGACCTATTCAGCGGAACCCGAAACCCCACTACCCTATGGCGCAAGTCAAGGAATCTGCAGCCAATACGGTCGCAAAACCATCTGAGCCTCTGATTCAGACCCTCCACCCGGCTCTGCACCAAAGGTCCGCAGTCGGTTCTGTCAACGATGCTGCAGACGGTGAGCTCTGCCTTCATCTCGTAAGCAAGACCGGCAGCCTTCACCAAATCAGATAGCCGCTGGAATCCAGAGAGAATTTCCTCAGATCCAAAGCGACACACGTCATTAGTGCCGACATGTGCCACCACCTGCAGCTGGCTGCACCCTGTGCTCTTCATGGCATCCGGAAGGACCCTTTCCACATCAGGAATGACTCCTCCCGGAATGCACACGGAGTGCACACTGGATTTCTTCCCCTCCTTAGCCGCCATATCCCTAAGGGGCCCCATTACGCGCCTAACATTGGAGCTCCAAACTACCAGTAAGCCCACCCTCTGCGATTGCCCGGACCTTGAAGGCTGAGAATGATCCTCTGAAACAGGGCAGGCGGCTGCATCTGGCTCAGCCAGAGAGAGTGCCTGAAACCGGTTTGTCAGACGCACCGGGGAGGCTTTCTGATCAGCCTCCGGGGACGCCTTTCGCTGCCTGCCACGCCTTGGAACGACCTCCCAATCAACCACAGGCGAGGGCTCAGCCCCACTGCGGGCAGCAACCGGGGCAACCACAGCGGCAGACCGATCTGGGGACAGACGGGATGAGGTTGACATCCCCGTGATACCCGAGTCCGGCTCCCCACAGTGGTGCCCATTGGCAACAGCCTCAAGCTGCGCGACCGAAGTCAGCGCCGATTGCAGCTGTGAGCGAAGGGATGCCAAGTCAGCCCTCATCCGAACACAGCAATCGCAGTCCCTGTCCATTCTAATTGATGTTTAACAACAGTTACTGAAACGTCAGAAGTTAAGTCCCATAGTGCTCAGAGTCATTTGAACCATACTTTCACTGGTTATCCACAATACGTACGTAGCCGTCGAAGGAAAATAGCGCAGCTTGCAGAATGCAGCAACTGTCGAGCAAGTGTAGTTGCCATGCACTGTCCCACAAGTGAACATAAACACGCCTGTCACTGACTGCACGGCGTGTCTGTCAACATTACTTGTAGATGAAGAATTACTTAGGCACCGACAATTTTCAGTGTTTACCTCAAAAGGGAAAGGAACAAGCCCTTTGGCTTTATTTTACCTCGTACCTGGACCGAAGCGCAAAAAATTAGTTTTGTTGATGGATAAACACAGGGTGACGTTCTGCTACGGTCTACGGGCATAGCGTAACGTTGCCACTACTATGAACAGTTTGAGTGAGCATTTCTGGATAAATATTGGTCTGAGGCTGTACAAGAGAAGCTAAGACGTGAAGTATTCAACCCAGTTCCATTCAATAGCAAACATGGAAGCTTTAGAGAGCTATTTTGAAAAATATTTGAATAAACCAGATACTGGTCGAATCCGGTATCTCATGTAGACGTGCGGAAAAATTTAAAGAGCCATCTACCTGCCCACATTAGGGAAAAGCTCATTACCATTCCGGAACATGACACTGAATACTTTCTACCCGTACTGGCTCAATAGATTAGATATATGAAGAGAGACGTGTACAACCTAAGTCTGTTAACTTGCAGATATACTTCGCGGCAGCGTTGATGGCCTCTCGGCCGACGATGCGCAGTAGACAGCTGCGCAGCTGGCAATGAGCGCTCATTCGGTTTCCGCGCCTCGTGCTGTCTGAAGCTCCGTCATATTTCAGACTTCTGCCGTGTTTTATCTGCGGAAAAGTGCGGTTGGACGATTTCTGTTGTATACTGGGTCTTCTCTGAGTTTTGTCGTAATGGCTGAAACACCTAAACGTCGTCAAGTGTTTCACAAACAGGCAAGAGAGCTTATTTTTAGAGTGTACTCTTTCTGCAAGCGTGAGGCAGTTTCAAGCGAGGCGATCTGCGAGGTTGCGAAGGTGCAGGAACGCACTACAGCGTCCTATGGCGATATTGGTGTACGAACTGTCAGCCAAGTTATACAGGAGGCGAAGCTGTCAGAGCAGGCAGTTGGCAATGTGGTGTTTCGGTCTCCACGGAAGAAACATAGCGTACCAAGGAGAGTAACAGGAAGTAACAGGAATCGACGACTTCGATCAAAATGTGTTACGTCGCAAGGTTTTCGAATTTTATGAAAGAGGCGAGTTCCCCATAGAAGCGGAATTGTGCACTGTTATGCACGAAGCTACTGGGTTTGATGGATGTGCAAGATCAATACAAAGAATGTTGAAGAACATCGGATTTAAGTATATTAAATCCAACGATGGGCGCAAATTTTTAATGGAGTTTAATGATATTGCTGCTGCTAGGATTACGTTTCTAAGAAAAATGCATGACATCAGATCAAAAGGAACGTCAACTGTCTATTACTTGGATGAGACTTGGGTAAATCAAAACCATACTATAAATTTTATTTGGCAAACAACAGATGGACAAGGCGGTTTGAAAGTTCCAGTGGGAAAATGAGGGCGTCTTATAATAAGTCACGCTGGTTCTGCTGCTACCGGGTTTGGGCGTGAAAGTAAACTTATTTTCAAATCAAAATCAAAAACCACATCTGACTACCCTACCGAAATGAATGGAGAAACATTTTGAGAATGGTTTTAGAATCAGCTGTTGCCTTATTTGCATCCAGACTCTGTCATTGTTATGGACAAAAATGATTCAAATGGCTCTGAGCACTATGGGACTTAACAGCTGAGGTCATCAGTCCCCTAGAACTTAGAACTAATTAAAGCGAACTAACGTAAGGACGTCAGACACATCCATGCCCGAAGCAGGATTCGAACCTGCGACTGTAGCGGTCGCATGGTTCCAGACTGAGGCGCCTAGAACCGCTCGGCCACCTCGGCCGGTCAAGTTACGGACAACGCAATCTATCACTCTGTTGTTCTCAACAGGCCCCCCACTGCAAGCACAAGGAAAAGTGATATTGTTTCTTGGTTGCGAAATAATAAAGTAACGCACAGTGAAACACGAACAAGAGCAGAGCTTTTGGAACTGGTGAACATGTCAAGGACCAGCGTTAAAAACTACGAAATTGACTCCATAGCTAAGCAACATGGACACAGAGTGATACGAGTACCTCCTTATCACTGCCATTATACCCCATTGAACTGGTGTCGGCACAGGTGAAGAAATGCGTGGCAGACAAAAATACTGTATTTAAAATAGCCGACACTGAAAGCCTCACCCATGAAGCAATAGAGAAAATCACCATTGCTGATTGGGAAGCTTGCGTGCGTCACACTGACAAACTGCAAGAAGAAAATTACCAGAAAGAAGTTGTCAGAGACGAAATAATGGATTCGTTAATCGTGTCTAGCTCTCACATCCAGGGACTCCAGCTCCGAAGGCAGCGACAATGAAAGCTCGGAGTAAAAAGGCATGTGAATGGAATGTAAACTTACTCTGTAATTATTATGAACATTTACTTCCTTTCAAGCTGTCTGTGCCGTAGGAAGTAGTTCAGTGGAATATCTATTCTGTAATGACAATTTTATTTTACTTCGTTTTTTTCTTTAAATTAAACGCCTTTTCATGCTGCAATCTGTTTTATTAATCCAGACGCGTTTAGAATTTTATTTTAAGGCATCATCGGTCGATATCATCTGTACCTATAATATACCGTCATGTAGATTTGAAAACAGTTTACGCCTTTATTTTTGCATAAATAAATTATTACTTACGATTATATACAAAAATAAGGGCGTGAACTGTTCTTAAATCTACAATGACGGCATATAGTAACAGTGTACTATTTCAGATGATATCCAACGATAATGCCTTAAAATAAAATTCTGAACGCGCCTGGATTAATAAAACAGATTGCAGCTAGAAAAGGCGATTACTTCAAACAACGATTATTTATATACTTGCTGCGGATAACGGCCATTCAGACAAATTTTTTTATTTTACATCTCTCTCTATTCTGTCTACGATATAACGTAGATTAAAATGCTGTTCGTCCTGGGGACTGGGGTGGGTATTTTAGATTTGATTCTTTAGTCTTTTTATTTATTAAGCAAGAGGGACGGAAGGCGTAATCTTTCTGTAGGTGCAATTTATTATAGAATCCATTCTGCAGTGAGAGAGAATGTATCACTATTTCGTAATGTAGTTATGACTGGAAAAGATTGAATAGGCATTCCGTTCTGTTATCAGTGTGTCGCAGTTATTAGGTACATTTAATAAATTTATCACAGAACGGGGAGTAGAGCACCATGAACCTGACAGTAGCGAGACAGGTCAAACATCGGGTAAAGCAGCTGTCCGTATCATAGCTGCCGTCAATTCGCCCAGCTCCGAGTTGATAATGCAGCACTCCTTGGAAGCTGCGCGGTGCGAATGTGCCGAATAATATTCAAAGGCAAAGAGAAATTCAGCTGAGAGTCTCACAGGATACTAAGTGGCGTAATCAAACACCAACAGTCCATATAGTAGAAGTTACACGTAACCCACAGACTGATGCCAACTGCGGTGCTGGAAAACTTGAAGCTGTCTTGGTAGGCCCCTGGTGTGTGACTTGGGAGGAGAGTGAGGGCACGAGCTAGATCGACACTTGCTTCATGAGGTACGATCAAGGCAGTGATGTGAAAAATGGTCTGTATCAAAGTAATGAGGATGAATTGGAAAACTGAACCATAGGTGGCAACTACTATACACCGGACCATACAAAATTACTAAAATCTCCTACCCAGGATCATGCAGATTCGTAAACATGAACACAGGTAAAGACAAGAGCCTTTACCAACAACAAGCCTTGAGAACGTTTATATATTGAAGAAGGGCTGCATACCCTCTAAGTTGTATATATGTAAATAACATTATATTTAGGATGCTGGAATGTCACATTCCAGAGGTTATATAAATAGTTATCAAGGAAAATTTTGGTTTGTGTATTTTCTTATATGTCAAATGTGTAAAATATAAGATCAGTGGCTGTAAAAAGGAAGAATTTTACTTTTATGTGCCTAGAGACGACGATACTCTAAATACAATGCTTCGCCATGTGCGTAGCCCAGTTGTAAACAAAAAAAATGAACTTATGAAAGACACAATAGTATGCAATGCAATGCACAACTCGCTGCAACACCAGTGGTACAGAGCAACGCAGTGCAAGCGCATTGGGGAGAAAGCTAGTCAACAAACCACAAGCGGGTGAGCACCAGACAGGCACAGCTGCAAGTGTTGGAGCACCAAAAGCAAATAAACCTGATGGGCTGCTGCCCACATTAGCATTTGTAAAGCCTACTGAATAAACGGAGATGTAGAAAACTAAGGGAGAGTCTCCCCCAATGAACCATGGACCTTACCGCTGGTGGGGAGGCATGTGTGCCTCAGCGATACAGGCAGCCATACCGGAGGTGGAACCACAACGGAGGGGTTGAGAGGCCAGACAAACATGTGGTTCCTGAAGATGGGCAGCAGCCTTTTCAGTAGTTGCAGGGGCAACAGTCTGTATGATTGACTGATCTGGCCTTGTAACACTAACCAAAACGACCTTGCTGTGCTGGTACTGTGAACGGCTGAAAGCAAGGGGACACTACAGCCGTAATTTTTCCCCAGGGCATGCAGCTTTACTGTATGCTTACATGATGATGGCGTCCTCTTGGGTAAAATATTCCGGAGGCAAATTAGTCCCCCATTCTGATCTCCGGACGGGGACTACTCAAGAGGACGTTGTTATCAGGAGAAAGAAAACTGGCGTTCTAAGGATCGGAGCGTGGAATGTCAGATCCCTCAATCTGGCAGGTAGGTTATAAAATTTAAAAACAGAAAAGGATAGGTTAAAGTTAGATATAATGGGACAAAGTGAAGTTCAGTGGCAGGAGGAACAAGACTTTTGGTCAGGTGAATACAAGGTTATAAATACAAAGTCAAATAGGGGTAATGCAAGAGTACGTTTAATAATGATAGGAAAATAGGAGTGCAGTTAAGCTACTATAAACAGCATAGTGAATGCATTATTGTGGCCAAGATAGATACGAAGCCCATGCCTACCACAGTAGTACAAGTTTATATGCCAACTAGCTCTGCAGATGACGAAGAGCTTGGTGAAATGTATGCTGAGATAAAAGAAATTATTCAGATAGAGACGGGAGACGAAAATTTAATAGTCATGGGTGACTGGAATTCGGTAGTAGGAAAAGGGGGAGAAGGATAGTAGGTGAATATGGATTGGGGGGCAATAAATGAAAGAGGAAGCCGCCTGGTAGAATGTTGCACAGGGCATAACTTAATCATAGCTATCACTTGGTTCAAGAATCATAAAAGAAGGTTGTATACATGGAAGAAGCCTGGAGATACTGACAGGTTACATTCAGGAACCAGGTTTTAAATTGTAAGACGTTTCCAGGGGCAGATGTGGACTCTGACTACAATTTATTGGTTATGAACTGTAGAATTTGAGGAGATTGCACCTTTATAAACTGAAAGAACCAGAGGTTGTAGAGTGCTTGAGGGAGAGCATAATGGAAAAATTGACAAGAATGGGGGAAAGAAATACAGTAGAAGAAGAATGGGTAGCTTTGAGAGACGAAATAGTGAAGATAGCAGAGGGTCAATTAGGTAAAAAGACGAGGGCTAATATAAATCCTTGAGTAACAGAAGAGATATTGAATTTAACTGATGAAAGGAGAAAATATAAAAATGCAGTAAACGGAGCAGGCAAAAAGGAATACAAACGTCTCAAAAATGAGATCGACAGGAAGTGCAAAATGGGTAAGCAGGGATGGCTAGAGGACAAATGTAAGGATGTAGAGGCTTATCTCACTAGGGATAAGACAGATACTGCCAACAGGAAAATTAAAGAGACCTTTGGAGAAAAGAGAACCACTTGCATGAATATCAAGAGCTCAGATGGAAACCCAGTTCTAAGCAAAGAAGGGAAAGCAGAAAGGTGGAAGGAGTATATAGAGGGTCTACACAAGGGCGATGTTCTTAAGGACGATGTTATAGAAATGGAAAAGAATGTAGATGAAGACGAAATGGGAGATATGATACTGCGTGAATAGTTTGACAGAGCACTGAAAGACCTAAGTCGAAACAAGGCCCCCCGAGTAGACAACATTCCATTGGAACTACTGATAGCCTTGGGAGAGCCAGTCCTGACAAAAGTCTACCATCTGGTGAGCAAGATGTATGAAACAGGCGAAATAACCTCAGACTTCAAGAAGAATATAATAATTCCTATCCCAAAAAAAGCAGGTGTTGACAGATGTGAAAATTACCGAACTATCTGTTTAATAAGTCACAGCTGCAAAATACTAACGCGAATTCTTTACAGACGAATGGAAAAACAAGTAGAAGCCGACATCGAGGAAGATCAGTTTGGATTCCGTAGAAATACTGGAATGTGTGAGGTAATACTGACCCTACAACTGATTTTAGAAAATAGATTAAGGAAAGGCAAACCTACGTTTCTAGCATTTGTAGACTTAGAGAGAGCTTTTAACAATTTTGACTGATGTACTCTCTTTCAAATTCTGAAGGTGGTGGGGGTAAAATACAGGGAGCGAAAGGCTATTTACAATTTGTACAGAAACCAGATGGCAGTTATAAGAGTCGAGGGGCATGAAAGGAAACCAATGGTTGGGAAGGGAGTGAGACAGGGTTGTAGCCTCTCACCGATGTTATTCAATCTGTATATTGAGCAGGCAGTAAAGGAAACAAAAGAAAAATTTGGAGTAGGAATTAAAATCCATGGAGAAGAAATAAAAACTTTGAGGTCCATCGATGACATTGTAATTCTGTCACAGACAGCAAAGGACCTGGAAGAGCAGCTGAACGGAATGGACATGGTCTTGAAAGGATGATATAAGATGAACATCAACAAAATCAAAAGCAAAACGAGGATAATGGAATGTAGTCGAATTAAGTCGGATGATGCTGAGGGAATTAGATTAGGAAATGAGACACATAAGGAAGTAAAGGTGTTTTACTATTTGGGGAGCAAAAATAACTGATGATGGTCGAAGTAGAGAGGACATAATATGTAGACTGGTAATGGCAAGGAAAGAGTTTCTGAAGAAGAGAAATTTGTTAACATCGAGTATAGATTTAAGTGTCAGGAAGTCGTTTATGAAAGTATTTGTATGGAGTGTAGCCATGTACGGAAGTGAAATGTGGACGATAAATAGTTTAGACAATAAGACAATAGAAGCTTTCGAAATGTGGTGCTACAGAAGAATGCTGAAGATCAGATGGGTACATCACATAATTAATGAGGAGGTATTTAACAGAATTGGAGAGAAGAGAAATTTGTGGCACAACTTGCCTAGAAGAAGCAATCGGTTGGTAGGACGTATTCTGAAGCATCAAGGGATCACCAGTTTAGTACTGGAGGGCAGCGTGGAGGGTAAAAACCGCAGAGGGAGACCAAGAGATGAATACACTAAACAGATTCAGAATGATGTAGGTTGCAGTAGGTACTGGTAGATGTAGAACCTTGCACAGGATAGAGTAGCGTGGAGAGCTGCATCAAACCAGTCTCTGGACTGAAGACTACAACAACAACAAAGGAGAGTCTATACGACAACTGTAAGTATCTACACAATACACACAAATAAAAATAAGCTAAGGGATTATATACACAGGAATGGGACTCTAAACTACGAGATCTTTACTTAAGCTACGCTACTATGAGATTTGGAACTTAAATAGTGGCAACTATTTACTCACAACCGATACCAAAGAGTTACATGTTTGCACCTGTTACTGTCCTTCAAAGTAGCTACCAGCGTTGTGTAGAACCCGCTGCCAGCGATGTGGAAGGCGTTAGCAGAGCCTGTTTTGTTGATGCGAATGGAGTGGTCTATTGCCTGTTGAGTCTCTGGAACAGTTCTGAAGCGAATGCCACGAAGTGGTTCCTTCATCTTCAGAATAAAATCAAAGTCACAAGGACTTAAGTCCAGGGAGTATGGTAGATGGTACAGTAATTCCCAGTCCCATCGACCGAATAGAGCAGCCACAGCTTGCGCTGTGTGCGCCTACTCATTATCGTGCAAGATGATGGGTGGGTTGCACAGAAAGTGTCCCCGCTTCATTCGCAAAGCTGGTCGCAGGTGATGCTCCAAAAACGAACAATAATACTGTGCATCGACAGTCTGTCGTGGAGGAATGTATTGCGTTAGGATAACACTATCGCAGTCGTACACGAGAATCACCATAACTTTCACCATACTGGGGCTCTGACGCACTTTCGATTTTCATGGCGGCCCATAATGACTCCATTCGTTGGACTGGCGTTTCAGTTTTGACTTCTTGGCAATCGCTTCAGAACTGTTCCAGAGATTCGACAGGCAGTATGTCGCTCCATTCGCATCATCAACAGAACGGGCTCCGTTAACGCCTTCCACATCGCTGGCGACGGGTTCTACCCAACGCTGGAAACTACTTTGAAGGACCGTAACAGGTATGTAACTCTTTTGTTACAAGTCTTTTCTGAAGATCTATATCTTTACCTTTTGTATTCACTCCATTATCGTAACCTTGACTATATTCCTTGAAAATAAACATTATATGTTGGCAAGAAATCTAACAATAATATAGTTAATTCCTGGCCAGTAGGATCTGTAAGAGCGAAAAATCCCAGAAAATGTTCCTTTACTTGAGCTATCTTCGTAGACGATTTAAGAAGGATAATCTAACCACTATTGAAAACTGTTCTTCATGTGCTGAGTTTGGTGTGAAATAAAAAATGAAAGAAAAATATTTTGATTGTTTTACATCCAAAATAACATCGCCTTTAATTCTTTACACCAATAAAGAAATAATTTCAGTTTGAATTTTATGACCGAGCTAATGTGTAACATGGGACTCAGATTTTTAGATGTGACTGACATGATCGTCTAACACATCATCAAAATTAGAAACACATTTAATTAGTTTCAAAACATTTCCATTACCAGTTTTTCTGATCCCCTCTGTTCATTAAACACTGTCGTGCTAAAAAGTAAATTAGATCAATTATTCTTTCGGTTTCTGCCATCCATCTTCTTCTGTTGCTTTCAGTTCAAATTGGGGCATAGAGTCCATTTGGTCATCGAAAGTAATAAAAACAATAGACAGAATCACTTGATTTTGAATATATGAACCAGTGTCTTTTAATGGTTTCGTTACTTGATAACTTTTTTGTACAGTATGGATCTGAAAATTATCTATTTTTAGTTTTGGTTGGATATCTATTTATCTGTATTGGTCCATGATCTGTTAAACACACCTTGAAGTTACCTGCTGTCACTAGAGGCCATATGCGGGATCAATCATGGCATCATTATTGATCATCTCTCCTGAAGACACATAGCCACTTTCACGGGAATCAGTTCCAACAAATAAAAGCAACGGTGAAACAGAAACTACAAAAGCTTTGCAATTGTCCTCTTTCACCAGATCTTCAGAAGCAGAAGACTGGCCTGTTACAGAAATAAAAGCAGATTCGGTAACATGCTATACAGTAGTTTATTGTCACCAAATTTGTACCTAGGTAAATTATTAAATAAATAAAAGCACATCAATGCATAACTCAGCATCATTTCAAATTAACTCAACAGTAAAAGTCAGGAATTATGGACATTAAGCAGAATGTAATCGATTAAAGCAGAATGTAATCGATTAATCGATTAAATTATAGTTCAACTCACTGGGATAACGAAATATTTCTATGGAACTAGTGACCGTCTTTAAATTCTCTTCTTTCTCTAATTTTCTTTTTCAACTCTGTTCACCAGAAAATTTCTTCTTCCATCCGCTTTCAACCGTGTAAAAAAATTACATTTTGTATGTTTATGCTCTACTCAATATACTCTATATTATCTACAATAGAAAATCCAAAATGAATGCATCTGTCATGGACATTTTTCGTCATGTGTGGTTTATCTAGCGAATTCCAGAGATACTATTTCCTGTAATTATTAACTGAATTTAAGAAGTTAACATGCTGTCTTAATTTTATATAAAGAGCTAAAATCTTATGTTTACACTATAACACAGGTACCACAATTAGAACCTGTGTCTTTCTGTGAAGCTGATGGCAATCAAATGTTCCTGTCCATTACTCGTAAATGATAACATTTAGTGACTTCCAGCAAAATTCACATGTAATTTCAAATCTTTAAGAAACTTTTTCTCACTAACACCCCTCACAGAATGACGGAAGGAAAGAAGTTTACGCTTACTACATTTTGGCTGTTCATGCGGTTACATTTCCGCAGTTACCAAGACGTTTACATTAATTACTATTTTGTTACTAATGCTATTCGCAACATAGTCTGTATACAGTATCTACATATATCACTGAATGCTCATATCACTGTGCAGTATATACGTCAGGAGATATGTCTTCGTAAATGATGAGAATCACCAAAAAGGTGCTTCTGCTTAAATGGAGCCCAAATTACCCATTCTATAATCACCCAGTGTGTCATAATTAGAGCGCTTAGCGATTTACAAGAAACTTTAAGCACAATTATTTCAATCTTCCTCCAAATTTTTCCTCACTTACATGCTTATCTTCAAGAAATACGAAAGCAGAGCGCTACAATGACTATTGCATTGCACTGGCAAGATCTCGTACCCATCTTCAGCCGGGGCTTTATACTCGTTCAAATGGCTCTAAGCACGGTGGGACTTAACATCTGAGGTCACCAGTCACATAGACTTAGAACTACTTAAACCTAATTAACCTAAGGACATCACACACATTCATGTCCGAGGCAGGATTCGAACCTGAGTCTGTAGCAGCAGCGCCGTTCCGAATTGAAGCGCCTAGAACCTCTCGGCCACAACGGCTGGGTTTATACTGGTACATTATATATATACTACTGGCCATTAAAATAGCTACACCAAGAAAAAATTCAGATGATAAATGGGTATTCATTGGACAAATATATTATACTAGAACTGACATGTGATTACATGTTCACGAAATTTGCGTGCATAGATTCTGAGATATCAGTACCCAGAACAATCACCTCTGGTCGTAATAACGGCCTTGACACGCCTGTGCATTGAGTCAAACAGAGCTTGGTGTGTACAGGTACAGCTCCCCATGCAGCTTCAACACGATACCACAGTTCATCAATAGTAGTGCCTGGCGTATTGTGACGAGCCAGTTGCTCGGCCACCATCGACCAGACGTTTTCAATTGGTGAGAAATCTGGAGAATGTGCTGACCAGGGCAGCAGTCGAACATTTTCTGTATCCGGAAAGGCCCATACAGAAGCTGCAACATGCTGTCGTGCATTATCCTCCTGAAATGTAGGGTTTCCAAGGGACTGAATGAAGAGTAGAGCCACGGGTCGCAACACATCTGAAATGCAACGTTCACTGTTCAATGTGCCGTCAATGCGAACAAGAGGTGACCGAGACGTGTAACCAATGGCACCCCATACCATCAGGCCGGGCGATACGCCAGTATGTCGATGACGAATACACGCTTCCAATGTGCGTTCATTGGGATGTCGCCAAACACGGATGCGACCATCATGATGCTGTAAACAGAACCTGGATTCATCCGAAAAAATGACATTTTGCCATTTGTGCACCCCGGTTCGTCGATGCGCAAACCATCGCAGGTGCTCCTGTCTGTGATGCAGCGTCAAGGGTAACCACAGCCACGGTCTCCGAGCTGATAGTCCATGCTGCTGCAAACGTCGTCGACTGTTCGTGCAGATGGTTGTTGTCTTGCAAACGTCCCCATCTGTTGACTCAGGGATCGAGACGAGGCTGCACGATTCGTTACAACCATGCGGATAAGATGACTGTCATCTCGACTGCTAGTGATAGGAGGCCATTGGGATCCAGCACGGCGTTCCGTATTACCCTCCTGAACCCACCGATGCCATATTCTGATAACAGACCAACGCGAGCAGCAATGTCGCGATACGATAAACCTCAATCGCGATAGGCTACAATCCGACCTTTATCAAAGTCAGAAGCGTGATGGTACCCATTTCTCCTCCTTACACGGTGCATCACAACAACGTTTCACCAGGCAATGCCGTTCAACTACTGTTTGTGTATGAGAAATCGGTTGGAAACTTTCCTCATGTCAGCACGTTGTGGGTGTCGCCACCGACGCCATCCTTGTGTGAGTGCGCTGAAAAGCTAATCATTTGCATATCACAGCATCTTCTTCCTGTCGGTTAAATTTCGCATCCGTAGCACGTCATCTTCGTGGTGTAGGAACCAATGTTGTACAAGAAAACGTGTAATCGAAATTTGAGTAATATAATGAATATAACGTACATACAAAAACGAGGTTACTGTGTATGTTTGCAAACCTTGGTCAAGAGGGAAAATTCTTACACATTGTTTTATAACATGTGCTTCACCTTTTGTATGGTGTACATTCCACTGTGGTTTTTGCAGGACCTGCTGCTGTCACACTGTATACGTGAATGCCACCACAGTCACTGAAGCTGAGGTGTCACGTGGATCGGTTCCGGCAATAATGCAGGTTTGTCAGAATGCTGTCCACAGCCAGGAGCAGGTTGTGGCTATCTTTCTCCAAATGGCCGTTTTCTACCATCTTTGTACAAAACTGGAGTCTGTGTCTGACCTTCAGTTTACTTAAAGGAGGCCCAGACTAACATTTGAGCCACAGGTGTTTTGAAGCCTAGGACTACAGATTAATTATTAGCTGTGTGATCGATCATTCAGTATTTGGGGTCCCCCTAGAACTGTCGGCTGGGTGCAGTGCAACCCTTGCACCCCCAGGTAGGTCTGCTTCTGTTCAAAACCTTCAGGTTGTTCCATGTACACATCATCTTCGAGTACACCATTGAGAAAAGCTATTTTGATGTCAAACTGGTTGATCTTCAAAGCTATTTTGATGTCAAACCGATTCAGATTCATATACCACCAACAGGGTTCTAATATTAACGTAATGTGAACCAGGGCTGAATGTTTCTTCATAATCAGTTCGCTGCTTTTGTACATGTCCTTTCTGCATTGTCTTGCATAAGACTCATTCATGCTACAAAACCTGTGCAGCACTTGGATGCACAACTAATATCCCAGTATTATTTTCTCTCAGGGCTTCAGTTCTTTATGAGTGGCTTCCAGCCACTGATTTTCATTGCTAGACTGCAAGACTTCAGTATACATGTTTGAATCCATGTCCCTGTTGATAGGAGTTCCAGATAATTACACATAATCTTCAGTGGTCATCCATTCTGGTTTTCTTCTTTTCGTATTTATCATTTCGTTTCCCACTTAATACTTGACTTCCTCTGGAGCTTGCTACTGTATCCAGATCTTCTTCCCTTTACTTAGACCATTTGTCTTCCTGCCGTGACTAACATTTTCTGATTCCTTTTCCTCATCAGAAGTCTCACTAGGATGAGCCTGTCCAATGGTTTCATCACCAGCAACTTCAGATTCAGTAACATTGGTGTGCAGACTGTATACAACTTCAGCCTTGAATTTTACATCCTGACCTAGCACAACCTTTTTCTTACATGTAATCCAGACCCTAAAGCTATCTCTGTCATTCACATACCCAACCAGATATCCATGGATGCCCTAGTCGTCAACGGTTGAACAAAAATTCTTATTTAGATTCACGTAACACACTCTTCCAGATTCTCAGATAGTTCAGGTTGCCTACTAGTCGTCCATACCACAGTTAATAGTGAAGTTTATTTTAAATGGAGAACATACCAGTGCAGTTCAAAAGGTATGTAGCACTACTGCTTGCAGTACATGGCGATTTACTAGGGCTCAGCATGGGTCCTCGTGGCGGCCCATGATTGGTTTATAATGAAAGTGCAATAGGCGACTACATCCCTGGGTGGAAAATTCTCCAAACTCGTAGCCAGTGAACGAAGAGCTGAATCAATGCGAACACTGGCGATGGTAGGCCATGCATGGCCAGTTCCTATAGCGACGTCAGTCATTGCAAAATCGACACGTCTTCCACTGAATATTGATGCTACATGTAGAACATCAATTGTTTTGTCAGGATACTATAATCAGTTTCGATGTCTGCAACTGTTTTGTAGATCGCACGACGCCAGCGATAAACACGATGCGTGCGACAGCGTAGCATGTTGACGACTGACAGACATCTTACAAGGATCATCACTTATACAGCACAGTGCATGACGTCAGAGACTGATAACGGCCTTAGAGAATTCTTGCGGCAGCGGCGAGGTGTTATCCCGGACGCGTGCTTTAGTCTTTTTAGCAGCATGTGTCCAAGCGAAAGCGGCGCGGAGATAACGCCGTCGGCGGCCGTGTTCGTAGGCTGCACAGCGCAATTCCGTTGATTACGTAATATATGTTTTCACGCAAAAAGGTCAAGCATAGGGTGATGATAAGACTAAAATCACTTTTCTAACAGATCAATGTAATTTACTGACAAAACTGTTCCATCCTGGTTATCGATGTATAGTCAGGAGACTCGGCAGACGCTAGCGTTCTGTATAGTATTATACACAGTACAATCACCAATAAATTCAAGTTCCATTCCAATACTCATACCAGGTAGAAATATTGATACACAGTCATCTTTTGACAATGCTGAGAATACTTCTACATTTGCTGTTAATCTCTTTTTGATCCGGGGGGGGGGGGGGGGGGCAAAGGGGGCAATTCCCCCCCTCATTGGTGCGTGACCGATCTTTTCTTATTGTTAACATTTACATTCATGAGGCAGAACAGCTTATTATGAGCATAAAATGACGTAATTAACAATATAAGATGATTTTCTGAGCACAGTCAAATACCCTATTATAACTTTTCGCAGTCGTATCGTCATTGCTGCGTATAAACACATGCGCGAATTCGATGGCAACATTCTGTCAAATGAAAGCAATTGGTGAACTAATTTCGAAGATTTAAGAGTGGAAACAAATGAACATTAGCATATATATATGTGTGTGTGTGTGTGTGTGTGTGCGCGCGCGCTCGCGTGTAGAGTATTAATGGTTTTATTTGGAATTAATTTTTTGGAAGGGAGGTACCAAAAAATTTGCCCCCTCCCCCAGGACCAAGATCCTGGATCCGCCCCTGGTTTGATTATTTCTATTATTACAATTTACGAAACCAGGGGCCGTTCGTTGTAAAGGGCTAGAGGGGCCTCGCTCCACCCAGAAGTTTGTGATGTACTTTCATTCATTTTACGTCAAACATTCCGTGCATGACATGATTGTGGCATCTTACGACTGACAGAAACTCGACCTAACCAGACCCAGTTCTCACTGTTTCAGACACAGTGTATCATTCTGCACTGACAAACCAGTTTTTCTTTCCCGAACCCACTTACCCAAAGCCTAGGCCAGTAGCAGGTATTCCCTCCACAGTCCTAACATGCAGTCACAGTGACGCAGCCAAGCGGTTTCCCCTTCTGCACCTCGCCCCTCGCTGAAGCATACATGCGGGCCAGCAAACACGGGCCCTGTGGGTGGGTCACCGCATGTGTACCCCTCTTTCCCAGCATCCCAGCCATGCCAAGGAGTCACAGGCTCCTGAAGTTGCAGCACAGCGTAGGGGTAGCTCGAGTGGGTCCAGTGGATAGACCACCTCAGCCATATCCATCTTTTGAAGCACCCCAACGAATCCCACTGTCCCTGCTCTCCTCCCTTTGCCCGCCTACCCACAAGTCACTGCATTTCTCTCCCCCCCCCCCCCCTCCACTCTCCCACCCTCCCGTTACCCCATCGGTCAAAATTACTATTTGATAATATTTTGCCGTGTGAGTGCATAAGAATGATTGAGAGAGTGAATGTGGGACATATGTTGAAATTTACTATTTCATTTTATGTAAAACCTTGCACAAACGAACTGTGGGAAAGTTATGTTAAAACCACGATTCAGGTGATGAAGCCTCTCCCCGATGCTATTCAATCTGTATATTGAGCAAGCAGTAAAGGAAACAAAAGAAAAGTTCGGAGTAGGTATTAAAATCCATGGAGAAGAAATAAAAACTTCGAGGTTCGCCGATGACATTGTAATTCTTTCAGAGACAGCAAAGGACTTGGAACAGCAGTTGAACGGAATGGACAGTGTCTTGAAAGGATGATATAAGATGAACATCAACAAAAGCAAAACGAGGATAATGGAATGCAGTCGAATTAAGTCAGGTGATGTTGAGGTAATTAGATTAGGAAATGAGACACTTAAAGTAGTAAAGGAGTTTTGCTATTTGGGGAGCTAAATAACTGATGATAGTCGAAGTAGACAGGATATATATGTAGACTGGAAATGGCAAGGAAAGCGTTTCTGAAGAAGAGAAATTTGTTAACATCGAGTATTCATTTAAGTGTCAGGAAGTCGTTTCTGAAAGTATTTGTATGGAGTGTAGCCATGTATGGAAGTGAAACATGGACGATAAAAAGTTTAGACAAGAAGACAATAAAACTTTCGAAATGTGGTGCTACAGAAGAATGCTGAATATTAGATGGGTAGATCACATAACTAACGAGGAGGTAATGAATAGAATTGGGGAGAAGAGGAACTTGTGGCACAACTTGACTAGAAGAAGGGATCGGTTGGTAGGACATGTTCTGAGGCATCAAAGGATCACCAATTTAGTACTGGAGGGCAGTGTGGAGGGTAAAAATCGTAGAGGGAGACCAAGAGATGAATACACTAAGCAGATTCAGAAGGATGTAGGCTGCAAGAAGTACTGAGAGATGAAGAAGCTTGCACAGTATAAGGTAGCATGGAGAGTTGCATCAAACCAGTGTCAGGACTGAAGACCACAACAACAGCAACAATGTTGGTGTGTGCTTGCTTTTGTATAAAAGTAGCCAGAAAGGATGTTAGAGGTGGAATAAGTTTATTTAGCAGTTTGAAAAATATTTCCCACTTCGTTGAGTTTTGTTAAACAAAATACAAGAAATTGAAGTTTTGCTGACATTAACTACTACCAAATTAGTGATTGGATAAGGCAAGATTTTCCGCGAGAATGTTCTAGAAAGAACATGTTGATTGGTCGCTCCGATCAACAGCCAATCAGAATTAAGCTGTTCCCACACAAAAAGAGAAGTGGTCAGATAGGAGAATACCTCGAGAAGAGACGCTTGCCAGCCGGTCTACGGATAATACGATGTCAGATCACTCCTTAACAATTCTATGTAAGATGAGGAAATAATGAGATAATCTCGGTTCGAACATGTGACTGAAGTGACTGTAGTTAAGAACATTTTAATGATAGTTTGGGGCTTCTAAATTGAATAGTATGAGACATATTAGCATGGGAACTTTCTGGTAGTAGTAAAAACTCCGTGTGTCGTGTTTCGTGCCCTATACTATACACAATATTTTGGCGAGCACCTCTTACGAAGAAGACCACTGAAACGCCCGACTGTTTAACTCGCGAATAGTTGTGGGTTTGTGACTGGTAGAACATGAAAATTAGTCAGGTCGGACTTACTAAAATTCTGGCTGCTTTTCGAGTGAATACTTGGTAAACAGACAGTGAGCTTTAAATGATAACGTTTTACTGTATTAAATACGGACTTCATAGCTATTTCATGTGTTTCAATATCAATAAAAAACAAGAGTTAATCTAATTTTAAACGTTTTTCTGCAAGTAGACTGAAGATCCGGAACACCCGATTTTTAATCATGAACTTTCAGGAACTGACTTTCAGCTAGAGTTATGCGGTCTCTGTGTGGTAGATATTAGGTGGTAATTTCATCAACGCTGCTTTATACTGCCTAGCACGTATCTGCTACCACAGTGTGAAGGGACATCGGCAAGAATCCTATCGAGGTAGTTGCACTGATCGATAGCGTTAAAAAAACGCAAACGAACGAGCCCGCCCCGCCGCACATGGTTATTGGGACAATAAGTTCTGCACAGACATGTAATTTGCTTCATTACGCTTCACAATGGTCTGATTGTGGACGCTTTTGGAGGTGGCTACATGTTTTACATCTTGTAAGGCTAAAAATTACTTGAAGTTGCTACTTATAAATTGCTATTCACTATTAGTGAGGCGTCTACAAGGTTTATCCACATAAGCTCTCAAACGTTTTATTACTCTATCTGCGTTGGCTTCATTTGTAGGATGAAGTTTTATGTACTTTGACGAACAATCTGTTACTATAAAGATGTAGTTATCCCCATCGAACTGTAGATAAGTGTCCAAAATATCAGCAGCACTTAAATTGTGAAGTCCCTGTCATATTATTGGGTATAACTCATATCATAGATAGCTATTATCTTTAACCTTTTGACTCATCTTACAGGAGTGCAGTATGTTTACTGTTTTCCTTCTTAAGTTCTTAAAGTAATAAAATTTGGTCATGTGTTTAATGCAACTGCAAATAACGAAATGACCATATCCGTTATGGACAAACCATATCAAATCTTCGTCCCCATTTGGGAGTATGGGCAACTTTCAATCAGATGTGGTGTTGTTAGCCTATCATCTGATAATCTTCTGGCCTGCCTGCAGTACCGAATTTTGACGCTAAAGTATTCATCTGTCCTTTTCATTTGGTTTATCCTTAAGGCTAAGTTCCATAACTCGTTATTGGTTAACTTAACTGATAACATAAATGAAGCCAGGTGCCTCAGTATGTTTCATTTTAATCATATTCGAAGGTAATCTAGACAGTGCATCCGGAACTTGATAATAACAACTTTTCATGTAATTTATTTCTATTTGGAATTCTTGTAAAAACAGTGCCCGCCTCATTAGATGTTTATGCAATAGTCTACTTTCCATTATGTCAATGCCCAATGGTTAGTAAGATAATTATTTTTGAGGCTGAAATTAGTGTCGGGACTGCTGTATGCTTTCAACAATACTAGCAACTCCTTCTCTGTTGCTGTATAATTTAAAACATACTTGTTACGGTTTCTTCTTGCAAAAGCGATAGTCTTTCGTTCACCAATTTCAGGATTACATTCTCCTTGAAATAATTCTGCATGACACCATGTACTGAAGTGTCTGTTGCTAAATTAAATGGTCCATACATAACTAGGTGTCTCATTATAGGCGTAAACGCTTCTGCTTCCCCTTTCATTCCATATCCACTTAGACCTGTGTTTTAATGATGATAGCAGTTGAGGATCGTTCATTACCTGGCCCTGCACATATCAGTGATAAAATCCAGCTAGTAAGAGGAACGAATATTATTGTTTTATGTTATGAGTTTCTGGATAATCTTTTAAGGCTATTATCTTTTCTAGATCCAGTTTAATTCCCAAGAAATTCAGTTCCTCCCTGCCAAAACGAGGCTTCACAAACTTAATAGCAATACTCTTCTCACAAAATTTCTGCAGAGTTTTTGTTAATAACATACAAAATTCTCACCATGTTTTGGAAACAAATAAGATGTCATCTACATAAATAATTAGTTCCAGCAATAATTCTTTTCCTAAAGCTTCGTCAAAAGCTCAGATAGATACTGAAACAGAAATATTTAGACCAAAGATAGCACTTAACATTGATATTATTTTCCACCAAACAAGACAGCCACATAATGTTTAGAATTTTCATGAAATTTTACTTGCCAGTGTCCAACTGTCCAATCCTCTGAATTGAAATATTTGGTTTGCTGAAAGCTAGTGAGCAATTCATCAATGCAAATAGATCTGTCTCTTTAGTCTCTATATGCTTATTGAGAGTACATTGGTCTAAAACCAGATGCACTCTGCCTGTAACTTTTTCAAAAATTAACAACATATTGTTGGAAACACTTACGCTGTGTTCAATAACTTGACTTTCTATAGTTTTGTTTATTTCATCTTGTGTCCACAGGTCATAAACTTAAAGGTACAAGATAGGTCCTACAAAGGAAAGGATCATCTTTTTATTTTAAATTAACAAATGTAGTCACCTATTACTCCAGTTTATCACAGAGTACTGATCTATGTTTCCATAGGATACTGCATAATTCTATCTTCTGCTCCTCCCCTAAGAGGACAGATTCATAAGCTTTACTATATATTTCGTTGTTATGAATTTCTATAGTACTTGTAGGTTGTTCCCAGCTCATCAATCTCACACTTGTAATTAAACTATATTGTAGACAAGTGCATTTTGTTTACTCATTACTTGATTCATCTTCAAAGGAGCTATTGCCTGACAATCATCAGTTTTCCAGCACAATAATTCTGTTTCAAAAGCTAAACTAACTTTACAGCCTCGACTAAATAATATTTGTAAATTAGTATTTGGTACTATCAGCAAACTTCGGATAAATTGACAATTTCCTACACTTATAGGTCATGTGTAGTTGCATTATTAACTTACCTTTACTTCCAGTAATTCCAACGATATATACACCTGTAACAGGCAGTATAGCACACAGGTCTATAATTCTCATCATTTCTAATGCTCCTGTGTGATTATGGAAATATCACTGCCTAAGTCAATAAAAAAATCTCCTTTTTTCCATGTAGTTCCTCAAATACTATAGATTTGGTTGACTTTTCTCAGTTTCATCATTTTCGTCTAATAGCCACTATAAACCAGTGTTTTATGGGTAAAGGCTACAAACTTTTCTATATATGGGCCTATGAATGTATTGTCCCAATACATTCCATCTTTTTCAATTAGACTTACACAATAACTTCTTTTTAGTATCCCATTATTGGCCATTGATGTGTTCATAGGTATTACATTACCAGTATTGTTGTTGGCTGTGATTCACACAAAAACTTGCGACTGTGTGTTATTCCTTCTCCAGTCTCACAAATGACTTTCAGCAATGCTTCCGTTACTCACTTGAGATAAAATAGTTTCACTGTTTTTTGCATTTTTTTCGGAAAATGTTTACTTTAGATATTATTATTGCCCTAGCTCTCTCCCTGGACATCTTCATTATGTTCTTTACTTAATGTGTCTAACCCCTCAATGCTCAATGCATGCCAACAAATCACTAATGGTTGTCCATCCTCCAACAAAATTTACTTTTTGTGTAATGCAGTAATATGCATACTAACATCTATGCAAGGCATGCTTTTCCTATTGGGATAATTAAATATTTAGATATAAGTAAATGCCATTCATTGCGTTTCTTATAACTACTCCAAGAATTATGGTAGTATTTCAGATTTAACACTTCTGAAGTAAGTTTCTCCTTCATTCTAGAGGACCAATAGCATTGCTTAAATTCATCCTGAAAATCATCTTAGGATTTAAAGTCCTCCAAATGAGCTGTTCCCCATTTGCTGGCGGTCTCTAAGAAATAACGAAGTGCAAAGTAGATTTTCTTATGATCTACATGCTACTATGGTAATGGTCTTAGAATTACTTGCAGAAAATAAGTAGTACACTTCCCCCAGGCTTAAATTTAGGAAAATACAGGGTGTCCATAAAGTCCCTTTACAACTTCCAAATTTTATTACAACAGCAGTTGTTGAAATACTTTAACAAAATTTCTTTTATTCTAATCATTGTTTACTAAAGTATTTATATATACTCAAATGTTATGTTTCAGATACTCTGTTGATGGATGGAACTGAACCACTATAAAAAGGCAACTCCTCAAGAGAAGGCACAATGTGTGTCCTGATTTTTGGAGACAAAATCGGATGTTCATACTCAGAAAAACTTCAGAACAAAGTATGGAAGAGATCCATCATTGTGCCCGTCAATCTGGGCATGACACAAGAAATTTATGGAGACAGCGACAGTGTTGGATAAAGGGAGGAGCGGGCGACCAAGAACATCTGAGGAAAACATCGATCGCGTTTTAAATGCCTTCACTCATTAACCTATGAAGTCCATCCTCTCTGCTTCCAGACAGTTGCAACTATAGAGTTCAACTGTGCATAAGATCCTCCACAAGAACTTACGGTTGTACGCTTATGAAGTGCAACTGTTACAGACACTTGAGTCAAATGACAAGCCAAAACGGACAGAGTTTGCACTGAACATGCTGGAACGCCTTTTGGAAGATGAAGCATTCCTCAAGCGAGTTTGTTTCAGTAACAAGGCAACTTTTCTTGTATCTGGGACATTAAATAGTTAAACAGACACAGTGTGAGAATCTGGGGATCTGAACACCCTCATGTGACTAGGGAGCTTCACTGGAATAGTCCAAAAGTGAATGTGTGGTGTGGAATCATGTGCAACCGAATTATTGGTCCATTTTTCTTCAATGAGTCATCAATTACTGCAGATGTTTACCAGGACCTTCTGACCGAATATGTAGCACCATAATTGATTTGACTTACAACCAGTTATCATTTTCCAGCAAGATGGTGCACCACCGAATTGGGGACTGCATGTTTGTTGGTTCCTCAATGAAACACTTCCAGGCAGGTGGATTGGCAGGGATGGGCCAATTCCTTGGCCACCGCATTTACCAGACATAATTCCCTTGGACTTTTTTTATAGGGGTATGGAAAAGATATCGTGTATCAAACACAGATATGGGACATTGCTGATTTGAATCAAAGGATTCATAATGCCATTGCCACCATTGATGATGCTATGCTACAGCGAATATGGCAAGAAATCAAGTACCATCTTGATGTGCTTTGTGCAAGTAAAGGCGCCCATATAGAGATCTATTAAACACTGTCAAAAAAACTTTTATAAACACTGATTACAATAAAAGAAATGTTGTTAAAATATTTCAACAACTGCCATTGTAATAAAATTTTGATGTTGTAAAGGGATTTTGCGAACATCCTGTATTTTGATAAACCCATACTACTTCCAAGTTGAATTTACTCTACTGCATCATTTGATAACACAGTATTATTGATACCAGATTTCACATCAAGTACTTTCAGGGTAATTCCTAATGCTTCTCACAACTTCTGTATCAGCTGCTGTTCTATGGTATCACCCAAAGAGCACAATTTGGTCCAACATCCTCTTGTAGCTTCCTTTCAAGTGACTCTTGCAGACACTCCTTCAAGCTAGTCAAAGTGTTTGGGGCTCTAATTACTTCACCACAATATTTACTCTAATCTAGGATGACAACTCAGCTTTGTGTTTCTGAAATTTGATTAAGTACCTTTATATCTTTGATTTACTGTGCAGACTGTTCCTGTGTGTGAGGTATCTTATCATTCACTTCTTTAAACTGTTCCATAAATTTCTTCCTGACTGATTAATATTGCTTTTCTGTTTCAGTTTGTAGCTCCTTAGGTAATTTAGCTACTAAATCGCATGTTCTTTCTAATTCAGTTTGTAGCTCCTTACCTAATTTGGCTAATGTATTTTCTATACTAAAGTATATCTACTTTTGCAGATACCTTTTCTAATGATTGACCATAATTATTAACATTATTTGATAATTTTTCTTTACTGGTTTTAATACTTTTTTAAAAAATTCCTCCTCTTAATTTGAAGTGCTGTAATACTGGTAGTTATCCAATATACATGCTAGACCAGGAAACAACCTGCAAGAAAAAGCTAATTTAATTTTTTGCCTGACATAAAAACCGTAATTTTTAGATTTACTCTTTTCTCAAACCAAATAACTTCCCAATACTAATGCAGTAATTAAAATGTGTTCAGAATTAAGAGATACCAAATAGTAAAAAATTATGAACAAAGAAATTATAAATGAAGAAATAAAAATTTTTAATTCTGTTTTAAAATCGATAATATGGCAAGAATCATGTTTAATTTGTTTTTTACATCTATATATAAATTTTAATCCAACAAGATTCTCTAGTTTACCCCCAAAATATTTATGAGGTTGGTTTGAAAAGTTCTTGGTCTGGAATAGAAAAAAATACTACATAACTGAAACTTCTTATTTTCCAGTGTAGTCTTCTTGTAGATTAATGCACATAGTCCAACGATGTTCCATTGCCTTAATCCCATCTCGAAAATAAGTTTCCTCCAGACTGCAAAATAGTTGTCAACTCTGGCTATCAATTCTTCGTTTTAAGTGAATCTTCATCCCCCAATAAAATTTCAGTTTTGGGAAGAGATGGAAGTCTGAGGGAGACATATCACGTGAATAAGGCTGGTGAGGCAACAATTCATGCCTTAGTTCATGTAATATTGCCATGACGACCGCACATGTGTGTGGGCGAGCGTTGTCTTGATGGAATATGTCTATCTTCCTTGCTAAACCTGGTCTTTTTTCGCATATCTTTTGTTGCAATTTCTCCAGGAGGTTAGCATAGTATTCTCTAGTAATTGTTTGCCCAGATGAGAGATACTCTACCAACAGAATTCCCTTTGCATCCCAGAGCACTGATGGCATGATCTTTCCCACAGAAGGAATTAACTTTACTTTCTTTGATGGCGGAGAATCAAGGTGTTTCTAATGCTTTAATTGTCGTTTTGCCTCAGGTATACTAGTGCACCCAAGTTTCATCTGTGGTCACAAACCAGGGTAAAAATTATTGTTTGTTGCTTCTAAAATGGGCCAAACATTGTTCCAATATGTCCTTTCTCATGTGTTTTTGATTCAGCATCAAAAGATGCGGCACCCATCTTGTAGATAGTTTTTTCATTTCTAATTCTTCAGTTAAAATGCGATATACCCTTTCTCATGACATCTGGCAAGTGTAAGCAATTTCACAAACTTTCAATCATCGATCATCCATGACCATTTTTTGCTTTTTTGCAATGATTTCTGGAGTAGTGACACATCTTGGCAGACCATTGCCTGGATCATCATGTAAGCTCTCCTGACCAAATTTCAATTCATTTGTCCACTTGACAACAGTTGAATATGAAGGAGCAGAGTACCCCAGTATTCTTGAAATCAGTATGAATGTCGTTTGCTTTCATATGTTTCGTTATGTTTTTCATCTTCGCAGATCACTACATGAGAAAAAACAACAACAGAGCCATGTCACTGCTACAGTTCTCTTCCAAGAGCACTGACGTGGCATGTGTTTACAGGGAACAGTCCAATGAATTTCTCATCAACAACTCGTTGCGTTAGGGCTGACCTCTCATGGTGACTTTGAGAACTATTCAAACCACCATTGTAGTGTAACTATCTGGAAGAATAATTTTATATTTATCATTTAGAACTAACATAACTTTCTGCCCAAATTTAGTTATTAAAAGTTCATCTTTTGGAATATTATATTATTTATTATTTTAAATTCCATTAATTTAGTGGGAATTATTATTTTAAACTATTAAGCTTGTTTAATAGCTTTTCAGTGTTATTACTCATGTTTGTTTTTTGTTTCATTTATATATAAAATTATTTAAATTTTTTAAAAATAATAATTGTTATATAGTTTACACTTTTTTTAAACTATGTAGCAATTTTATTTGTATAAAGTCCCTTCAGTCACCATAAAGAGGCCATTTTTAATAAAATTAAAGAAAGTAAATTCATTCTGAAAAAGTGATAAGCCTTGGCCCCTGGAGAAACACTGCGGATTTTTATGTTGGTACTCTCGTTATTTCACCTTTCCCCATCGGTTTTTTTCTGTTGAACATCGCTTTTGGTCTGCGACTTTGGTTGATATGCCCATCCATCTATCTTCTTGTTGGCTGTATCTTGGCATCTGCATCTTGTCACAGACTGAAGAGCTACTGATGGCTGATGTCCTCATCTTTTCCTTAATGGGCTGTGGTGGCAGATGGATAGCAAATACAATGGAATTGGCTGGCCTCTTCAATTGGTATAGAATTCAGCTCTATCCCACAGGACAAAGAAATGGCATTCACAAACCATATACATATTTGGTACTTCAGTGACAAAGTTGATTCAAGAACAGAAATTTCTATATGTGGCATCATTTGTTACCGGTTTCTTGAATCAGATCCAGCAGCTAAAGCCATCCAGGAAACTGGTTGGTAGCGCTGTAGGTCACTCTGGATATCAATAAAAACTTTAGTCAGCCATGAGGCATGTAAGGGATAGGAGGTATGCAATATCTTGTGCCAGCAAGCCTGCTGAATAGATTAATTTTCATTAATTTCTCAGCAAGATATTAATCAATTTTAAAAGTTCAATATGCCAACACAATCTACAAGAAAAGGGTTATCCTAAAAATTATAATTAATAAAACATCATTTAATAAGAAAGCCATTCATGGTTAATTTTCGGTGTTGTACATCATAAGTTAAATCTTTTTTACTGTACACAATTATGTAAGCAAGTGCATAATTATGAATGTTATCATTAAAAGTAGCACACAATTTGATAGTAGTTGCCTGTGTATCTCCTAGATATATTTATAACAAAAATAGAATAATTCTAATAAATTTTAATTATTTACATTAACATTACCATTTAATTATGTGACCTTAAAATCCCAAAAAGCATCATATGCCTCATGGAGGATCTAAATTGCTCATTTCTCCAGGAAAAACTTCATTTCTACTAATCTTTATATAAGTATATTAACATGATCGAATAAAGAAGAATCAGTCAGCTGATTATTTTTTCGACTTGTTTGGAAAACAACAAAAATAAAGTAAGGATTACCAAATTTTGCAGAATTATAGTAATTGGTGATATCTAATTCAAAATTTCTTTTTACATTTAATCTGGCATTCGCATTGGCTTGAAATTCAAAGAAACATATGTGAACTGCTTGATTTTTTTAGTCTTCCTTGATTCAGATCAAGTGAATAGCCTTTTTCATATGTAGTCACAGGAAAACGAATTTCTACTTATTCCACAACAATTTTATCTTCACTAGGAAGCATTCATTTTATTTCAACTCCATCTTGATTATCATCAAACCATTGCTAAATGGCATCGTTTCCATGAGAAACTTAGCTAAAAATTACAGGTAAATCTCCTTCCCACATAACTTCCCTTTAGTCTTAAAATAACTACCAAGCAAATCTAGTGGAAAGGGTACTTTTTATATTCCCATTATTAATGATACGATCTTCAATGGTTAACTCATTGGCTACAGGCAAAGTCAATTGCGTAAGAACAGACAAAGAAATGACAGTGTAATCAATCCTAGACAAAATATTGTTTACTTTCCGACTAGTGATAATATATAAATTCTTTGCCACATCGTTGTCAATCAGTCATTTTATTGGATTTTCCATCTCATATTGGACAAACTGCACAATCAGCTAGAGTAATACTAAAGCTCATGTACAGTTGAGCGTGATTAGGATGAACCAAACCATCACTAATATGAATATTATCTCTGTCTCTTGTGTTGAATCCTATTATTTTTTTGTTCTTTTCTTATATATAAGCTATATACAGGGTGTTACAAAAAGGTACGGCCAAACTTTCAGGAAACATTCCTCACACACAAAGAAAGAAAATATGTTATGTGGACATGTGTCCGGAAACGCTTACTTTCCATGTTAGAGCTCATTTTATTACTTCTCTTCAAATCACATTAATCATGGAATGGAAATACACAGCAACAGAACGTCCCAGCGTGACTTCAAACACTTTGTTACAGGAAATGTTTAAAATGTCCTCCGTTAGCGAGGATACATGCATCCACCCTCCATCGCATGGAGTCCTTGATGTGCTGATGCTGCCCTGGAGAATGGCGTCCACAATAAGAGCACGAAGAGTCTCTACATTTAGTACCGGGGTTGCGTAGACAAGAGCTTCCAAATGCACCCATAAATGAAAGTCAAGAGGGTTGAGGTCAGGAGAGCGTGGAGGCCATGGAATTGGTCCGCCTTTACCAATCCATCGGTCACCGAATCTGTTTGTGAGAAGCGTTCGAACATTTTGACTGAAATGTGCAGGAGCGCCATCGTGCATGAAACACATGTTGTGTCGTACTTGTAAAGGCACATGTTCTAGCAGCACAGATAGAGTATCCTGTATGAAATCATGATAATGTGCTCCATTGGGCGTAGGTGGAAGAACATACTGACGAAACTAAAATGAGCTCTAACATGGAAATTAAGCGTTTCTGGACACATGTCCACATAACATCTTTTCTTTATTTGTGTGTGAGGAATGTTTCCTGAAAGTTTGGCCGTACCTTTTTGTAACACCCTGTATAAACTGAACAGGTTACAGACACTGACAAAAATAAATTAACGAGTTGTTTTGTGGCAAGGGCAATGTTTTGATACATCGTTGAATGTCTGTATGAAACAAAACAAAAGATACACTCTTCAATTTATTAATTTCTTTATCTTCACCCTTTCGTTTCGAGAAGTGGTAGTGTACAGATGTACCCTTCGATCTGCCTGACAACATTGTTAAAAATGTGTATTTCAATTATGCACTAAAAGTGTTATATGAAGTTATGGAAAAGCAAAATTTGTTCACTTCTATCTGTTCATCATTTCACTTGCAGCCGAGATACTGCATCAAGCAGTTTGGAGGAGACAATAAGAATTTACGCTATAGCCAGAGGAATGATCGAGCATTGACATTCTCACATTCAAGATTCTGTGCTGCTTCGAGAGTTCCTGTGCAACGTCTAGAACCACTCGGCCACCGTCTTGAATACCCAATATTTTAGTTGTGAGTGGGAGAATGGAACCCTATTTACTGTGCATCACCTGTCTGTGTGTGCAGGTTTGAATTTAATCGTGAGATACTGTAGTCACAGCGATCGAACGGCATCGACAAGTGTTTGCCAGTCGCGCCATGGAAGCCATAGTGAAAGAACAAGTATTCTGTGCTGTTTTATAACTTTGACTATTGTAGTGGGAAAAAAGAACAGTTGAAATATTCTTAACTGTTATTCGTTTTTGTTGTGTCTCACTGTTTAGGTACAAAACGTGTGGGTCTTTTCAGCTAGTTACTAAATGCAAATGAGTAGAAGACCGAGTTGACAGGAGCTGAAGGAGTCCAGATTGCAATAATATTCGGTACGGCATACTGTTAGAGAGAAGGATTATTATTCAAGAAACACATGGTACAATGCAAATTACTTACCTTCAGTTGTTTGTAGGACTGCAGCTACGGCTATAACTAACACAACATATTCTCAGGGACTAGGCCTGATGGTCCCTCCTCAGAGAATCAATGCGAACAGAACCGGCTGAGGGCTGATTATGAGAGTGCGTCTGCCTAGGTTGAAATCTAGCTCAGAAGTGAACGAGGCACACTCCAGTTCCGTCTAGCTGCACAGCCCACTAGAGTGCACTGTGCTCAGCAGACGATGGGCTGCCAACCTTGTGTTGGGGCGGCGTTGTAGTAGTATCTGTGGCAATGAGTACAGTTTTGGATGTGGAGTGGATAAGACGTGTGTTCAGATTCAGAATGACAATGGACTTGGGTTTTAAGCCAACTTTTTCTTGTACGTAAATCAACTCTGTTTTTAACCTTTGGAAACGCGAGGAGACTTAGTTGATCGTGTTATTTTATGTGGAGAATGAGTTTTGTAAAAGTTTAATGTTCCAATCTACGTCGTGAAGTGAAGCAAAAGAAACTGCGTATGTATGCTTATTTTTATAAGTAGAAACAGTCTTGAGAAATTCCTGTTCCTAGAAATATACTTCAGAGAAGAAGAGAAACGGAGTTTGCAGCAGCAAGCTAACCAGCAAGGAAAGTCGGCTGACAATCTAAAGTAAGTCGTATCGTTAAAGAAGCAAGAGTTGAAACACATACTTCACCACTTTAAGTAGTAAAAAGCGTTAGAACTTGGCGACCTTGACAGGACAGAAGAGTACAGAAATTTTGAGACGAAAACGAGATAAGAAGATATTATGTGTTGCCATAGCAACCGAGTATAACAAGGCGAAAGAACCATTGCGAGAAACTGGACTAAGCCTAAAAATCAAATGTAGAAAACTAGTAAATGCAACTAAAGGGAAGACATAAAAAAGTCATAACGTTAAAAGAAAAGAGAGAAGATCTCGACTATTTAGACTATGAAGAGATATGCCGAGAATAATTCGACTAATAAGATCTGGTATTCAGGGTAGAGAACTCTCATAGACATCGCAAGGACCCAGACGCAAGGACACCTCGAGCACCTGTTCCTGTTCATTGGTGCTGACCTGCTTCCACATCCACTCACCAATGTAGACACAAAAATTTACATCTGACGCCACTGGCACCAGTCGCTGCTCACCGGTGCCGATTCCGCATCCACTCGCCGACACAGCCTAAACTCTACGCCAGGTAAGCCTAAAACAGTAATGTATTGTTTGAGTGTAAGGTTTAATAAACTGTTGAGTTAATTGTATGCATGTAGTTGTTATACTTAGAGTGAATTTTTTAAATGTTCTCTAGATCTAAAGCTCATAAGAATATGGATAATGTGAAACAAATTGAAGAAACTCAAGAACTAGCTATGGCTATGAGAGTCAGTAGAGAAATGCCATACTGGACTGAGTTAGCAAATTTAATAAAAGCACAAAGCGCACCTTCAAATGCTCAAATTGCGACTTTAAGTGAAAAACTAGAAGCCCAGATTTTACAATTAAATGAAATTTTAAATTCTAGATGAAATGCTCAGAATGAAACTCTAAGGAAAGAAACAGGTTTGGTACAATCTAGTTTAAATACTCAAAGTGAAGTTCTAAATGACTGGAGTGAAACCTTGAATAGTCAGGCAACAAATATGGGTTTACTAAAGACTGAATTTGACACACTAAATAGTGAAGTTGAAAATTTGAAAGTTAGATTTAAAGAGCGAACTAACTAGATCTTTGAAGATTCACGTAAATCAGCTGTTCACAGACTTTAGTCAGGAACAGAATGATCAAATCCAGGACTTCATAAAAAAGTTAGAATTTGATATTGAAGATAAATGTAATAATGTGGAATCAGAACTTAGTGGAAAGCTAGGATCATTTGAAAATGTATGAAATGTTAGGATTGATGTTGTAAGACAGAGACTACATACTTTAAAAGGGAGCATCGATAAGAATAACGAATTAATACCAATAACTCAATCGCAAATTACAGGCATGAATACTCAAGTAGATACTGAGGAAAAAAACTTCAGAGAGAAACTAGCGAACTCGGACATTATAAATATAAATACTGTAGGGGAAGAGGTGGAAGAACTTATAGATCAAAAAGTTTCTGAAAAAGTAACAACCAGGAATGTATCTCGTATTTTAGCTTCTGAACTTAGTGATACCAAGAGAGTTATGGATGATCTATAGAGAAAATTCAAACTTGTCCAAGATAAAATAGACAAGAGAATGACACTTACTGACGTGGTATTGACTAGTGAAGTGATGACTGATCTACAATGTGGGGGCCAATTCAGGATTATCCAGGCAATTCCCTCAGTTTACGCTGGATGGGGATGTACACCTGATGAATTTCTTGAAAAGATTTAACCAAGCCTTGCTGAAGAGTTGGGAAGATTCTAAAAAGGTTGAATTTGCTGTGAGTTACCTTCTAGGAGAAGCCTCCGAATGGGGAACTGTAAATATTGAAAACTTTTCCTCTTGGGAAGATTTTCAAGAGACGTTTAAAGAGAAGTATTGGTCTGCAAGTGCCCAGGAAACACTGCTATCATATCTGTGGGACCCAAAATACTACAATATTACTAAGGGAACCATGAGAAAGTATTTCTACTGGCATCTAACACAGGGTAAATACTTAGATTAGCCGATGGATGAAGAAGGGCTAGTGGGAATTTTAATAGGATAATTACCCATTTATGCAAGGAAAGATATATTATGTAATGGTTGGAAAACAGTAGAAGATCTATTGTCCTTTGTGGACACACTGGATGGATTAAATAAGGACTGCAATGAAAGCAAAAGGAACAGTGGTGATAATTTTAAAAAACGTATTTTGTTGACACCGGCCTGCATAGGGAGACACGATCACCACGGTAAAATAAGGGAAATCAGAGCTCATACAGAAAGATATAGGTGTTCGTTCTTTCTGCGTCCTATACAAGATTGGAATAATAGAGAATTGTGACAGTGGTTCGATGTACCCTCTGCCAGGCATTTCAATGTGATTTGCAGAGTATCCAATAGATGTAGATGTAGACGTAGATGAGACCAACCTAGCTAGAGTACACCAGTGAAACAGGAGAGATAGTAACGACAGTAACAGCCACCTTCGAATTTAGGTCCAGTAACTTTGCAGGAATGTGTACCAAATAATATTAGAACACAAAGTGGTAACGTAGTATCTCGATTCGATAACCCACCTGTTAGCGCGATATGGATCCAGGACCAGGGCCCAGGTCATAGACTTACACTAGGAAGATTGGTTCATGATAAATATGTTAATTTCGCGCACAAAACACCTACAAAAGAATGGTTACTGCTAGAAGAGCAAAACTTAGTTATCAGTAATTCACAACTAATAATAGCAAAGACTGTGGAGACTTCTGAAGTTAAAATATTTATAGAGTAAGAGAGTGAAGTATCACTCATATCGAGCGCATTCTTCAACTCACTACAGATTAAATAACACTTACCGTTGTTACCAGTAACTGGAGTTTACATATTTGGTACAACAGGAAGGAAAAGTAAAGTTGTGAAACACGAAACACAAGTGAACTGCAGCAACGGAAATATTTTATTTCGTCAAACATTGTTGATAGTAGAGAATATAAATAGAGATGTATTGTCTATTAGAATTTAGAGTTATCTTAAATTTTGAGGAAAATCTTCTATGTTGTGGAAAAGGGGCAGTAGATACTGGATACCGTTTGTGACAGACAGCTACATTGACAAACAAACAACTGAGTATCAATGTCTTCAGCTAACAGCTATACAACAATTGACACCAGAGATTGATAGTGTAGGTCATTATCACATCGAGCTGACATACAAGACGAAGTAAACGAGTCTATAATATTAACTAGTGAACAAAAACAAGATTTATAGGAAACTCTAATGGAATCAGTATTTTCCGATTGTCCAGAGAGGAAATCAACAAAATGATTGATGAAATTTCCTGGCAGATTAAAACTGTGTGCCACACCAAGACTCGAACTCGGCACCTTTGCCTTTCATGGGCAAGTGCTCTACCAACTGAGCTACCCAAGCACGACTCACGCCCCGTCCTCACAGCTTTACTTCTGCCAGTACCTCATCTCCTACCTCCCAAACTTTACAGAGCAGTTGCCCATGAAAGGCAACGGTCCCGAGTTCGAGTCTCGGTCTGGCACAGAGCGTTACTTCTGCCAGTACCTCGTCTCCTACCTTCCAAACTTTACAGAGCACTTGCCCTCAAAAGGCAAAAGTCCTGAGTTCGAGTCTCAGTCTGCCACACAGTTTTAATCTGCCCAGGAAGTTTCATATCAGCGCACACTCGGCTGCCAAGTGAAAATCTCATTCTGGAAACATCCCCCAGCCTGTGGCTAAGCCATGTCTCAGCAATATCCTTTCTTTCAGTAGTGCTAGTTCTGCAAGTTTCACAGGAGAGCTTCTGTAAAGTTTGGAAGGTAACAGACGAGGTACTGGCAGAAGATGTGAGGACGGGGCGTGAGTCGTGCTTGGGTAGCTCAGTTGATAGAGCACTTGCCTGTGAAAGGCAAAGGTCCTGAGTTCGAGTCTTGGACCGGCACACGGTTTTAATCTGCCAGGAAGTTCCATATCGGTGCACACTCCACTGCAGAGTGAAAATCTCATTCTGAAAATGATTGATAACAATATAATAGAACGTAGCTCCAGCATCATGAATAACCCTTTGGTCGTGGTGAAAAAAAAGCTACAGGTTGAGTACAATTAAAGTTAAACATGGGGACATTGAATAAATATCCTAATTTGAGAAAGCAAGCTTTCTTAGCATGATGGACCTGACTGCGGGGTATCGGCAAATTAGGTTACATCCAGAATTTGATGGTAAATCATATCATTTCAATGTATTGTCATTCGGACTTAATATTTCTGTATCCATATTTATACGTGCACTCGATGAAGCATTATGGAGAGATTTATTGAAAGATTTAATAATATATGTGGATGTATACTTATAATATCAGCTTCTTGGGAAGAACGTTGCCTATCCTTGAGTAACACTCTAAAAAGATTTAAAGAGAAAGGTATTACCCTGCAGCTATCTAAATCATATTTTGCCCATCAAGAGCTTAAGTTTTAGGGGATATTGTAGGGGTGCAAGGAATTAGACCAGATCCTGAATGCATCAATACTATCAAAGAATGTCCAACCCGAGAAATGTAAGACAGTTGAAGGGATTCATAGGAATGGCCGAATACTATCGACACTACATACAAGGTCAAGAACTGAATGACCCGAAAATTTTACATTTATTTAAGAAAGGGAATACCGTGGTTTTGGGATCAAAAGGCAAGTGATGTGTTTGAAAACGTAAAAACAGGACTTGTTGAATCACCCATATTACATCATCCGGTTATGGGTGAACCATTTAAAATTTCAACAGATGCATCTGATTATGGTATTGCTGCCGAACTTTTCCAAGGAGAATGGGATCTAAATAATGTAGAACGCTGAACCATAACTTTTGCTAGCCATAGCCTAAATAAGCATGAACTGAATTGCATGGCTACTGAAAAAGAACTATTAGCAGTTGTATAGAATATCCAATAACTTGAAACACTAGTCACGGGGGTCAGAAGTCCATGTTTATACAGATCATCAAGCTCTTTCCTTTCTAATGAATAGTCGATTGTTGCACAGTAGATTAATGCGATGGATATTTTTCCTGCAGGAATATGATATTAGGATACAATATGTACAAGGGTCTGAGAATATTGTACCAAATGCTTTGTCTAGTTTACCCATAGGAATGGAAGAATTAAAATGTACAGAAGGAATCGGCGTTATTTTTGCAATTAATTATATGTCAGTAGAAATCCGAACATCAGGGTACAGGAGATGGCTCAAAGAATAACAGAGAACATCCATCATGATTCCTATTTTACAGAAATGTTTGCTATGTGTATTAGGAATTCCTTACCTCTTAATTAAGTAGGAAAATGGGAAATTATAGGTCATAATTTGTTTTCGAGAGACAGCATGACATCAGAACGTTGGCACTTATGCATACCTAAGGTAATGAAAGATGCAATTGTGTGGTATGTTCATACAGCATATGACTAAGTTTTACTAATTTAAGGAGCTATGGCATAAAGTAGCATACTTAATAAGGACCTGTGAAATCTATCAGAAAGTGAAAGAGGATAATACTAATGTTAAATAAAAAAATATATCCGATTATTCCTAAGTTGTTACACGATCTCACAGCAGCAGATTTTTTTGAGCGAATTCCGAAAGGAAAGGTAGGAGTGTCACACATTTTGGTCATCATTGAGTGCTGGTCAGAATATGCTAACCTATGTCCCATCAAAAAAGCAAATACACTGTTTAAAACAATACTTTCTGGAGGTAGGTACACCAAAATGGTTTCTCACTGATAATGGTCCACAATTTGGGAGTAACGAATTTAAAGAATTTCTACCATGGGAATCTATTCGTCAAGTGTAAATATCCAGCTATAACCCGTCCTCGAATCTGTGTAAACGTAATGAAGGATATTGGAAAACTATGCCGTACTTACTTCTATGAAAAACATACTTCATGGGCAACGAAAATTAAAGATTTTGAACTTATTCTAGATCAATTGCCACAATTGCCGACTGGGATAACACCATTAGAATTAATAGGTAAATCCTTTGTAGGAGAACCCCTCATTAAATGTTTTAGTTGGCCTGAACAACCAAGTGCCAATTGCGAAATGAACCAGGAAATAGTTTTTAAAATTTAGTTGAAAAGGCCCAACAAGGGGTGAATAAGCATAATGAGAAAACTGTAGAATCTCAGTACAGGGTCGATGACCTAGTTCTTGTAAAACAACATCTTCAAAGCTCTGCCCTGAAGAACGAGACACATATGTTTTTCCAAACATATCAAGGACCATACTGGGTACAGACAGTAATCCACCCTAAGACATTATTTTTAGTAGATCCTACAACTGAATCGTATAAAGGGAAGTACAATATGAAAGATTTAAAGTTGTATATTTCCCAGGGGCGTTAACATTCTGAGTTAACAAGCGGAATGATGACCATCGGATTCCGAGATGTTTTTGGTGTTACTTCCAAAACAGTTTTCCCACACAGAATTCCCTTCAAATCTTAAACTATTCTGTCATCTGTTCCTAAAATCTTAAACTATCCTATGATCTTATTAACTAGAAAACTGGATATGACTACAACTTAGGAGAATCGCAGAATAAGAAAGAAAGTGATCTCTAGGTGTGAAATAAAATGAGTAGAATATAATAATAGTGTAAAGTGTAATATGATGGTACTATTTAAACAGAGTGATATCTGGACAACATAAACTGAATGGGATATTATGTTTCTGGAAAAATATAACATCAGGTGAATATTTGAACAACTTTTATACTGTAGTGTATAGATTTTCTATTTTGTGTAGAATATTTTATACCTTTTATGAGATGTGATGTAAATGGGAGGGTCTGTATCGGTTTTGGAAAGGGGTGGGGATTGTGGATAAAAGCATGGTTTACGAGAACATATGAATCATGACTAACACAAAACACACACCACACCTTTCTAACAGCCCTCACAAACAAATATGCTTAATTCTTCACCATTTGCCACTTCCATAGGGTTGCTAAGATTTCCTTCAGGGACCTTAACAGTGAAGGTGGGAATGTCCATTCTGTAGGAGGTGATTTCACACCAAACCTCCTCTGGCGTCTGACTTTAGTACATGCAACTCTGCAGGAGAGACGCTCAGTAGCTCGGTATGGGCTTTTGTTAAAGTTTCGAGAACATACCTTCACCAAAGAGTCAAGCAGTATAATGCTCCCTCCTACGTATATCTCGCGAAGTGACCATGAGGATAAAATCAGAGAGATTAGAGCCCACACAGAAGCATACCGACAATCCTTCTTTCCACGAACAATACGAGACTGGAATAGAAGGGAGAACCTATAGAGGTACTCAGGGTACCCTCCGCCACACACTATCAGGTGGCTTGCGGAGTATGGATGTAGATGTAGATCCTTGGGAAGGGGAGTGGCAAGGGTTTCCTATCTTTGGAGCTGACTTTTTTCTCTTGTTCAATATTACCAGCCATATCTATTTTTTTCCTTTCTTACTTCTCATTTGAGGACCTATATATTTTCCCTCTTTCCATATTCAACTACTTTTATTGCAGAAGCCCTTCCTTGTTTCTGTGGTTTCCAATAACCTACATCTTATCTTCAGACAAGATGGTTAAAGAATCAGACTACACAAACCCACATCAGCATACACAGAAAAATACACTAAAACACAAACATTGAAATTACAGATTAGAAACCTGATGCAATGTGAGAACCATCAGGTGTGCTACGGGGAAATAATATGTGTACATAATGAAATATATATAGAAACTATCACATATACATATATAAGTATAAAAACTGTAGTGTTTCCGAGTATACATAAGAATGAGGCATGAGTAATGAAAGAGAGGATAAGCCAAAGAGGCATTAATTGTGATAGTAATTAAAAAATGTTAGTCTAACAAATATTCTGACGAATTGTAGGATAGTGAGGCTCGTGTAGCCTAAGTCAACATATTATCTACTAAATAGTACATCCAGACATAGTATCTATCACAGGTATAAAAGTTGAAAGGTAGAGGAGGACTCTAGGGATTAGCTGAACTATTAAGAAGTAAATGCGAAGTGTAGAAGAGATTTTTTATGTTTACAAGAAAATATTTAATTATAGTATACATATGAATGTATACTAGGGTAATGAACCATGAGGCCTACTCAGACAAGATGGGGGGGGGGCATACCCAGCATTTACTAAATATATAGGGCAAGTGTACCTAATGCAGATAGGACGACCTGTGGCCTGAAAAATAGGAATGTTGTGTAAAGGGGCGTACCTACCAGAACAGGAAGAGGAAGTGCACTCATATGGTCAACCCACAGCCAAGGTATAGGTATAGGGGAAAAGGACAGTATCATGACAGAAGCCACACATTTTATAGGGATTATTGTAAGTTTGAATTCTATACACAGTGAGCATTATTACGTTTTATGTAAGTTTACAAGTGTCCAAATGAACATTTTCATGGTACCCAGAGTTCCTCCAAACTACATAAAATATTGAAAATAGTATATACTTGGAGAAATATCGATATTTCAGTTTTGAGTCGGAGAAAGGAACACTATTTACTGTGCATCACCTGTCTGTGTGTAAGTGTTCGCTGGTCGCGCCATGGAAGCTGTAGTGAAAGAATAAGGAGTGTTTATGTATTCTGTGCTGTTTTATAACTTCGACTATTGCAGCGAAACAAAGAACATTTGAGATATTATTAATTAATGCTCGTCTTGGACTTGGAGAGGATAAGACGTGTATTCAGATTCAGGATGAAGGTGGACTTTATTTTTAAGCCAACTTTCTCTTATGTGTAGATGAACTTTGTTTCTAACCTTTGGATACTCGAGGAGACTTACTTGACAGTGTTTTCTTATGCTGAGAATGAGATATGTAAAAGTTTGATGTTTAAATATACATCGTTAAGTGAAGAAAAGAAAACTGAGTATGTCTGCTTATTTTTACAAGTAGAAAGAGTCTTGAGAAATTCCTGTTCCTAGCAAATATTCTCCGGAAGAGAAAAGCAGGTTGCAGCAGGAAGCTAACCAGCAAAGAAAGTCAGCTGACTATCTCAAGTAAGTCATATCGTTAAAGAAGCGGAGTTTACACACGTACTTCACCACTTTAAGTAGTACAAAGTGCTAGAATTAAACCACAATAGAATTAATGTGAAAACATATATAATACAAGTATTGTTTATTGACTTTGATTGTATTTATATATGAGGTGAGTTGATACTGGCTTCAGTTAAAGTTCACCCAGGATTGTGTACAGATTCATAAATTACCTTCAAATTTCTTTCAGTTATTCTTTCCAATAAATTTTTCAAATTATTAATCAACTTCAATTATTAATCAATTTCCATCCTCCTCCCCATATCACTACTCAATGGCGACCTTTTAAAGAACGGCGCCAAGCGAAATATGAAAAAAATTCAATTGTTAAGATAAAAAAAATTTTGAGATTATTTTTGAAATTATTCATATTTTGTTGAAAGAAACTAGTGAAGCTTTCATTGTATTTGTTACATGTCTGTGAGATTGGAAATGACAAAAACATTGAAGAAGCAAATTAAAATTAAATTCTGCCTACAAACAAGATGAGCTGGGAATGTTGATTTCAGCAGTAAAGGTAGGAAGCTGCAAAACTGTATGCTCACAGGGCTACACTTGGTGCCTTTTCTCTGGCAGTAGATAATATGATTTCGTTCCAATTAATATCCTTTATGTAAAGTGCATTTCTACAGAAAAGACGAAAATGTGTATTGTGTCATCGATAATGTTCAAGATAAGTCACTCAGATTCTGTAAGCTGTGTCACATAATAAAATCTGGTTCATTACCGAATAAGCAGCTAAACCTACTATTGTTGAAAAGTACAAATACAGACAAAATCTCATTTTTGAAAAAATTTTATTCATAATTTTGTTAAAAAACTATTCACAATGGACTCAAAGGAACTGGCCAATGTTGAAAAGTCATTACAAAATGCAATATGCCAAGATGTTGGGGTCCGAGCTTGGCAACAGTTGAAGGTAATGCGCCAACTCGTGAACTGACCAATGGCAGCCTAAACAAAGAAGTTGGCATCCCACTATCAATAAATGATGACACTGATAATATAACTAATCATGATGTCACTTTCATGACGTACGATGAGACAATTTCTCAGTTCTCACTGGGAAACTTGTTTCAAATAGTGAGACTGAAGGGCGCGACAGCGAAAATTCTTTTGAGTACTGGCTCACGAAATCGTGAAAGACAGAGCAGGAAACACTTCTTAAAACAATGTAAATACTAGACTCATCATTTGACGCAACTCATGCAACAAATAATACTACCATTTACAAAACAGCAGTAATTTCAGGAAAGTCTAACACAACTTAAGGGTATGAGACAGCAGTTCACAAATCATCAGGAAAATATAGGACAGCAGTTTACACAGCAAAATCAGGCATTTAACGATTTCAAGTATAGTATTAGTCAACAGTTCAGTGAGGTGAGCAAAACAATATGCACTGAATTATCTGACGAACTACCGACATATCCCGCAATATAAATACGTTAACGGTAAGAGTATGATTTCTAGACGATAAACAGAAACAACTAACAGGTGAGTTACAAAACTTCAGTGAAGCATACTCCCAAACTCAGGAGAAGCAATACCAAGTGTGTGCGTCGGTAAAAGAAGTGATGAATGCAGTGAGCAAGCTGCAAGATTTGTGCAAAAACTTGCCTACAGAAGTACAAAAGTTAAATCTACCAGTGGATAGTTAAGTTTAGAGTCAAAATTTGCCAAAATACAGACAGATAAGACAAGTGCAGATGTAACTGAAAATGCTGAAGCCAGGATATATGAAGAAGGACCTGTACAACTCAGATAGCGCACATAGATTTACGTACCAACAAGTGAACAACGTATTCGTAATACAACACAGTTGGCAACCTTATCCCACACATACATATTGTATCGGCAATGGCAGAAGCCTTAAATTCAAGGGTGGATATAAAAGCAATTGGCACAAATTTAACAAAACAACTATAATGGGCAAGTAGAGTATGGCCAGCGTGTACAATATGTGCACACACAAGCTACCAGCAATAATCAGTCAATCGCTTGGCAAACTCAAAGCCTTACCAGACAGCCGAATAATTCACAGACAGAGGAATTCGACCAACAAAGTAACGCACATACGCCGAAGAACAAGCAAAGGCAAAGAGAAATTCAGAAGAGAGCCTCACAGGATACTAATTGGCGTAATCAGACACCAACAGTTCATATAGTAGAAGTTAAGCCCAACCCAAGGACCGATGCCACTGGGACGTCGGAAAACTTGAACCGGTCATGGTAAGCCCCCATTCTGGGACCTGGGAGGAGAGTGGGGGCACAGCTAGATCGACACTTCCTTTACCAGGTACGATCAAGGTAGTGATGTGAATGACGATCTGTATCGAAGTAATGAGAATACACAAGAAAACTTGACAGAGGCCAAAATACAAGCTACTATTAAAGCCAAAATATTTGACTTCGATGTGCACTTTGTGCCTGACGCAGGTACTATGACTAATTTGATGTCATAGTGATTCTTTCAAGAACTGAAGCAATGTGGTTGTATACCCATACTGCTAGTGTAAAACTGCAAGGTATAAACTGGGACTGGTCAGAAATCGAAATGATTCAAAATACAAACCTTAATTCCTGTCCAATTAGGACAGTTTTTTGTATGAAGCAATTTTTTGATAGTAGAGAAATTAACAGTTGATTGTTTAATCGGTAGGTATACATCTAGGGCATACCAGGTACAAATTGATATAGACAAGGATCAATGTCATTTCACTGTAAGTAACCAATTATTTGCAATAGACCTAATCAGGGGAAGTACTGATACATGTAAAACTAAAGTTACTCATAACTTTGAGATTCAATTGGTAAATCCAATAGTAATGTTTGTCAACAAATTCCATTACGAACAGTTGGCAGCATAAGAGGTTAATGTCAACACAATAAATAGAAATGTAAGTGAATGAAAGTGCTTGTGTCAAGAATAGCAAGCAAAACTTAGGGAACTGATATTTGCTTATGTACTTGTATTTGAAAAAAACAGGTATCATTAATGATTTCATGTGCAAAATGGAAGCACATCCTCAAGAAACTTTTTTGTTCTACTTCATACCTTAAATCATGGACAAAGAGGGAAGCAGTAAGGAAAGAGATTAACAGGATGCTTTCCCCTCACTGTAGTCCAGTTTTGCCCATGAGTAAGCCAGATTACAAGGGGCATTCACTCCTCGACACACGTAACATTAATAAGATTATTGTACCAGTTCGAACACGTGCAGACATTTAGAGGAGCAGCTTACGAAATTCCATGACGTTGAATTTCTTACTATAATCGATCTCCATTACTCATATTGGCAAATAAAACTATATGAAGAAAGTCGCAAGTATACCACATTTGTGTATGGCGGGGAGGAGCTTCGAATTTCAAGTAACACGCGATCTAGTGTTATGTAAGTGCAGGTGTATTTCTCTTTGCTCCAGACAAAGTGCTAGGGTCTGAACTTTTGAGTAAGGTAACAGTAGCCTACACGGCTAGCCATGTGGTCAAATGTGCTGCTTCCTGAGCAGGAAGTCATGCCATTCCTAGGTACGAATCCACCCGGCAGATTAGTGTCGAGGCCTGGTGTGCCGGCCAGCCTGTGTATGGTTTTTAAGGCAGTTTTCCATCTACCTTGGTGAATGCAGGCTGGTTCCCCTTATTCTGCCTCAGTTACACTATCGACATAGTGCTGCACAAACACTGTCTCCATGTAAACGTACACAATAATTGTTCTACCACAGAGGCATTTGGGGTTACACTCGTCTGGTATGAAACGTTCCTGGGGGGTCCACTGGGGGCAGAACTGCACAATAACCCTGGGTTCGGTGTGGGGTGGCAGTGAGATGGGTGTACTGCTGTGGCCTGTTGTGAGGATGTGAACCACAGAGGTCTATGGCGGGACAAAGCCTCTCCATCGTTTCTAGGTCCCTGGTTTAATACACAATACACACAATACACAAGGTAAGAGTACACTTGGACGACCTTTTAGTCATCACACCCACGTGGGTAGAACTCTTAAGATTAATTGAGCAGCTTTTCTGAACATGGAGTAACAGTAAATCTCAAGAAATCTAATTTCGGACAAGAAAAGTAAAATTTTTAGGATACAAATTTTCTTCAGAAGTCATGGTGCCAGACCCTAAAAACCTTTATGCCACTTGAAACAGTCCTATTCCTCAAAACAAGAGGCAATTAAAGACATTCCTAGGCCTAGCCTCATTTTTCAAGAAATTCATCCTCAACCAACTTATGAACAGTGATGCTATACTCAATCTTCTCCAGAAAAACAGGCCTTGGTTGTGGGGCAAGATTTTGAGAAAATAAAGTAAGACATATTAAATGCTACTGTTTTATCTCAACCAACCACAAAGAAGGATTTTTGTTTATACACCGACAGTGTCTACTCGAGGTCTTAGTGATCGCTTTTCCCAAATGGTAGAAGAGGGAGAGCTCATCCCTAAAGTAATTAGCTTCGTCAGCTGCTCCTTAGACAAAGCTGAACATTCATAATCAGTTATGGAGTTGGAGAGTTTGGCTGTAATTTGGTCCTTTGAAGAGTTTGAATATTTCCTTTGGGGTAAACACACAAAAGTATACTGTGACCCTCAGTCCTTATCGTTTTTGTTATCCTGTATATTGCTACACTGACGGATAGGCAGGTGGTGTATGCATCTTCAAGAATTCGATTTTGAAATAGTGTACATAAAAGGATACCAGAGCATAATAGCTGATGCTCTTTCTTGATTACCACAAGGCTTAGAGGAATTTAACCATCTTGTAGAGCAGGAATGTGAAATAAGGGCTATGTTAATGGAAGACAAAACACTCCAACCATACTATGTCCACATGTGTAAACACTTGGAGCAGTTACAGTAGGAGAGACACTCTGGAGTAAGGTTAGAGTGAAATTTATGGAGAATGGCAATGAAAAGTTAAAAAGGTCTTTCACTATTCACATAGGTGTTCTGTTCCATAGGAATCATCCCAAACAAGAACAGTGTTACATGTGTTTGCCACAGGAATATGTAGATGATTTTATCTTATACACACACAATACTTGGGACCATGTCTGACACAGTAGCTGAGTGCTCAGGACAACAGAATGTCAATACTTAGGGCCTGGGTTCGATTGCTGGCTGGGTTGTAGATTTTCTCTCATCCGGAACTAGATGTTCTATTGTCCTAATCATCATCATTTCATCCAAGTGGCGTCAAATCGAAAGATTAACACCTGGCGAATGGTCTATCTGATGGGAGGACCTCATCACACAACATTTACATTTACTTGGGGCCGTTATTGCACTGCAAAATGCACTGACAAAATAGGTAAGTATTGCTATTTCCCCAACGTTAGACGAACAGTACTACAGGTGGTAAGAAAGTGTATTGACTCCCAGATAGCAAAACATTCTAACATCTCCAAACAGATTGAACTACATCCCATTGTGACTAAAAAAACTCTAGAAAAGGTATCGTTGATGTGCCTGGACCCTACCCCAAAGGTAAAGGGAGAGTGGAGTATATAGTAGATCTATATTTCTGGATGAATGATGTCAGAGATTTAATCGACAGAACAGCACTAATTCAGATAGAAAAATTTGCTAGAAATAAAAATTACCACAATCAAAAAGTCAACTATCAGGTATGTTTACGAATAAATTTAGTGACTTTCCTACCAAGAATCCAAAAGGAATATCTTATCTTCTTAGATTTTTGAATAATTTGTCACAAATTTTAGAAAAATGAACAATATGGAAGAGGATCAGTTAATACTTTAATTAATGAATTACCTTTGGAAATGTATCTTCCTAGGTATAGTTATTGTGGTCCAAGAACAAACTTAGAAGAAAATTAGCTATAGGCAGACAAGGAATAAATCCACTAGATGAAGCTTGCAAAAACCATGATAGTACATACAGAGATATAAAGATTTAGAGAAAAGGCAGGTAACAGAAAAAGAAATTCGACTAACTGCAAAAGAAAAAAATTGAAACTTCTGATGCATCACTTGGAGAAAAATTAGCTGCTACAGCAGTTAGTAATATAACATGTTGTTGTTGTGGTCTTCAGTCCTGAGACTGGTTTGATGCAGCTCTCCATGCTACTCTATCCTGTGCAAGCTTCTTCATCTCCCAGTACCTACTGCAACCTACATCCTTCTGAATCTGCTTGGTGTATTCATCTCTTGGTCTCCCTCTACGATTTTTACCCTCCATGCTGCCCTCCAATACTAAATTGGTGATCCCTTGATGCCTCAGAACATGTCCTACCAACCGATCCCTTCTTCTGGTCAAGTTGTGCCACAAACTTCTCTTCTCCCCAATCCTATTCAATACCTCCTCATTAGTTATGTGATCTACCCATCTAACCTTCAGCATTCTTCTGTAGCACCACATTTCGAAAGCTTCTGTTCTCTTCTTGTCCAAACTATTTATCGTCCATGTTTCACTTCCACACATGGCTACACTCCATACAAATACTTTCAGAAATGACTTCCTGACACTTAAAACATATGGAAAGAAAAATTAGGTATGGGCTTGGATCTTGATGATAATGGTTGAGGTCTATAAAAATATTAAACTTTATAAAATGTTTTATCTATATAAATGAATAACTTCAGCATTGATCATACTTTGCTACCTAGTGGTACCACTAAGCCAAACCAATTAAAATGAAACTCAGTAATGAACAATTAAGTAGTATTAATAATTTTTAACTGCTGCACAAAAAGAAAGACAGATAAGAAGACAGGTGAAAATTTGCTTACAGCATTAGGTATACCTGTTGTGAAAAAGATTATCTAATATCTAACAAAAACGAAAGAAAGTTCAGGACTAACAAAACAAGAAAGAGAACTTCTTGCATTACTTCCTGCAAACCTACCATATTTAGCTACTCTTGGTTCATTAGTAGGTGGAGTGGTTGGTAGTGAAAAAGCAGTAACAGACACAAAAAAAAGATTATAAGAATTATAACAACAAAGAGGTATAATTTAGCAATGGAGAAGAAAACTTTGGCTGGTGTTAGAGTGAAGACAAAAAAAATTCCAAAAACTAATTTATATGCATCCTGATGCATTAAGTAATTTTGATATAGGAAATCGTGCTGAAGAAGTGAAAATCAGATATCTTTGTGGTTTTTTTTTAATCGATGAACTACCTACTCATCCGAGAAAATATGAATCCTGAATAGTAAATTTTGCTATATCTCACTATGTAGGCAGTCATTGGATATATTATAAAACTAACATTAAAAAGTTTGCGTTCGACGCATTTGGAGGAAATATTCCCAAAGAATTGGTGAAATATCTTGTCTCAAGTGAGCTGTTACAATGGGTAACGAATTCGAGGATTTAATGAAGTTATACATGGTCATTGTGTCTATTTATGCTAAGGCTATTGTCATATATTTATTCGTTTGACACTATTTTGAATATAATAAATGGACGATAGGGCGTGCCCTAAAAGCCACAAAATCAATTACAACATTTAGAAATAATAAAATGGACTTTAGACACATTTGATCCAAAAATAGAAAATGTGATAAAACAGTGTCAGGAAGAATTAATTAAAATTTTTCAAAAGATCATAAGTTATATTGCTTTTAAAGGTATGTTACGGCTTCTGCACCACTTGTTAGCAGCAGACACAGTGGCTGCGCCAAAGACTGAGACAGCACGGAGTTTTACAATTATTTATTGAACTTTCTTTACAATTTTTCCCTCGTCATCGCTGTCCAGCCCTGCGGATCCCTTCGCCTGGCTGCTGCTGTGTAGATTTTCTGACAATGCACTCCACTATTTATATCCGGCAGGAGGACGTTTTTTACCCTGGGTGGTAGCTTTTTGTTATTACTCCCATAGTATATTGCAGCGTAACTTAGCATGCTGTCCTCACTTAACCTTATTCAGCACTCTCCAGGCTTCGCTCGGCGCTTCATCTGTGTGCATCATACGTCAGCCTGTTGGTAGACTGCTGCCATGAGCCAGGCTATCTGAGTGTGCTTACTTCGCAACGCCTCGGTCCCCAGCGTGCCTCTGTTTTGCCATTCTCCACTGCGTGAAGCACCGCTTACTACATGTGGCCGCAACACTGCCTCCGCCTAAAAATTAATTTCGTCTCCGAATTTACCCTACATGTTAACTCTAGTTCTAACCTACATTCTACTTCTCCCCTATATACATCCAGGTTGAACTGACTCATGCCCTACTGTTAATCCATTCCATAGTAATCTCATGGAGCGGTCTTGCATTATCATGCTGAATCTTCCGTTTTAATAAGACATATACCACACTGATAAATACAATCATCACGGTAATAGTACTGGTTGAAATACCAATGGTCACTATGTCATGTTTCCGCCTGGTATCATACTCTTCCACATGCCCTAATAATTGCTGCATAGAAATTTGACCTTTCTCCGAATCTACTAGTTTATCTATCGTTTGCAATAGTGTAGCATCCAAGGTGTTGTTAATATACATCAAATTTCCTCCTGGAGCGATGCTGAATGACGCATCTGGCCAGTACAACGTCAGATGAGTATCTGTAACCTTGGTGACTCCCGTGACTGTGGCTGGTAAGCTGAAACGATCCCCTACTATTTCACAATTTGTCCCGTTGATTAGCAGACCACTGTCCTGTAGTTCCATCTCTGTGTTTGCTGTCCAATTCCCATTGTCATAACACTTGGCTGACATCATCTCCATAGCGAATACTGAATACAACCAATGCCTCCCAACCTACTGAAAATGTGGTGTAGGCTTCACTATTATTCACCCACACTGCAAAGCTCTTGCTTATGCCCTAAATAACTTGATCTCACACGACCCCTTGCCCATGAAAACAACCTGTGATGGATAAATGGAAACTGACTCCGTTAGACATCTACTAAACTCTAAACTCGACATAGTAGCTTGAATATCCCCCTCCTTAGAAGTTAATAAAACCTCCTGTGTCCTGAACAGTACGCCCCTCCCCATGCACTCCCATCTGACCGGATAAGGATGCACTGTGTAACAGTGATGCTATCTCCCCACACTAGTTACTGGAAATCTAATCTCTATATACATCTTAACTAGATCTGTTGTTACCTTAATCCTAGACATATGATAAAAAAGTGACATACTCACTTCAATCATCAGCTCTACATGCTCTACCCCCTCTGGAAACTCTCCCTCTCCCTGCTTCAGACTCCGGCTGAATTTTTCTGGTGACATCAATGTCACACTCACCTGCCCGTGCATTGTGTGATGTACTGCCTCTTGCAATTCATCCATCCTCACTCGCGTATCACCAATGCTGTTAACCAGTTACTCCAGCAATTTAGCCATTTCCAGCTTCCTTTCCACTATATCTAAAGGCGTTTGTACCTGTTCCAGATCTGTATTCAATAATTTCTATGTTTGTTCTATATATGCTCGTAACCCTGGAGCCATCCCACGAACCATGCATGTCACATTCAACAACTCTGTACCTAATCCCCATATCTCTGTTGTGTGTATATCCACTAACTTCCCTATGATTTCCTCCCTGTCGCGAATAACTGTTAAAGAATTGTTCAAACTCTCAATATCGTTTCTATACGCTGTTCCAAAAATTGTTTTCAGCAGCTTCCCACTTGCATTCAACCAACCCCTCTTTATTCTCTTTCTCCTCCCTGGAATCATGCTCACGACTTGCCGCAGTTATTTCCTTGTTTTCTTACATGGCCTATCCTAAGCCTCGCACTCTTCTTACACATCCTGTAATATTCCGTTCCTAGATGCAACGTAACCGTTTCCACACTCGATACCACTTCCTGTAGCTGTCGCATCTCGTTCCTTACCTGCAGGATGTTGAGTGCCAGCCGAAGCGTCCATTCGTAACTTGTGAGGACCACATCCGGTTGTTTCCTGAACAACACCCCACTTCGCAATGGCATTACTGTAGCTGGTCAGCTTGTGTCAGCTGCCAGAGGACTATGCCCCATACTATCCACATGTACTCCATCGTGCATCACCTATGGAATGGAGAGAGAAGGAAAAACTCCCATCACTACCCCTTAATACCAATAAAATAACCCTTGTCCGTGCGCAAAAATAAAACACACATGATAATTACTGCTAACTACACATACTTCGAACGCAACTTATACTTAATACTCGATTTACTGCCTGCTTCTGGCGCTTCTTTTCGATTTGTGCCAGAAGGAGAAGTAGATATACATGGATCTACTACCCCATGGAATGGGTTAACTCTACTAACGTGAACCACCGTTGTCTTGGTAGGCAATTGTAATTTTACATTGACAGGTACGGTCCCTGGTACAGTCCCTGGAACTTGTTTGTGAACTTCTTGGTTCTTCCATTTGGAACATACGGATTAGCTAGTAGCACCCATTAGCCTACTCTGTACTACAGCAACTTCCTCGCTGTAGCTCCCATCCGTTGTTGTCGTTCCAAAGCTTTCGTGTTAGCTCATCTAACTCTCTGCCATACTTCCCTAACGGTTTCCGCAAATTGCCTTACATGCTCGCCCTCCGCTCCCAGCCTTGGAAGAAGCATGTCAAAAGGTGATGGCGTCTTCCCCCCATACACGACTTCGTACGGCGACAATCCTGTCGATGTACGTGCTTTACTATTATATGTACTGGTTACGAATTTCAATTACACATCCAAGTTGGTGTGTTGACTATTTACTTAGTGACTCAACATCATGGCTATCATGCGATGCACTCTCTCCGTTCGTCTGTTTGCTTGCGGATGGAAGGGGCTAGTCCGTAGATTCTTTACATTCAGTAACTTACACTGTTGCTTCATCAGATCAGACGTGAAATTAGTACCTTGATCCGAGATTAAGGACTGATGTATCCCATACCTGAGTAACGAATTATTAACAAAAGCTTGTGCACCGTACTTGCTTTCTGATCTGGTAATATGACCATGACTAAATACCTAGAAAAGTAGTCAATCACTGTTAACACATACTTATTCCCTGCTGCACTCCTATTAAATGGGCCTAATACATCAATTACTATTTGTTGGAAAGGTCTGTCTTCCTCTGGTAATCTTCGAAGCTGAATCTTTTGATGGCTCAAGTCCACACGCTGTGCGCAAGGCACACAATTCCTGACGTTCTCGTCCACGTCTTGACGTAGTGTCCTCCACCAAAACTTCTCCGATATCCACCTATCCATAGCTCTTCTCCCGCCATGTCCTGAAAGAAAATGGTCATGTACCTGTTGCAAAACTTCAGATCTTAACGCTGCGGATACGATGACGCGCGGGCCGCATTTCATCGACCTGCAAAGTAACCTGTCCTGCACTAGGAACTGCGGTTGCTTTCTGAACAATTGGCAGTCACTATCCACAGCTTGTGCCCTTTTCCGCTCATCTTCAGTCACCCCTGTTACTTGCAATACTGCCACTTTCCTGCTCAATGCGTCAGCATTGGCATGTTTCACATCTGGCTTGTGTATTACCTCATAATCGAGCTCACTGAGTTTCAGCGCCCATCTCACTAGCCTACTCACTGGATCTTTCAGACCTAATAACCATTTCATATCTGAATGATCCGTCATAACCTTAAACCTTCTACCGCACAGATAACATCGAAAGTACGAAATCCCATATATTATCGCTAACAATTCCTTCACCGTCGTGGAGTAATTTTGTTCCACCTTGTTAAGTTGATGAGACCCGAACGCAATCGGATGTTCTTTGCCATCAATTTCTTGCCCAAATACAACCTCAAGAGCGTGATTAGACGCGTCACATTGTAGTATAAACTCCTTCGAAAAGTCTGGAAACTTCAAAACTGGATCTGATGTCAGTATCCGTTTGAACTCTTGAAACGCTTTCTCGCACTCTGACGTCCACTGGAAGGTAACACCTTTTCTTAGCAACTTAGTAAGTGGCCTCGCTATTTCTGCGACCCCTGTACGAATTTTCGATAATAGCTCTCAAAACCAATATACGACTGCAGTTGTTTAACGGTTTGCAAAACAGGTAAATCTTGTACTACAGAAGTGAGACGAGGATCTGTCCGTAACCTGTCCTGACTGATAACATGCCCGAGATAATTTACTTGTGCTTGCGCAAAATGACATTTGTCCTAACTTAATGTTAGCCGTGCTGCCGCTAATCTTTTAAACACCTCCTCTAACCATTCCAGATGCTGCTCTATGTCTCTTGAAAAAACTATAATGTTATCCAGATACGCTATGCATTTTTTCGGTTTCAACCTCTGAAATGTTGCTGGGGCGTTTTTTTAGTCCAAACGGCATTTATTATACTTGAAGTGACCAAAATGCGTCGTAAACACTGTTTTTGGTCTGTCCTCTGGAACTTGTTCTCAATGGGTACAGTCGTTGCAACTGATACATGCGCTCCAGTATCTACTAAAACGCTTCGCCACTTATCTTTTATCCAAACCATCAAACTACAATCCGCCTCTTCGTGCACTCTCTGAGTACCTCTTTTTACTGGGAATGCCTCCCGACGGCAGGAACACTCCCTTTTTCGTTTAACAGTTTTTTATCTGCTGTATCATTAACCTGTGTTTTGGCTTTACACTGTAGTCCCTCATGCCCTATTTTCTGACAATTGAAACATTGCGGTTCCCGACATTGTGCCTTAAAATGACCTTGCTTCCCACAACGGTAACTCTTTTTGGAAGACGAAAAAATTTTCTTCTCATTGCGACTTCTGGTGGCGCTATCCACTTCCTGCAAATGTGTAGCTACTCGCAATGCTGCTGCTAAGTCACTTGGAATTTCCATCTGTATCCGGCGTGAAACATCCAGCGAGACCCCTCAAAAATTCTCTGCTTCTTTCAATAGAACTTCATTTGCCCTCGCATCTTGCGTTAACTCATACGTGTGCACATTCGTTCTCCTAATTCTGTCTGAAAATTCTTCTGCCGTTTCACCCATTTTTTGCATCATCCGCCCCAATTTTTCTCTAAAAATTCTGGCACTATTTTGTTTCCTAAGCCTTTGCAATAATCTCTCAGCCAACGTTGTGAATGTAGTAGCATCCTTTAACCCTTTGTGGTATGCCACATAAGTCCTTGCGTCACCTACTAACCGTAAGTTGGCAGCGGTGCCCGTGCGGTTCTAGGCGCTCCAGTCCGGAGCCGCACTACTACTACGGTCGCAGGTTCGAATCCTGCCTCGGGCATGGGTGTGTGTGATGTCCTTATGTTAGTTACGTTTAAGTAGTTCTAAGTTCTAGGGGACTGATGACCTCAGAAGTTGAGTCCCATAGTGCTCAGAGCCATTTGATCCATTTGAACTAAGCGTAACCGCGCCTTTTGCACAACACACTTCATCCGACCAGCCACATAGTCTAGCCGTACTATACATACGTCACCAATGAAAACATTCACATCCTCTGATGTTTTACCTGAGAAGGAAGGTATCAAATTAGCCGTTGAACAATCTGCCACACCGGAAAAGACAGTGCCCTTGCATTCTACACTATCACTTCCAGAGCCTGATTGAGTGTTTTGCAACAATTGTCGCTCCATCCTCTGCATGTGCTGCTTTTGCAACTTATTTTCTTCTTCAGTTTCTTAACTTGCTCTGTCATTGCGACTACGGCGTCACTTGTCCTGGTTGCACGTGTCTCTGGCATTTTCACTGTGGTATACCTCACCTCACAAAAATAAAATTGTATTACCCAGAAGCAAGTTAATTCCTAGCACGTCTAGGTCCGGTACCGCCTAGACTATATGGACTCCCGAAGGTTAACAAAGAGGGGGTACCATTACGCCCCTTTGTCAGCAACATCAGGGCACCTACATATTTGTTGGCCAAATACCTGACGGGAATATTAAGTCCTTATGTGGGTAAATGCCCTCATCACATCAATTCCGTGGATTTTGTTAAACGCCTTGATAGCTTCAGGTTGGATGAGTCAGATATCATGGTGAGTTTTGACGTCGTTTCCTTGTTTACGAGGGTACCCCTGCGAGAGTCGCTAGAGTTGATTGGTCAGAGGTTTGACGAGAATACCACTGAACTTTTTAGGCATGTCTTGACTTCCACGTAGTTTCTTTTTAATGGAGAATACTACGAACAAACGGAGGGAGTCGCCATGGGTAGCCCACTCTCACCGGTGGTAGCGAATTTATACATGGAGAAATTCGATGAGGAAGCCCTGTCGTCATCCGAATGGAAACCTACTTGCTTTTTCCGTTACGTGGACGACACGTTCGTCATTTGGCCACATGGTATGGATAAACTCCTTAACTTCCTTACACATCTAAACTCCATACACCCCAACATCAAATTCACTATGGAGACTGAAAAGGAGGGTAAATTACCTTTCCTTGACGTCTTGGTCAGGAGAAGGGCTGACGGCACCCTACGTCATGGGGTGTATCGAAAGACGACACACACTGATCTGTATTTGCACGCAGACAGCAGCCACCACCCTTCACAGAGGAATGGCGTACTTAAAACTCTAGTACATAGGGCGCGCACTATCTCTGACACAGAGAGTCTACCCCAGGAATTGGAACATCTGAGAACTGTGTTTCGAAGGCATGGGTACTCAGAGTGGCAGATCCAACGTGCTCTCCGCCCAACCACTGCAGCACAACCTGTTGAGGTGGATGAAGTCACGAGGGAGGAGGTAGGCACTGCATTTATTCCATACACAGGCGCACTCTCGGGGAAAATCGCCCGCATTCTGAAGAAACACCGGGTCGGAACTGTGTTTTGTCCTCCGAATAAAACTTGTGCACTGGTAGGGAGTGCCAAAGATGACCTCGGTTTGAGGAAGGCCGGCGTGTACCAGATTCCGTGTCAATGTGGCAAGTCGTATATTGGTCAGACGATGCGTACTGTCGAGGATCGATGCCGTGAACACCAGAGGCACACTCGACTGATGTATCGAAGCAAGTCGGCGGTCGCTGAACATTGTTTGTCGGAAAATCACGCTATGGAGTATGACCGCACGAGGATTCTGGTACAGACGTAAAGGTACTGGGACAGCGTTGTTAGAGAGGCCATCGAAATTCGTACCAATTACGATCTCATAAACCGTGACTATGGCTATAATCTTAGCAAGGCTTGGGAACCAGCGATTGGGTTAATCAAGAGTAAATCGAGCAAACGCATAGTTGTGACGACCACGGCGGACAGAGCCATCACACCGACGTCATCTCAGACGCCGTCGCAATCTGTTCCACCGCGAGACCGTGGCGCGGGGCGCGGACGGCGGAGGGAGCGCGCCGCGGGCGGAGGCTATTTAAATCGGCCGCCGCCGCGACCGAACCCAGTATTCTGCTGAGATGCCGAACCGAGCAGACCGCTGTGAAGATGTGAAGGGTGTGGCGGATCGTCGTCCGGCAGAGCCTGCTCTGTCGGCGACCCCATCCGGCCCCCCAACGGCAACAACCCGGCAGATGGACATGGACCACGAGTCGGACAGCTCTACGGACCGGCGCAGTCGTTATGCGACCTCAGCCACGGCTGAGGCAGCGAGTGGTTCGGCGGACGGCTTGTCGGCGGGGCCTGCCCCGTCGGCGGCCGCTAACCGCCGGCCACCTACGACTGTCCGGCCCAGCAGGAACGGAGATACGCAGAGGAGCCGACGGGCACTTTCGGCGGAAGGGGGCTTGCCCCTGCACGCCTACGCCCGCGTACTTGACGTTGGCGGCCCGTCGGCGTCGTCCTGCGCTACCAAGGAAAACAGCAGCGCGGCCACAGTGCTGGCCGTTCAGCAAACGAGGGCCGAAACGGATGCTTCGGCAACTGTTCCGGAGCAAACCAAGTCACTGGCGCCAGTGGCTTCAATGGATGCAGCGCATACGCCGGAGGCAGAAAGGCAGCTTGCCTTCCTGATGGGACTCATCCCAGGCACAAAACCGGCAGCTGAAACCATGGAGGTGGAAAATCACTCGCGCAAGCGGCCTGCCGACGCGAGTGCTGCCACCACCTGCAAGAGGTCTGCCACTAGCTCGAACAGCAGCGCACCCACGCTCCGCACACAGCGGAAAGCATCGAGGAAGGGTAACAAGACCCTTCCCCCGGCCGCTGACGATGAGGGCTTCACACAGCCCTCCCGCAAGCACACAGCCAGAGCTGTCGTGCTCGCCCAACAGTCGGCCATCAACACCGGCAACCGGTACTCCGGCCTCTCAAATGACGCTGGAGAGCCAACAGCAGAGGAAGTCGCCCCCACCGCCCCCTGTGGTCATCAAGTGGACCGGCGGCTTCAAAGAGTTCCGAGAGAAAATCAAAGCGGTTGTTAAGGGGAACGTGACGTTTCGAGTCGCAGGGCGCGACTTACATCGCGTTATCACCAAAACAGCTGAAGACTACCGTGGGGTCATGGACCTCACCGAAAAGGAGGGGCTTCACAGCTTCACCTACTCCTCGGAGCCGGTGAAGACGCTGAAGGTCGTCTTTCGCAAGCTCCCGTTCAGCATGGACCCAGGGTACCTGCGGGAGCTGCTTGAAGATCTGGGCTTTCCCATCCGCGCCACAGCGCGCATGAAGTCGCCCAGGGACCACTCCGGCATGCCGCTGTTTATGGCGGTTCTCGATGACACCATCGAGAACCGCAAAATCTTCCAGCTGACGCACGTGGCCGATGTCGGCGTCACCGTGGAGAAGCTACGCAGGAGACGAGGCCCGCCGCAGTGCTTCAACTGCCAGGCCCTCGACCACGTAGCGAAGTACTGTAAGATGCCTCCTCGCTGGGTCAAATGCGCGGGGGACCACGCCACTAAAGATTGGAAGATTCCGAGAAAGGACGCGCCCACTTGCTGCCATTGCGGCGAGAAACACGTGGCGTGCTACGGCGGCTGCACTGCCTTCCGGCGTGCCACCGCAAAACAACGAGGACAACCGGCGCACTCCGCGCGGGTGCAGTCCGGGAGAAGTTACGCAAACGCTGCCACTGACAAGGCACCCGCCAAGTCAACTGAGCAGCGTCCTGCCGACGCCGCCGTCGAACGGGGGCGTGGCAACCAGTCCGAACGTCGTCGTCGTGCGTGACATCTCGTGCATTCACTGCACGTTTTGGGCAGGTTAAGCAGGGCCTGCTGTTCCTGCGTCAGAGATCGCAATTTGTCGTTGTGGTCCTCACGTTTTGTTCGTCTTCACGTCTTCACGCTTCGTAATTTTTCTTCTCTTGCTGCTTGGATTACTCCAGCAGCAGGTCTGGCCATCTGGTCGCTGGGCGCCAGTGGGGTTGGTTTCCCAGCCCCCTGACCAGCGGGTTTTCGGAGGTCCTCGTCAACTCATAAAATGGTGTAGCGAGCGCGCGGAAGCGGCGCTCCAACATCTGGACTCCAGCGGCGTCGTGCAGCCTGCGTGTGCCGTAGTCCCTCGGCAGGTGTAGAGCCAGCCGAAGGGCTTTATTCTGCACACGCTGCAGCGTCTGGATGTGCGTTTCTGCCGCGTTTCCCCACACCACGGCCTCGTACTCTAGCACTGGCCTGATGAGTGCTAGGTACAGCGAGAGGCCGCAGTGGGGGGGGGCAGTGTCGTCGTTGGGTTGAGGAGCGGGTACAGCAGGCGCAACCTGCCGAGCGCTCGGCCCCTCAGCTCCCGGATGTGTGGACCCCACGTCAGGCGTCGATCGAGGGTGACGCCGAGGTATTTTCCTGTGCGCGACCACGGGATGGGGCCTCCCATGATCCGCACTTGCAGCAGCGCGTCGGGAATGCGGCGGCGCGTGAATATCACCGCCTGGCTTTTCCCGGCGTTGAACTTGAGCCGCCATTTGGTGGCCCAGGCTCCAATCTCGTTGCAGGAGAGCTGCAGCCGGCGGCGCAATAGCTGCGCGTCCTTGCTGCGAGTGTAGATGGCGGTGTCGTCCGCGTAGAGCGCCAGGTGCACCCTCGGCGTCGACTTTGGCACGTCGGCGGTGTACAGAGAGTACAGCAGTGGGCCAAGCACGGACCCCTGCGGTACTCCTGCTCGGATGTGGCGCGCCGTTGACACGCCACCGTCAGCGCGCACATGGAAGGTGCGCCCGCGCAGGTACGACTGGAGAAGGCGGACGTGCGACACAGGAACCCCCTGTACCAGCAGCTTGTACAGGAGGCCGTCGTGCCACACGCTATCGAAGGCCCTAGAAACATCAAGGAAAACCGCCCCGAGGTACTCGCGATGTTCCAGGGCCCCCATTGCCTGCTCCACCAGTCGTAGTAGCTGATGCTGCGTAGCATGACCGCGGCGGAATCCGAACTGCTCGTCAGGAAGCAGGCCTTCTTCACTGACGTGGCGCTGCAGTCGGATCGAGTAAATCCTCTCGAAGGTTTTCGAGAGGGAAGGCAGGAGGCTTATTGGGCGATAGCTTTGCGCCAGCCTAGGATCTTTGCCAGCCTTCGGGATGGCGACCACCTCTGCGTGTTTCCACGCAGCAGGGTAGACGCCAGTGCGAAGGATGGCGTTGAATATCGCTGTGACGACACGCACTGCTTCCGGCGGCAGCTTCTTCAGCAGTGCGTTACCCATCTTGTCACATCCCCCTGCCTTCCTGGGCTGCAGGAAGTTGAGGTGATGTTGGACCTCTTCTTCTGTTGTCTCTGTGAGGATGTCGTCCTCTTCCTGCTGGGTCAGGTACAGTGGGAGGCGCTCGTCCACCTCGCGGATCATGTCGTCATCGACGACGTCGTCCACCGGTGTAAAGTTTTCCGCGAAGGCGTCCGCAAGGACGCTCGCCTTGGCATCTGGTTCCGCGACGACGTCTCTGCCAACTTGCAGCGGCGGGATGCGTTGGCCCTTCCTCAGGAAGCTCTTAGTTTATGGCCCACGCGCTTCCGTCATCGATTCTGAGCATGGCTATTTTGCCAGCCCAGTCCCGATTTCGGTGGTGGCTGACGGCCGCCGATATCTCGCGGCGCAGGCGATTTAGCAGGCGTTTGGTGGCGGGGCTTCTCGTGATCTGCCACTCACGGAAGACCCGGTTCTTCTCACGGATGGACATCAAGATATCCGGCGGAAGCTGCTTGGATTTATCCATCGGCTTCCTTGGTCGCTGTGGCGCCGCCGCATCTGCCGCCGCGAGTGTGTAGTGGGTGAACGCAGCTAGCGCGGCGTCCACCCCCTCCACGTCCGGATCGGGTGTGGCGGTGACCGTCTCTGCTAGGTGCTGTTGGAAGTGCGCCCAATTGGTGTTGAGGCGGGCGCTGCGGTGCTCAGGTGGGGCCATCCCGTCTGTGTCCATGTCAAAGATCACTGGCAGGTGATCTGAGGACAGGGCACAGCGCGTGGTCGCGATCGCGTTGTGAGCTGCCCCTTTCACGATCGCGATGTCTAGAACATCGGGACGGCCACGCTTCGGGTAGTGCGTGGGGTCGAAGGGACCCAGCACTATGGCGTCGTGGAGGTTTGCGGCCCGGAGTAGTCGTCTGCCGCTGATGGTGGTGACCCTGGAGTTCCACTCCGGGTGTTTAGCATTGAGATCGCCGCCGATGAAGAGGTGCCCGCGCGTCGACAGCAGCGTCTCGATGTCCCTGGATTGCAGGTGTCCCGACGGTTGTCGGTACGCTGCCACGAACGTGACGTGGCCTGCGGAAGTGCAGACGACGACGCCCGTGGTTTCCAGAGTCGGCGTCTCTGGGAGTAGAACCTGGTGATGGCGCAACGACGTTTTGACGTACACCGCCGTTCCGCCTCCATGGGTTGCCCGGTCCGTGCGGTAGCAGCGGAAATTTGCAGCCCTCACGTCCACGCCTGGCTTCAGCCAGGTCTCGGTGACGAGGCAAACGTCCACGTGCTCATCACGCAGGAACTGGCGGAATTCTCCCGCTTGGGTTCTGATGCTGTTCGCATTCCACACACAAACGGTTAGGCCCTGGATGTGCCTATCCATGTTTGGGTGTGGGGACAGCTGGTGTGGTGATGGCCTGAACGGCCGACTGCACTGCAGACGCAATCATCTGCGGAAGTTGTGTCAGGAACAGCTTGAAGTCCTCCCTCATGGCCCTGACTTCTTCCGCGACACTCGCTGCAGAAGTCCTGTCAGTGCCTGGGGGTGGTGCCGCTGCCTGGTCTCGAACAGCAGGCTGTGGAGCTGGCGTCTCGCGGGCAGGACGCTCCCTCCGCCGACCGCGCCGGCGGCCGCCCCTCGCTGTTGCAGGCTGCTCTCTCGGCGGTCCGCGCCCGTGAGCGACTACCGCCTCTGGAGCAGGTTCGGACTGGTTATCCGCTGCTGAGATGCCGAACCGAGGAGACCGCTGTGAAGATGTGAAGGGTGTGGCGGATCGTCGTCCGGCAGAGCTTGCTCTGTCAGCGACCCCTTCCGGCCCCCCAACGGCAACAACCCGGCAGATGGACATGGACCACGAGTCGGACAGCTCTACGGACCGGCGCAGTCGTTATGCGACCTCAGCCACGGCTGAGGCAGCGAGTGGTTCGGCGGACGGCTTGTCGGCGGGGCCTGCCCCGTCGGCGGCCGCTAACCGCCGGCCACCTACGACTGTCCGGCCCAGCAGGAACGGAGATACGCAGAGGAGCCGACGGGCACTTTCGGCGGAAGGGGGCTTGCCCCTGCACGCCTACGCCCGCGTACTTGACGTTGGCGGCCCGTCGGCGTCGTCCTGCGCTACCAAGGAAAACAGCAGCGCGGCCACAGTGCTGGCCGTTCAGCAAACGAGGGCCGAAACGGATGCTTCGGCAACTGTTCCGGAGCAAACCAAGTCACTGGCGCCAGTGGCTTCAATGGATGCAGCGCATACGCCGGAGGCAGAAAGGCAGCTTGCCTTCCTGATGGGACTCATCCCAGGCACAAAACCGGCAGCTGAAACCATGGAGGTGGAAAATCACTCGCGCAAGCGGCCTGCCGACGCGAGTGCTGCCACCACCTGCAAGAGGTCTGCCACTAGCTCGAACAGCAGCGCACCCACGCTCCGCACACAGCGGAAAGCATCGAGGAAGGGTAACAAGACCCTTCCCCCGGCCGCTGACGATGAGGGCTTCACACAGCCCTCCCGCAAGCACACAGCCAGAGCTGTCGTGCTCGCCCAACAGTCGGCCATCAACACCGGCAACCGGTACTCCGGCCTCTCAAATGACGCTGGAGAGCCCATGGAGAGCCAACAGCAGAGGAAGTCGCCCCCACCGCCCCCTGTGGTCATCAAGTGGACCGGCGGCTTCAAAGAGTTCCGAGAGAAAATCAAAGCGGTTGTTAAGGGGAACGTGACGTTTCGAGTCTCAGGGCGCGACTTACATCGCGTCATCACCAAAACAGCCGAAGACTACCGTGGGGTCATGGACCTCACCGAAAAGGAGGGGCTTCACAGCTTCACCTACTCCTCGGAGCCGGTGAAGACGCTGAAGGTCGTCTTTCGCAAGCTCCCGTTCAGCATGGACCCAGGGTACCTGCGGGAGCTGCTTGAAGATCTGGGCTTTCCCATCCGCGCCACAGCGCGCATGAAGTCGCCCAGGGACCACTCCGACATGCCGCTGTTTATGGCGGTTCTCGATGACACCATCGAGAACCGCAAAATCTTCCAGCTGACGCACGTGGCCGATGTCGGCGTCACCGTAGAGAAGCTACGCAGGAGACGAGGCCCGCCGCAGTGCTTCAACTGCCAGGCCCTCGACCACGTAGCGAAGTACTGTAAGATGCCTCCTCGCTGCGTCAAATGCGCGGGGGACCACGCCACTAAAGATTGTAAGATTCCGAGAAAGGACGCGCCCACTTGCTGCCATTGCGGCGAGAAACACGTGGCGTGCTACGGCGGCTGCACTGCCTTCCGGCGTGCCACCGCAAAACAACGAGGACAACCGGCGCACTCCGCGCGGGTGCAGTCCGGGAGAAGTTACGCAAACGCTGCCACTGACAAGGCACCCGCCAAGTCAACTGAGCAGCGTCCTGCCGACGCCGCCGTCGAACGGGGGCGTGGCAACCAGTCCGAGCCTGCTCCAGAGGCGGTAGTCGCTCACGGGCGCGGACCGCCGAGAGAGCAGCCTGCAACAGCGAGGGGCGGCCGCCGGCGCGGTCGGCGGAGGGAGCGTCCTGCCCGCGAGACGCCAGCTCCACAGCCTGCTGTTCGAGACCAGGCAGCGGCACCACCCCCAGGCACTGACAGGACTTCTGCAGCGAGTGTCGCGGAAGAAGTCAGGGCCATGAGGGAGGACTTCAAGCTGTTCCTGACACAACTTCCGCAGATGATTGCGTCTGCAGTGCAGTCGGCCGTTCAGGCCATCACCACACCAGCTGTCCCCACACCCAAACATGGATAGGCACATCCAGGGCCTAACCGTTTGTGTGTGGAATGCGAACAGCATCAGAACCCAAGCGGGAGAATTCCGCCAGTTCCTGCGTGATGAGCACGTGGACGTTTGCCTCGTCACCGAGACCTGGCTGAAGCCAGGCGTGGACGTGAGGGCTGCAAATTTCCGCTGCTACCGCACGGACCGGGCAACCCATGGAGGCGGAACGGCGGTGTACGTCAAAACGTCGTTGCGCCATCACCAGGTTCTACTCCCAGAGACGCCGACTCTGGAAACCACGGGCGTCGTCGTCTGCACTTCCGCAGGCCACGTCACGTTCGTGGCAGCGTACCGACAACCGTCGGGACACCTGCAATCCAGGGACATCGAGACGCTGCTGTCGACGCGCGGGCACCTCTTCATCGGCGGCGATCTCAATGCTAAACACCCGGAGTGGAACTCCAGGGTCACCACCATCAGCGGCAGACGACTACTCCGGGCCGCAAACCTCCACGACGCCATAGTGCTGGGTCCCTTCGACCCCACGCACTACCCGAAGCGTGGCCGTCCCGATGTTCTAGACATCGCGATCGTGAAAGGGGCAGCTCACAACGCGATCGCGACCACGCGCTGTGCCCTGTCCTCAGATCACCTGCCAGTGATCTTTGACATGGACACAGACGGGATGGCCCCACCTGAGCACCGCAGCGCCCGCCTCAACACCAATTGGGCGCACTTCCAACAGCACCTAGCAGAGACGGTCACCGCCACACCCGATCCGGACGTGGAGGGGGTGGACGCCGCGCTAGCTGCGTTCACCCACTACACACTCGCGGCGGCAGATGCGGCGGCGCCACAGCGACCAAGGAAGCCGATGGATAAATCCAAGCAGCTTCCGCCGGATATCTTGATGTCCATCCGTGAGAAGAACCGGGTCTTCCGTGAGTGACAGATCACGAGAAGCCCCGCCACCAAACGCCTGCTAAATCGCCTGCGCCGCGAGATATCGGCGGCCGTCAGCCACCACCGAAATCGGGACTGGGCTGGCAAAATAGCCATGCTCAGAATCGATGACGGAAGCGCGTGGGCCGTAACTAAGAGCTTCCTGAGGAAGGGCCAACGTTTCCCGCCGCTGCAAGTTGGCAGAGACGTCGTCGCGGAACCAGATGCCAAGGCGAGCGTCCTTGCGGACGCCTTCGCGGAAAACTTTACACCGGTGGACGACGTCGTCGATGACGACATGATCCGCGAGGTGGACGAGCGCCTCCCACTGTACCTGACCCAGCAGGAAGAGGACGACATCCTCACAGAGACAACAGAAGAAGAGGTCCAACATCACCTCAACTTCCTGCAGCCCAGGAAGGCAGGGGGATGTGACAAGATGGGTAACGCACTGCTGAAGAAGCTGCCGCCGGAAGCAGTGCGTGTCGTCACAGCGATATTCAACGCCATCCTTCGCACTGGCGTCTACCCTGCTGCGTGGAAACACGCAGAGGTGGTCGCCATCCCGAAGGCTGGCAAAGATCCTAGGCTGGCACAAAGCTATCGCCCAATAAGCCTCCTGCCTTCCCTCTCGAAAACCTTCGAGAGAATTTACTCGATCCGACTGCAGCGCCACGTCAGTGAAGAAGGCCTGCTTCCTGACGAGCAGTTCGGATTCCGCCGCGGTCATGCTACGCAGCATCAGCTACTACGACTGGTGGAGCAGGCAATGGGGGCCCTGGAACATCGCGAGTACCTCGGGGCGGTTTTCCTTGATGTTTCTAGGGCCTTCGATAGCGTGTGGCACGACGGCCTCCTGTACAAGCTGCTGGTACAGGGGGTTCCTGTGTCGCACGTCCGCCTTCTCCAGTCGTACCTGCGCGGGCGCACCTTCCATGTGCGCGCTGACGGTGGCGTGTCAACGGCGCGCCACATCCGAGCAGGAGTACCGCAGGGGTCCGTGCTTGGCCCACTGCTGTACTCTCTGTACACCGCCGACGTGCCAAAGTCGACGCCGAGGGTGCACCTGGCGCTCTACGCGGACGACACCGCCATCTACACTCGCAGCAAGGACGCGCAGCTAATGTGCCGCCGGCTGCAGCTCTCCTGCAACGAGATTGGAGCCTGGGCCACCAAATGGCGGCTCAAGTTCAACGCCGGGAAAAGCCAGGCGGTGATATTCACGCGCCGCCGCATTCCCGACGCGCTGCTGCAAGTGCGGATCATGGGAGGCCCCATCCCGTGGTCGCACACAGGAAAATACCTCGGCGTCACCCTCGATCGACGCCTGACGTGGGGTCCACACATCCGGGAGCTGAGGGGCCGCGCGCTCGGCAGGTTGCGCCTGCTGTACCCGCTCCTCAACCCAACGACGACACTGCCCCCCCCACTGCGGCCTCTCGCTGTACCTAGCACTCATCAGGCCAGTGCTAGAGTACGCGGCCGTGGTGTGGGGAAACGCGGCAGAAACGCACATCCAGACGCTGCAGCGTGTGCAGAATAAAGCCCTTCGGCTGGCTCTACACCTGCCGAGGGACTACGGCACACGCAGGCTGCACGACGCCGCTGGAGTCCAGATGTTGGAGCGCCGCTTCCGCGCGCTCGCTACACCATTTTATGAGTTGACGAGGACCTCCGAAAACCCGCTGGTCAGGGGGCTGGGAAACCAACCCCACTGGCGCCCAGCGACCAGATGGCCAGACCTGCTGCTGGAGTAATCCAAGCAGCAAGAGAAGAAAAATTACGAAGCGTGAAGACGTGAAGACGAACAAAACGTGAGGACCACAACGACAAATTGCGATCTCTGACGCAGGAACAGCAGGCCCTGCTTAACCTGCCCAAAACGTGCAGTGAATGCACGAGATGTCATGCACGACGACGACGACGACGACGACCGAACCCAGTTCCCCCTGAGCAGCCATAGCGTACGGATCTCCGTGCCGGCACGTTCACAGGAGCTCAGTCCGTCAGTTCACCTGATGATGGCGACATGTTTGATTGCCGAAATATTGTGCCCGTTGGACACTATAGACCGGCAGTACACCCGTGGATATTTTGATTATCAAATACGCCGGGAGAAACTCAAGAATCACAGCATCACATAGTCTATGACTTAAGAAATAATTTACAAGAAAAGAAATAGGAATTTAATTTCACAAATTAGATTGAAATACCAAAAACTTCATGAGAAACAGTCGAATTCACATTTATTGAAGGAGTTGTGCCAAAAATCTCACTTCGAGCATCAGTTTATTCTTCATGAAGTTTTTGTTATTGGTCAAAATATAAATAAATATTTATCTTAAAATGATTTTGACATTAAATTAAGTGTTTTTGATTAATTTTACAGTGTGACTATTGACACTGTATCAACAAAAATCGAACATACGTGAAGCTCTCTAACCATAATATTAAATGATTATGTTAAAACTATACCAGTAGATGGAAGGATAATTATATTTTTCAAGCTAATTTAAAATAAAAAATTAATCTATGTAAATGCGCAGTCGATACTAGTGGTTGAAGTGCAGAAAATTTACTGAGTCCCATCATCCTCAAAGAGGCACCATCAAAAATAGAAGACACAGGATTAGCTCATGCAAGCCAATAGACATACTAAATACATTTACTATGATTTAATCATAAAATCCGATGGATGTATGAGATACATCTCTACTTCCAACTTATTTATTTGTGATTTAAATACTTGTTTTGATTTGAAAGTGGGGTGACTAATTCTTTTGGTTTGCCATAAGTGCATTGTTGATGGCTAGCACACCCCAGTCTCTCGTGAATGGTACCAGTCTTATGTGAACTGCATGAGCGCTCGGAATATTGTTGAAGGTTGTTTTGTTCTATGTCAATTGCTGCGTTGTGCTATTATTTGCATCTTTCTCATGTGTAAAAAAATTCGAATAGTGAATATGGCTAACAAACAACGCTTATCAAACTTAGAAATTGAAGAAAACAATGGCTCAGAACTTGACAATCTTTCAGACGGCATGGCCGATTTTTCAGAAGACGACGATGACCCGTGTGAACTGGATAGCTAAACCTGTGCTGCTGACAGAAACGATGGTAGTGAGTGTGAAGAAGCTACTGCACAAGTTTCTGTTAGGTTTGTCATTCAGTTCAGCAGCCTGCCCTTCATAATGAATGGTGTCTTTTGATGGACTCTCAGACTTACCAATATTTGAAGAAACAAGTGGAATACAGGTTCCTGTCGAAATATTATCAAAAGAACTATACTGTTTGTTGCAATTTTTTGATCGCAGCATATTTCTATAAGTAAAGTCAGAGACAAATGTGTATGCTACCGATGCTATTTCTGAACTTCGCCATCAGAACAGACTGACCCCCAAAATCTTTATCAAAGAAATGGTGAGCAGTAAGGATACATGAAGTACATGAATTTTTTTGCAATCGTTTTGCATTTGTGTGTTGTAAAAAAACCTAAACTTGCAGATTATTGGTACAAAGACCCTGCACTTGCTTCATCATTTGCTTCTCAACCATATTCAGGATGCTGCATTTGAACAATAAAGCACTATGGAAACCTCAACACCAACCTGGCCTTAACCCTTTGCATAAAGTAAAATCTGTTTGGGACTTTTGCACAGAGAGATGGAGAAAAGTCTTTTATCTATCAAGAAATATGACTGTGGATGAACCTATATGTGCTTTTTGAGGAAGAACTGGAGTCTGTATTTACATGAAAGACAAACCAGAGAAATATGGGATAAAACTGTATGATGTAAGTGATGCTCAAACAGGTTACATAAGCAATTCTGAAGGATATACTAGAGGAAAAGGAAATGCTGACAATTCTGTCAAATCCCTACTGCTGAGGCTATGTTCCTCTTACTTGGGAAAAAGACATGTGGTACACTACACAGATTTTATACAACTCCTACATTCCTTGAAGAGCTGTGGGAAAGAAATACATTGGGAGTAGGAACTGTGATGAAGAACAAGATAGATTTGCCTGGGGACCTGAAAAATCAAAAACTAAAGAAAGGAGAAATGATATTTCATCAAGAAGGACACCTTATCTGCTTTAAATGGAAAGACAAGCACGATGTAAACATGTTGTCAACACAGTGTAAGATGACTATTTCGCATGTCAGTATAAAATCCAGGAGTGGATATACTGAGGTAGTAAACCCAGACGCTATAATATACTACAACCTGTCTAAAACTGGTGTTGACAGAGGAGACCAGCTGATATATTACTATCCCTTCCAGCAATAGATTGTAAAATGGTGGAAAAATATTTTCTTCCGTATTTTTATGAGGGCAGTTGTGAATGCAAGTCAGCATTATCCACAATATAAAAACATGAAAAAAGTATGCATTAGTAGATTTTATCTGTAAATTAAGTGCAAACAGACTCACAGCACATCATTTTCCTGACAAACTCCCACCAACAAGAAAGAAAATAATCCCATGTAGAAGATTCAAGGTCTGTTGGGAACAAAGGAAAGGTGCAGGAAAGGTAATGAGGAAAGACCAGATACTAAAGTAGGCTATTAACAGTGACCTTTGTGCTCCTGAGTGTTTTGAAAGATATCATACCCAAGTGAAGTTCTCCAATTTGTAAAAATGAGAAAAAAACATTTCACAATAAAGCACTTTACCTATATATGAAGCATTTATTATTTACTGCTGACAAGTGATTTTAAATCAGTAGCCTACCATTCCCTATGAATTATGAAAATTTTGCACTTCAGGGAAAAATAAAAATGCAGAAAAACAGTATCTTTAGAGCAACATCAACAAATCCCTGTATACTTTATTTGTACTAAACGTATACATATTAATAAAGAGGAAGACTGGAAGATTAAGCTGATATACTGCTTAAAGAGATAAGTAAATTTTCTAAAAAATTGTAAATTGTAGCAAACTTCCACAGGATATGGGTATTAAATGGATTGATAGGCCGCTATGCTCCAGTGTCTTAAAGGTCTTTACATAGTATATCAAGACAAAAAAAAAGTGTAGTTAAGAAATTTTGTTGGTGATGGTGGAATATTAATCAAGAAATTTTTAATAAATTACATAAACCACTGAGAAAAAAAATTTAAAAGAAGAAAGGTTATTTCTGTCCTTATAAATGAGTTATGACAAGCAGATCTAGTAGAAATGGAGTCTGGAAAATTAAAAAAAAATTTCAAAAATAAATACATTTGTTAACTGCAATCAATGTCTTCTCAAAACTTGTTTGGGCTATACCAGTTAAACATAAAACAGATAAAAATGTAGTTGATGGTTTTGAAAAAATATTTAGAGAACTCCCAAAAATCAAACAGACAATGAGAAAATTTTTTATAATAACGATTTTCAAGAACTAATAAAATAATATTGCTTTAATCACTATTCCAGATGTGCTGTACAAAGATTTGATAGAACATCTAAAGAAAACACAAAGAAGAGATATGTTCTTCAGAGTATTTATACATGGATAGGTATAGGCTCAAAATTAATCGATGAATACAATAATACAAAGCATTCAACAATTAAAATGAAGCCAAAAGGAGTTAATGAACAAAATTAAAAGCCTAGTTTCTTTCTACCTAATGCTAAACTTAAATGTAAAAATTATGATTAAGTTAATATAATTAAAGTTAAAGGAAGTTTTGAAAGAGGTTATACAGCTAGTTGGTAAACAGAAATTTTAGAAATTCTTAAGGATATACATTCTAATGCAATAATTTATGAATTGAAGGCTTTAAATAAAGAAAAAAGGAAACTGTTATAAACAAGAACTACAAAAAACAAATTATCCTTATCTATATCTTTTTCAGAAAGTTTTAAAAAATAAAGTATATATAGTATATGTTAAATGGTTTGAATTTGATAATTCACCTAATGGTTGAGGGGGGGGGGGGAAGAAATTCAAATTATTATAAAAAATTTGATATACATTGGTGAAGCTGTTATTGATAATATAAATTTGTTTAGGCTTGGTTATAATATTAATTTTATTAGAGAAGTTGGAAAATATTTTAATAAGAAAGATATAGGGTCAGCATTATTTCGAAATATTTAAATCAAGTTGATTGAATCAGGTGCATATAATGCTTTGGTTGATTACTTGTATATAAAAATCTTTATGAATATCATGTAAAATTTAATTATGAAAAAGGCATTAGATTTTCACTTTATTGACATAGCCTAAGTGTATCATCAACTAGTTGTTCTCGTGAGTAATTACCCGAAATACTGAAATAATGACCAACAATTTTCAAACTTTCTCTCTTTCCATACTATAAATTTAAGCAATTAGGATAATAATTGAGTCTTACCATTACCTCGCAATTTCGATTTCAATTTTTAATAGTATTTACTTATTTTTCCACATATATGATCTTGTGTTCAAATAAAATAATAATTACAAATAAAGTTTTTATCAAATAATTATAAAACGACAAATATTGGTTTTAATGATGGATTTATTATTGGTGGAACAATATTTCGTCTCATTAAATTTAGATTTGGTATTAAAATATTAATAGCGATTTATAACTGCGACATATCACCACTTTGTTTTTTATTTTTATTTTGTAAATGATATATTTCTATTTTATAACTTTCTGTTCTTTTTATAATTTGATATATACACTGTTTACGAACTGGAGCTAAAAATATTTCATTTAACCAATGATGGAAATTTTGAGTGAAAGGAATTTTAGAACTCACAACTAATTAAAAAGTTCCAGACAAATTGGTAAATTTTGTATAAGTATGAATTCCTTAAGGTGGCAGATTTTCACTACTATTGTACCTAATTTTCGTATGTTTTACAATATTTTTCCTTTTCATTAAGATTTATACCATTTTGAGGATGTACATATCCTAAAATAACATCAACGTAGTTTGTAACTTACTGGCAAATTAATTTTGTGTGCCGGACCGAGACTCGTACTCGGGACCTTTGCCTTTCATGGGCATGTACTCTACCAACACAGCTACCCAAGCACAACACACGACACGTCCCCACAGCTTCAATTCTGTAAATACCTCTTCTCCTACTTTCCAAATTCACAGAAGCTCTTCTGCGAACATTGAAGAAGTAGCACTCCTGGAAGCAAGGATATTGCGAAGACATGGGGAATGTTTCCAGAATGAGCTTTTCACTCTGCAACGGAGTTTGCGCTATATGAAACTTCGTGGCAGATCAAAATTGTATGCCGGACTGAGACTCGAACATGGGAGCTTTGCCTTTTGCGTCAAGTGCTCTACCAACTGAGCTAACCAAGCATGACTCAGGACCTGTCCCTTTTGCAGAAGAGCTTCTGTGAGGTTTGGAAAGTAGGAGAGGAGATACTGGCAGAATTGAAGCTGTGGGGATGGGTTGTGAGCCATACTTGGGCGTCTCAGCTGATAGAGAGCTTATACCTCATGTTTATTAATTCTCAAATAGAAACATTCTATTTTAGGTACTGTTGTTTCTTTTAAATTTTCTTGAAACTCCATATATTCCTAGGGATAAAGCCAATTTTAATCATTAATTCTCCTTTTTAACATCTAAATACTCTGATGTTCCTTAAATTGATTTTTTAAAGGTTAGATTTATCCAAACTTGATGGCATAAATCCAAAGTACCTAAAAATCATTATGCTAATCCATCATCAACTACCTTACCAAAACAATATATATTTGTTCATTTTTGGAATACAGTAAATATCTTTATTATATGTCCCTAACTCCTTCATTAAGAATTAAATGTCATAATTTGTTGAATATGAATATAAAGTAGAATAAAAGAACGCTTTTTATAAGTAATATTAGAATCTTCATAGGGAGCCTATCGAATTTTTACACTTAAATGCCAGTGACCTTTTTTCTAAAATAGTAATTATTCCTACACAAATAAAACATTTTCAGAATTTTCAAAATTTATTTTATATTCCTTAGTCATTATTATTGCAATATTTATAATACAACACTTAAATCTCTCTATGTCCTTGTTTTAATGTTTCTATAAATTTCTGGGTGGTGTCATTGCCATTATATTCCATTGGTAGTTTATAATCTTAATTAGAATATATAATATAATAACTAAAAAGAACTGGTAAATGTTTCTGATACTTATTAGTATAAGATTTGTTAGGAATTCCTTGACAAGTACTAATATTTTTTAATAATCATTCGAAATAGGTATTCATTAAGAAATGCACACTTAATGAATTATTATTATTTGTAAACAATGAATTTCATATTTTTGGGCATACTTATCTTTTCATCTTTTTGTTCTTTACAATCACTTTCATCGCTGTCCAATTTTTCTTAAGTACAAAACATCTTAAACATCTATCACAAGGATAAATTTCTTCATTAAGTTTATTTTATGTGGTCTAATTAATGTAGAATAGTATGTTATTGAATGGTAATGAAAATAATTTTGATTTAGAATTAAAAGGTTATTAACATGTTTTTAATGTTTTTTTATTGTAAAGAGGATATATTTTTAATATCCGTTTCCTACCTACTAAACCTTCCAAACTGGCAGATGTAAAGCTGTGAGTACCGGGCATGAGTCGTGCTTCAGCAGCTCAGATGATAGAGCACTTGCCCGCGAAAGGCAAAGGTCCCGAGTTCGAGTCTCGGTCGGGCACACAGTTTTAATCTGCCAGGAAGTTTCATATCAGCGCACACTCCACTGCAGAGTGAAAATCTCATTCTGGAAACATCCCCCAGGCTGTGGCTAAGCCATGTGTCCGCAATATCCTTTCTTTCAGGAGTGCTAGTTCTGCAAGTTTCACAGGAGAGCTTCTTTAAAGTTTGGAAGGTAGGAGACGTATACTGGCAGAAGTAAAGCTGTAAGTACCGGGCGTGAGTCGTGCTTCGGTAGCTCAGATGGTAGAGCACTTGCCCGCGAAAAGCAAAGGTCCCGAGTTCGAGTCTCGGTCAGGCACACAGTTTTAATCTGCCAGGAAGTTTCCGCTGCAGAGTGAAAATCTCATTCTTATAAATTATTATTTATGGATTAAAAGCTGTAGCTTTTCTATTAATTCATTTGCTTGTTTTAAACTCATTATCATAAACATTTAGAAAAGTGTTGTTTTTATGGTTGTCTTCAGTCCAGAGGGTAGTTTGATGTTTCTCTCATAGCTACTCTGTCCCATACAACCTTCTTCATCTCAGGCTAACAACTGCAACATTTATCCTTTTGAATTTGCTTAGTGTAACCACTCTCTTTATCTCCTTTACGATTTTTATCCGCCTCACTTCCCTCCGGTACTAAATTGGTGATCCCTCGATGCCTCAGAACATTTTCTACCCAATCCCTTTTTTTAGTCAGTTTCTCTTCTCCCCAATTCTTTTCAGTACTTCCTCATTAGTTAGGTGATCTACCCATCTAATCTTCAGCAGTCTTCTGCAGTATCACATTTCGAAAGCTTCTATTCTCTTCTTGTCTTAACTATTAATTGTTCATGTTTCACATCCCTACATGGCTACATTCGATACAAATCCTTTCAGAAAGGACTTTCTGACACTGAAATCTATATCTATGTTTACAAATTTCCCTTCTTCAGAAACCCTTTCCTTGTCATTGCCAGTTTACATTTTAAATCCTGTCTACTTCAACCACCATCAGTTATTTTGATTCCCAGGTAGCAAAACTCATTTACTAATTTAAATGTCTCATTTCCTAAACTAATTCCCTCAGTATCACCTCATTTATTCAACTACATTCCGTCTTTTTTTTTTTTTGCTTTTTTGATGTACATCTTATATCCTTCTTTCAAGACATTGCACATTCAATGCAAGTGCCCTCCAGATCCTTTGGTGTCTCTAATAGAACTACAATGTCACTGGCAAACCTCAGAGTTTTTATTTCTTCTCCATAGATTTTAATTCCTAATGTAAATTTTTTCTTTTATTTCCTTTACTGCTTCCTCAATATACAGATTGAATAATCCCAGTGATAGACTACAACTCTACATTACTCCTTTCTCAACCACTGCTTCTCTTTGATGACCCTCGAAAGTTATAACTTGAAAAAAATTTCTGATAGGTTTATTTGTTTAATTTCTTGTTACATACGTACTAGAAGCTTTTAAAAACTCAATGCATTGTTATTAATAATAGAAGCATTATTATTTCAGTTATTATTTCAAAATATTACAATATGATTAATTAATAGTCGTTTATTAAGTGCAGAGTAATCTTTTAAATTTTTTGCTTAACAAATATTAAGCAGTTCTTTTAAGGCTATGTTATCCAATCTATTATGCTTATTACTGATATTATGCTTATAGTTTCCAGCAAGGCTTAATTAATTACCTTTTTTATATTGAATATAACAGTTTTTTGGTTTACAAGTTTCTTGAAGTTCCTTTAAAGTTTTATTCTCCAATTATTTAGTATTAGTAAATTTCTCTTATTATTAATAACAAAATAATTATTATTTACAATAAGATAACTTAATTCTGGTTTATTAAGTTTCGATTATCCTCTTAAGTCTCTTGTTTTACAAATATTTCGAAGTTTTTTATACTTATGCTCTCCAGTTCATTATAATTTAACATTATTTGAATTATTTTCAATAAGATTAATTAACTGTCATCTATTAAGTTTAAAATATTTTTTACATTTTTTGTCTTCCAAATTTTTTGTTGTTCTTTTATAGTTTTATGATACAAATCATTCCATATTTACATTATAATTGTTAATAAATGAAAAGAGTTCTGCTTTACTTAATTTTGAATAAATTTCAACTTTATTTGCTATACAATAATTACACAAATCTTGGAAGCTGGGAATTTTTGTTTCATTGTAATAAAAATATTGGTATATTTTTAAATAAAAATTCGTAGTTTTTTAACAAAAGCAATCTCACATGAAAAATGTAAGTAAATAATTTGATAGTTTCTTAGATTTACATTTTTAAAATATTTTTTTTTTATTTTCAGTTCCTTTGCTTTCTATTTTTGTCTTTATTTTAAAATTTTTACATTTATTAATATTTACCAACTGGAATCACTTAATTTTAAACACATTGTTATTACTACATTAGGACTGGGAAGATTTTTATTTGAAAAAACAGTCCATCAAAAAATTATGGTTTTCATATCAGAAAAAAACTATATTAGCTTTTGGTTTGCTTGTCGTTTCCTGGTTTGGATTCCCCAGAGGATAACTACTTATACTCTTTCCAAATCATCCAATTCCTCCAACTTTTTAACTTTTTCTAATATTTCAGCTAAAGTGCTTCTTATGTGCATCTACACTACTGCTCATTAAAATTGCTACACCACAAACATGACTTGCTACAGATGCGAAATTTACCCGACAGGAAGAAGATGCTGCGATAGGCAAATGTTTAGCTTTTCAGAGCATTCACACAAGGTTGGCACCAGTGGCGACACCTACAACATGCTGAGATGAGGAACGTTTCCAACTGATTCTCATACACAAACAGCGGTTGACCAGCATTGCCTGGTGAAACGTTGTTATGATGCCTCGTGTGAAAAGGAGAAATGCGTACCATCACGTTTTCGACTTTGATAAAGGTCGGATTGTAGCCTATCGCGATTGCGGTTTATCGTATCGCGACATTGCTGCTCGCGTTGGTCGAGATCCAATGACTGTTAGCAGAATATAGAATCGATGGGTTCAGGAGGGTAATACAGAACGCCGTGCTGGATCCCAACGGCCTTGTATTACTAGCTGTCGAGATGACATGCATCTTATCCGTATCTCGATCCCTGGCACAACACAAGGGGACGTTTGCAAGACAACAACCATCTGCATGAATAGTTAGATGACGTTTGCAGCAGCATGGACTATCAGCTCGGAGACCATGGCTGTGATTTCCCTTGTCGCTGCATCATAGACAGGAGCTCCTAAAATGGTGTACTCAACGACGAACCTGGGTGCACGAATGGTAAAACGTCATTGTTTCAGATGAATCCAGGTTATGTTAACAGCATCATGATGGTCGCATTCATGTTTGGCGACATTGTGGTGAACACACATTGGAAGCATGTATTCGTCATCGCTATTCTGGCGTATCACCCAGCATGATGGTATGGGGTATCATTGGTTACATGTCTCGGTTGCCTATTGTTCGCTCTGACGTTACTTTGAACAGTGGACGTTAAATTTCAGATGTGTTACAACCCGGGACTCTACCCTTCATTCGATCCCTACATTTCAGCAGGATAGTGCATGACCGCATGTTGCAAGTCCTGTACGGGCCTTTCTGGATACAGAAAATGTTCGACTGATGCCCTGGCCAGCACATTCGTCAGATCTCTCATCAATTGAAAACGTCTGGTCAATGGTGGTCTAGCAACTGGCTCGTCACAATATGCCAGTCACTACTCTTGATGAACTGTTGTATCATGTTGAAGCTGAATGGGCAGCTGTACCTATACACGCCATCCAAGCTCTGTTTGACTCAATGCCTGACAAGAGGTGGTTGTTCTGGGTACTGATTTCTCAGGATCTATGCACCCAAGTTGTCCGAAAATGTAATCACATGTCAGTTCTAGTATAATATATCTGTCCAATGAATACCCATTTATCATCTGCATTTCTTCTTGGTGTAGCAATGTTAATGGCCAGTAGTTTGGTTATCAGTATATAGTAACTAAAATAATCTATACTCTTAAAAACATAGATTTTCTATGATTTTCTCTGGATATCTACACCAATAATCAGACAAATTTGTCTAGGTATCACTAGAGAAGTAGATTATTAAAAAATATTAGTTTGTGGCTGTTTACAGCCGACCTAATCGGGATTAGGCACTCTGCCATTGCATTGCGCATGTTACAGACAGTCAACATTCATTCATCACTTAGCTCAGTGGGCACTGTATGAAGTGAAGCCACAGTGCTGTTGCACTAATCAGCTGCTGCAGCTTTGTTCTTGGAGATGGCTGTGGCATTTGTAGCCTCAGAATCAGCACACTGGTATTTTACACTTCATTGGTTTCTTGACTAATGTGTCAATGGTGACTTCAACATGTAAATATTCTCGTTGTTGACCCTAGTTGTTGTGATTAACTAATCTCGTTTATCTCTTCTATTGGAATAATTCACACTTACTTGATTTTTACAAAATCAAAGAATTACTTCTTCTTAAATATTGTACTCACACTGAACCACAAGCAGTGTGTGGAAGCCTACATTTTCTTCGTTGTTCAGTTTAGGTTGCCCCAGCCACCACTGTATGTTCCTCTATTATTTCTTGCAAAAAAAATTTATTGTCTCAAAAGTTCTCTGATTTCAGGATCTATTATCTGTCTCCTTTACCTTGGGCACCAAAATAGAGTTTTTAAGAAAGGGCTCAGGTCTCAGTTGTAACTGAACCAACAACTTAACTAAAGATCTGTCACCCTGACGTTGTTCATTAGCAACTTTATCTTACTTAAGAGTTATGCTCGCCTTCTTGACTTTTCCTGATGCAGTGGACCGGCTAAGGAGTGCTACTAATTGTGCTGTCGCACATTTTCACTGTCAGAATGGCTTCAAGGGCAGTCAGAGAACTAACTCACTTGTGCGCCAAATCACAACAAATTGACATAACTGTCTTTTTAGAGAACTCTTCTACATTTGGTTCTTCTCGTATTTAACATTTGCTACATTAGGTGACAAGTCTCTTATTACTCAAAATAACATTATGTGAAATGAATCTCAGAACTGAACGTAAGAGAATGACCTTTCTCTTTGCATTCTTCCAACTGTTTCTGGCTTCTGTCATTGTAGGCAGATCCCTTTGTTCTCTGTCTCCCAAAACACAGCCATGCTAGGGAACAAAAATAAGGCGATTATTATAGCAAAATAATTTTTCACAACACAGTTCAATCACCATTTATTGGTGTCGTCCTTTTCTTTCACACAATGAAATTAGCATAGGTGAGACGGTTTACAGTTCTACTTTAATAATAATTTGACTCTGAACCCCCAATAGCCGTAATGTAGACTGCTATAATCGAATGTTACTCAATCAACATGAACAGAACCAGAAGTCCCACTGTCCTCTTTGTTCTAGCAGTTTTGGCGCGAACTCCCAGATCGCCACATGTTCACTTGCGCCGATGTAATTCGTACTCACACAAATAATCGTAGCACTTCCAGTTCATCAAATTTACGCTTGCACACTTGCACTATTAAACAATACTTTTTGTCTAAATAAATTCTTACTCAAACAACCACATGGCCCACCGACAAGTTTGGCATGCTCGCCACCATGCCCCAAACTGCTAACCAACGTCCGACCCTGGCCAAAATGGCCGCTCGCTTATATAGGCTCGGATGTCTACCCCCCCCCCCCCCCCCCCGCCCCCCCATGGTTATACAAGAACCAATCTCACCAGTTAAGGTTACAAATTTTGACAAATACATCCCTCAACAGAAATACGTACACCAATGGAACGGTGCTAAAAAGAAGTACGTCTTATTTACTACGTTACATTAATTTCTAGGATTATTCTATTGTCTGTAAATCAAGTTTTAGTTTCTGCAAAATTTCGCCACTTACAGCAGTTTGTTTGTTTGCATCTGTGCTACAATGTTTCAACATAGAACTGCATATAGCACTATTTTTAGACGAAATAGATAGCTATCTACACATTGCGCTGCTCAAAATCTACATATCTATAACAATTTATTAATGATGGGCAACAATTGTTAATAATAAATCACAAACAATGTAAGCTATTGGAAGTTAAGTGTATAGTATAACTTAACAAGTTTAAAATACGTGTGGGGTCACCCAAAATATTATATAGTGGCGTTCTTTAAGTCATGAATTTTCTATTACAAATTTATAAAAAATTTCTCGTCAAACTTTGTTTATTGCTTTTATGAGCTTAATCATTTTTGAATCTTAACATATGACTACGGCACTCGATCCGCTATGACGAGACGTTTTCAATTAGCGCTTCCTCATCCCTGTAAGTTGTTATTTACTATTTTTATTAATCTTTCAGTATTCGTGTTATTAAACAAATTTCGAGTTATTGTAAGTTTTGAGTCTCGTGACTTAAAAGAAAGATCGATCTTTCAGAAGGTGCATATTGCTGACCACAATCCACCGCGGCATCGCTCTTCACCGTAAGTTACGTAGTTTTCGCATAATGCGCGAAAAACCAAACAATGCCTAAGCTGCTGGCCACGTGTCCACAGCGGAGGCATCCCGCCAACACGTTGCAAATCTCGGGCGGGCGCGCCACGTGCTTTCGAGAATGGTGCACCATTTCGCCCACTCGCTCTCCACAATGAAATCCTTGCATACTAGACCTATTAATCTAGCAAGGGGGTTTGTACCATCACAGTCGTTATGGCACTGTGGGTAGGATCCAGCACATCACTCAACCACTTTGGAGGTTTACTGTTGAAAATATGTTATAAATATTGGAAAGATAGCAGGTAATAGTCAGATTCCCGACATAGTAATTTCACTTCTAGCTTCGCTTGGGCCAGAACTGCATCTCTAATGTGTGTATGGAATTTTTTAATAGTGCCAAAGTCACAGCTGTTCGGGTACTCAGCATTGGCGGTTGTTATTCGAAAGGTTTTCAACAGTAAGTCTTCATTTACAAGTGCTGTGTCCATCATAAGTTTATCTGGTGCCACTATGTTTCACGTAAAATTCATGTCAAATTCAAAAGTTTATCCATTCTCTTTCTCTTATTGGATTACAGGCTCAGCTCTAAAGCCATAAACCGAATGACAACACCAATGTCTCTATGAATCCCCCTAGCTGATGCCATATTGAAAATCATCGCCATTGACCTCTGACAACATGTACAGGAACATGATGAAAGACCCCCAGGATGCCGCTAACATAGTATTTATTTAAGAGTAAAGCAAAATGAAACACCGATCGAACAAATGCATTAGCAGAGACATTAATTGTGAATGTGTTGTTAGGCGCAGAAAAAGAAAACATTTTTGTCATTTCCTTTTTTGTACAGTTTTTTTTTTTTGTTTTGAGAGAGAGAGAGTCAGACTTTAAAATATGTAGCAGGACGACATTGTGTGATAGTGATTTATTCAATTGTATGGGTGAACAATACAAGGTTATCGAGCGTTTTTATATGTTGACATAAAGGGAAGAGAAAAAAACGAAGAAAATGGAATTTTTGTGATTACAACAGGCACCGATATCCCAGGTGTCCTCTGGTGCCTGCATCTTCACCTAGGTCAGCGAAGTCCGATCGTTAAACGTAACTAAGATAAGCACAAACAAACTTTTCAACAATGTAATATATATATATATATATATATATATATATATATTCAATCTTAATATACTTTTATTCTTTTGTTTAAATATATTACAAGCAGAATGTGGAAACAGCAGCTGCACGTTGTTCCACTGCCACATCAGTCGACATGCCACTTGCTGTGGTGTTACTATTATTGTGACACCTGGCTTTCCAATATTTTTATAATTCATACATCACTTCAAACAATTCTGTTTTATTTCATTACAAATAAGAGATTGTAAGGAATTGCTGAACTAAGTGGGAACCCTATCACACAGATAAAGTCTCTTATTTTACCATGTATCTAACTTTTCATGCAAATAAACAAACGATTCAAGACTAGTGGAATTAAATGAAATAAAGAGGAATGAGAGCAGGTCTATCTAGTGGCACTTGCTGAAGCTTGTAGATGATGTGAATGACATTACATGAGGAGATTAAGCTATTTCTCCATGTTGTTGGTGTTGTGGTCTTCAGTCCTGAGACTGGTTTGATAGTGATCTATTCTATTGAATGAGTGAACAATACAAGGTAATCGAGCGTTTTTATTTGTTGAGATGAAGGGAAGAGAAAAAACTAAGAATATGGAATTTTTGTGATTACTACAGGCACCGATATCCCAGGTGTCCTCTGCTGCCTGCATCTTCACCTAGGTCAGCGAAGTCCGATCGTTAAACGTAATTAAGATAAGCACAAACAAACTTTTCAACTATATGTATATTCAATCTTGCTATTCTATACTGTGCAAGCTTCTTCATCTCCCAGTACATACTGCTCCCTACATCCTTCTGAATCTGTTTAGTGTATTCATCAATTAGTCTCCCTTTACGATTTTTACCCTCCATAGTGCCCTCCAGTACTAAATTGGTGATCCCTTGATGCCTCAGAACATCTCCTACCAATTGATCCCTTCTTCTTGTCTTGTACCACAAACTCCTCTTCTCCCCAATCCTATTCAATACCTCCTCATTAGTTATGTGAGCCACCCATTTAATATTCAGCACTCTTCTGTAGCACCACATTTCGGAAGCTTCTATTCTCTTCTTGTCCAAACTATTTATCGTCCATGTTTCACTTCCATACATAGCTACACTCCAAACAGTATCTATCTTTCAGAAATGACTTCCTGACATTTAAATCTATACCCCGATGTTGACAAATTTTTCTTCTCATTGCCAGTCTACATTTTAGATCCTCACTACTTCGACCATCATCAGTTATTTTGCTCCTCATATAGCAAAACTCCCTTACTACTTTAAATGTCTCATTTCCTAATCTAATTCCCTCAGTATAACCTGATTTAATTCAGCTGCATTCCATTATCCTCGTCTTTTGTTGATGTTCATCTTATATCCTCAAGACACTGTCCATTCCGTTCAACTGCTGTTCCAGGTCTTTTGCTGTCTCTGACAGAATTACAATGTCACTGGTGAACCTCAAAGTTTATATTTCTTCTCCATGGATTTTAATACCTTCTTTGAATTTTTCTTTTGTTGCCTTTACTGCTTGCTCAATATACAGATTGAATAAGATCGGGGATAGGCTACAACCATGTCTCACTCCCTTCCCAACCACTGCTTGCCTTTCATGTCCCTCGACTCTTATAACTGCCATCTGGTTTCTGTACAAATAGTAAATAGCCTTTCCCTGCCTGTGTTTTACCCCTGCCACCGTTAGAATTTGAAAGAGAGTATTCCAGTCAACATTTTCAAAATCTTTCTCTAAGTCTACAAATGCTAGAAATGTAGTTTTGCCTTTTCTTAATGTAGCTTCTAAGATAAGTCATATGGTCAGTATTGCCTCATGTGTTCCCATATTTTTACGGAATCCAAACTGATCTTCCCTGAGGTCGGTTTCTAAGAGTTTTTCCATTTGTCTGTAAAGAATTCGTGTTAGTATTTTGCAGCTGTGACTTATTAAACTGATAGTTCGGTAATTTGCACGTCTTTCTTTGGGATTGGAATTATTGTACTCTTCTTGAAGTCTGAGGGCATGTCACCTGTCTCATACAGTTTGCTCACCAGATGGTAGAGTTTTTCAGGACTGGCTCTCCCAAGGCGTCAGTACTTCTAATGGGATGTTGTCTACTCCCGGGGCCTTGTTGCGACTTAGGTCTTTCAGTGATCTATCAAACTCTTCACGCAGTATCATATCTCCCATTTCATCTTCATCTACATCTTCTTCCCTTTCTATAACATTGCCCTCAGGTGCATTGCCCTTGTATAGTCCCTCTATATAATCCTTCCACCTTTCTGCTTTCCCTTCTTTGCCTAGAACTGGGTTTCCATCTGAGCTCTTGATATTCATACAAGTGGTTCTCTTTTCTCCAAAGGTCTCTTTAATATTCCTGTAGGCCGTATCCATCGTACTCCTAGTGACATAAGCCTCTACATCCTTACATTTGTCCTCTAGCCATCCCTGCTTACCCATTTTGCACTTCCTGTTGATCTCATTTTTGAGACGTTTGTATTCCTTTTTGACTGCTTCATTTACTGCATTTTTATATTTTCACCTTTCATCAATTAAATTCAATATTTCTTCTGTCACCCAAGGATTTCTACTAGCCGTCGTCTTTTTACATACTTGATCCTCTGATGCCTTCACTAATTCATCCTCCAAAGCTGCCCATTCTTCTCCTACTGTATTTCTTTCCCCCATTCATGTCAATTGTTCCCTTATGCTCTCCCTGAAACTCTGTACAACATCTGGTTTCGTCAGTTTATCCAAGTCCCATCTCTTTAAATTGCCACTTTTTTGCAGTTTCTTCAGTGTTAATCTACAGTTCGAACCCATAGATTGTGGTCAGAGTCCACATCTGCCCCTGGAAATGTCTTGCAATTTAAAACCTTGTTCCTAAATCTCTGTTTCACCATTATATAATCTATCTGAAACCTGTATCTCCAGGCTTCTTCCATGTATAGAAACTTCTTTTATGATTCTTGAACCAACTGTTAGCTATGATTAAGTTGTGCTCTGTGCAAAATTCTACCAGGTGCCTTCCTCATTCATTTCTTAACCCCAATCCATATTCACCTACTACGTTTCCTTCTCTCCCTGTTCCTACTATCGAATTCCAGTCACCCATGACTATTAAATTTTCATCTCCCTTCACTATCTGAATAATTTCTCTTATCTCATCATACATTTCTTCAATTTCTTCGTCATCTGCATAGCTAGTTGGCAAATAGACTTTTCATACTGTCATAGGCGTGGGCTTCTTGTCTGTCTTGGCCACAATAATGCATTCACTATGCTGTTTGTAGTAGCGTACCCAAACCCCTATTTTTATTCATTATTAAACCTAATCCTGCATTACCCCTATTTCATTTTGTATTTATAACCCTGTATTCACTTCACCAAAAGTCTTGTTCCTCCTGCCACCAAACTTCGCTAATTCCCATTATATCTAACTTTAACCTATCTATTTCCCATTTTAAATTTTCTAACATATCTGCCCGATTAAGGGATCTGACATTCCACACTCCGATCTGTAGAATGCTAGTTTTCTTTCTCCTGATAACGATGTCCTCTTGAGTAGTCCCTGCCAGGAGTTACGAATGGAGGACAATTTTACCTCCAGAATATTTTACCCAAGAGGACGTCATTATCATTTATGCATACCATAAAGCTGCATGCCCTCCAGGAAAATTATGGCTGTAGTTTCCCCTTTCTTTCAGCCGTTCGCAGTAACATCACAGCCAGTCCGTTTTGGTTAGCGTTACAGGGCCAGATCATTCAATCATCCAGATTGTTGCCCCTGCAACTACTGAAAAGGCTGGGTTGCCCGTCTTTATGAACCACATGTTTGTCTGGTCTCTCAACAGATACTCCTCCATTGTGGTTGCACCTATGGTGTGGCTATCTGTATTGCTGAGGCACACAAGCCTCCCCACCAATGGCAAGGTCTATGGTTTATGTGGGGGATTTCTCCATAGGTATGAATAATTTACAAGGGCATTACACCACCATCACTCAAGTAAGTCAACTTACATTTTGTAACACCATCCTTGCACACTGATATCGCAACTTGCATGTAAGTTAAAAGGCGATTGCTGTTAGCATTTTGTGGTTAATAAGCAAGTTTTGCATATTAATTTACATTAATATTTGTTCCATAGATCATGAATGCGACATTTCATAATGATGTGGAATGTATCAGTTTAACGTAAGTTTCATTATATTATAATTTTTTCTTTTCTCTTTTTTACATGCACTACTTCATTTGTAAAAGTTTATCTGAGTTGGAAGAGCTGTCATTCAGAAAATCTTTTAATTTATTTTTAAATTCTGGTTGATTATCTCTTAGATTTTTAATGCTATTTGGTAAATGACCAAAGATTTTTGTGGCAGCCTAATTCACCTCTTTCCATGTCAAAGACAGATTTAACGCAGAATAGTGAAGATTGTCCTTCCTTCTATAGCTGTAGCTATGGGCATTGCTATTATTTTAAGTTGGGACATGTTACTGATATCGAATTTCATAAGTGAAGGTATGAATTAGGAAGGTATTGTGAATAACCTGAGTTCCTTAAATAAACATCTGCAAGGTGATCTTGAGTGGGCTTCAGCCATTATTCTGATTACATGCTTTTGTGCAATGAATACTTTTTCTCCTAATAATGTATTGCCCCCAAAATATGATGCCATGTGAAAGCAGTGAATGAAAATATTCATAGTAGACTAATTTACTGATTTGTCTATTAATAAAATTTACAGTAACCCTAATAGCATATGTAGCTGCACCTAAATGTTTCATATCATCGATGTGTTTCTTCCAATTCAATTTCTCATTAATACTCAAACCCAGAAATTTTGAATACTCTGCCTTAGGAACAGACTGCAGGTCAAAGTTTATATTTATCAATGGTGCTATGTCATTTATTGCACAGAACTGTATGTAAAGACTCCAATTGCAGAGACCTGATTAATAATTTTCTGAAAGACATTATTTACAATTTTCTCAGCTAATTCTTGTTTGTTCGGTATGATTACTATACTTGTATCATCAGCAAAAAGAACTACCTTTGTGTCGTCATGAATATAGAGTGGCAAGTCACTAATATATATCTAAAATATTAAGGACGGCAATTGAACCCTATGGGACACCAATCCTGATACCTCCCCAGTTAGTGGATGCTACTGATTTTTGCGGACTATTGGTATTGTTAACTTCAACCTTCTGCATTCTTCCACTTAAAAATGAAATAAACCATTTGTACATTGTTCCACTCATAGCAACATACTTAAGCTTATCTAGAACAATTTCGTGATACACACAGTCAAAAGCATGTGAGAGATCACAAAAAATCCGAATGCTCCATGTTCGGTTACACACAGCATTTAAGATTTGACCAGTGAAAGCATATGTAGCATTTTCTGTTGAAAAGCCAATCTGAAAACGAATCTGCCATTTTGTTAATACTTCATTGTTACAGATATGGTAAGCTACTCTTGAATACATCACTTTTTCAAGAATTTTGGATAAAGATATCAGAAGTTGGATGGGTGGCAGCTTTAGCATCAGATCATGTGAACCATATGGAAAAATACTCTCCTGTTTATAAGATGTCATTTGCCAAAACCTAATTCCATATATCAAACTGTTTTGAGATACAATAGATGTTATGAATATTTTATTCTTGTTTTATCATTTGCACATACGAGTGGAACGAAGTGCACAACATACAATCAATTTTCTTGAGACTGGAGATAAATGTAGACCGTCCAAGTTTAAAGAAGAGTTTGCATATATTAGGTTTGTGCATGAGTTCGCTGCTTTTCTATTTTGCGTATTGTTATTCCTGTATCTGCGGGTATATTTAACTAATCATTTTTTATTTGTAGTTCACTGTTGTTATTTGAGTTCACCTGTCGTCATTTTGTCATTTGAAGATAGTGAGTGGCGTTGTGGACGTTAGAAATTGGATGGAGTGCTAGTGCAGAAGTTGAAACATTTCCGACATATTCTTCTGTTTGCGTCCAGTGGAGGGCTGACAACAGTAGAGGCAGCCAGAAACATTTGCGCCATGTAAGAGGATAATGCATTTGGGTAGAGCAAGGCAAGAAAAGGGGTTTTTCGTTTTAAGGAGGATGGTTTTGACGTTAGTGAGTCTCCACACTCAGGAAGACTTTCAGGGTTTGAAGAAAGTCGTTTAAGCGCATTAACCTACAATAATCCATGTCGGTGTACTCTAGAACTGGCAAATGTTATGAACTACGACCATTGCACTACCATGTGAAATTTGCGTGCAATGGGGTAGGTTCTAAACTTGGGTATATAGGTACCACATGCTCTAAGTGACGTCTATATGCTAACACAAGGAAGAGAAAGGGTTGGTTAAACCTAAACAAAACAGCAGCTCCTTGGACAAAGAACTGGGCACATCCGCAAAAGATAATGTTATGCATCTGGTGGCATCTGCTGCACTAGGAGTTGCTTTGCAGAGGTGTAACCATCACCACTGACATTAGTGTTAAGAGCTGAGACATCTTTCAGGCTCAGTCCAAGAACAACAACCAGTAGGGCTGCAGAAAGTGAAATTACTCCACGACAACGCCATCTTGCACTCTGCTAGACTGACAAAAAACACTGTTTAAGAGTTGTGTGGGAAGCCATTCCACATTCTCTTTATTCGACTGATCTTGTGCCCTCAGATTTTCACCTTTTCCACTCTCTGTGAAACAACCTTGAAGGAACTTCCTTTCCAGATGAAAATGCGCTCCGAACATGCCTCAAAACCATGTGATTCTCAAAGTTGCAGTCTCGAAAAGTTATCACACCGTTGGCAGGCTGTTATAAATAGTGAAGGAAAATATATTATTGATGACTAAAGTCTCTGTGATGTGTATCTGCTATGGGAAAGTGCTACGAACTTAACGCAGCAATCTAAAAGATATAGATCTCATTTCAGGTTTGTGAATATTTCAATACGTTAGTTACATTTTGCACCCAAACTAACATGCAATAAACGCAATCTCATAACGAACCCTATTTCTCATTGCAAAGCACGCGAATTTCGTGCGTTATCTTACTTTACCTCGAAACATCACAGTAACTATTGCTATTAAGGAAGAGATAAGCAGTTTCTCACGGAGCTAACAAATCAGGCTGTGTTATGCGAGAGAATCTATTATTTTATTTTATTTTTTTACCGAACTGACTCTTTAAAATCGATCGAGAAAGATTGCAGAGCAGTGGGTCGGCGCATTAGGTCCTGTTTTTTCTCGCTGGTTAACCAGTACTCCCTAATTGTGAGTTTCAGAGAATACTGGTTAACCCGCGAGACGAAATTAGGATGACAAGCTTGCTGCTGGCTGCTGTTAAGTCCCTCTCGAACTAATTTAAAAGAAGTATTCGGCACAAAAAATTTTCTTTCGTATCATAGCCTGATTTGTCACCATCATGAAGAACTGCATATCATTTGTTACAGTTATTTTAATATTTTAAGATTAAATAGGATACTGCACGAAATTCAAATAGTTTTCAATGAAGAATAGGGATTGTTATGAGTTTGCATGTTAGGTTGCACGCTGTGTACGAAATGTAGTTAACATACTGAATTATTATTATAAAAAGTCTCGAGAAAATGGGCTGACGTAGTGCACTCAGTTACAACTGCGCCCACAAACTATGAAACCAGAATAAAATATTCATAACATCCCCCTTCCGTCTGAAATATGGATAGGAGATTTCCAAATTATATCATGAAGAGCGGAGAGGATTTTGTCATTGGTTAATATGCGAAACTTCCTGATCTGCCTTGGTATGCAAGTAACTAGATATTTTTAAATAGAATAATGTAATTTTTAATGAGTATCGGTAGCTTACATAAAGGAAATTGCTATCAGTTTTGCAATAACACAAATGAAGATAATCCGTGTTTATTTCAGTCCCGAGTATCTGCTTTTTCATAAAATAATAACCAATCTCGCTTCAGCTGTTAGTTTCGTAAGTCACTGTTTGGGAATTTCGTCTCAGTTTCAACTAGTGATACATTTTAATGTCAGTGAGAGGAATATTTGTAAAGGCCGTTGTGTTTTGGCAGCATAAGAGAACTTTAACATGGCAATAAAAAATAAGTATTACAACGACCTATGTATTACTCAGACCTCGTAACTGCTGGCACTTCTTTGAAGACAGAAAAAGAAGTAGGAAGCCTAGGGAATATGAATGGTCATTTCTGTCGCAATTTGGGTGGAATTCTATACACAGTGTATTTTTAATAATGGGTAGCTTTGATTGAACCTTGCCAAAGGATTATATTCAAGATTTCATTTCTATACCGAGCGAGGTGGCGCAGGGGTTAGCACAGTTAGCATTCGGGAGTACGACGGTTCAATTCCGCCTACGGCTATCTTGATTTAGGTTTTCCGTGATTTCCCTAAATCACTCCAGGCACATGCCGGGATGGTTCCTTTGAAAGAGCACAGCCGATTTCCTTCCCTACTCCGATGATCTCGCAGTTTGGTTTCCTTATTTCTATACCTCAATTACCCGAGGAATAAGAAAAGTGTACTTCTTTGTTCACAATCACTGGCGCACTCTGGTGTCCTTAACGTAAGTCAAAACCCGCTTTGTTTGACAACTTTCGTGTTTGTAGCAAAGTGTTTACATTTTTGACCGCAAAATAACGTCTGAGATGAGTTGTTGTGAAATGGAGGGCTTGAGTACCGTCGAGTTGTGTGTTGTGTGAGAAGCTCTAATCTTGCAAGTAAAGGTCAGCTTTCTTATCTGAGACTACAGTAAGTGTGTGTTGCTGTATTAATTTGAGTCTTACAATGTAAATGGAAAAAATGTTCGTACAGCATCTGAAGTTTACATGAAAGTTGTTTAAACAGGAACTATGCTTGTATTCGGTGTAGATCGCAATGCTTAGAAAGGTAATAGTTCCAGTGTACGAGAAGCCCTTCCAGGCCGCTGATGCAGGAAGTTTGAACGTTCGAATGAAATTTTAACGTGAATGTACAAGTCCATGCCTAACAAAATTGACAATCGTCCTAGTGCAGTAGACCGATTTCCTTTTTTACGTTTGTGTACACCGTACCATATCATAATCAATGTTTTCTCCCTTATCGGCTTCGATGTTGTGAGAGAGGAAATCGGACAGGCACAGACCGATAACCGAACAAAAGTATTTGGACCAAGATTTCCAATTTTCCATACCGTGCGAAACTAAAGGCGGTTTAGCCTGCCATGACCCTAAACCAACCTTACAAAACTGTGTGTACTGAAATATTCGAATTTCTTCTTATCTATATTTCATTTTTATTTTCATCTACAGTAGCTCGTAGTGCTCCTGTTATTGAACATGGTAAAAACGTTGGAGTTATATACAACCTTTTCCATAATTAATTGCTTCATGATATAAATCTATCATACTTCTAAATCCACTCAATTTCTAATTGAAGATGGTGCAGTAGGCTGGTTTACAAGACCATATATGCACTTGATGGAGTGTAATCAGTGTCACTGTAAATATTACTGTAAGAAATTTTAAAGAGACTTACATTGATTTTCTTGCTATTTAAGATTTTCTTAAAAAGTTTCAAACTTTGTGGATCTACCCTTCAGGCACTGTACTGTATTGATGTGAGTTGAGAGGTCATTTTTGTTCAGCCTGATATTATGTTAGTATCACAGTTTCTTTGAAATTTTCTGCCTTACTCGGTTAAAAGTACTGTAGAGAATAGGAGTGTTAGTGTATATAGAAATATGTTGATGGATTCATATTCACTGTTGTGATGAAATGAGATTTGCATGATTCTATTGTGTCACTTCCATTCATTATTCTACTGACCTCCTTCTGTCAAAGTAGTGAATGATACTGAAGAGTGTCCTAAAATACACCTTAATTTAGGTGGGAAAGTAAACATCTTAGACACTCATAATTATTTCCCTGTTGATGCAAGTTTTTCATAGCTTGTAAGACCTAACAGCTTCTACTTAATTTGCCATTACCTTAACCATTACATTAATTTAAGGTCATCTTGTGTCCATTTTCCAAAGATTTCTTTTAACCAGTTACCACTGGTTTATGGTAATTGAAACTGTAAGTTTATGTGGATCCCTATTCCAGTGAAGATGAAAATTTTATATGACACTCACTCTGTTATTTATAATTCACTGTTTATCTTTCGCCCAATACTGATTTTTGACACATTTTACAGAATGCTGAAATTCCTCACTGTCCTTGGCAATAAACAGAACTACTGTATTATCAGTAAATAAGAGTTCTCATAGCACCCACATCTAGACTCGACCATTCATTTATAGAATGAACAGTAAGGAGTCCCATAACAGCCCCAAGGCGCCTCATACTTGATTGTGCTCACATGTAATAGTATTTCAGTGTCTGCTTTGGACTTACAATAATGTACCTCACAGTGGGAGTTCTTTCTGATTACTAAAGGAAGAATTGGGTCAAAGGAACTGCCGGATTCCACCCGTCTGCTTTGACCTGTGACGTATGGGTGTTGTTGTGTGTGACGTAAGTCGTGGAGTTTATGAGTTGGTTGAGTGTTTGTAGTTCATGACGTAAGTTTTTTTTTTGTTTATGTGCTTTGCATTCTTGTTAGGTGTTATTGGTTTGCTGTTTGTGGTGTGGTAAGATGTTTAATTTATTGTGTGGCGTCTGTTGTTAGGTATGGACATGACGACGAAATATAAGAGCGCTATGTTGCAATTGGAGATGGGGGAGGACATGTTGCCCACTAGGCCTATTAAATTCCTTCCGTTATTTGGACTAATCTCTGAGATTGTGAAGTGTAGTATTTGTCGTGAGAACATGAGGTTGACCTGACTTCCAGTGTCTCAGACCAGAGATGGGTACATGTGGCGGTGTGTGTGTGTGTGTGTGTGTGTGTGTGTGTGTGTGTGTGTTCCCAATTTCCTGCTGTTGTCCCGTTAGTTCGATTATATTGTTGGAGGGAGATGTTATTGTCTTATTTATGTGTACTTTTGTGTTTGTTGCCATGTAGGCTTATATGGAGGGATGTCATAGGTGCCATATTGGAGACACTTAGAATAGCCATTTCCGCCAGATTGATGATGTCATGGGTCAAAACAGTTGGTTGGAATCGGACACTTCTGTACTCCCGAAGAATTGATCCTCCTGTTGGGGAGGCCCCATATGCCATAATGTTCAGCTTTATCAAGAAGGGTTTCGAAAAGTGTAAAATTTTCCATGTTAATTGTTTATTTTTCATCAGATTCGGTGTGCAACTGAGGCATTTGTACATCATTGTCTTCACTGATTTTGCCATTTTGAATCCATGTTGGGACTCAGATAGCATATCATTCTTATCTGATGCTTTAACTCTGGATATATTTTAGAAAATACTGATAGGAATTTCTGTCAACTTATTAAAAGATTTAAAGTTTTCCTCGTTGAAAAAAAAAAGTTATGTATGATTTTTGTAGTTGGTTATCTTAGTACAGAATCATTTAAATTGATGTCTGGTATCCACGCTGGGTGGTCACTGAGTCCTGCTTTGAGTAGCTACTTTGATATGCTATGTATAACAATATTTGGTCAAAGGGTTTTCCTGAATGATGTGTTATTCTTTTTACATAGTTATGGGTATTTATGAGTTTGAAATTGCATCACTGTTCCCACTTATATTGAGGAAACAAATGTGGAAGTCTCCATGGATTACACGAGCATATGTAATACTAGATTTAGATATTTTGTTCAAGAACTGCTAAAGCCTCTTCATGAACAAGTTGAAGTAACCTATTGGGAACAATAGACAGTGATGGCTATAAGATTTACTCTAGCAATTTCTATTGCAGCTGGTTCAAAATCTTATTCTACTCAAAGTCCTCTGTACTTGGGTAAAGTAATAGATTCAATGTTATGTTTGCTAAAGATAACTCTAACATGCTTGAAGCTTGTTTTAGAATAATATCTGCTAATTTAAAAGTTTGACAGAGAAAGAAGCTGAATTATTCCAGATTCAGGCCAGTATTCTGCGGTACAAATTGTTGATATGCAACCTATATCAGTTACTTCATTTTTATTAGAATTCCAAGTTCATTTGAATATGAACTAAACATTCAGGTGATACAGTTTTAGAACTGCAGCATTAATTCCCTGTTTGGTTTGAGCCATGTTCACAGTGTCAATGACCTTTAGTTCTAGTTCTGCTCTTCATGGAATTTGTTTGCTTCTGAATTATTTGGATGTTGCTAGTTTGTAGGCATTGTTGCTCTTGTGCCGTCTACTTCTACCAGCCCATCATGGGATCCGACTGCAGTTAAAAGAACTTCATTAAAGGAAGACATCGAAGCAAATCTAGGGGGGCTGCTAGGTATGTTACTTCCAGGTTTGATCAACATGCAAGTGTCACGGAAATGCTCTGTGAAGTCAAATGGGAGTCAGTGAAGGGAAGAATGAGTTCTGTTTGCAAAACACTATTGAGAAAATTTAGAGAACTATGTTTGTGACAAACTGCTGAATGCTTCAGCTGATACCAAAATATATCTCGCATAAGGGTTGCAAAGACAAGATTACAGAAATTGGAACTTGCATGGAAGCATACATTGCGAGTGGCTGGATGATGGTTTGTGAAGTATGTTTGTAAATTTAGATACTTATTTTAAAAGTTGACAGATATGAAGTTGATTAATTACACTCTCAAGTGCAAAAAATGCAATATACCAAACATATACCCCATACAATACTGGTGGAGATACGTGCAGCTTCTGGCATGTAGAAACTGTAGGCAAATTTCTGTCATGTTCTTGTTCAAAACTCTATGAATAATCTGGCACTAAAATGACAACATCTTGGAGTAACTAGAGTACTGTTATGTTTTAGAGATTTCAGTTAGAAATCAGTAGTCTGTAAGATTCTAATAATGCAAAGTTTACTGTTCAGCTACAATAATTCATTCACAAATTCTTCAGTGTGATCAGTGGGGAAAAAATCATTCCTGCCCATAGTTTTGAATTATGACATGTTTCCAAATACGTATTTATATAGTACTTTTGAAATAGCAACCTGGTATTTTGTAATTTCATTGAGCGACATTGATATTCCTGTGATTAAATGGTGACAAGGCATGCACAGCACATCTTACCACATTCAGCTCTGTAATTCATCAGCCTAAATAGTTTTCTATATTACGAGTTTTGACATTTTGATGAATTATGAAAACTAAAACGCTCAGGAGTTGTTCCAGTTAGTGCTACACATGGCCTGCACCTAAATAGGAAGGGGAAAGATAATTTAGCTTCTCTGTTAGCAGATACTGCCAAGTGGAAGCACAGTCACACAGGGGATGATCCCTGTGGTTAATGGGACCAGGCAGACAGGATTTTTAGGTTAAAGCCGAAGTCCAGACAGACAACAATCAAGAAAAATATAATAAAGTAGCTTCATGTACTGTAACTAGGTATAAAGCTAAGGCTAGTATCAATTTTTTCATCAGAATATCAGGGAAATAAAAAATAAAGTAGGTGAGCTGTTAGTGTGTTTAGAAGATCTCGAAAATAAGAATGAGGTTGATATGCTTTGTCTGTCTGAACACCTTACAACTGTGGGGATGGAATGTGTCAGTATAAATGGTTACAATTTTGCATCCTTCTCTTGCAGATTTAGCATGGATAAAGAAGGAGTTGCCATTTACACAAAACAAAGATAAAGTTGCCATTTACACAAAACAAAGATAAAGTACAAAAATAGAAGTAAGCAAATTTTTTGTCAATAAGCGCTTTGAAGTTTTTGCATGTGAATTACAGCTAACTAATGTAGTGTTGATATCAACAACGGTATACAGGTCCCCATTAGGAGATTGGGAGATATTCATAAAAAAAGTTTGGCTCCCTGTTATGCTGTCTGTCAGACAAAAGGAAGTTATTCATCTGTGATGATTTCAGTGTAAACTTTCTAAGCAATTCTGATTGGAAAAGTGAACTAGAAGTGTTATTAATGACATATAACTTAGGATCAGTGATCAGTTTCCACCACGTATGGCTCAAGACAGTAGCACTTTCATAGATAATGTATTTGTATAGCAATAGCCAAATGCTAATGATAAATGCAACATATTTATTGATAAATTTATATCCCTTTTTGAACATTGTTGCCCAAAAAAGTTACCAAATGTAACAACAAACAGTTTTCAAAGAAAACTTGGATTAATCTAGTTATTAAAGTGTCTTCAGAAAGTAAAAGAAAACTGTATGAGGCAGCAAGAATCAATAAAGACCCAGAAGTAACTTTACACTATTAAAATTATTGTAACATATTGAGAAAAATTGCCAGAAAATCAAGAAATATTTATATTAGAGATGAAATTAACAACTTGGGCTACAAAATCAAATCAATATGGAATGTTGATAGAAGGGAGGCAGGAAAAGCTGCCACTGGGATAGATAATATTACTATTAAAGAAGTCAAACAATGGAAAATCCAGGATGGAATGTAACACTATTATGAGAAGGGAAGTTGCTACTCACCATATAGCGGAGATGCTAAATCGCAGACACGCGCAACAAAAAGACTTTAGGATTAAAGCTATCAGCCATTGGCCTTCTTAAACAATAGACACACACACACACACACACACACACACACACACACACTGGTTTCAGTTGCCTGAGACTGCAGTTGTGTGTGAGTTGCATGTGCGTGGAGTGTGTGTGTATGTGGGGGGGGGGGGGGGGTGACGACAAAGGCCATTGGCTAAAAGCTTTAATCCTGAAGTCTTTTTGTTGCACCTATCTGCAACTCAGCATCTCCACTATATGTATGGTGAGTAGCAACTTCTCTTCTCATTATATTGGAACTATTAAAGAGAATGAGACTATCTTAACCAACAGTACTCAAGTAGGCAACGTAATTAACATCCATTTCTTAAGTCTAGGTGAAAAAATTTGTGAGAATAGTTCACAAGAAAAAGCCAGGCAGTACATGGAAGAATCAGTTTTGAGAAATCCTGGTCAGATTAATTCTCACCTAACAACCTCTTTTGAAATAAGGAAAATCATTAAATCTTTGAAAACTAAATGTTCTGTTGGAGTAGATGGCATATCCAACAAGACATTAAAACAATTTATAGCAGTTACAGATCTGCCTTCAACAAGCTTTCCGTTCGCAATACTACCTGTGCATTATAACCATCACTAAGTGATACTATTTCTGGGACCTTTCCTTGGACACTCCTGCAGTTTACTAAAATCAGATTAATATTTTCTATCTCTGATCTGTGAGGACCAAGGTCACTGTGGTTGATTTAACTGGCAAATCATGTTTGCTCCAAGGGAGGGATCCTCTAACCTAAAAAAGCCCCGTGTGCACGCCACACGTACTCCGCTACCCTAGTAGCTGCTTCCTGAGTGTAGTGCATGCCTGACCTATTAAGGGGAACCCTACATTTCTGCATCTGATAGTGGAAGTCGAGAAATTCGCATACGATACTGTCACAAAGGTGTCCGAGCGTCTGGTTTAGAGCCTCCATTCTGCTCCAAACCAGAGGACCACGATCAACCCTGGGTACGATGCTACAAATAGACAGCTTAGCCTGCACCCTGGTGTGTTGCTAGTTGCCTTCACCAAATCAGCCAGCCGTCGAAAGAAGTGGAGGATGGCCTTAGAACCCAAGCGGCAAGCAGCATTCGTGCCGACGTGCCAGTGCGTGCAGCTGGTTGCACCCAGTGCACTCGATAGCTGCAGGCAGGGCCTCCTCCACATCATGGATGAGACCTCACGGCAAACATACTGAATGCACACTTGAATTCTTTCTCGCCTTGCCTGCTATCTCCCTGAAGGGCTCCATCACCCGCCTAACATTGGAGCTCCCAATGACTAGCATACCTACTCTCTGTACTTGTCTGGACTGGGCAGGAAAATCGACCGCTGGTCCAACAGAAGAGGCATCCCATGTTGGCTCAGAGCTAGTATCGACACTGGGAAGCACCTCGTACCTGTTGCTAAGACGTAGGGAGGCACCTGCACGGCTTGCTCCCTCTTTGGTTTTCTGCCCAGTGACACGCGAACCCACCACTGTCTGACACCCACTCTGGAGTGAGGACAGACCGGTCAGATGTTGCTTATTGGAAGCCGCAGTGATGTCTGGGCCACCAGGGGATTCCAGTAACTGCAAAGGTCTTGTCACTGGCGCCCTGACTTTTCTGGAACTTCGAGCATTAGCTAGAAGCTTGTCAATGGTAGCCAACACAGCTTCCAGCTGTTTACGGACAGCAGCCAACTTTCCTTGTGTCCGCTCACAACAAGCACAGTCCCTAGCCATATCGTACTGTGTATAAAATAGATATAAAGCCTCACATGGTTCTACTGAGTTCGAAAATATACCAAAGGAGGAGAAAGGAACACTAAAAGTTGGTGTGCAGATTTCTCACTGAACTCTGGGACCACAAGCTATCAAACAGAAATAATTTACTCTAGAAAGCCGCCCTGCACAAGGATATTCTCAAGACTTATGAAAAAAAAAAAACTGCTGTGATTAATTTCCTAACCACTATTCTACAAAGTAAAATATATACATACAGTTCACTTCTTTGCAGAAGCATGTGAACAGAAAGCAAAGACTAAATTAATTTAATCACACAAGCGCTACTTCTGCTCTGCTGTGCCTCCTCTCAGCTCGGCAGCTGCCGCTACACTGTTGCTAATTTTGTCATGGCTAGCTCTCTCAAGGATTGCAACAATTCTTCTAGGGAATGTTGTGTGTGCCGGTGGCCTTGTTTGAGCTTAGGTCATTCAGTGCTCTGTTAAATTCATCTCACTGAGTCGTAATTCTGATCTTGTTGTCATAATTTCTTTCCCATTTCCATAATATAAGTTTCCCTCCATTGCATAGCCCTTCTACTGTACATATTCCTCTCTTCTTTCCTTCTTTGAGTAGTATTGTCTTGCCATCTGAGCTCTTGATGTAGATACAACTGCTTTTCTTTCTCCAAAAATTTATTTGATTTACCTTTAGGCAGCATCTATCCTTCCCATAGTCATCCATGCTTCTGCAGCTTAGCATTTCTGTTGTAGCCACTACCGCTTTTTCATTTTACCGTTCCTGTCAGTATAATTTTTTATAGATTTTTGTATTCCTTTTAGTCTGTTTCATTTTTATATTCTGTCCTATTGTCAGTTAAATTCAGTATCTCATGTGCCATTTTGAATTGCACCTTTGATTCTGTACTGCTTCACTACATTATGTCCAAAAGTTACATGTAATCTTCTATTGTATTCCCCCCCCCCCCTGTTTCAGCCAAAAGTTTCTTTGAAGTTCTTTGAAACTCTCAACAACCTTTGGTTATTTCAACTTGTCCAGGTCTCATCTCTTTAATTTTCTGCCTTTCCGTAAGTTCTTTAATCTGCAGTTCATAACCAATATTAAGTTTAATTTTTTAGTTGTGACCTGTGAGTGCAAGGTGTAGGATGTAGTTTTCATTTGTGTGTGTGATTACCACATGAGATATGGTGCAACATAACTGAAAGAAGGGATTGGTTGATTGTACACATCCTGGTGCTTCAAGGAATTACGTCATCCCCCTGAATAGGTCAGGCGCGCACTACACGCCGGAAGCGGCTACAAGGGTAGCGGATTACATGTGGAGTGCACATGGGTGTTTTTTAGGTTAGAGAATTCCCTCCCTAGGCCCGACAAGACGCCTCCTGAGATGCGGCAAGGTAGGAGTAGGCAAAATGCAACAGGGAATAACAATATTAATGTGCTAATAGTAAACTGCAGGATCGTCTATAGAAAGGTCCCAGAACTGCTCTCATTAATAAACGGTCACTAGGGACAGAAAGTTGGCTGAAACCAGACGTAAACAGTAATGAAATCCTAAACACAGAGACAGGCTGGACACTGAAGGGGGAGGCGTGTTTATAGCGATAAGAAGTGCAATAGCATTGAAGGAAATTGACAGAGATCCGAAATGTGAAATAATTTGGGTGAAGGTCACGGTTAAAGCAGGCTCAGACATGGTAATTGGATGTCTCTATAGGCCTCCGGGCTCAGCAGCTGTTGTGGCTGAGCACCTGAAGAATAATTTGGAAAATATTTCGAGTAGATTTCCCCACCATGTTATAGTTCAGATGGAGATTTTAATTTGCCGGATATAGACTGGGAGACTCAAACGTTCATAATGGGTGGCAGGGACAAAGAATCCAGTGAAATTTTTTTAAGTGCTTTATCTGAAAAATACCTTGAGCAGTTAAACAGAGAACCGACTCGTGGCGATAATATATTTAGACCTTCTTATGACAAACAGACCCGAAATATTTGAAACAGTTAATGCAGAACAGGGAATCAGCGATCATAAAGTGTTTACTGCATTGATGATTTCAGCCGTAAATAGAAATATTAAAAAAGGTAGGAAGATTTTTCTGTTTAGCAAAAGTGACAATAAGCAGATTACAGAGTACCTGACGGCTCAACACAAAAGTTTTGTCTCAAGGACAGATAGTGTTGAGGATCAGTGGGCAAAGTTCAAAACCATGGTACAATATGCGTTAGATGAGTATGTGCCAAGCAAGATCGTAAGAGATAGAAAAGAGCCACCGTGGTACAACAACCGAGTTAGAAAACTGCTGCGGAAGCAAAGGGAACTTCACAGCAAACATAAACATAGCCAAAGCCCTGCAGACAAACAAAAATTACACGAAGTGAAATGTAGTGTGAGGAGGGCTAAGCGAGAAGCGTTCAATGAATTCGAAAGTAAAGTTCTATGTACTGACTTGGTAGAAAATCCTAAGAAATTTTGGTCTTACAGGGTACGTTCCGAAAGTAATGCAATTGAATTTCCCGCGCCGCTCCTAGTAGTCGGAGTGGGAGCGGGCCACATGGAGTAGGTGGGGGGGACGCTAAGCTTTGCCGCGAAATCGGTTTCAGTGCTCTCCGAGCTGTGGAAGTGGCAGGACGTCTGTTATTGTAAACCTCTGCGCGCCGACCGTATCACGGATAAGACAAAAAGACCAACCGAGCGGAAATTTCAAGTGAACTTTTGCAACGTGTTGAAATTGAACCTGATTATTTGGACAACGTCATCACTGGTGATGAAACCTGGGTTTTTGAATACGACCCAGAAACAAAATGCCAAAGCTCTGAGTGGCACACTGATCAGTCCCCCAAGCCCAAAAAGGCACGAATGAGCAAATCAAAAGTGAAAACAATGCTCATTGTCTTTTTCTACAGCAAAGGAGTGGTCCATAAGGAGTTTGTTCCTCAAGGACAGACAGTTAACGCTGCCTACTACGTGGATGTGCTGGAAAGACTCCGCAAAAGGGTCGTCAGGACGAGAAAGGACATCTCCGCTACCTGGCAACTCCATCACGACAACGCGCCTTGCCACAACGCGCTACGAGTCCGCGAGTTCCTGGCCAAACACCAGGTGCCAACGCTGCCCCACCCCCCCTATAGTCCTGATCTCGCCCCAGCTGACTTCTTTTTGTTTCCTAGGATTAAGTCAGCCCTGAAAGGAACCCGTTTTTCGTCCATAGACGAGATCCAATCCGCCGTGACGAAGACCTTGCGAGAGGTCCCAGAAGACGCCTTCCAGGGCGCGTACCGGTCATGGCAGAGTCGCTGGAAAAAATGTGTAGAGGCCCAAGGACAGTACTTTGAAGAATTTTAAGTGTTTGTGCAAATCTGTTCAATAAATTACTTTAAAAAAAAATAATTGCATTACTTTCGGAACGCACCCTGTATGTCAAAGCGGTAGGTGGATCAAAACAAAATGTCCAGACACTCTGTGACCAAAATGGTACCGAAACAGAGGATTACTGACTAAAGGGCGAAATACTAAATGTCTTCTTCCAAAGCTGTTTCACAGAGGAAGACTGCACTGTAGTTCCTTCTCTAGATTGTCGCACAGATGACAAAATGGTAGATATCGAAATAGACGACAGAGGGATAGAGAAACAATTAAAATCGCTCAAAAGAAGAAAGGCCGCTTGACCTGATGGGATACCAGTTCGATTTTACACAGAGTATGCGAAGGAACTTGCCCCCCTTCTTGCAGCAGTGTACCGTAGGTCTCTAGAAGAGCGTAGCATTCCAAAGGATTGGAAAACGGCACAGGTCATCCCCATTTTCAAGAAGGCATGTCGAACAGATGTGCAGAACTATAGACCTATATCTCTAACGTTGATCAGTTGTAGAATTTTGGAACACGTATTATGTTCGAGTATAATGACTTTTCTGGAGACTAGAAATCTACTCTGTAGGAATCAGCATAGGTTTCGAAAAAGACGGTCGTGTGAAACCCAGCTCATGCTATTCGTCCACGAGACTCAGAGGGCCATAGACACGGGTTCACAGGTAGATGCCGTGTTTCTTGACTTCCGCAAGGCGTTCGATACAGTTCCCCACAGTCATTTAATGAACAAAGTAAGAGCATATGGGCTATCAGACCAATTGTGTGATTGGATTGAGGAGTTCCTAGATAACAGAACGCAGCATGTCATTCTCAATGGAGAGAAGTCTTCCGAAGTAAGAGTGATTTCAGGTGTCCCGCAGGGGAGTGTCATAGGACCGTTGCTATTCACAATATACATAAATGACCTGGTGGATGACATCGGAAGTCCACTGAGGCTTTTTGCAGATGATGCTGTGGTGTATCGAGAGGTCGTAACAATAGAAAATTGTACTGAAATGCAGGAGGATCTGCAGCGAATTGACGCATGGTGCAGGGAATGGCAATTGAATCTCAATGTAGACAAGTGTAAAGTGCTGCGAATACATAGAAAGATAGATCCCTTATCATTTAGCTACAAAATAGCTGGTCAGCAACTGGAAGCAGTTACTTCCATAAATTATGTGGGAGTAGGCATTAGGAGTGATTTAAAATGGAATGATCATATAAAGTTGATCCTTGGTAAAGCAGATTCCAGACTGAGATTCATTGGAAGAATCCTAAGGAAAAGCAATCCGAAAACAAAGGAAGTAGGTTACAGTACGCTTGTTCGCCCACTGCTTGAATACTGCTCAGCAGTGTGGGATCCGTACCAGATAGGGTTGATAGAAGAGATAGAGAAGATCCAACGGAGAACAGCGCGCTTCGTTACAGGATCATTTAGTAATCACGAAAGCGTTACGGAGATGATAGATAAACTCCAGTGGAAGACTCTGCAGGAGAGACGCTCAGTAGCTCGGTACGGGCTTTTCTTAAAGTTTAGAGAACATACCTTCACCGAAGAGTCAGGCAGTATATTGCTCCCTCCTACGTATATCTCGCGAAGAGACCATGAGGATAAAATCAGAGAGATTAGAGCCCACACAGAAGCATACCGACAATCCTTTCCACGTACAATACGAGACTGGAATAGAAGGGAGAACCGATAGAGGTACTAAGGGTACCCTCCGCCACCCACCGTCAGGTGGCTTGCGGAGTATGGATGTAGATGTAGATGTAATTCTAATTACGGAACACATTAAAACCACTAACAACCAACAGTAACTGCATTTTGACAGGTACCATCCCTTCTAAACCAAAAATTCCTGCCCAAACAGGATAGCTACCAGTGGACGACACATCTGCAGTGATGAGATCTCCCTTGCCCATTACGTTGAAAGTCTCACGAATACCTTAATTGACAGGCGGTATTCTCCAAATGTTGTCCATAAATAAATTTCCCGTGCCATATCCTCACTCACTCCCAGTCCTCCCACCAAAGGAGTATTCCCCTGGTCACCGAGTACAAGGTGGAATTCAAAATCTTCAGGACTGGTGCTGCCATCTTGAAAGTAGTAATAGTAGTAGTAGTAGACCTTTGCACCACTAGGTGGTGAGAGCTGCATAGCTGATGAGTCCATGTGTGGAGTGTCATTCAGCTGGGAGGACGTGTTGTGTGTCCACAGTGATTTCCATAATACTCTGTGTTTGGTGTGTGGCAATTTTACGATGGATCGGCGAACAGAGCAGTGTGTGTGTATCAAATTCTGTGCAAATCTCGGGAAAAGTGCTACGGAGATCCTTGCAATGATTCAACAAGTGTTTGGGGGACAGAGCATGAGCCGTAGGCGGATGTTTGAGTGCCATGCTTGGTTTAGGGGCGGCCGTACAGACGTCAAAGATGATGCTCATGCTGGAAGGCCTGTTACCCGCACAGACCCAGACATTGTTGCCAAAGTGGTTTGTGTGGATCGACATCAAACCATTCAAGACCTTGCAAATGAAGTGGGTATTGGTCATGGGACATGTCAAAGAATGTTGAGTGATGAATTGGGCATGCATCGTGTCGCCCCAAAATTTGTGCCAAGGATCTTGAATGCCAATCAAAAGGCACAGCGTGTTGAAGTGTACACGGACCTTCGTCAAACCGCATCTGATGATCCAACCTTCTTGTCACGGGTTATCACCGTCCACGGATGCTGGATTAACGATTATGACCCAGAGACAAAGCAACAATCATCCCAGTGGAAGAGCCCGGGCTCTCCAAGACCCAAAAAACTGAGACAGATGAAGAGCATGGTCATCATTTTCTTTAATACCAAGGGAATTGTGCACAAAGAATTCATCCCACCCAACCAAACAGTGAATTTCGCGTATTACTGTGACGTTTTGCGATGGCTCTGTGAAAATGTGCGGTGACAATGTCCCAAACTTTGGCGTCAAGGGAATTGGCTGCTGCATCACGACAACGTGCCCTGTCACACGTCCTTGCTCACCAGCACCTTTTTGGCACTGTACTCACCAGATTTGGCACCTTGCAACTTCACGCTGTTTCCAAAACTGAAACTCAAGTTGAAAGGCTGTCGGTTGGACACTAGAGATAATTCAAGAAGCATCACTTGTGCTGATAAACACCCTCAAAGAACAGGACTTCCAGAAAACGTTTGACCAGTGGCAAAAGTGCTGGGACTGTTGTGTGTGTGCAGATGGGAACTACTTTGAGGGTGATGGTGACCATTAGTCCAAAGGTAAGGTTTTCAATAGATGGCAGCACCAGTCCCAAAAATTTTGGATAGCACTTCGTATAACCCTGGACTGTAACAGCTTCACCATACCCTTATCCAGGACATTGCCCTGAAATGGAGGACTTCCTACCCAACCTGCACAACATCCTGGTACAGCCCTGTGCCACTCCCACTCCCAGTCCCTTGCCATAGGGCTCACATCCATGTGGCAAACCAAGATGCAAGACCTGCCCAATCCACCCACCCAGCATCTGCTGCTCCAATCCTGTCACAGGCTTATTCTACCCCATTAGAGGCTAGCCACCTGTGAAAGCAGCCATGTTATATACCAATCCTGCTGCAATCACTGCACAGCTTTTTATATCTGTGTGACTACCAATGAGATGTCTATCACGATTAATGGCCATTGCTAAACTCTTGCGAAGAGCAAAGTTGACTAACCAGTGGCACAATATGCATCTAAGTACAGTATGCTCAATGTCAATGGTTACTTCGTAACCTGGACGATCTGGATCCTTACTTCTACCACCAGCTTCTCTGAACGACGCAAATGGAAGTTATCTGTACAATACAATCTCTGGTCACATAAATGTTCTGGCTTCAATCTCCAGTAACCATTGTCACCACACCCTCCACCAACAGTTTCCCCTTCCTCTGTCATGTTACTTCCTCCCAGTTTACGTCACCACATCTCCTTCAGCATGTGCCACTCCCTGCAGCTCTGACAACTGTGCATCACTTGCCCAGCTTGAATACCTGCCACTCCTCCCTCCAACATTCCTAGCTGGCAAACCTGTTGCCTCCCTCCAAGTCGCTAACCATTCATCAGGTGTGTGTGTGTGTGTGTGTGTGTGTGTGTGTGTGTGATTTACTTTGATTCGTAAAAAGATTATTGTGTGTGTGTGTGTGTGATTTACTTTGATTCGTAAAAAGATTACTGTGTGTGTGTGTGTGTGTGTGTGTGTGTGTGTGTGTGTGTGTGTGTGTGTGTCTGTGTGATTTACTTTGATTCGTAAAAAGATTACTCTGAAAGCTAGCAAGTTTTCTTTCTTTTTGTGCATGCATATCGTTGACTCAAAGTTGCTGCCTTTCAGTGACTGGTCTCCTTTAATCCAAAGGTATTTAATTCTTATTTTAAGAAACTTCCAAGTGAAATTTTGCTTGCAGCAAAACCACACTACACAAAATTTGAGCGCAGGATACAAAAAAGTCACTACAGGTGGGTTTATCTCATACTGGAGTCTGAATGACCTTCCCTTTCCACTTAACTTTCCTCAACATGTCCTCCTCTGCTCCCTGATGAACTGTTAATCTGGAAACCTAGGTACTGTTTCACTTTAGCTTTAATATGCAAACATGCAGTAAATTTTTTTTTATGCAGATTTGTGTGTAATTTGATGTCATATTGCTAAATATCATCACCTCTTATTTTGTTTATTTTTATTTCATTAGAAAGAGCAGTTGTTCTTGTACCAGAAAAGGTTTTATTTATTTTCAAGACCCTCCGGATAATGTGAAAAATGAGCTTGAAAATAATGCTGTGAAACATTAGCAAACTTTAAATTTGGATTTTTAAACTCCACCTCTTGAACAAAACAATGTATTTCTTGTTTATGTTTCCCCAACTATGAACTTTATATTGTCTGAATGTACAAAGTTCATGGTTGTTTTTCTGTTTTAGGACTAAAAACTATAACATGTGCATTTTGTATGCTTAGTTTCTATTGTTCACTTTAGACTGCATTACTTATGAAAGTGGATTTCTACAGATCGACTTGCTTTTATGCCATTACCATTTGACGGAATTTCATCTGGAAAGTAGTTGAGGAAATTGCTGAAGAGAGTTGATGACTTTGAAAATACTTTTTCGTGAGTAGTTGTTGTATATGTCTTGTTCTTACATTTTTCCCGAGTTGTGCATGTTTGGTGTGTTTTCTCTTTCTATTTAATTACACTGGTTTCAATACCTTTTTTATACTTCACTCTCACCTGTTTTCACATGATTTTTATACAGAAATGAGATTTGAGAGAACGATTATGTTGTCCTTCTTACAGAAGTATGCTGTGTTGGTTTTGGCACTCACTTGTTCAAGATATTGTTTCAAAAAAGGCATGAGAACCAGCAGACTTATAGAAATCCACTTTCATAAGTAATTTTGTTTCCATGAGCAATCAAAACAAAATAAATAAGATGGACATTTTATAGTTTTTAGGCTTAAAATAGAAAAAAATACCCATTAACTCTGTATTATATTTTACAATAATAAATTGAGACCCACAGAAGATGACACGTAGATGCCGAAGCATGTTTTGGTAGAAAAAAAAAAAAAAGAAATACATAGTGTTTAGTTGAAGGTGGAGTAATGTAATTTGCAGACAAGGGAAAAAATGTTAACAGGAGCTTCCAGCCCCAGCAAGATGATTATTTGCAAACATGTAGTTAAGAGTTGTTAGCTTTTTGTAATTTTTAGATGTCTTTTGCATGTTTGTTGATGTTTCTAATCATGACTAAGAAATTATTATGGCACTGGGTATCAAGGATGGAAATAATTCAAGAAGGAGAACAGGCTGTCATCACCTACTAATGACAGTGCAAATAGACTTCTTCTTGTACAAGACGTACTCACTTATTTCCCAGTACACACTGGTTGACACACAATGTGTTTAAATTGTTGGTCACAGTCACCAACCATTATCACTTAATGTCCAGGCTGTCAACATCATTTCAAATGTATTGCAAATTAATCAGTATGTGCTGTGAAATAATTATAAATGGGTCTGTCTAGTATTAGAAGAAGTACATTCGTGAAATCATCTGTAGGTGAGTGGTAGCCTCTTCTCTTTTTTTTAAGTGCAACCAAGAAATCACATATTTTCCAATTTAACAGTATACTGAACGATTTGTAACAAGTTAAGTCACCAAACTTTCAGTAGAAGTGGAACTGTTTTGTTTACTGTGAGGTACAAGGTTGCTTAGCACAATCGTGTCTGATTAAAATTATTTTTGATGGGATGGTTGATTCAGATGTTGGATTTTGTTTACTATCATGGAATCTACTTGCTTGCTTGCACAATTCAGTGTGTTATCAGACCTTTTTTAGTAATTTAAAGAAAGTGTGCACTCACTAAATTAACTACAACTTTACGATGACTACTGAAATTATGCGGTTCTTATGACCCTGAAACAGGTCGAGTGATTTGCTTTTATCATGAAGATTTGTTTCTGATTTAGTTTCAGTTCTTGCAAAAACGCTACTGTAACCCTTTTGCGAAAACAAAACATTCCATTAAAAAGGGTTTATGGAGATGCTCAGCGAACTCTAGTTGCAGTTGCTAAAAGAAAATTGTTGTGTATCACAGAGAAGGTTACTGTTGAAATTCTGAGAGTGTACATTTAAAGACAAGTTGGGCAACATTTTGTTTCCTCCAAGGACAAACAAAGTAGAGAAATTAAGAGTTCACATGGAAGCTTGTCAACAGTTGTTCTTCTCATGTACCACACAGAAATGGAATAGAGGAGCGGGAACAATTAATGTGGTACCAGAGATACCCACTGTCACACACCGTAGAGTGGCATGTGTAGTGCAGATGCTGATGCAGATGTAGGACAGCTGAATTAACAAAGCTCTCAAAATGTAGATTTTTACCAGTACAATAATTATGCACAGTATGCCAGAAAGGGGACACAATATACTTGCTGATTATATTATCCTCCTCAAATGCTTCAGGTGCTGAACCTATGAAACTGCAGAAAGGGTGAAATCAAGTTTGTTATGTAGTGGCAGTTCTCCTTAAAAATATCAGAAGTAAGGTTCATAAGGCTGCATAAAAATGAAAGATTTATCAAGTGTATGATTTGTAGACAGATTACAATTTGTGTTTGGCTTAAGTTGGGAACATTTATGCAGTAAAATTCTGATGTTAAACACTGGGTACTGTGTTGATTATGGTGACCTACCGAGTGAATTAAAGCAAAAAAATGTGCCAGTTTCTTCAAATACTGAGGTTTGCGAACTTCTCATTTTCTCCAAAAGGCGGATTGGTACCATCAGTGGCCTCTGAATTTACAGTTTCAACAGTAGGTGGTTATTTTACCAATACCTGCGTACAAGAAGGAAGAAGTCCTTGCCGATTAAAATAAAGGGTTTTAGCTTTCTTTGAGAGTGACAAATTTAATCAGATTTAAAATTCACTAGGTGAACTGGTGTGTTTTAAAACTTTTTTTTTTCTTCAAAAGTTCGGTTTGATAGACTAAAGTATGTAAGTACTATACAAATGTTTATAGGTTTCTTACACAAAACGCTGCTGTTAAAACTATTGTTTATGAGTCTTGGACAGTAGTATTTTTGAGCTCTTTTGTTTAATCTTATCCTTAGGGTCCCGAAAACAAACAAAATCTTTTGTAGTACAAAACAACTGTTCACTCTGCTGAAACAAAATGAAGAAAGCAAGAGGTGAAAATATTTAGCAATATGACATCAAAATGTGCTTAAATTATATACACAAATTTTTGTTGACATGTTTGCATGTTTGTAAATTCTGTAGCAACCACAAATAACTGAAGCAATTCATTAGAATTAGTAGAATAATTTCTCTGCAGAACAATTGAATGGCACTCAAGATACTTTGCTTGTCCAAAAATAATCACAGTCATAAAATGGTGGAAAAATTGTCATGACTGTTTTTTTCCAAACTTCGGCTTCATGCAGCATGAAAATAGGGAACGACACAGCCTTGAATTTTTAACGGTGTATTGAGCACAAAAAGTTGTGCATCTGCTCCAAATGTCACCTTTAGATTTCAAACACTTTCATTTCTAAGCTATCTTTAATTGGGCCAAAACTGCTGTAGAGCGACATTTTACATCTCCATACTGAAAAGTTTGTAAAACATTGGATTTTTTGTATCCTGAGCACAAATTTTGAATAGCTTATTACATAAGGAATACATGTTCAAAACTAATATAGATTAAAGATATTCTGGCGGGGTAAACTGTCCACATTGTGTAGAAGATCCAATAGTCAATTTGCTAAAGGAGGTTTGCTGGGGGAGGAGGGTGGGGGGGGGGGGGTATGTAAGGGGTGCCCAAAGAAGCTCAACTGACAGCAGGCTGCAATAGCTATGCAGAAATTGAAAGGCTTGCTCAGGATAGACTAGCATGAAGAACTGAATACTGAAGACCTCAACAACAGTGCTAGACATTGAAACTTTTTTCTTGTATTTGATGATGCTTGGCTGGAATAGCCTGGGAATTAAATAATAATGTGCATGCAAAAAGTTTCCATTTTAGGGCTTTGCTGCAGCGTATATGCAACACATCACCGTAATGTGCATATATGAGCACCAGCATGTAGGTAAGACATTATTGTGGTACTTGTGTCTTTCCCACATGCGTACAGTAAATGTGGAAATGTAAAATATTGCAATGCTATTATCAGATGTGTTCAAAGGATCAGTGTGCTGTTATACTTTTCTTGGCTGCTCAAGGTCAAACCCCAGTAGACATCTATCGGAAAATGAAGGATGTGTATGGGACAGCATCTCTCTCAGATACCAACATTTTGAACTGGTGCACCAAGTTTATGCTGGTTGCGCTTCTACACAAGACACTGGTCTTTCTGGGAGGCCAGCAGAAGTTACTCCAATTCAAGCGAGACACACTTGAGCACCCCCTATAATCCTGAACTCTTCCCCTGTTATTATCATATCTGTTTTACCAAACAATTATCTTCAATCTGGTGCATCGATGGTATGATAGCCTACTGCTCATGGCAATTTTACCTGATTAGCAGACCGATTCTGGACTGCACGGACTTCAAACAGGAACTTTTTGAGTGCCCCATTTATTTGTTTTATTATTTACATCTTTTTATGTCTATGGCAACTTTTGGTTTACTCTGGAAATGACATTTATTTAAATTTTTCCTGTTTACAAGCGGACCATTTCACCAAGAATGTGTGGAATGAAAAAGAAGTATAAACACTTGAATTGTTTTGTAAAATATATATTCTGTGTTAAGTTTTTCTTAGATATTCTACAGTCATAATCTCCTCACTTTAACTGCTAGTTACGTGGATAAGACCCTGTATATCTTGCTTGATTGTCTTCAAATCCTTTCTCTTGTCATCCTACAGTCTCATGTAAGAGTGTAGATGTAAGTTGAAGGACAGATTTATTTTACACTGGTGCTTGTTTTTGCAGGAAGCATGAGCTACGATGAACCGAGAAAAACGGCATAAGTCAAAGGAAGAAACTGATGCTGTTTCTGCAAAGAGGCGGAGGACAAATTATGAGGCAAATGGAGCCGATTGTAGTGATGATGGATACGAGAGCAACGTTTCCCAACAGTCTCAGAGCATTCAGAAGGTTACAATAAAAAATCAATTTCATTTTAATGTGTTGCTGCTGTTACTCAAACATCATCAAAATATTTATATTTTACATAAAAATAGACATAAATGTGGATCTTACATACTGATTTTCCATTTTTTACTGATTTTACTGCGACTGATGACCTCATTGTGTGGTCGTCTCCCCAACTCAACCAACCAACCATTTTACTGCGAGATACTACCAGATAACAACAGGAAAGTGATTCTTAATTTCTTCTTTACCATTAAAAGTAAGCAGTGTTCAGGCCAAAAAGTGTTAGCATTTCAAGTAAATAAAGTCCGATATTTTAAGCAGTTGAATGATTAATGATTTGGTTGGAAGTGGGTCTTTCGTATTGAGCAAGTTATTTCACAAATCTGAATTGTTTGATGGCTGTGCAATAGTTAAGAATTGCACAATACGCTCTATGCCGCTTGAGAGAGCAATGTGTGATGCCTTCAATTACTGCTGTAGTAGGATATTGTCAAATGACATTTCACAAAATCCAAAGAAATTCTGGTCATATGTAAAGGCTGTTAGTTGCACCCAAGTTAATGTTCAGTCCCTAGTGAATGAGACAGAAACTAAAATTGAGGGTCTCAAAGCAAAAGCTGAAATGCTGAATTCAGTTTTCAAATGTTCCTTTACAAAGAAAAACCCAGGAGAATAGCCTGAATTCAATCCTGGTACCACTGAAAAGATGAATGAAATAAGTACTGTTGTCAGTGGTGTCGAGAAACAGCAGAAATCTTTAAAATTGAACAAAGCTCTAGGGCCTGATGGAATCACAGTCAGATTCTACACTGAATTTGTGGCTGGGTTAGTCCCTCTTCTCACTGCACTTATCATAGATCCCTCAAACAAAAAACTGTGCCCAGTTCTTGAAAAAAGGCACAGATCACGTGTGTATACATGAAGGGTAGTAGAAGTGATCCACAAAACTACCGTCCAATATCGTTGTGATCGACTTGTTGTAGAATCTTAGAACATATTCTGAGCTCGAACATAGTGAACAGAATGACCTCTCAATGCCAACAGAATGACCTCCTCAGTGCCAACCAGCATGATTTTCAAAAACATCAATCATGTGAAACCCAACTTGCTCTTGTCTCACATGTCATACTAAAAGCTTTGAATCAAGGGAGGTGGGTAGATGCAGTGTTTCTTGATTTCTGAAAAGCATTTGACTCAGTGCAACACCTGCTTATTGTCAAAAGTATGAACATATGAGGTATCAAGTGAAACTTGTGACTGGATTGAGGACTTTTTGGTAGGCAGAACACAGTCTGTTATCTTGGATGGAGAGTCATTGTAAGATGTTGAAGTAACTTTGAGTGTGCCCCAGGGAAGTGTGTTGGAACCCTTGCTGATCATGTTGTAAATTAATGACCTTTCAGACATTATTAATAGTAAAATCAGGCTTTTTGCAGATGATGCAGTTATATAATGAAATACTAGATAGAAACTGTGAAAGTTTTCAGTCAGATATTGATAAGATTTCAACATGCCGAGAGATTAATAACTTGCTCTAAATGTTCAGAAATGTAATATTGTGCACTTCAAAAATTCTAGTATGCTATGACTATGATATCAATGAGTCACTGTTGGAACCGGCCAATGCATACTAATACCTGGGTGTAAAACTTTGTAAGGATATGAAATGGAATGATCACATAGGTTCAGTTGTGGGTAAAGCAGGTGGTAGACTTCATTTTATTGTAGAATACTGGGGAAGTGCATTTAGTCTACTAAAGAGATTGCTTACAAATCACTTGTGTGACCCATCCTAGAATATTGCTCAAGAGTGTGGGACCCATACCAGAGGTACTAACGGGGGATATTGAACATATACAGAGAAGGGCAGCATGAATAGTCATAGGTTTGTTTTATCCGTATGAGAGTGTCACAGAGATACTGAAGGAACTGAAATGGCAGACTCTTGAAGACTGTTAACAGAGTTCCAAGAACGGTCTTTAAATGATTACTCTAGGGATATACTACAACACATGGGATGTACCCTCTGCCATGCACCTCACAGTGGTTTGCAGAGTACACATGTTGATGTAGATGTAGTGTGTTACCTTGTGCAGAGTGATAATGATCGGCAACATAGAAAAATTGAAATAACAATGGGGACAGGAAACCATAACATATTGCAAAAATATGTTGAGAGCCCGTGACCAAGCTGATCAACTCATTGCACATACAGGTTTCGTGCATATTAAAGTGAAGCTGTACAACCTACAATCTGTGTACCATTTTTGTACCATTTTATTTGTTAGCACCTTGTTGGACACACCATTATGTCCTGAATGGGATATATGTGTGTAAAATGTGGCCAGCTTGTTAAGGAAACTGAATTTTGTCTTCATTATTGTAAATGTGAGCTAACTGTTCAGATAATCTATCTACATCTGCATCTGGACTGTGCAAACCCCTGTGGCAACGAGTACACCCCATTGTATCAGTTATTAGTAGGGACAGGAAAAATTTGTTTAAACTATAAGGTGCTGAATAATGCAATTTTTTTAAAGGAAATAACACGAATTCAGCTGTTTTTAAGGAAGTAACGTGAATTTGGTGATTTAAGGAAGTAACACAAAATCGGCATTTTTCAACAGAATTTCTGTGTGTCCTTGTAAGAAGTGATGTAAATCCAATGAAGCTAGTGCATATTTAATGTTGAAATGTTCCATGTTCAACTGTCACACTACTTTTTGCAGTCGTGATGTCATTAGCGGCCTTTCAACTATTGACTTTAGCGAGCGTGTACTAATGACCACTGTATGAATTTGGATTATTTATTTCGTTTGTATTGTTTGTGCTGCAGTGGCACAATGAAAATCTGTCCCAAGCATATCACAATGCCAAAGCCTACAGTAACTGCTGATGAAAGGGTGCGAGAGTTTGAAATTGATGGGTTATATATTCCCAGTAAGTTAACAGTGTTTTGTAAATTCTGCAATATCAGAATTTCATGGGAGTGTAAAGATTTTATAGTGAAACTTGTGCAGACTGAAAAACTTAAGGGCAACAAGTTGAAGTAGATGAGTTTGCCAATAAAGTGGCTGTCTGCAATTAGTAGCAGCTTTGAAGCTGCAAAAAAGAAGAAGAGCGATTGTGAATATCTGGCCTAAAGGACTGTGGAAACATTTTTGAAGGAAACATTCCACTCCACAAATTGGATACATCATTGATAAATATGTTTTTGCATTTTTAAAATATATGTATCACTCCACACCATTCTGGCCAAGCACAGCAAAAGTATACAAATGTTAAAAATTGAAATAATAGTGTCTGTTGCAGATACTTTGTTGATGATGTATTTCACACTTCTAGCGCATCTTCAGATCATTCATGAGCTGCGGAGACTGGTTTCTGTGGTCTCCACAGCTCAAGAACGATATGAAGGAGCGTGAAGCGTGTCATCAATGAAATATCTGCAACAAGATGTTATTTTCTTTTTTACCTTTGGTATTTATTTTTAAATAATTATTTGTGTCAAAATTTGTTGTTAAAATAATTTTTCTCTACACTTCTCTCATTTTTGGCCTACCCTGCTTTAGGAATAGTTCCATTTTCAATATAGCATTGAAAAATGGTTAAATATGACAAAAATAGATAACTGATAATAGAAAAAGATTGCCAGAAAATAACACCGAAAAGTGTAAAAAATGTCACCAGTTTGGCCATAAAATAACACAGATATTTTCCTGTCCCTAGTTATTAGGGTTTCTTCTCCTTCCATTCACACAAGAAGCACAGGAAGACTGATTGTTAAAAATGGCTCTGTGTTGCTGTAATTAATGTAACCTTGTCATCACAATCCCTATGTGACCAATACATAGAGGGTTTTAGTATATTCATAGAGTCATTTAAAGCTAATTCTTGAAACTGTGTAAGTAGGTTTTCTTGTGATAGTTTGTGTTTATCTTCAAGTATCTGCCAATTCAGTTTCTTCAGCATCTCCATGAGACACTGCCATAAATCAGTTAAATCCATGACCACTCTTACTGCACTTGTATATGTTCGATGTGCTTTGTTAGTCCTATTTGGTACAGATCCCAACACTTGCACAATATTCCAGAATGGGTCACACAAGTGATTTGTAAGCAGTCCCCTTTGTAGACTGATCATGTTTCCTCGGTATTTTACCAGAGATCAACCACCTTTGTAGACTCATTGCGAATCCATTAGTCTACCATCTGCTCTATCCACGACTGAGTCTATTTGATCATTCCATTTCATATCCTTGTGAAATGTTATGTCAATATAGTTGTTTGAGTTGGCTTATTCTAACTGTGGATCATTGATGTTATACGATGCCATGTTTCTTCGTTTTGTAAAGTACACAATTTTACATTTCTGAATATTTTAAGCTAGATTCCAATCTTTGCATCACTTCGAAATCTTATCAAGAGCTGACAGAATATTTATGCAGCTTCTTTTGGACAGTACTTCATTACAGATAACAGTCATTTGCAAAAAGTCTGAGGTTACTATTAATATTGTCCACAAGGTCATTAGTTTAAAGCTTGAACAGCAATGGCTCCAACACACTTGTCGAGGGCAAATCTGAAGTTACTTATAATTCTGCTGACAACTCTCCATCCAAGTACATGCTGCGTTGTCCCTACCAAAAAGTCCTTAGTCTAGTCTCAAATCTTGCTTTGCTCATACTTTTGACATTAAGCATAGACCTGGTACTGAGTCAAATGGTTCTTGGAAATTGGGAATACTGCATTTTCCTGACTGTCTTGATCCAAAGCTTTCAGTATGTGATGTGAGAAAAGTGGGAGTTAGGTTTCACAAGGTCGATGTTTTTGGAATCTATATTGGTTGATATGGAGGAGGTCGATCTGTTTGAGGGACTTCATTTGTTTGAGCTCAGAAAATATTATAAGATTCTACAACAAATTGATGTCAGGCATATTGCGTGTGAGTTTTGTGGGTTGTTTATACTACCTTGTTGTAAACAGGTGTGACCTGTGCTTTCTTAATAGACTGTTGTTAGAAAAGGAGCTGAATCAGTATAGAATCTGGTAGAGATTCCATCAGGCCATGGGGCTCTCTTCAGTTTAAATGATGTCAGCTGTTTCTCAACAACAAACACTTTTTTCACTCATCTTTTTAGTGGTACAAAGATTACGTTGGGGCAATTCTCTTGGATTTTCCTTCATAAAGTAACATTTAAAAACTGAGTTAAACATTTCAGCTTTTGCTTTACTTCTCTCAGTTTCAGTTCCTGCCTCAACAATGTAGTACAGATAGCGTAGTCAAGAAGATATAGAAGATTAAGGATACAAGACAAATATCACTTTAAGATTTGAGAAAGATATAAATGACAGGTACTGCTCATGTTCATTTCATTGAGATAAATTGCATCTCAAAAAGCCATTCACTGTTTTAAGACTCAGTGACTCAAACCATCACAAACACTGTTATCAGCAAGTGCATTTGTGAGGGGCAAACTTAGGGTAAATAGCTTGCCTCCTCCAGATCATTAGCAAAGATTAGAAGAAAGTGTACATCACAGGTCCCAAGCTCATCCCATCAGGCAAAACAAAAACGGTCAAACTATATGTCCCAGTCATCAAATCACCACTACCTTCACGCAAGAAGAACCTAGTGATATAAAATGAAACTACTACAATAATGATTTCAAAGCTTTCAGGATACACTGCTGCATCTCGTGTAGTAAACCTTATAAAATTACTGTACAGGTAATGTGAATACTGCAGTCTACTCCAATCAACTGCATGCCGTCTCATGAACATTGCACCCATTGGCTCTCACTAGGCTCACCATACACTTCCTGTGCTTATTCTTTGTCTATGTGGATTATAATGTGCATGATGTGCTGTAAGGCTTTGATACCATGAGTCCCTTTGATCAAGCTGTTGAATGTCTTTTTTTTTTTTCAGCAGATCTATCTCTTCTGAACATTAAGTAAAGCACGAACATCAACTACACTGCAGGATCCGTCGCTGCAACCGAGTGTTTGTTAAGATCTGCTTACCTCATAGCAATTCTCAGAGATAAACCTGCTAACTGGTGGAATGAGAGTTGTCACTCAGCAATTGAGGACAGGTGTGAGGCTAAGTGAAGGTTCAGGTATAGATTTACTGCTGAGAGCCTCTCCACTACTCGGGTGGTGACAGGAAAATGTAGCCCCATAATGAAAGAGCAGGAACGATTGTGGCAGGAGTTTGTGAAACACAGAAATTGTTCCGTTGTATCCTTGGTTTGCCAAAATAAGCTGTGCCACTATGTGATCGTATATGTCTTCTGGAAAAACTGGATGACGCACATAGTTGAAAGATGGATCGAGACAACCAAGAACTTGAATTTCGAAAAGCCAAATGGACTAGTATGAAGTCTATTGAAAAAGCTTTGGGGAAGCAGCCCATGCATGTACACCAGTATTCACACCAAATCAGATAGACTCCAGAATTTTTTTTCTTTCTAGAACACCACAAACTTGACAACATACATGTCAAATTAAAAAAGTAACATAGTGGACTACGTAAAGAAGCACCATGTGACTCAAAATCTTCTGGTGATTTTGCCAGGAAAGAACTATTAACTGCTCTGATGCATCAAAACAGGTAAAGCACCCTGTTTTGCTGGAATACACTGTGAGTTTCTTGTTTGGTGCTGCAAAACAACAAACATTCTAACATAAGGAATATTAATAGATGCTTTTAAAACTGCAAAGATAAATGTCATATTAGAAGCAGACAATCCATGCCACAAGCTAGAAAGCTACAGACTAATAGCTCTTTTAAGCTGCTGCTACTAACTGCTGGAATGGCTGTTCCTTAGCAGAACTTGTCTGAAAATTCCAAACCTCATACCGCCAGAGCAAGCTGGCCTTAGGCCAAATAGAAGCTGCACAGACCAAGTCTGTGGCTCTTATTAAAGCTTAAAAAAAGCTCACCACACGTTTAGGGATGGAATTTTCCCAGGACATGGTATTTGTCCATAAAATCTATACATGCCATGAACCTTTCAACACCAAGCTGTTACTGTAAAGCTCCAAGACAATCCATCTTACGTTGTCTAGAATGTGATCTGGGAGCATACCCTGGTGATGTAGTGGAGTTCTTCAGTCCAACACTCATGTGTCTTGATGGCTGCAACTAATCTGAGCATGTGAAATTTACATTTTACTTGACAACATACATGTCAAATTAAAAAAGTAACATAGTGGACTACGTAAAGAAGCACCATGTGACTCAAAATCTTCTGGTGATTTTGCCAGGAAAGAACTATTAACTGCTCTGATGCATCAAAACAGGTAAAGCACCCTGTTTTGCTGGAATACACTGTGAGTTTCTTGTTTGGTGCTGCAAAACAACAAACATTCTAACATAAGGAATATTAATAGATGCTTTTAAAACTGCAAAGATAAATGTCATATTAGAAGCAGACAATCCATGCCACAAGCTAGAAAGCTACAGACTAATAGCTCTTTTAAGCTGCTGCTACTAACTGCTGGAATGGCTGTTCCTTAGCAGAACTTGTCTGAAAATTCCAAACCTCATACCGCCAGAGCAAGCTGGCCTTAGGCCAAATAGAAGCTGCACAGACCAAGTCTGTGGCTCTTATTAAAGCTTAAAAAAAGCTCACCACACGTTTAGGGATGGAATTTTCCCAGGACATGGTATTTGTCCATAAAATCTATACATGCCATGAACCTTTCAACACCAAGCTGTTACTGTAAAGCTCCAAGACAATCCATCTTACGTTGTCTAGAATGTGATCTGTGAGCATACCCTGGTGATGTAGTGGAGTTCTTCAGTCCAACACTCATGTGTCTTGATGGCTGCAACTAATCTGAGCATGTGAAATTTACATTTTTGTTTTTATTTTTACTTTAAATTTTGTGTGAAACCATGTATACCATTCACTTAATAAGTATACAAAATAGATTGCTTATATGTTGCTGTTTTGATGCAGATTGTTTTAATAGAAAAGCTTCTTAGTAGGTATCCAGAGAATGAGGTGATTGATGTGGTAACATAGGATAGTTGTTCTTAATTTGTTGTTTCCGCGATAGAATTAACAGCAATGTACGGTACTTCAAGCTCAGTCCCTGAGATGCTGTTTAACATGAGAAGTGATTTAAATTATTTTTTCATAATCTTGGTAGATTCAGCATTGGTATAGCACTTATCCTTTCTTTTAATAACATTTGTAATGTTTGAATCTTCGTCATTAGTCCGTGCTTCAGATTTTTTCATAATATTCAGAGGACTAACTGCAACAAATCATCATTTGTTTTATGTCTACAAAAATATCATTATTTCACCTTTTGCATGCTTATGCTTGCAAAACAACTGATTAAATTGACATTATAAATGCTTCATACATCATAACTTTGTCACTTTTTACAAATAAAATATTTGTTTCCTCTTTTTGAGGAGTTAAAGACAAAGACAAAAGTCTAATGAAACAACAAGTTTACTGTTGCCAGTCACAATTTATTTATTTCCACAATGTGTTTCAGAGGTTTAAACCACTATTTATGTGGATTAATATGACATCTATGTGTTGTGGTACAACATTGGGGTAAAGTATGGCACTTACTCCAGTTGTCACTGGTCTTTTTTTTATTGTGTTACATTACATTCAACATTACACTTTAAACTGTGACTGGAAATGGTAAACTTGTCATTCCATTTGGTATCAGTAACAGTCACACTAAAGTGTAACAAAAAAATGTTTGAATTTGCATGTTACTGTTTGATCCACAGTACAACATGTTCAGCACAAGTCATTTACCCCTTGGGTAATCGTGATGCTGTGACTGGTGCAATGGTATACAAAACTGTGTTGCTCCAATCGCCATTGTTCATTAAGAAACAGAACAACTATTTTGTAATTATTCCTGAATTATAATTGGCAAAAATTCATGAAAGATGTTATACGAACAGATATGTACTTCACTTCGTTCAAACAGTGAAGATACCAGTATGACTGAAAATTATGTCACACTACAAGGGTTGCTATGAGTATGGGATATGAGCTAATCTATAATGAAAGATTGGGATTTGACAAACAAAGGAGATATTACCCAGACACAGTGGAGCATTTTTTTTTTCCACCACCACCACCACCACCACTACCACCATCCAGCTCTCTGCTACTATCAAGCAATTATTGAAGAGAACACATAAGACTTTATTTTTATTATCAGTGAAATTTCCAACAGACCTTCTCAGTGTGAAGCTAGATTTGGCATAGTCAGCAGGGCGTCATTGTGTCATGACAATATTTACCACTCTTATTGCAACACGTCACTAGAACAGCTGGAAAGAAACCCTCTTCCATCTCTTTTATTTGATTCGATGATGGGAATGTATCCCACTGCAAAGAAAGTAGCTATTTTAATTCCCCTTTTTAAACCTGGAGAGGACCATACAAATTCCCGTAGCTCTGATATTGCACTGTACTGTACAGAAAACCTTAAGGGCTGTTTCCCATCTCATGGAAAGGTGCTTTTTAATTCCCCTTTGTAAACCTGAAGAAGGCCATATAAATTTCTGTAGCTGTAGCACTGTTCCCCTCAATAACTATGTATGGAAGAACTTGGAAGGCATGACTAGATTTTTGTGAATCTTACAATTCATCTGGCAAATTATTCACTTTTAACGTGGGTTTCTGTCAGTGATACCCTAATTCTGTTGCACAACAAGCTGTTTTGGAGCAGGGAACATGCAATAGATATCTCCTTCGACCTGGTGAAGGGCTACTATATTAAAAGTAATTTGCTCGTTATGGATTCAGTTGCTGTAGACTATCAAAGACAGTTCCAAAGGATATATCTATTCTGTGCAATCTTCTTTGCTGCTATGTATTAACAAGTGTTTTCTAGCCAATTCTTTGCCACTTTGAAAAAAAAATACACAGTATGAAATTCAGAATATATAAGAGGTTGCATCCCAGTATATAACAACAGGAAGATAGGTAGTGTCTGTAGTGTTAAACTATGGGATTATAACTTGATAATAAATTCAGTTAGGTGTGCATACCACAGAACTGTCGAAGCACCAAAACAAATCGTCATGTGCTATGCGGATGTTTTTGGATATACACAGATCAACCATAACAATATGACCACTTACCTAATTGCAGGTATGTCCACCTTTGATATGGATAACATTGGTGACACGTCATAGCATGGAAGCAACAAGGTCTTGGTAGGTCGCTGGAGGGAGCTTGCACCACATCTACACACACAAGTCACTTTAATTCCTGTAAATTCCAGGGAGGGGATGATTAGCTCTGATAGCATGTTCAGTCACATCCCTGATGTGTTCAATTGGGTTCAGATCTGATGAGTAGGGGGGCCAGCACATTAATTGGAAGACATCACTGTGATCTTAGAAGCCAGACCATCACATTCCTGGCCTTGTGACTTAGCTCCCATTATCTAGTTAAAAAATGCCACTGCCATTGGGAAATATGCTCACCATACGGGGTGTACGTGATCTGCAACCATTGTACGATGCTCCTTAGTTGTCATGGCACCTTGCATGAGCTTTACTGGCCTGATGGATGCCCATGTGAATGTTTCCCAGAACATAATGGAGCCGCTGCCTGGTTGTCTCCATCCTGCAGTACAAGTGTCAAAGAGCTGTTCCTGGAATACAAAAGATTTTCAATGTCCCTTCGGCATGATGCAGAAGGTATCGGAATTCGTCAGACCATGCAATGCCCCACTGTGCAAACGTCCAGTGCTGATGGTCATGTGCCCATTTCAATCATAGTTGCCGATGTCGTGGTGTTAATATCGGTACATGCATGGGTCGTCAGCTGTGGAGGCCCATTGTTAGGAGTGTTCAGTGCACTGTGTTTTCAGACACTGTTCTACCTTGGCCAGTATTAAAGTCTGATGTTAGTTCCACCTGTCCTGTTTTGCAGTTTGCCCAGACTATGATATCTGACATCTGTAATGAGGATTGGCCACCCAAACCCACGACATCAGGATGTGGTTTCACATTGATTTCACCACATCTTGAAGACACTCACTGCAGCACTCCTTGAACACCCGACAAGTCATGCAGCTTCCAAAATGCTTGTGCCAATCCTCCGGGTCATCACAATCTGCCCTCAATCAAACTTAGATAGATCATGCCTTTCCACATTCTACACATAGACAGCACATTTGCTGATACTGTATGCACCATGTGTATGTCTGACTAACAGTCATTCCTCACTAGGTGAAGTTGCTATCGCTTGGACAGGTTGTTGTTATGGCATGTTCTACATCCTTGAGGATATCCTCACAATGGATCTACTGAACAAATAGTATGTCTAATGTATACTGCATGGAAGTGTAATATCCTCAGACAGTTCCACGTGTGTGGTTTCTGGGTCTGTCTTCCTGGTTTTTATGGTGTTCTCTTTCCTGTTATAATTTGAGGTATAGAATTGTTGATATAGTGTAAGTTATTTTATAGAAGAAGATGGTATTGCTCAAAATAGTGAAGTAAGGGCAAAAAGTTTATTCATTAGTAGAGTGTTTGTGATAAAGAACACCATTCATTATTTCTTATATGTGGGCAATTTTTCAACATTCTCCTCTTCCTATGGCTTCTCAGCAACCTCACAGTTGTCATAATAAACTGTAACGAGGCTGGAAGTACAGGAGAAGAATATAAAATGAAACATTCTGCAAAGCGTAATAAGGCACACCCTTTTAAATTCTGTGGCATTGCTTTGAAGATGTGTACAAAACTGTGTTATGTGATCGGTTGGGGTAAGTGTACAAAGCATCCGTGCCAAGTCCTCTTGTTCAGAGCTGTGTACATAGACTGTACATCACTCAGTAATTCCATATGGTGTGATAGGGTAAGATGTATAATACTGAGCATGTGCTGTCAGATCTTATCATTGTTCGCCTAACAGTGGGATGTAATTTACAAAATTGCTTGCAACTAGTGACACATTACAGGATTTGTGCAAATGGTTGTCTTTTAGAAAGGAATGTGCCAAATGCAGTGGAATCTTGTTTGTGGCATTTGTGAAGGGACCACAGGTTTTAACAGATTTTGAACATTATAAGAAGGAAAACATATTACTAAAAAGTAGCTGGTTTGGTAATGATTTTATTTTATTTTATTTTTTCCATTGGTGAAACTACGGAATTGAAAAGGTACCGTATTTGGGGATTTGGGGTAATATGCAATCTGTTAATGCCACACTTCCTGACATGCTATCACAGTAAATTATAATTCAAAATATACTTTTTAAAGAATGCATTTGGAATATCACACCCAGAAACTTTCAAAATTACATATTAGTGTATAAGAAGCAAAAATGTGTGAAACACTGTGACATTGGCTAAATCAGATATGTCAGACAGTATACGTCTGCCATCAGCCAATTGACACTTCTACCATCAGCCAGTTTGAATGCAGGAAAGTCACAAGACGCAGGAGGTTAGCCTTTGTCGTCCAAAATATGAACCTGGTATGCTATGTAGAAAAAATAAAAATATGCTGTAATTGCAGATTTTATTGCACTTCTTAACACAAAATAATGTTGTTCATGTAGCATCTCTCCATTAGTGAATTTTTACTGGTCGTTTAATAGGGGTTGTTGTTTCATCGATCTATCGATACATTATACATCTTAGCCTAACTACACTGTAATACAATAAGAAACAATGAATAGTCCAGTTTTTATAAATTATTGAAAAATGCATCAGTAATTCCAAAAAGAAAGAAAAAAACTAATCTGTTGCAAAAGGCTTTATTGCTAGTGACATGTTTTGCATGGATGGGGTATGTTCAGATTATCTGCGAGTTGTTTGTTGTTGTGGTCTTCAGTCCTGAGACTGGTTTGATGCAGCTCTCCATGCTACTCTATCCTGTGCAAGCTTCTTCATCTCCCAGTACCTACTGCAACCTACATCCTTCTGAATCTGCTTGGTGTATTCATCTCTTGGTCTCCCTCTACGATTTTTACCCTCCACGCTGCCCTCCAATACTAAATTGGTGATCCCTTGATGCCTCAGAACATGTCCTACCAACCGATCCCTTCTTCTGGTCAAGTTGTGCCACAAACTTCTCTTCTCCCCAATCCTATTCAATACCTCCTCATTAGTTACGTGATCTACCCATCTAATCTTCAGCATTCTTCTGTAGCACCACATTTCGAAAGCTTCTATTCTCTTCTTGTCCCCACTATTTATCGTCCATGTTTCACTTCCATACATGGCTACACTCCATACAAATACTTTCAGAAAAGACTTCCTGACACTTAAATCTATACTCAATGTTAACAAATTTCTCTTCTTCAGAAACGCTTTCCTTGCCATTGCCAGTCTACATTTTATATCCTCTCTACTTCGACCATCATCAGTTATTTTGCTCTCCAAATAGCCAAACTCCTTTACTACTTTAAATGTCTCATTTCCTAATCTAATACCGTCAACATCACCCAATTTAATTTGACTACATTCCATTATCCTCGTTTTGCTTTTGTTGATGTTCATTTTATATCCTCCTTTCAAGACACTATCCATTCCCTTCAACTGCTCTTTCAAGTCCTTTGCTGTCTCTGACAGAATTACAATGTCATTGGCGAACCACAAAGTTTTTATTTCTTCTCCATGAATTTTAATACCTACTCCGAACTTTTCTTTTGTTTCCTTTACTGCTTGCTCAATATACAGATTGAATAACATCGGTGAGAGGCTACAACCCTGTCTCACTCCCTTCCCAACCACTGCTTCCCTTTGATGCCCCTCGACTCTTATAACTGCCATCTGGTTTCTGTACAAATTGTAAATAGCCTTTCGCTCCCTGTATTTTACCCCTGCCACCTTTAGAATTTGAAAGAGAGTATTCCAATCAACATTGTCAAAAGCTTTCTCTAACTCTACAAATGCTAGAAACGTAGGATTGCCTTTCCTTAATCTTTCTTCTAAGATAAGTCGAAAGGTCAGTATTGCCTCACGTGTTCCAATATTTCTACGGAATCCAAACTGATCTTCCCTGAGGTCGGCTTCTACTAGTTTTTCCAGTCGTCTGTAAAGAATTCGTGTTAGTATTTTGCAGCTGTGACTTATTAAATTGATATTTCGGTAATTTTCACATCTGTCAACACCTGCTTTCTTTGGGATTGGAATTATTATATTCTTCTTGAAGTCTGAGGGTATTTCGCCTGTTTCATACATCTTGCTCACCAGATGGTAGAGTTTTGTCAGAACTGGCTCTCCCAAGGCCGTCAGTAGTTCCAATGGAATGTTGTCTACTCTGGGGGCCTTGTTTCGACTCAGGTCTTTCAGTGCTCTGTCAAACTCTTCACGCAGTATCGTATCTCCCATTTCATCTTCATCTACATTCTTTTCCATTTCTATAACATCGTCCTTAAGAACATCGCCCTTGTATAGACCCTCTATATACTCCTTCCACCTTTCTGCTTTCCCTTCTTTGCTTAGAACTGGGTTTCCATCTGAGCTCTTGATATTCATACAAGTGTTTCTCTTTTCTCCAAAGGTCTCTTTAATTTTCCTGTAGGCAGTATCTATCTTACCCCTAGTGAGATAAGCCTCTTAATCCTTACATTTGTCCTCTAGCCATCCCTGCTTAGCCATTTTGCACTTCCCTATCGATCTCATTTTTGAGACGTTTGTATTCCTTTTTTCCTGCTTCATTTATTGCGTTTTTATATTTTCTCCTTTCATCAATTAAATTCAATATTTCTTCTGTTACCCAAGGATTTCTACTATCCCTCGTCTTTTTACATACTTGATCCTCTGCTGCCTTCCCTACTTCATCCCTCAAAGCTACCCATTCTTCTTCTACTGTATTTCTTTCCCCCAGTCCTATCAATTGTTCCCTTATGCTCTCCCTGAAACTCAGTACAACCTCTGGTTCTTTCTGTTTATCCAGGTCCCATCTCCTTAAGTTCCCACCTTTTTGCAGTTTCTTCAGTCTTAATCTACAGGTCATAACCAATAGATTGTGGTCAGAGTCCACATCTGCCCCTGGAAATGTCTTACAATTTAAAACCTGGTTCCTAAATCTCTGTCTTACCATTATATAATCTATGTGATATCTTTTAGTATCTCCAGGCTTCTTCCATGTATACAGCTTTCTTTTATGATTCTTGAACCAAGTGTTAGCTATGATTAAGTTGTGCTCTGTGCAAAATTCTACCAGGCGGCTTCCTCTTTCATTTCTTAGCCCCAATCCATATTCACCTACTACATTTCCTTCTCTTCCTTTTCCTACTGTCGAATTCCAGTCACCCATGACTATTAAATTTTCATCTCCCTTCACTATCTGAATATCGAGTAGTAACAGAAATTTATTGTTACTTGAAAGTACACAAATCTATCTGGCACCGAAAACTTGTGGTATTGAGCTAATGGTGAAGTATAAAAATTATTATACTTGCCTTAAAACAATAAAAGCTGTATTAGTCAGATAATGGGAACCTCATTAACACAAGATCGAAATGAAATACTCAGTCATCAAGTTGGACCATAAGGACGGCCTAGAATGGCAAGATGACTAAAGCTATATTAAAAATGTTAAAAATTATTTTGAGCTCAAAATGAAGATAAAATCTGTGTGAGCAAAGAAATAATAATAAAATGAATGTAAACAGTCAGCAAGCTGAAGTGGAAAGCAGTGCAGAGATAGGAAGGTGATCAGAAACATGTAATACAACATGTGAACAGGCAGTGTAGTAATCCATGTAAACACCAGAGGGAGTAAGTCACTAGGTGAACTAAGAGGACTAGTGGGGTCTAAGAAAGTGCTGAGAGGTAGCACTCAGAGCAGAGCAGAAGTGCCTATGCATACGAATAAATAAAGTAGAAATGGAAATGGTGGAAATTAATACAAATAAAGTCATGAAGAATACAAAAATTGAATTTTATGCAGCCAGTGGTAATGATAAAGGTAAAACTGAAACTGCAAGCTGAAGTGGAAAGCAGTGCAGAGATAGGAAGGTGATCAGAAACATGTAATACAACATGTGAACAGGCAGTGTAGTAATCCATGTAAACACCAGAGGGAGTAAGTCACTAGGTGAACTAAGAGGACTAGTGGGGTCTAAGAAAGTGCTGAGAGGTAGCACTCAGAGCAGAGCAGAAGTGCCTATGCATACGAATAAATAAAGTAGAAAAGTAGAAATGGAAATGGTGGAAATTAATACAAATAAAGTCATGAAGAATACAAAAATTGAATTTTATGTAGCCAGTGGTAATGATAAAGGTAAAACTGAAATGCATAATACTTAAAAAAGAAGGGGGAATATATAAAAATGAGGGATATGAATACATAAGAAGAATATAATAAAGTAAGCAGAGTTAAATGTTCTTAGATTAGAGCTAATGGCAGCATAAGAAACAGTCTACTAACAGAGTAAAGATTTTAGACCTGAAAGGAAAGGATGATTGGGAAAAAAGAGAGAGGGGAAGGAGGAGGGGGCAGGGGGAAATAAGGAATTAGAAAAATGGGATGGGGTGGGAGAAAGGTGGAGGATGAATCTGTAGGTAAAGGTAAATATGTTGAAAATAAGAATGTACACGAAACCACAATGTTCAGAGAAATTAGTGTACCCATAGGGCGGTTATTCAAATGTGGATAAAGCAGGCTCACTGTGTCATAAAAATTTGATTTGTTGTAACCAGTTGGTCATTGCAACTTAAATATTTAGAAATCTGAAGCAATTTAGTTATCTCAAACTGTTCCAGAATTGTTAGATTTTCAAATTTAAGGTCCCGATGTAAAATCCAGAGGGAATCAATAGTAGGTTCACAATGGCTGCTAGTAATGAGGTGCTTTTCAAAGGAGGATCTGTTTTATTGTGGTATACTTTTTGGTAAGTAGTTGCTCTTGAAATCTGATTTTGACTGTATAACCATTTTGTTCGGTGCATATTCGAGGACATTTACTATAGATGAGCTTATACACATAGAGGTAGAGAATAAACTATTAGTTGGTTGTTCAATATGGACAAACAGGTACTGAATCCTATCATGGGTGGAGAAAGTGGCTCTAACATGATGCACTTTGAGGAGGTTGCCTTATCTATACAGTATATCACCAAGGAAAGGGAGAGTAGCATAGCTGAATTCTGGAATGCTATAAGGACTGACAAACATAATGTATCCCCCAATCAAATGAAGATTTGAAATCATGAGCTCAGTTTACAGTGTTGGTTGCAGAACCCTTCCACAAGCACTCTTGTGCTGTTAATTTGGTTTTCATACAATGAATATGTCATCTACGTACCTACAGTAAAAGATGATTTTCCTGTTGCAGGGGGGATTGCCGTTTGAGGTATTTTTGCTGTAATGTGTTGATGAAAATGTCTGCTGAACAGTTGGCTAAGCAGTAGCCCATTGCTAGTCAATCTTTTTGTTTATATGTTTATTATACACATCTCATCATTTATTATACACATCATCTCACCCTATTAAACACAAAAATAGCCATTTTTCGTCAATGATTCATCAAGTGTGTAACATTCCTTTACACCCTAATTCATTAGAATGTGAATTAACTCATTTGAAACATATCACTGAAGCTAATGGCTATAATGCCAAAGTAGTGGACAAGATATCTTGTCAAAAGCAGTAAATTTTAATGACACAATCAGTCCTCACAGTATTCTTTTCGAATTCAGCTTGTCACTCTAACTTTTCTGGGTGATGTATCATACGGACTAGCCATCCTCCTTAAAGGGCCTCTTGTTAGAGAATATTTCTCCACCCATGATTGGATTCAGTACCAGTTCGTCTCCAATGCAGGTGTGTATAAACTCACCTGTGCCCAGTGCCCATGAATATACATCGAACAAACTGGTTGTGCTGTTCCAAATAAGATTTAAAGAGAAACTGCTTACAAAAAAGGACATAATAACAAAACAAATCATACTTTGCTGAACACCTTAGTGCTAGCAGCACTTGTGAACTTACTCTGGATTCCCTTCAGACTGTACATTGTGAACCTAAACTTAAAAATCTAACAATTCTGGACATATTAGAGGTAATTAAATTTCAGAAGCATTCGAAAAATTTAAGTTGCAATGACCAATAGCTTAAGAGACATCAAATTTTTATGACACTGTGATGCCTGCTTTTTTCGCATTTGAATAATTGCCCATTTCTTGGGTATACTAATTTCTCCACTCACTGTTGCTTTGCACACATTCTTATTTTTATCTTTCTTACCCCCCCCCCCTCTTACCCCCTCCCTCAACCTCCTCTCATCCCATCCCTTTTTTTCCAGTTCCTTATTTTCTTCCATTCTGTATTTCCTCCCCCATTCCCCCCCCCCCCCCCCCCCCCCCCTCCACCCCCTTCCTTCCCTTCGTCCTTTTTGCACTTTCAACATTTCCTTTCAGCTCTAAAATTTTTACATTGTTATTCAACAGTTTTTCTAACTCAGAGCATTTAATTCTGTTACTCTATATTATTCTTATTATATATTCATATACCATTTTCATATATTTCCCCTTCTTTTTATGCATTTTACAGTTATATATTACCACTGGCTATTTAAAATTCAGTATGTGTACTTTCTGTGATTTTATTTACAGTTACTTTAACCATTTCCCATTCTCTTTTTTTTTATTTGTAGGCTTCTGTACTACTGCTCTTCTCACATTGCTACCACTCTGCACTTTCTTAGATCTTGCTTGTCCCTCTTAACTTACCTAGTGATCCACTCACTCTGGTGTTCACGTGGATACACTGCGTTGTCTTTTTACATGTCATACTATATGTTTGTGATCATCTTCCTATCTCTCCGCCACTTTCCTCTTCATCTTGGTGAGTGTTTATATTTGTTTTATTATTATTTCTTACCTCAATAAAATTTTATAGTGATTTTGAACTCAATATAAATTTGAATGTTTTTAGTTAACTCTACTCATCTTGTTATTCTGGGCTGCCCTCCTGGTCCAAACTTGAAGATTTAATATTTTATTATTGTGGCTTCCCTTTATCTGACTAATGTGGCTCTTGCTATTTTAAGGCAAGTATGATAATTTTTATGTCTCACCCCTAGCTCAATATCGCTAGTCGCCAGTATTAGATAGGCTCGCGTACTTTCATGTAACAAAAACAGTTTTGTTATTACTGCCAGGTAATCTGAAGATGCGCCAATTATACAAAATGCATAATTATCAATAAAGTCTTTTGCAAAAGAGACGTTTTTTCATTTTGGAATAATTAATTGCTGTTGCTGCACTAGGATCATGGAGTGGAGTGATGGTTATCAATAGTTGACTATTTCTTTTGCCCAGATTGTTATATTGTTCATACTTCTTAGTTAATATATTCATCACATGTTTGTTGACTTCAAAACTCATCACACATTGCTTAACTGTGTCCATTAGTTCAGTAGATTTTCATGTTGTAGGAAACGGCAAAGGTTGTGGTTCATCCTTCCCTTCACTTTCTTCTTGTTTCTCTGCCATATTTTCCTGCTAGACTTTATCAGTTATCATGGACTGACAGACAGCCACACCTTTGTCACTTAAAGCGTAAGCATCAAAGCTAGCCTTCTTGAAGCAGTGCTTTCTTGCATGGAATCTCAGGTATTTCTTACAAAATACATACTATCTAAGATTGTCACCATTCTCAATGTAGTATGAGGCAAGAAAGTCTTTTCTGTATAAGAATTTTCCTATATTTTTGTTTCAGCCATTTTTTTAACATCTTTGTTGAGTGGCTGAATGTGATTTGTACAGTTGGGAGAAGAAAACACAATGTTTATGTTACAAAGATTGGCTGTATCTTGGGGATATTCTGCACACTGATCAATAAACAATATGCTGCACACTGCTCAGTAAACATGATGTTTTTCCTATTTCTAACATCCAACCTTGCATCCTAGGCATCCAAGAATTGTTTGAATTTGATTGCTGTTATCTATGCTTTCTCAGTAGACTTACATTCACATGGAAATGCCTGTACATTTTTAAAGCTTTGTGGATACTTCACCATTCCAGTTATTAATGGCATCAATTTTTCTGTTGCACTTTCATTACAACACAATAAGGCAGTTAGTCTCTATTTACTAAATTTCCGCCATGGCTTCAAAATTTATTTTTCATACTTACTTTAGTTCTTTGATAGGTTACACATTTTAAAATAATAATAACAGAAAGAATAATTATCCTCCCAAGTAAAAAGTTCAAATTGAGTTATTGAGCAGTTATCATTATAAAAACAAAGATTCCAAGACTTACCAAGCGGGAAAGCGCCGGTAGATAGGCACAATGAATAAAACACACAAACACACACACAGAATTTCGAGCTTTCACAACTGGCGGCTGCTTCGTCAGGAAAGAGGGAAGGAAAAGGAAAGATGAAAGGATGTGGGTTTTAAGGGAGAGGGTAAGGAGTCATTCCAATCCCGGGAGCAGAAAGACTTAGCTTAGGGGGAAAAAAGGATAGGTATATACTAGCGCGCGCACACACACACACACACACACACACACACACACACACACACACACACACACGCGCGCGCGCGCAGGCGCGCGTGCATATCCATCCATACATATCCTGGTTGCGAAAGCTCGAAATTCTGTGTGTGTGTGTTTGTGTGTTTTATTCATTGTGCCTATCTACCGGCACTTTCCCGCTTGGTAAGTCTTGGAATCTTTGTTTTTAATATATAAGAGGTTGTTCTGTCAAAAATTCTGTAATTGTAATGGGAGAAAGAGACCTTGATATGAATTGATGTTTTCCTAAATCGTAAATTTTCTCTTTCATGTATTTAGTTTTTCACTTATATAACTTTGCAGCTTATGATTTATTATTCTTTGTTTCTCATTTTATTCTTTTTTTACAGAGCACCACTATTCCTTACTTTTCTCTGTTCTAGATGAATCTTTTTCTGCCTGTTTCATGTCTGTAATTCACTCAATTACCAAGCTCTGCACAATATTTTTGTTATCAAATTTATCAAACAAAGTTAACTCTTTATTTATCAATTAATTTATTTTGTTAGTTTTAGCTAGACCTTACATGTTAAATATGGTAGCTATTCAAGCAGTTTTGTATTGCTTTAATGGGTTGCTCATGTAAATATGATATAGCCTTTTATATGCCCAAAATTAGTAGTGATATTTGATGTTTGCATTTCATTGCAGTTAGAGGTACCAGGAACGATTGCAAAAATTCACCTAAAGAATTTCATGTGTCATGCCAATTTAGAAGTTGATTTGAACCCAAGAATAAATTTCATTGTTGGAAGAAATGGGAGTGGAAAAAGTGCAATCTTGACTGGCGTCATCCTTGCTCTTGGTGGCAGTGCCAGTGCTACAAACAGAGCTTCATCAGTCAAAGGTAAAGTCCTCTTTCGGCACATGTTGGTGCTTCATGAACTGTTGTAAGTGTGATTTTTGTAGAATAATTTGCATTTAGTGGCATTGTAGAATTTAATAGTAAAATTGTAATGTGGCTTTGCACTTCCAAACCATGTGAAGGGAACAAAATGAGGTAATAAAACTTTTGCCACTCTGAAGAGCTCGCTTAATAGCTACAGAATGGTGATTACAACATCTGATTTGAATACCTAGCCACACTGATAATATTATGAAAAGGATAGTTGCTACTCACCATATAGCGTAGATGCTGAGTTGCAGACAGGCACAACAAAGATATTGTCACAAAATAAGCTTTCAGCCAACAAGGACTTTGTCAAAAATAGACAATGACACACACACACACACACACACACACACACACACACACACACACACAGCTACACGCAACTCACACACACGACCACAGCTTCAGCTGCCACAGACTGTGGTCATGTGTGTGAGTGTTGCATTTGCACGTGTGTGTGTGTGTGTGTGTGTGTGTGTGTGTGTGTGTGTGTGTGTGTGTGCCTGTATGTGTGTGTTTGTGTGTGTGTGTGTGTGTGTGCCTGTGTGTGTGTGTGTGTGTGTGTGTGTGTGTGTGCCTGTATGTGTGTGTTTGTGTGTGTGTGTGTGTGTGTGCCTGTATGTGTGTGTTTGTGTGTGTGTGTGTGTGTGTGCCTGTGTGTGTGTGTGTGTGTGTGTGTGTGTGTGCACGCATGTGTGCGTGCGCATGCACGCGTGTGCGCACATGCATCTGCGTGCGCATGTGTCTGTTGTCTATTTTTAACAAAGGCCTTGTTGGCCGAAAGATTATTTTGTCACAGTCTTTTTGATGTGCCTATCTGCAAGTCGGCATCTCCACAAATGGAAATAACATTTGTTGTTGAGATTTCTGTCTTAATGAAAAATTTTCTGTTGTTATATGGACTTCAGTCCTGAGACTGGTTTGATGCAGCTCTCCATGCTACTTTATCCTGTGCAAGCTTCTTCATCTCCCAGTACCTACTGCAACCTACATCCTTCTGAATCTGCTTAGTGTATTCATCTGTTGGTCTCCCTCTATGATTTTTACCCTCCACACTGCCCTCCAATACTAATTTGGTGATCCCTCGATGTCTCAGAACATGTCCTACCAACCGATCCCTTCTTTTAGTCAAGTTGTGCCACAAGCTCCTCTTCACCCCAATTCTATTCAATACCTCCTCATTAGTTATGTGATCTACCCATCTAATCTCCAGCATTCTTCTGTAGCACCACATTTCGAAAGCTTCTATTCTCTTCTTGTCCAAACTATTTATCGTCCACATTTCACTTCCATACATGGCTACACTCCATACAAATACTTTCAGAAACGACTTCCTGACACTTAAATCAATACTCGATATGTTAACAAATTTCTCTTCTTAAGAAACGCTTTCCTTCCCATTGCCAGTCTACATTGTATATCCTCTCTACTTCAACCATCATCAGTTATTTTGCTCACCAAATAACAAAACTCCTTTACTACTTTAAGTGTCTCATTTCCTACTCTAATTCCCTCAGCATCACCTGACTTAGTTTGACTACATTCCATTATCTTCATACATTAATGAAAATCCTCTAGATGTTTAGAATCCCATTGAAGTTTTATCTTAAGTAGTTGAAGGTAGGATAGAGGATTAGAAAGAAATTGGTGTGGTATTAGTACCATAAGTGAGGAAAAGCTGATCAGAATGGCATCGGTACTGTTTGAAGTATCTGGAAACAGAGCAAAGCAGTAGTGCTGGATGTTAGCACTAAGTCCTAATGTAATAGGACTGCTTTGGAGAGTCCAGATGTGAGTACAAATAATAGTGTGAGAGAGTACAGCCATTTACCATTCAGATGAAGCATTGTGCAGCGCTGACACACACACACACACACACACACACACACACACACACACACACACACACACACACACCTCAGTCTTTGAACTTGCATCTCTCTTTGGAGAATACACATCTACAGCTCACTGTCATCTATTTTTCTTTATTTTTTAGCATATCCCAAATCTCAGGGGCACTCTGTTCCCTGGTAGAGCACACGCAAGATATCTTGGCCCCTGTTCATACTCTCAGCTCTGAGCTAGTCCACCCCTTTCATTCCGAAGAGGCAGCTGCCTCCACTAATGATCGTTGCACACCGTCTTGTTATGAATAAAACATTCTTAGCCCACTTGGGCACAGCCAGTGGCCAATTTACTACACTGTGGAAACAGAGACTGTGCCAGCTGGTTGCTATGCAATCTTTCTCAAATAAGTTTAAAGAAACTATTTGCTAAAAAAAAATTATTCACTTACATCTCGTAGCTTTGTTCATCTACTACATGATGAAGTTATCATTTTGTTAATTGTCATTGTTATTGAGGTATTTTGACCTTAAGTAGGCTATTGCTATGAAATTTGATTAGTTTGCAATGAAAAATAGGGGTCAGTGTGTGTTTGCGTTTGGTGCGTGTTAGGTCATACATTGTTGCATATTGAGATTTTATTTCAACTTGAGGTGAGATCTATATCTATCTTCAATCTCAAGAAAATGAATTCCTCTCGCATGCGCAAACAATGAAGTAAAAATGAAGTGTTCATAACATACCTCATATCTCATAAACGGCTTGAGATACCGAAACCAGTGTTTGGCAAATGATAGCATGCAAAGCATAGGCTATTTTGCCTATAGTTAATGGACAAAACTTGCTTATCTACCACAATGTGCAAGATTTTTTTGCCGCAAGGTTAACATGCCAAACTTGCTTATCTATCACAATGCTTGGGTAGCTACAGATTTTTCCAGTGAAATAATTTCATTATTTTAAGGGCTGTTGATAATAATAAAATGAGAATTAGTATGGGTTCACGAGTACATAAGTGAAGAAATAACATGTTTGTTTTATATTGAGGGATGTAGATCAGTTTTTCCTTCCTCTTTTATTGCCTGTTTAGTGGTATATTTCCATACCACTATGCCTCAACCCTCAGCAGTGCCATCTGCATTATTGTATTTATGTGCTGAGAACAGTAATTGTAAAAATACTTTTTTTATTTTATTTTATTTTATTTTATTTTTTTAGACCAACTGGTCTGTGATTACTAGTTTTAATTGTTTGCCAAAGACAGCAGTTTGCACTTAGTAGATTTTGTGTTGGTGATGTTAAAGGACATATCTCACATTTCTCTTTAATGTTCTGACTGCCTTAGGAAACTATTATTTTACATATTGTGGTAAAGTTGAATAAATACATCACTAGCATTCTACACGTATGTTTTAATATTTTCTTTACTAGCTGTTTTTCTACTAGTTGCCAGATGAATGAAGGAGTTTACGTTTTACACTATGTTTCCAACAATGTTGAGACAAGATTTTGGCTGTCAGTTCCTAAGTCCAGTCAGTTTTCATCATATTTTTCACTGCCCCAGATTCCCTTTGCAAAATTTTGTGAGATCAGGGAGACATCACCACCAGAGGTTAAATCCCCTAGATAATGTTTCTGGGCTCACTATATGTCTTTTCTCTGATCAATAGTGAGATCTCGTATTTCTATCACCAATAGAAATAAGGTAGGGGAGAGGCTGAAGAGGACACACTCTTGCCAGACGTGTTAGTTTTCATTATTGACTTCCCATTCAGTTGCTAGAATTAAATTACTTTTTTTTCTTCTTTCAAAACCTGTATATCCAGATGTAAAGCACATTACAGTTTCTTACTTTGTTCTTAGATAATGTAAATTATTTTGGAAATAAACTGTTAAAACAGAAAAATAGGTTAATTGGTCACAAATTGATATTAATACAAGTGTTGATGGAAAACGCAAAATTGTAAACTTTGGCGGCCGACGGGAGAATGTGTGACACTGCAGCACAATTTCACCACACAGCTGACAAGGATAATGGGGAAATTTTGATATCAGAGCATAAAGTCTCTGCAAATTTCATTCCGTTTACTCAATTCGACAGTAATTATGCCTCAAGGACAGGTGCATGAATAGTATATGCAGATGTCAGCATTTGAGAGAGGACATGTAATTGGTCTCAAAGAAGCCATTTGAAGTAATTGTCGAATCACTCGAATAGGACCAATGGCGTTGTTCGATGATGTTGGCAGGATTGCATAACTCTGGTTAAGCACATCATCAAGAAGGAAGCGGTCAGCATAGAGAGACAACAGAACGTGAGGACTGAGCACTTGTCAGAGAGGCACTCAGATCCCTGGATTCATCATTACCATTGAACGATGTGCAACTGATGACCACAAGGACCATTAATAGGCGGCTCACAGGGTGAGGCCTGAGCTAACACCACTCCTTGCACTGACGACCATTGGCCACTGTACACCAGCAAGCCTGTATGTAGTGGTGTGGGCCCATTTGGCGTGGTATCTCTTTGACTGGAGTAGAATTGTCTTCAGTTATTAGTATCACTGTGAAATGAGCTCCAGTGACCAGAAAAGATGTGTTTGGAGACAACCTGGACAGTAGTGGGATATCAACTCGACTGTCGCCCTTGGTATGGCCCTACAACCAAGAGTGATGGTCTAGGGTGCCATTTCATTTCATTGCAGGACCTCTTTGGCTGTCTTTTGTGGCTCCCTTACAACACAGCGATATGTCGATGATATTCTTGATTTTTCAGCAAAATAATGCCCGCGTGCACTTGACGAGAGTTTGTGCTGCTTGTCTAAGTGTTTGCCAAACCCTACCTTGACCAGCAACGTCGCTGGGTCTTGCCCAATTGAGAATGTTTGTAGCATTATGGGCAAGATCCTCCAACCAGCTTGGTATTTTGCTGATCTTACATGCCGATTGGATAGAATTTGGCATGATATCCCTCAGGGGGACATCTAACAACTCTATCAATCAACGCCAAGCTGAATAACTCCTTGCATAAGGGCTAGCTCGTTACAACACATTATTTGTCTGTTACATGTACATCACATCTGCCAATTTCTCCCCCATTCAGGTAATTCTTTTGTGTGTGTGTTTTTTTTTTAATTAGTATATGCACGCTGTAGTGCCAAAATGTTATAACTGCCTGTTTAATACTGTGTTGGTTCACCTAAGGAATGATTGGCAGCAGTTCTGCATAGCATGTATTCGTCATAATTTGGTAGCTTTCCAGCAGTCTGTGGCATCAAATGTTTATGCAGTAGGTCACACAATGTCTATAATTATGGAATGGTGGTATATAGGTGTGGAGGTGGCAGCTGATAACATCCCAGATGTGTTCCCTCAGGTTCACACCAACCGAATTTGGTGGCCAAGATTTCAATGTGAATTCAGTGTCACGCTCCCCATATCGCTGTGACACAGATAGTTATCTTTCTGAAGATATCTCACAATTGGGGTGTGACATCAAGCACTAAGGGGAGTAGATAGTCCAGAATAATGTACTTGTATTCTACAGCTGTCATGTTGCCTTCGATTACTGCCACAGGTCCTGTGGAAACCCATGTGAATGTCCCCTGTAGCTTAAGGCTGCCATCACAATGTGTGCCGAATGATGTACTCTGAAACACTTAGTTCTGAACCAGCATTGTACTCTGTCATCAGATCAACCACTTATCACAATAATCCTACTCTACAGAGTGGAGAAGCATCCGACCCCTACGGTCTGTGATGTGTAGATGTCCAGCACCTTATCATTTAATTGTTATCATTTGATTGTGGTTTCACCATCCTTCAGCCACTTTCTGTAGATGCTCACTGGTAAAAGAACATCTGATCAGCATTGCTGTTCCTGCACTTGTTCCCAGGCACTGTGTCATAACATCTGCTGTTTGCCAAAGACTTTTATGGCATTGCATTCCCCATTTGCAGCCCATATCATTGCTATTAGTGTTCACTCCATGTACATACTCTCCTTACAGTTTCATGTACTCTCAACACCACAAGGTGGCATTCAGTTTTGAGCTGGGCAGTGGTTGTAATGTTTTGGCTCATCAATGTATGTTATTTCTGAAACTTCCTGGCAGATTAAAACTGTGTGCCCGACCGAGACTCGAACTCGGGACCTTTGCCTTTCGCGGGCAAGTGCTCTACCAAGTGAGCTACCGAAGCGCGACTCGCGCCCGGTACTCACAGCTTTACTTCTGCCAGTACCTCGTCTCCTACCTTCCAAACTTTACAGAAGCTCTCCTGCAGGAACTGAAATTTAACAGTCACTATCAAATTTTGTTCAGAATTTGCAGCTGAATCCCCCCCCTTTTGGCCAAAACGCACAATAGATCCTGTGAAGAAAAGAACTGCCCAATGGTTAGAAAAAAACAAATCACATCAGCTACATGAAGAGCAGCATAAATGATCCACAAAACTACTGTCCAGTATCATTGACACTCAGTGTTTGTAGAATATTAGAACTAGAATATTAGAACATATTCTGTGCTCAAACATAACAAAGCGTCTCTAATGGAATGATCTGCTCCATGCCAGCCAGCTTGAATCCCAAAAGTGTGGAAAACCCAACTCGCTCTTTCCTCTCATGACACCCTGAAAGTATTGGCACATCACAAAATTCAGACAAGTAATAATTATGTCTACATCAGTGAGTCACCTTTGGAATCAGCCAACTCATTTAAATACTTGGACATGAGTGGAATTATCACATAGAGTAACTGACAAAAGTAATGGGATAGCAGTTACTTCCGTAAAATATCTGGGAGTATGTGTGCGGAATGATTTGAAGTGGAATGATCATATTAAATTAATTGTTGGTAAGGCGGGTGCCAGGTTGAGATTCATTGGGAGAGTCCTTAGAAAATGTAGTCCATCAACAAAGGAGGTGGCTTACAAAACACTCTTTTGACCTATACTTGAGTATTGCTCATCACTGGGTTATTTGGGAAGCGGGATAGTGTTACAGAGATGTTTAGCAAACTCAAGTGGCAGAGTCTGCAGGAGAGGTGCTCTGCATCGCGGTGTAGCTTGCTGTCCAGGTTTCGAGAGGGTGTGTTTCTGGATGTGGTATCAAATATATTGCTTCCCCCTACTTATACCTCCTGATGAGATCACGAATGTATAATTAGAGAGATTCGAGCGCGCACGAGGCTTTTTGACAGTCGTTCTTCCCGCAAACCATACGCGACTGGAACAGGAAAGGGAGGTAAAGACAGAGGCACGTAAAGTGCCCTCCGCCACACACCCCTGGGTGGCTTGCGGAGTATAAATGTAGATGTAGATGTAGAATAAGATTAGAACAGTAGAGGGTGTAGTAAAACAGAAGACTGAGCATCCAGTCAATGCGCAAGACACTATATCAGTTAAACTAAGTGACAATGTTAACAATTACACTAAATGACAGTGCTCTGACTGATGATTCTTAGGTTGTAAGCAATTTTAACAATCACTTTATAAGTGTAGCAGCAAAAATAGTATTAAATGGTTCAGGTGAAGGAGCAAATGAGTGTGTTACAAATTTCATCCCAAAAAACGAAGCAAATACAAGTAGCGAACGACAGCTTTCACTGAAATTAATGGAATTATAAAAATTATGAAAAATGAAAGGTCATGTGATATCGATGGAATTTGGAACAGAATTCTGAAAAGGTGATGTAATATCCTTAGTGATATATGAGTGGTATCTGTCATCCAGGGAATTTTCCCTGACAGATTAAAATATGCAGTTGTTAAACTTCTTTGCTCTTTATCATAAATATGACAAGAAAGTTTTAAATAATTATTGACCAGTCTTCTTACTAATGCCTTTTTCCAGAATATTTGAAAAAGTTATGTACTCCAAAGTACTCTCACATTTAAGTAGAAACAACTTAGTACCTCACATTCTGGATCCAGAAGTGATTAACTTCTCATGGGTGGGGTTTACAGTCGTGTAGAATTATTTAAAAGACATTATATTCACCATTGACTAGAGAGTTTTCATTTTCACAATTTCAGTTTCTTTGAAAACCTATCAGACTTATGGAACAAAATACCAAAACACAATATCAAGATAGTAACAGTGGATGTTAGTGGAAAAGTAATGGGGGATTTTAATGCAAATTTTGGAAAACAGAATGTTGTCAAACGTTCTGTTCAAATGATAATTTACATCAGAAAAGTAAGGACATGTTACATAAAGAAACATGGAATTCAAATAATAAGGAAACAGTAAATCAAGTTGGTCATGTGCTCATAGATAACAGACATAGAAAGGCAATAATAGATGTACAATCATTCTGAGGAGTGGAAATGGGATCAGAAAACAGTCTAGTTAAACAAGTACAATGAGAATCCTGTGAACGGGAACACGTTATGCAGGTCTTGGAGTCACTCGTGTCCACCTAGGAAAGTTTTTACTGACTTTAACAAAGGCGATGTTGGTCTGATGTATTTGACGATGCCCTTTGGCTACAGTCTCTAAAGGATCGTTGTAAGAAATACCAAAGTAAGATCAACCTGAAGATGCCTAAATAAGGCGAAACATGTAGTTGAAAAATAAAAAAAAAAATAAAATTTCAGTCAAGATCGTTTTTAACCAATACTGTTAAGCACTGGTTTGCTGTATGCCATATATGGGTAGGCTATCTGATGAGAATTAAGAGAATCAAGTGATTTCAAGAATATTCCTGGAGAAGTCATTTCATAGTAAAAGACCAAGAGGGAGAACCAGGAGTGCTTGGGTAAATGAATTAAAACAATATTTAACAGATTTAACAGAATTGGTGTGAGTAATTAGCAGGAAGTAGCACAAGATGGAAGCTTTTGGAGGCAGCTTGTGAGATTGACACAGAAGTTTCGAGTCCCTTAGAAGCCAGGAAGAAGAAGAAGAATTGCAATTTTGGCCTTACGGCCATTATCAAGTTGTGTACTGCAGACAACTGTGCTTTGGCAAAAGTCAAACATTAAAATCCTCCAACATGTACACATGTCATCCTTGTACCTGAACCTTGTAACTGGAAGGATACAGCAATGGTTAAATGAGTACAAGACTCTGTATGCTGTGAAAAATTACGTAAATTGCATAAAATATTACAAATATTGAATCCATCAACGAAAAATCCAGGATGGAATGTAACAATAAAATGAAAAGGATAGTTACTACTCACTATACAGCAGAGATGCTGAGCTGCAGAAAGGCACAATAAAAATACTGTCAGAAAGTTAGGTGTTGAGTCTGGCTTCAGCTGCCAGAGACTGTGGTCATGTGTGTGAGAGTTGCATTTGCACGAATGTGTGCATGTGTGTGTGTGTGTGTGTGTGTGTGTGTGTGTGTGTGTGTGTGTGTGTGTGTGTTGTCTACTTTTGACAAAGGCCTCGTTGTCCAGCAGCTAACTTTCCAACAGTCTTTTTGTTGTGCTTTTCAGCGACTCAGCATCTCCGTTATGTGGTGAGTAGCAAATATTGACATCCTTAACGTGAATCCCAATGAACTACCACTCCTTCACATCACCCGTATATAAAATCAAAACAACACGTTCAGCTGAGAATCTTAGCTCTGGTGGTTGTGTTTGTCATAGTTCAATAACAAAAAGGGAGAAACAGAAAAAAGACAAGGTGTAGTGGGGAGAGAAGAAAGTTGCTTGCAATATGTGTAGTTTTTTAATGAATGACTTCTCAGCCTGTTCATCATATTGTATTTGCCGTAAAAATTTTTATGGTTTCCTTCCTGCAATCATGTAAGAAAGTTTGCTTTTATTTTTTACAGACTTTGTTAGAAAAGGAGCAACTACTGCATCGGTTGAAATAACTATTAACAACAAAGGTGTACGTGCATATAAACCTGAAGAATATGGCAATATGATAATTATATGTAGAACATTAAGTGCGGTATCAGGACAGTCAACCTACAGAATACGATCAGCGAGAGGTTAGTAGATTAAGATTGTTCTGCATTTTACAGTGTTTTATATGGTAAAATCTGATCTCATGTTGAGTGAAATGAAATCAGTTACTTTTCAATGACACAAAGTCATCATTTTGATGGTTTGTTACTTTAATTGCACATCACATTTTCAAAAATTGTGGGTCTTCATAAAGTAATGAATCTTGAGGAAACTGCAGTGTGTATAGGAGACATGGAAAAGAAATACAAGTAGTGTGTGCATGTCTGAATTGTTCAGCACTGAAGTTTTTTACTCTTCATCAAGCTGTCAGACTATTTTCTCCATAGATGATTCTCTATGCAGTCCTTCCATTTTATCTTCTATGAAGCTATTGTTAGTTTTTAAGGAACTTCATATTTCTCCATGATTGACTGTCCATATATAATGTTATTTATGATGTTCCTTTCTTCTGTTATTTAAAAATTAATTGGCTTACAGTTACTTTCACCTCCCATATTCATAACTAGATCTCTATAGCATAATTTTAAGATAATTTATGTACTCCGCCTCTGTAAATGGGTCTTGTTTTTAAGATTGTTTGATTGTTTAGGGGAAGTCAAGTCATCAAAAAAGGAGGAATTGGATCGTATTGTCAGTCATCTAAATATTCAGGTTAACAATCCCATATCGGTGTTGAATCAGGATACAGCACGCACATTTCTGAGCAACAGTGATCCTGCAGAGAAATACAAACTTTTCAAAAAGGCAACACAACTACAAGCTATAGAAGATACATATCAGAACACAATAAAGAGCCTTGAAGAAGCCAAACGCATCTATCAGCAGAAAAGGAAGGTTAGTGATGATGAGTAGTAGGTTGGTGTGTGCACATGGGCACACACGTGTTTGTGCATGTGTTGGTGTTGTCTTTAAATATATTTCAATAAACAGATGGCAATAATGAGTGCTTATTTGTTGTGATATACCTATAATGGTTTTCGTAGAAACAACGAAATATATTTATGAAGTATGAATTAAGAAAAAAGGTTTAGCACATGGCAAATTGTATTAGAGATGCAATGATGTGAGACTGTGTATGATCTCTGTGTTTTTTTAATAACAACAGATACCTTTGTTACAAGAACACCCACTTAACCAGATGTACTGTGCCAGTGCACCTGTGGAATGAAAATATGCGTTGAAATAAATTTTTCATGAGGAGCTTTAGGATGACCTGATTGTACTCGAATCATAACATAGTGATGAGTTTTTGCTGCATTTATGATAAAGCTAACACAAGCTTTTGTCAGCAAAATTAAGAATAGATATTCACATAGCCAGTTTTGCCTGCACATAACTGTCATGTAACTCATATGATCATGTTTATGAACAGTCCAAGCTTAAAATTATTTTCAATTTTAACTGTATACAGGATTTTTAAAAAAATAGTAAATAGGTAATAATTGTTTATTAAAATCCATGATCAGGATCTCTGGTACTGATGATGTTTTTTTACTTGGTAATCTCTGATGGTGAGTTTGGTAAAGAATTAGCTATAGTGAAGTCAGTGTGAGTTGATCCGTGACAGTTATATTGGGTTGGCTGCGGCTGCTTAATGGGCCTACCTGAACCAATAAAGTAACATGATTTTATAAATGTCTTTATGGCAACGGTTCAATGTTATCGCAGCTCTGTAGATGGCTGCTGTTTTCACCTGCAGAGATTAGTGCTTCACAGTTGAAAGCTAGCAACAGCACTGTGAGCTGCCAGGAATCGTCCTTCACCGACTTAACTATAGGAGAATGCATTAGCAAAAAGTGAAATTAAATTTTGGAACATGGAAACATCTGTAACAAAATAATTGTTCTACTTGTGTTTTCTTGAAAACTTCTTTCAAAACCTTTTAATCCTCAAAATCGAATAGTTTTCTGATTGGTGTATTGTTGATTGTTGTAACATCTAGAACAGACTGTTCCAATGCTGTCCCATGGGGCAACCATGCCCGTGTCTGCTCCTCAATGCTCTAATTGGCAGGGGCAGGTAACGTTGGCTACATGTCAGAAGGTTGTATTGCATGTGTTCTGCACATGTATGAGCTGTTTAGACACCCCAGTTAGGCCAGTGGAGTATGATTATGTATGCTGCAGCCTGGCTGGATGACTGCTATAGGTCATCCTTTTGCCACCTGTTCCTGTGACCAAACGGCTGTCTGCGAGTAGCCTTTGAGTTGGAACAGGCTGATGTATACCTCTTAAAGTGCTAATTGTTTTGTAAGAATACTCTGTTGTTGGGACACATTGTGGTGCACAACTGCCTCAGTTTACTTTTGGTGTATTTATTTACAGTCTGTCCTACAAGTTCTAAATTAGCCACATGTAAACTAAAAAGTAACTTAAGAGTATCTTTACATCCAGCTTCACCAAAGTTTTGCTGATACAGTGTTTAGTGTAGATGGAGGCCAGGAGGATTACTGTTTTGAATGATATCTTGGAAGTGTATCTCTGGTTTAATGATTCAGAGAATCTGGTGTTACGAAACACGATCCAAATGACAGAGGTTGTATAGCAGCATGTTTTGTCACTAGATAGTTATCTCTGATCTCGGTCACATTTTGGTGGTGGCCATTCGTTGGAGTGGACAGCTGATCAGTAGTTATGCTCACATGCAACGCTGGACAGCAATCACAGCAGGGTTGGTTATGACTACCTTCACAGGTAGCCCTGGCTCTGATAGGATAGGATAGGAAAGCCTGTGACAGATCTGAAGTAAGATGAGCCAGGTGGGTGAATCGACAGGTCACGCACCTAGACAACAGCTTGGGAGTAGGTGTTGCATAAAGCTGGACTAGGGTATTGCATAGATTGGGTGGGATGTGGAATGGGTGGGAAGGATTGCATGTAGGATTTTTTTCATTTCTGTGCCCATGCCAGATGAATGACCATCACCAAAGTGTGGCCAAGAGCAGATTTGACCACCCAATGGCAGAATACGCTGCTGAGCATGACATGCTTGATTTAAATGACTGGTTCACTGTGTCAGGTTCTCTGATTACACTGATGAGAGCTTGCAACACACCCTTCAGTCTCATAATTCTCGTGGCCTCAATCTCCTCCCCACCCTGCTCCTCACCCACCAAGACCCCTTCCCCGTGACCCTAACTTCATTTATCCTGCACCGATACCCTCTTGCCACAGTTTCCCTCTTCATCAGTCCTATCCTTTCCTCCCAGCAAACTCTTCCAAGGGGTCAGGAGTGGAGTGGCATAGGGATGGATCATGTGTAGCTTTGGTGGATGACAGAACACCACTTTAGGAGTGATGGGAAGGATCATTCATAGGATGACCTTCATTTCTGGACATGGTCATAGGTACTGTAATCTTGGTGAAGGAAATGGTGTAGTTGCTCCTGTCTGAGGTGATGTTAAGTGATGTGGGGGGATCACCTTTGTAGCTGATTCTTGGTGATGGGAAGATTGGGAATATGTGCAGATATGGCATGGGAAATCTGTTCATGGACTATGTCTGGGGGAAAGTTCCTGTTTGTAAGAGCTCTTATGGGATCTTCAGCATACCGGGCAAGGGAATTCTCATTACTACAGATATGCCATCCAAATGTGACCAGGCTGTGTGGTAATTATTTTTTATTTTGGAAGGGGTGAAAGCTGTCAAAATGCTAGTACTTTTGGCGGTTAGTGGGTTTAATATGACAGAGCCATTAGAAAGGTGGAGGACAACATCCTGGAAGGTGGCATGTTGGGCTAACAATGGCCAGGTGAAATGGGCAGGAGAGGTGTTGAGGTTGTGGGGGAATGAGTATAGAGTGCCCCGGCCCTTTTTATGGACCATCTGGTGGGAACCTTCCTAGCATCTTACAACAAGCTCTTTGTATGATTCAGTTTCGATGATGATGTATACATGATCTGGGCTCAGGTCCAAGACACCATATTCTTATAAATCCACCACTTCAACACGCAGTCCTCCTCATCCCAACATGCCACCTTCCTTGACTTTGTTCTCCACCTCTTTGATGGTTCCATCCACTCCTCTCTACATATTAAAACCACCAACAGTACCTGCATTTGGCACCTGTCACGCCTTCCACACCAAAAAATAACTACTACACAATCTGGCCACTCATGGCTAGCATATCTGCAGTGACAAGAATTGCCTTGTCCAGTATGCTGACAGTCTTCCAAGGGCTTTCACCAATGGAACACTATCCTCCCCTCTGCCCCTCTCCAAACTTAGTTCACTTAGTACACAGGCATCCCGTACCATATCCTCAAACAACCCTAATCCTCCAACTACTCCCAAGGATCAGCTTTAAAGTAGTGACCCCCATGTCAACTAATATCAAATTGGACTAAAGCAACTGAAACATATATTTTGCCATGGTTTGAAATACATCTGTCATCTTGCCCTGAAATGAGCGACATCCTACCAAAGATTCTTCCCACTCATTCTAAAATGGTATTCTGTCACCCATCCAACCTACACAACACCCTGGTTGACCTCTATCCCAGTCCCACTACAAACATTTTGCCCAGGGATCATACCCTGTGGAAGACCCAGTTACATCATCCGCCCAGCACTTCCTACTCCAGTGCTATCAGTGGTTTATCCTATCCCATCGAAGATGGGTCACTTGTGAAAGCAGTTATGTCATGTACTAACTCTATTGCAATCACAGCTTAGCTTTTTGTGTTGGCATGACAACCAATCAGATGCCATCCAGGATAATGGTCTTGCCAAACTGTGGACAAGAACAGAGTTGACTACCCAGCGGCACAACACACTGAATACAAAATACTCACCGAGCAAGGAGGCGCAGTAGTTAGCACTCTGGACTCGCATTCGGGAGGACAACAGTTCAATCGTGCATCTGGCCATCCCGATTTAGGTTTCCTGTGATTTCCCTAAATTGCTCCAGGCAAATGCTGGAATGGTTCCTTTGAAAGGGCATGGCCGACCTCCTTCACCATCCTTCCCTAATCTGATGAGACAATGACCTCGCTGCTTGGTCTCTTCCTCCAAACATCCCAACCCAACAAAATACTCGAGTACAAAGGATGTTTTGCAGTGCATGCCATCTGGATCCTTCCCTCCAGCACTAGATTTTTCTGAATTACGTAGATAGATGTGATCCTTGCGACACATCCTTCACTCGCGTTATCCCCCGGGCCTCAGTCTCCACTAACCTCCTGTTCCAACACCTTCTACCCAACAGTTTCCTTTTCTCTTCCTGTCACCCCTCCCAACCCACACTTCCATGTCATCTTAATGGTATGCCACACCCGAACAGCTCCAGTGCCCGTGAATCACACGCCTAGCCCATGCACTCGCACCTTTCCCTCCCGCATTCCTAGCCAGCTCACCTGCTGCCTCCCTCCAAGCCACTGTCTGCCCATTTCCAACACCTCTTTCAACTTCCCACCTTTATATCCATCCACTCACCCCACCTGATATAACCCCACTCCAGTCCACTTGGTGAACAGCGAGCCTGGCATTGTGTGTCAAGTTGGCACAGTGTAGGGGCACAGGTGTGTGTGTGTGTGTGTGTGTGTGTGTGTGTGTGTGTGTGTGTGTGTGTGTGTGTGAGAGAGAGAGAGAGAGAGAGAAAGCAAGAGAGTTTTTATTGTCTTGTTTGTGCCTGTCAACAGCTCATTGCTTCCGCTACTCAAAGTATGCTCTTGTTTACTCCTAAATGATTTGCAGTCTGCCAGAACTTTCTTTACTACATTTATTTATACATTTTGTTTATTGTATCTAATAAATGAAATTATTCTATTCTCTTTTTTACCATGCAGATGTACAAGAGCTCATAGACCCTTAGTTCCACTAGTAATAATTAAGCATAATGCTGAGTAGCTCTTCACCTAATAAATATCTTTCTTATGTTTCTCAGTGTAGGAATAACTCAGCAATTTTGCATTATGCTAGTCAGAGATCACTCATTCTAACTTTCGATTATTATTGCTAACATGATTCTTTTATGTCAGTGAAAGGATATAAAAATTAATTATTTGTCCTTTAACTCTACCAGTATTAATTTTATTCAATTATCTTTTCTCTAAGTGTGATTTCTTTAGTGATTTAACACTTTATCTCAGGCTCTCAAAATATGATATAGTTCATCTTTTATCCTATCAGTTACAGAAAAGTCAGTTCAAATCTCTTCCAGGTCAGGCGTTGGCATCTATCAGTGCTAACTCAATTACTGTGTTATGATAAATGCGAAAACTCAAAATAGCACTCTAGTAAATTAACATAGTGGTGTTTTTTGTTAATCTTAATTCCTCAGTACCACAGGTAACGAGATAGCAATTTGACTGTAAATCTGTTGAGTTTGCTACTAAAGAAGTCACATAGCACACCTGGTAACCGTAAAAGTAGCTCATATCTCAAATAAAATTTATAACCTAGCCTTCTTGGTACTCAGTTCACATGAACAGCCATCCTTCCAGTACAGACCAACAAAAACCAACGAGAATAAATTTCATAGCTTTCCGGATAAGGGCCTGTCACAGAATTACTAACTTGAACTGTATATCAGTCAGAAATACCACGAACCAACTCTCTGTCCTCTGCATCAGCTAATGATTCTTAAGATTTACTCATCAGTTAATACCTTTAATTGAAATATTTCTAACTATAGTATCAACAATCATTTCTGGTTTTCCGTCAAGTTTATAGATTTGTTCTGAAAAACCTTTAAAATTTTCATAACTGATCTACAGTTATAGTTGAGGGTACTAAATTGACATTATAATATTGCTCGCCCGTAGCAATTTGCGGTGACTTTAAATAGCCAACTCGCCCATCTGGTCAACTCTCGATCCAAATCTCAGCACTTTTCAAAACCCACTCTGAACTGGCATAGAAGTATGAAGCACAAAGGAACATTTTTATTGAAACTTTTAACAGTAAATACGTTGTAGATATTTGCAGTCTGTTCCATGGGGTATGGAAGCTAGCGCTGCACATGGGTGCCTCTGTTAACCCAACATCTTCAGGCACAATGGTTTGCATTTGTCACCAGTCACCAGGGATGTATACTGGAACAATGGTGTCACAAGATATGATTGGATGAACCTTGATTTCAATGCCTCCGATGGGAGGCACCATGTGTGGTGCAGACCATATCAATCAGTGGATCCCTTCTGCCAAGAAGGTGTGGTTCAAGGCAGCAATGTCTGTGTTATGGTCTGGGATGCATTTTCCTTGTATGAAATGGACACCCTAGTTGTTTTGCAAGGAACTTTGAATAGTCTGCAGCATGTTGAGCTGTTTGGGAACCATCTCCACCCATTTTTTTCCTTCCTGACGGTTCTGCAGTGTTTCAAGATGATAATGTGCTCCCACATCGCTACCATGTCACCTGGGAATGCATTGAAGGTCTAAAGACTGAGATGCCTCCCCCCCTCCCCCCCCCCCCCTCCCAGAACCCAGATTTGAAACCCATCAAACATATCTAGGATGCCATGGAAAGCAGGCGCTGTGCCGTGGATCCTGCACCTGTGAACAGATCAGAATTGGCTGCCACTCTGCAAACAATTTAGTATCAGCTGCTTCCAGAGAAGAACCAGGGACATGTGGATTCACTTCCATGGCATCTTACTGCAATCTGCAGGGTCAAAGGAGGCCCCTCACATTATTAAGTGGCTATCCTGTGACGTTTGCTAAGTCAGTCTGTTGGCATTTGTGATGCTTGTACCTGCTTCATGTTGCTCTATACTATATAAAGTTTTTACATATGAACATACAATATATATCAAAAATACACCAAACATACATAATAGCTTACTACAGTGTTAGTTTTCCACTGTAAAAGCTATCTGTATCTAAGACTGTGTGATTACTGTTCTCGTGATCCCCAAAAAAACTCCATTTTAGGCATGTCGTAACATTTTGGTGCCATTGATGTGGAGCTCCATACTGTTGTACCTGAAATTCTACAACTCCTCATTGAATGGAGAAAGATATTGTGCAATACACATGAACTTTTGTACTCTCGAGTTGAATTGTGTTTGGAAATTTTCTACTTTCATGTTTTGAAGCCTATGTTCACATAATTCTAAGCGTGTTATCTTGTAATTCTTGCAAATAGCTTCTACTAGTTGCAGTTATTATTGGTAGAAAGATTTTTGCATTTGTTTAAGTTCTCTGTTTGATCTGTGCATTGACTTCTTTGAGCTACTCTCAAAACACTTCCTAATTCATGCAGTGGTGTCTTTTGATACGTGATCTGGCTTTTCTCTGTACTTGAAGAGCAATGTCCTCAAATTTTACAGATGCTCTTTCTTAATCTAATTCACAATTTAAACTGCTGTACATTAGGAGAACTCAAGTAGTAGTGGTCTATTTTAAGAAAGCATTTTGTTGCATACAGTACATGGTTGATTGAAATTCAGTTTATAGTCCAGAAGCTGTAGCCATGTGAAATTGAGTCGATCCTTTTCCATCAACACATGTTACTATTTTAAACAATGGAAAATCCAAGAAGGAATGTGAAATACTATGAAAAGGATAGTTGCTACTCATCATATAGTAGAGATGCTGAGTCACAGATAGGCCTGTCTGCAACTCAAGATCTCTGCTGTATGGTGGGTAGCAACTGTCCTTTTCATAATAAAGTGTTACTAGTTTACATGTGCAGGAGATATTTTCAGTGTGTTTTTGCACATCTCCATAGAATAAACATTTGCTCAAATTTTCAGTAGCTTCTTAAATGATATAAAAGCACAATGAGAACATTACAACACTGGCACATGTATTTGTTGGCAATACAGTCATTCTCTAATTTTGATATCCATAAAAAAATAATTTTTTTATTTTAATTTGTTTATTTACTTTTTATTGTTACTTGCCCATCATTAAGTATGTAATATTTATAGCAGGTTAAAAATGATGAATAGCAGTTGAATGCACTGCTATCATGCCTTTTTACGTGTTGCAGGCAGCTGATGCTTTGAAAGCTGAAATAAAAGATCTTAAAAAGCGGTGTGATTATTACAACTCCATGGCAAATCATGACAAGAAAATGCGCTTCTTGGAGAATGAACTGATGTGGTCTTTGGTTTGTATTATCAACACAATGGATTTTTATCAAAGCGTTTTATCATCAAGCCCTATATTAAAGTTGTCCTCCCTCTATTCTGTACAGGCTATTCGTGAGGAAAATTTGTACAAACAACTTCAAAATGATTTACAGGCAGAAATTGCCAAATGTCCAGATATGAGGAAAGGAATAGAAAAACATCAATCCGAAGCTGAAGAACTTGTTGACATAAATAGGTAAGTAGTTATTCAGTGTCCCTTTCATCCCTTGGTTTATTCAAAGTGTTTTTAATGATTTGAAGCTGCAAGTATTCTTATATAAATGAGGAGAACCAGAAACCAACACTGCTATAAGGAATGTTTCCTGATGTGCTGCCACTCATTGAACATCCTCAAGCAAACTGCATTGTAACATAACAGAGACAATTAGTAAATACAGCTGTTGTTGTGAAATAATATTTAAGAAATCTCTACATTAGAAATACCCAGTATTTGTAGAGTGCTGTGGTGCACATGAAACTGGTTTCAATACCATGTGCTTTTTTCCAAGCGTAATGAAAGCATACTAATGAGTACAAATGCCAGTGTGCCGTTATTAAGAAGAGCTAAGTTGAAGTGAGCCACATACATATTGTACTTTATGAGGGAATGACTGGAGTTGTCAAGATAGAAACTTTAATGTATGAGACGATTTTTAGATAAATATATCTTCGACTAACTTTGACCTGTGTGCCTGCTAAGGCCAGCAGACTTCAAATTTTCATTAATATTACATTGTACATGCCCCTTGTAGGAAACTTGGCCTCACAGCAAATAAAATAAGAACTGTTAAGCTTACAGTTTATTCCCAACCGCAGAAAGAAGCCAAAGTCTTCATATAACTGAAGTTTATTACCTGGCACCTGCCGCCAGCCAGTGTGGCTTCAATATGGTCAGTTACATGACTAACATATTGTTGATTTTTCGGTGAATATACACAATGTGATCAAAAGTATTCGGTCAGCTACAAAAACATACGTTTTTCATATTAGGTGCATTGTGCTGCCACCTACTGCCAGCCTACCTCAGTAGTCATTAGACATCATGAGAGAGAAGAAAGGGGCACTCCGTAGAACTCGTGGACTTCGTATGTGGTCAGGTGATTGGGTGTTACTTGTGTCATATGTCTGTATGCGAGATTTCCACACTCCTAAACATCCCTAGGTCCACTGTTTCCAATGTGACATTGAAGTGGAAACGTGAAGGGTCACATACAGCAAAAAAGTGTACAGGCTGACCTCATCTGTTGACTGACAGAGACACCCGACAGTTGAAGAGGTTCTACATCTACATCTACATTCATACTCCGCAAGCCACCCAACGGTGTGTGGCGGAGGGCACTTTATGTGCCACTGTCATTACCTCCGTTTCCTGTTCCAGTCGCGTATGGTTCGCGGGAAGAATGACTGTCTGAAAGCCTCCGTGCGTGTTCGAATCTCTCTAATTTTATATTCGTGATCTCCACGGGTGGCATAAGTAGGGGGAAGCAGTATATTCGATACCTCATCCAGAAACGCACCCTCTCGAAACCTGGCGAGCAAGCTACAGCGCAATGCAGAGCGCCTCTCTTGCAGAGTCTGCCACTTGCGTTTGCTAAACATCTCCGTAACGCTCTCACGGTTACCAAATAACCCTGTGACGAAACGCGCCGCTCTTCTTTGGATCTTCTCTATCTCCTCCGTCAACCCGATCTGGTACGGATCCCACACTGATGAGCAATACTCAAGTATAGGTCGAACGAGTGTTTTGTAAGCCACCTCCTTTGCGGATGGACTACATTTTCTAAGGACTCGCCCAATGAATCTCAACCTGGTGCCTGCCTTACCAACAATTACTTTTATATGATCATTCCATTTCAAATCGTTCCGCACGCATACTCCCAGATATTTAACAGAAGTAACTGCTACCAGTGTTTGTTCCGCTATCATATAATCATACAATAAAGGATCCTTCTTTCTATGTATTTGCAATACATTACATTTGTCTATGTTAAGGGTCAGTTGCCACTCCCTACACCAAGTGCCTATCCGCTGCAGATCTTCCTGCATTTCGCCACAATTTTCTAATGCTGCAACTTCTCTGTATACTACAGCATCATCCGCAAAAAGCCGCATGGAACTTCCGACACTATCTACTAGGTCATTTATATATATTGTGAAAAGCAGTGGTCCCATAACACTCCCTTCTGGCACGCCAGATGTTACTTTAACGTCTGTAGACGTCTCTCCATTGATAACAACATGCTGTGTTCTGTTTGCTAAAAACTCTTCAATCCAGCCACACAGCTGGTCTGATATTCCGTAGGCTCTTACTTTGTTTATCAGGCGACAGTGCGGAACTGTATCGAACGCCTTCCGGAAGTCTAGGAAAATAGCATCTACCTGGGAGCCTGTATCTAATAATTTCTGGGTCTCATGAACAAATAAACCAAGTTGGGTCTCACACGATCGCTGTTTCCGCAATCCATGTTGATTCCTACAGAGTAGATTCTGGGTTTCCAAAAACGAAATGATACTCGAGCAAAAAACATGTTCTAAAATTCTACAGCAGATTGACGTCAGAGATATAGGTCTATAGTTTTGCGCATTGCTCAACGACCCTTTTTGAAGACTGGGACTACTTGTGCTCTTTTCCAATCATTTGGAACCTTCCGTTCCTCTAGAGACTTGCGGTACACGGCTGTTAGAAGGGGGGGCAAGTTCTTTCGCGTACTCTGTGTAGAATCGAATTGGTATTCCGTCAGGGTGTTCGTAATTTGTAACAGGCAGACATATATCCAGACCATCACATAGGAATTCCAAACTGCATCAGGAATCACTGCAAGTACTATGACAGTTAGGCAGGAGGTAAATGCCAAACGACGCCTTGCTTGGTGTAAGGAGTGTAAACATTGGATGATTGAACAGTGGAAATACATTGAGTGGAGTGATGAATCATGCCACACACTGCGGCGATCCTATGACAGGGTGTGGGTATGGCGAATGCCCAGTGAACGTCATCTGCCAGCATGTGTAGTACCAACAGTAAAATTCAGAGGTGGTGGTGTTATGGTGTGGTCATGTTTTTCATGGAGTGGGCTTGCACCCCTTGTTGTTTTGCGAGGCACTATCACAGCATAGGCCTACATTGATGTTTTAAGCACCTTCTTGCTTCCAACTGTTGAAGAGCAATTAGGGGATGGCGATTGCATCTTTCAACATGATCGAGCACCTGCTCATAATCCGCAGCCTGTAATGGAGTGGTTACATGACAATAACTTCCCTGTAATAGCTTAGCATGTGCAGAGTCCTGACCTGAATCCTATAGAACATCTCTGGTATGTTATGGAACGCTGACTTCATCCCAGACCTCACCAACAGACATCAATCTCTCTCCTCAGTGCAGCACTCCGTGAAGAACGGGCTGTCATTCACCAAGAAACCTTCCAGCACCTGATTGAACATATACCTGCAAGAGTGGAAGCTGTCATCAAAGCTAAGGGTGGGCCAACACCATATTGAATTCCAACATTACCGATGGATGGCGCCACAAACTTGTAAGTCATTTTCAGCCAGGTGTCCGGATACTTTTGTCCACATAGTGTATTGTACATAGTTGGAAATGCTTATGACTGTCTATCAGTGCTACCCTGGCTGTGCATCATCACCTCTCCAAGGTAGTGATAACCAAAATTATGCCCAGAACATCAGAATACTAAATCAGTCTCTCCTTCTCATCCTGTCTGGTAAGTCTCCCCTGACCTGGAGTTCTGGGTGACTTTTCCAAACTCTCTCCATTTCCTAAACCTTGCCAGTCCTTTTTCTTCATCCTTCTTTCTTCCTCTTCAACCCTTCTGCCAGGAGGAGGAGCCACTGGCTCCGAAAGATTGCAATTTTCTTAACCTTTTATGTGTGTGTGCTCTCTTGCAGCCACTTGGTGAACAGATTTTTAATCTATCCAATTGCACTATATTTTCAAAAAGTGGGCACTTCAATATTTGACACAATTAAAACCAATATTTCAACCATCCAACTCTAAGTATTAAATTTTAACAAAATTTCTTCACTTACTGGTTTTCCAGTTGCACCAGTCACAGCCCCACTTCGAGGACTCCTGTTAATAGGAAAGAAGGAAAATGTGTTATTAACTTTTTTTCTTGTAAAACTCCTCTTTTGTGTGACGCCAGTAGCACTACTAGAATGTAATATGACATTCACGGGTGCTGTCTCAGTTAATTTCTTGACCATCTGTTCTAATTGTTCATCATTATATTGGTTCTTTTAACACCCTTGACTTGATTATTGTGACTTCTGAGAACAGGCTGCCTCTATGGTTCCTCTCTGTGCCTGTCTTCGTTATTGATTGATCTCTAATTAGAATTAAGTTTGTTATAACCCCTCTAGTTATCCTGCCTTTTATTATTCTTAAACACCCACAGATTTCCCCTCAATTCCTTTGCATTATTACTTTTGCATTTACTCAGTCTGATCACTTTGTTAAGGATCTCCTGCTCGTATATTTCCCAACTTTTCAATCTTGTGTAACTGCTCAAGGAAATGTAGTAGATGAGTGATCATAGCCCAATCCAAAACTAGCAGTTTCTTCCCTACCTTCTCTGTTCTTGTCTAATAGGGTAATCTAAATTTGTAGCTCTAAATGTATCCACTCCATCTGTTATGATATGGTTGTATGGTTGTGAGGTTAACAGTTTGATTCTCAGTCCCCCCTCACCCTCACCCGCACCCTCACTCCAATTCTTAGCTCTAAAGACACTTTAAAATCATGATATTTCTCAAATTAGTCTAAATGTAGCATACCCCACTGGGTAACACTGCCAATTAAATGGCTGATTACATATTTTACTTTTCTCTGATCTTTTTAGATAAAAAACCTACAATGCTTTCAAAAATAATACTTTTTCTTCACAACTAGAGGGTTTGACTGTGGGGAAGTGACTGTTAATGATTTACCCATTTCAAAAGTAAATCCTCCCACCATATATTATTCCTCTCGTTTTTGTTTTTGTTTTTGTTTTTTTTTTTTTTTTGTTAAAATTCATTCTAATTCACTTTTAATCTCTTATTTAATAAAAAGTTCAACACTTTCCATAATAATACACTTCCCATCTTCTTTATGATTTAATATTGGGTCCAGTTTTCCTCATACGTTTACTAAATAATTTCTTTTACATCCACTTAATATCTTTTTCATTCTAGAAATCAGTACATGCTTGATTTGTCCGCATGCAGTCAAAGCCTACATTATGTTTAATTCAGTTAATTTAGCCTCATACTTGTTACACAATCAACTTCCTTCAAATTATTTAATCCGTCTTGTAAAGCTTTCTTTTGACACATCCATTCACCCTTATTTGTTGGTTTACAGAGTAAACCTTTGTTTTGACACATCCATTCACCCTTATTTGTTGGCATACACAATCTCCAGTCATCGGTCAGTAGTTTATTTCTTGGTCGTCTTCACTAAGAAAAATCCATTTTTTCAATATAACAGCTTCTTGCCATCTTCTTTCTTCAATTTCAAAATTAAATCTTTACTTGACTAAATTATCTTAATAATTATTTCAGGTTCAGTTACTCAGTCACTACATATGAGGGTACACAGTGGTTGTTGTCGTAGGAACTTCAATGTGTTAGGCAAATCTCTCTTTGGCTGACTTAAACCTATGTGTCTGGCTAAGGGCAGCAGAATTGAATATCAGAGGTGGCTCTCACAGCAATCTAGGCTTCACAATAGCTAAAATCAGTTGCAGCCATTAGGCTTTCAGTTTACTCAAGAAGATCAAGTCTTTATATAAACAAAGGCATCTGCAATTTATCAGGGCGGAGGGGGGGGGGGGGGGAGGGGAGGCAAGAGGGAGCACTTTGGCTCCCCTGGAGTCTAGGTGCAGGCTTTTTGTTCATTGCAGAATTCTTATGAATTTATAGCAATGAGTGCCTGTGACTCGACTAAACTACAGATCTAACATTTCCTAACACAACTATACTTACTGTGATTTCAGCAGTACTCTTTTTCATTCAGAATTGTTGCAAACCTTTACAGAACCATGGTAAAATAGTGGCTTCAATCTTTTCTCTGTCACTCGCTCATGCAGAATTTGCCAAGCTGTAGAGAGGAGTCGATTGAACACCCTGACCAAAAGACAGCACTATATACTAAGGAGAGAATTATCAGTCATTTCAGTTACAATAAATTCTATGTACTTCTTCTCAAATTTAGTTCTTGAGGGACGAGACATTTTCAAAATAACCTAATCAGTTGTACCTGAAAGTGGCAATTTTACAATTTTTCCCTGTCTTGAAAAAATTTCTGTGGGCACCCATGCATATAACTAAAGTTTATTAATGCTTTCACTGCTACAGACATGGTCTCTGCATTCCGTACTTAGCACGACTTTGATCTTTGATGTGGCTGTACTGCTTGCCAAATGCAGCTATCTGTGCTGAAAGATGGCACTCTGGCCAGTATGAAATACTTATCATCCAATTTTAAGAAAATTATTATTTGAAAAAAATTGATTTTTGCTCATATCAGAGCCTGATATCTTTTGTTATTTGTCATAGTTGCTGCACTGCATAAAATTAAGTAAAACATTCCACAAAATTTTAAAGAGTTGGCTGAGGTAAGAACACATTGTGTAAACTTTGCATGTGGTTGATTTTACCTCATACGTTGTGGATAACATATTGAAATTTTATTTAAACTTGAGAGGAGAACAATATCTCATGTTGTTTACGAATTAAAGATTTTTATATATGATGGATGGTTGTGCATGATGCACTCATTTCCGTCCCTGCTTGTCATGAGTAATTGTGAACGATAACATGCAGAGAGTCACATGTGTTGTATGATAAATAATTGAAATTTATTTATTTGACAAGGTATCCAAGTAACTAGTCCGTAGCAGTGAGAGGTTGGCATGTCAGTAGCACTTCCGGAAAATGCAAAGGCCACGTTCAAGCACGTCCTCAGCACCTGGGGAGCAGCAGAACATGACAAGTTAACTTACGAACTTCCAGCTTGCTGGAATAATTGTAGGTCAGCAGCTTCTGTTAATCAGAACAACAAAAAACCAGCAAAGTTGCAAATTTCACTTTTTTTATTCAATTGATGACTAGTTTTTGGACCAGGGCCCATTTTCAAATGATTGTAACATAATCAAAAATGGTGTTTCCAAAAATGAACAAACCATGTCAAAAATGTGCAAACAGTTTCAACACATACAGATAGCTCTGGTTTTTTTATTTTTTTGGAAATACCACTCTTGGCTTTGAATTTTCAGAAATACCACAATTCGGAAATACTACTTTTGACTATGTTCCGACAATTTGAAAATGGGTCTCGGCCCAAAACTAGTCATCGAGTGAATAAAAAAAGTGAAATTTGCCACTTTGGTTGCTTTTTCATTGTACAAGTTAATTTGTCCTTGGCAGTTAGAGGGTTAACTAAAACCTGGTTCCAGCCAATGTTGTTTCAGTGTAGTCACCTACATACCTGTAGTACCATCAATTATACTTTAATACACAATAGTTATGTGGAGGTTTTGTAGTCCTAAATTATCTTCTGTGAATATAATATCCCATATTTTCAGGTCTTCTTGTCATAGTTCACAGCAGCGTGAAAACAGGGAGCTATAAAATGCATCCACCTGTTTGTCACTGTTACCTTGGCTGTGCAACAATGGGGAACCTCTAAAAGTTTCATCCAAACAAACTACCAACAGTACATGTTCTAATATAAAATTGTCCTATGGTTAACTACTAAAAATAAATCTGAACAATTTACCTCAAACCACACACAATTATACATTGCTATGATGTAATAATATGTGGTGGTATTTGTATTTTAATTTATATTTGCGAATTGGTATGCTCATTTCCTGTCTACATGCAACTGACGACCAACGCTTAATGTTTGTATATGTAGTGAAAAACTGAGCTGGACTTGGAGTGCCATATTGGTTTTCTTCCTATGTGCTATATGGGTTATTGAAAAGTAAAAGTTCTGATAGAGAAGACATAAAAGTGATTGAGACAGAGGATGGGGATATTATATTTAGTGCTTCCTACAGTGTGCCTTGGAGTGCCCCTCAACAGGAAATCAAGCCGTATACAAACATTATTCGACAGAGATCTTACTGTTGAATGCAGTATATCGATTTAACCTAAATAGTACACAATATGGAAGAGTATCAGAAAGTATATTTATATATTTAGTTTTTCTGATAGTAGCACTGAGAGTCTAACTCAGTTTTCTACTATGGAATAGTGACAATATAATGAAAACGATAGTTGGCACTCACCTCATAACGGAGATACTCAAGTCATTTTCTCAATTTGACTTGGTTCTTCAATTATGCGACCGTGGCTTTTCTACTTGTCAGTATACTGTTGCGTAGCTTGGCACAAGACACATTCTAATGAAACTGGTTTTGTGTGTACCAAAGCACTCTTCAAAATATTAGGCATCTATGAATAATGTAAAGATTTATCAGATATTTCATAAAGGCAGTTTTGGTAACTAATTATGTCTCTGTTACATTGTAATGCAGATCTCCTGAGGATGTTCCATGAGTGTAATCTGTTGCATCGATTAAAACATGTCTCAATAGCTATTCACAGTGCAGGAAAACTCAGGGAATAGCATATAACTATTCACACATCTGTCAAACCCTTAAGATTAATTGTTGTCAGTGAACACACTTAATGCTCATTTGTGACATCTGTGATATTGAGCGATAGAACATGCCAGAATTTCTTGCAAGAATGATTAATTGTGAAAATGATTGCTTCAGAGTTCTCGCTTTGGCTGCTTAGCAGTGAGCGCACAGGACATGGATATGCTGATATAGATTACCTTTCTAAAATGGGGCCCAGTTTTATGAATGTCTTCCTGAAATCAGATCAAAGGGTTCATTCCAATGAAAGAGCCTTTTGTTTTTCACCTGATGAAGATATCATTTCAAAAGAAGCCTATATATTTCTATTTATTTACTTTTTTCAGTATTGATATTTCAAAGGTTTGGTGTGAGAACTGACACACAGTGAAACCACATGGGAATAATTCTGAGCTATTAACTATAGCATGGGGCATGCACATGCATTTTATTTTAATATACATTTTGTACGTGCATTATACTTGCATGACTTGATTCTTTAAACATATTTCTGTTTGAAAACCTTTATTTTATATGTATATGACTATGAAACTCTCTTCAGGAAAGACTATCGTACTGTATCCTTTATGTGAAAGAGCTGTTCAGTTTGATGCACAGACCGCAAAGTTAATCTCAAGATAGCAAAGATGTATAACTTCATTTTACATTCCTCTTGTTATTGTTTTGATTATGGCTCACATTCTATACCTTTCATTTTTATGTGAATATTAAATTTGACAGTTTCATATGTGTAAAAACTGTGAAATTCATCGCTTAAAAATATTTTTTTGACAGTGAGTACTAAATAAAGATATCCTGAAGATTTTGTTCTATTCTTTTGTTATAACAATTTCCCTTTTAAGAAGTAACAGCTATTCACGGCAGTTTAGTTTTGCACTGTTTCAATTTTTCTTTGAATTTATTTGCTTGCACTTTCATTCTGATCTAGTCTTCTTTGCAAAAAAGAAGGGTTATTTTCTATAGTTGTAGCACACATTCTTAGAAGTCAGTATATTTTGATTTGGTAACAAGGAAATGCGTGAGAGAGGAAGTACCTGTACTGAAGAGTGATAGTGCCCTCAAAACTTAGTGCAACTGTTTTAGCTGTTAGTTGTGTTTATGCTCTACCTGTCAAACTTATGTCCGTGTTTATGCTCTACCTGTCAAACTTATGTAGGTGAGTAGTTACCTTTCTTCATTTTTGTTTATTTTTCCCCATTGTGGATTTGCCATTATTACCACTCTTTCATGTTTTTGTATTTTTTTTCTTCTAGTCTGGTTTAATAATTGTTTCTTATTGGTCATAATAATTTGATTTTTTAAAGGGGTTTTATTAGCGAACTCAGTAGTGTGGAACAAGATGAAGCAGAAATTTTAGGAAAATTAAATTCAGCAAAAGAAACTGAGAAAGCACAAAATCAGTCTGCATCCCAAATATATAAGCTGTATAAACAAAAGGAAAGTCTTAAAAAACGGCTTGAAGTAGACATCAAAACATTGCAACAAGAAATTATGAAGATAACAAATATGTAAGTATGAAAAAGATGTTAAAATATAAGAAGTTGCGCTCGTCAAATTAACAGCCATGGCACAATTAAGATGAGAAACTGTAAAAACAAGTAATGAAACTGTAGCTTGTTTATTCAGAGATGACTTGCTCAAAAGGCAGTAAATAATAAAAGTACTGGTACATAAAGTAGGTAAAGGGATGAAGTTATGATCCATCTCTGCCATAATCTTGACTTTTGTAGTTGGATGAACAAATATTAAGAAGCAGTAGATTTTATTTTGACTAATCATTTGGGAAAGCTGACGCACACACACACACACACACACACACACACACACACACACACAGACACTGCATGTACCTGAATACATCAATTACAACAATATGCACAGACACTACATAATATTAGCTCTTTAGTCATCCACACCCAGATTAACACTTAATGATACTTAGAGGTGTCATTTTTCTGCTCTTCAGCAGATTATTTACTGTGATACACATTTGTAACAAATTAAAGAAGTGTACTAGAGTGGGACTCAAACCTGGATCCCTGTATTTCATGGGCAGTGTGGTACAAATCACACTATCTGTGTGTGTGTGTGTGTGTGTGTGTGTGTGTGTGTGTGTGTGTGTGTGTGTCATGGACTAATTTATTTCCCATCTTGCCTTCATAGTTCTGTAACAGGGTCTATTCTTAATGTAGCATACCATGTACAAAGCAAAAAAAGTAAGTATATGTGATTATATGAAAAATATCTCAGCGTAAATACTAGTACTCCAACTTGTGATCTATGCAGAGAAGTTCATGTAAAAACGATCTACAGGTTCTCTGTAACAATATGTAAATGCTGTACCTTTGATGGGAAGTTTGCTTTCTTAACAGGTGTCATAGTCTGCCTCAGTATAAGGACTTAGTGCTGCATAACATACTTTAAAGAATATTAAACAAGAGTTACGTTAATATTATTAGGTGAGCTACTTGAGCGACAGTGTCTAATTGCAACTGGTTTGCTCAGTGGCTGACAAGAGAAGAAATGCAGGGCAACAATCAAAAAACTGAAGTTCACCATAAACATTCACTGCATGAAATTCGATTATTGTGTCTCTCTTTAAGCATTTACTGTCTCTGCTAATAACTAGAGTGCTCAGTGTAAATATTAGCTGTATTTAATCACAACAGTACATAACCCTTAAGGACTACATTACTTTAGCCATTTAGGGAGTTCATCAAAATAAACATCACATCTGATACACAGTTCATCAAATGTCAGAGATTCCTACTTTCTTAGTTAAGGACACTCAAGACCGGTCCAAATTTGCCTTAAATTGATGGATATGTTTACATCCATATGATCTACAGACAAATCTGCATTATTGTACATCATAGTCAGTACTGTCACATATGGTCCTCCTAACAAATCTGGGTCATTTTTAGTCTGATTAATCAGTTCTTGGCACACTTCAAGTCGATATTGTCTCTGGTTTTTGTGGACACTTGATGCATGTTCAGATCTCCAGTTAAAATTGACCGAAGTGCACAGAAACTTAATCAGCCATCTCCCTAATTGTAAGTCTACAATCGAACTTTCACAACATTTTCATTTGTTTTTGCAATGGAAGCACAGCCAGACCATGGTTCATCTTCAAATGATTCACGTACCTTTTTAAATCTGTTGAACCAGACAAAAACATTTGACTGGCTCATACAAATATCTCCAAAAGCTGTTTTTAATAGTTTGTAAGTCTCAGAAACTGATTTCCCAGTTTTACAACAAAATTTCAAACAAACTCGTTGCTCCGTTTTTACTTCCATTTTCACGCAGATAGAATCCGGCAACAAGCCCTAACAGTCCTACACTCAACCAGCTGCCACAACGAACTGCATAAAGGAAACACATTTTCTTGTTAGAGGGCATTCAAGGACAAGGCAGTGACTCACTCCCCACCCTCCGTGCACCTGCCCCCCAAACCAGTAAGCAGTATCGGATCCAGTCTTAAAACTTTCCAATCACACCTCACATAAAAATGACTCTGTTGACTATATGTTTTCTGTAAGGAAGAATTGCAGGAAATGAAGCCTGAGTTAACAGTTGTGGGAAACTGCATTTCATGTGAGTAAAAGACCAAGATTATATAAAAAATCAGATTCTTTTCACAAATCTCATCTTCATCATCTCCCTCTTCCCTTTACTTAATATTGCCTTCAAATAGCTTTTGTTTGTGTAGACCTTCTGTCTGTTGCTTCCACCTTTTGGCCTTCCCTTCTTTGCTTAGTACAGGATTCTCATCCGGGTCCTTATAATTCACAAAAGTGCTTGTCTTTTCTCCTAAGGTTTCTTTCATTTTCCCGTATGCAGCATCTACCTTTCCTAAAGTCGTGCATGCTTCTACAGCTTTGTATTTCTACTGCAGCCATTCCTGGTTTTACACTTTTCTGTTATTCTCAATTTTTAGAAGTCTATACTATATTTTGCCTCCTTCATTTGCTGCATTTTTATATCATGTTGTATTATGAATAAAATTTAAAATCGCAAATGTTATCCGAGGATTCCTTCTTTCTTCCTTGTTGTTCCTCTGCTGCCTTCATTGATTCAGTCTAGCAGTGTTAAAAATGATTGGGAATGACAGAAGAGAAGGATGAAAGTTCTCAGTATCTGTTATGCAGTCGCGTACGTGACAGGTACTGCAAATTTGCTGTGAAATGATATTACAGTAACATGCAGAAAGAATTCAAAGATATTGTTAACAATGAAATAATTAAAAAAAAACAGTGATCAACAGACAAGATTCATTGTTCTGCACATCAAGAAGTACTTTGTGCTAAATTTGCAAGTGTGGAGCATATGAAGAAGTTGATAGCATGAATAGTAAAATTTCTGAGGTTGCACATATTATTTCACTATCAGTTGCAATAGTTTTCAGTGGAAATGAAAGAAGAGTATGGAGACTTTATATATTACTGCAAACTGCGTTGGTTAAGTCAAAGGGCATGTCTGAAAGTATTTTTTGAATTAAAACTCATTATTGTGGAATTTATGAAAGAAAAAGGAGTGCAAGAACAAAAATTAGAATGTCCGGAAAGGATTGCAGACATTGTATTTTAAGTGGACTTTACTGCACACTGCCCATGAACATTGTAATGTGAGAAGCAACTTCTTTCTAATCTGATGGGGGTGCATTTAAGAAGAAAATCTTGTTGTAAATATATTCCAGTTCCCTAAACTCACTGACATTAAAGAAAATGCGAGATTCGAAGAATTCATTGTGGCTTTGAAATAATCACAAGGATAGTTTCCTAAATATTTGAAAGACATTGCCAGTATTATGCCTGTTTTCGAGACAGTTTGCCATTTCAGTTGAAAGCACCCCTGTTCACGTGCAGATGTAACTGATGGATCTGCAAGGTAATTCCTATTTTAAAAGCAAATCCCTTTAACATTAAAAATGTCCAGAATGTCTACATTGCTTTTTTTTTCAGATACTACACTGCTTTTCTCAGACAGAGTTTTCACGTCTCAATAATGAAGTTGCAAAACAGCTACAATACTTCGATCAACATATGTGTGTAAAAGACCTCCTTTCTGTTGTGAAACTAAATACATCACTAATACATGATAACCTGAGTGCAGAAATAAATGAAACTGTCTGTCTGCGGACAGTTTGTACCAGATAAAAATTACGTTTTCAGCTTGCCAAAAATAATTAAATAATACTGAAAATTTGTTTTGGTTTTTATCCATATAAATGTGAAATATAAAACTAAATTGTTTGTAATACAAGTGCATTGCCATTTCAATGTGGTACATTCGCAGTTTCCCCTTCTTCCCCTCAGACAATGTGATGTGACGCTGGGGTTTACGTTGCAGTCAGACTCAGTGCTATGGCTTTCATGCCAGGGTATGGCTTGAAGTGTTGTTACGGTTGGTTTAGGGTTTTATGTAGCTGCTGGCTCACTCCTTGTACTTGACGATGAGTCATAACATTTTGTGAGATCTATCGCCTGACATATTTATCTTTCTTTCTTTTTTTAAATCTGGTTGCCGTAGTTGATTCTCTCTCTGTTAATCAGTGCATCTGAAATCCACATTCTGCAGCTGTTAATGGAGCAAAAGAAGACAACTTTTGCTCATATCACAAAAAAGCACATCCACTATTTTCCTTTTACAAACATATAGTTCCTTGAATGGGTGTACAGATCTTTAGAGTGACTTGTGAATTGGAGTAGTAAATAACTTTTCATATGACATATGCCTCGAAGACTCAGCATCAACTTTTCACATGACATACACCTCAAAGGCTCAGCATGACATCCAAAATTACAATATATTTTATTTGGCACAAAACCATGTAGTCTTTTGTTTTCATCCTTGAAGAGTGTGGTTGCTCCTTTGACAGTCAAGCCACTTGTAAATCCGTGATGCCAAAACGTAAAAGACCTTGCTCACAGCAGGTGAAGCTGTTTACTTGTCGTCACACTTTGCCGTTTTCTCATATTCCACACCTCCCATTTAACATCTGCACATATGAAAACAAACACCCTTGCACAGTATATGTTCTGCAACTTACTCCCCATTAATATTATTCTGTCATGATCATCTTTTCTTCTATTACACAAGAAATGTGAAATGTCATTTGCTTAGGGAAACAGCATTCAATGCTTCAGTTTGTAAGCTAAATTCTTTGTCACCCCCGGCTTTTAATATCTAAAATTCTTCTTTCAATGAGCCTGTCTGTTGTTCAATATGTCCTCTATGTGCTGAGCAACAATCTATCCTATTACATACTCTTGTTATTCCATCCCAGATTTTTCTGTTGTTTAATATGAGTTTTTGTAAGGTAAAGGCTTAAACTGTTGTCTGTGGACCAATTGTACATGTGTTCTGTTATTCTCCTTGCTGTGTCTGCTATGGATCTATTTGGATGCTTTATCAGTATGCTTTACTTATGTTGTCTGCAAACTCTACAGTTTTTGAAGAGTCTTCCATTGTTGCAGACAAATCATTTATGTAGACCAAGAACAGGAAGAAGCCAAGCATCAAACCTTGCGGCACATCATATTTAATAATTCTCCACTCAGAATTTCATCTTATTCCTGGTGTATCATTTACTTATGTGAACCTCTGCTTTCTGTTTTTAAGACATGGCTCCATCCGTGCAAGGTAAAGATCCTCGATGGCACATCATTGTAGTTTTGCTAGCAGAATTTTATGATTTACACAATCAAAGGCCTTGACAAGTTTACAGAAAGTGCCAATGGGATAATTTTTATAGTTTAATTCTGCAGCTCATTGCAGAGTCTGTGGAGGTAACACTGAAGAAGTTAATGTGTTAAACATCTGCAGAATTAGCTGTACTACACTTGCCAACAATGCAGGAGCACCTGAAACAAGATTTAGAGCTGCACCCATTTTGATCTAGACTCATCCAAGAGCTGTCAAATGCTGACATAGATCAGAGAATGGAGAAGTGCAGCACACCTTCAGATGTTTGACACAGTACCAAAACAAGGCAAAGTGATTTTTTTCGAAGAGTGTACAATTTACTGGAGTTCTTAGGCACAAAATGTGGTCTTTTGGTTCAAGGAAAACCACACTTTCATGAAGAGTAGGAAAGTACCCCTATACATGTGACGATAAGGGCAGCCTTGGACAGCAGATGCTTTATTGGGCTGTTCTTTTTTTTTATATTGTTCTGAATCAGCATTGGTACCTGAACGTTTTGCAGAACTGGTTTGTTTCTCTTTTGGAGCAGCATGGAATTTAAGACATTTTGATTTCAGCATTGTTTCATCAAAGTATGTGAATATCTTAATGAAACTTCCTGGCAGATTAAAACTGTGTGCCGGACCAAGAATCGAACTTGGGTCCTTTGCCTTTTGCGGGCAGGTGCTCTCACTGCAACTACTAGAGCACTTGCCTGCGAAAGGCAAAGGTCCGGAGTTCGAGTCTCGGTTAGGCAAACAGCTTTAATCTGCCAGGAAGTTTCATATTAGCGCACATTCCACTGCACAATGAAAATCTCATTTTATCTTTATGAAGCCTTTCCCGCACATTGGATCGTTTGTTATCCCCCTTGGGGTGGTGGCACCACATGCCTGGCCACCACGAAGCCCAGACCTTACCACAGTTGATGATTCACTATGAGGATTCATGTAAGATATCATTCCACAAAACTGTTAAGATACCACAGGTGACTTGAAAGGTGCTATTGGACAAGCTGTCACTCAAATTACTCCAGCAGTGGTCCAAAAAATGTCATACAGAGCCTGGTCGCATATTATCCTACATTGTACATTGTATTTCAGATAGGACGGCTTCTACTGCTGCCCACACCTTCTATCATCATATTGTTGTGTCTTAATATACCTTTAGTATTTAATTTATTGTCTATATTTTTAGGAATGGAGTAGATTATGCTGCTGAGAAAAAGAAACAAGCAGAAAAAATTATTAGATTGGAAAACGAAGGTGAACAGATAGATGCCAGGATTAAAACTGCAAACTTTGACTACGACCAGTTGAGATCAGCAATCTCTTGTTATGTGTCTGATCAGCAATCCCTCAAAGCAGAAGAGAGAGAAATTTTACAGCAGATAGGTAAGAGTTGTGCAAATATGCCTTTATTACGTGCCCTGTATTTTGTGCTGATTTATTTTGCCTTCTGGTACAGAAGTATTTGTGATAATTCAGTTGAATGAGCCTCTCATTTCATTCATCCATTCACATATTATAAAAAACCTACTCACCAAGTGACAACAGAAGATACACATAAAAGATTTTTGTGATTGGTTGGCTTTCCTGCTCATCCTGTACGGCAAGTCTGCGCTGACCCACAGTTCTGGGTGACTTTCCCAAAATCTACCCCTTTTTCTAGACCTCTCCAGTCCTTTTCCTCCACCCTTCTTCCTTTCCTTCCCCTTCAACCCTTGTGCCTGAAGAAGGAACCACTGGCTCCAAAAGCTTGCCAATCACAACAGTTTTTTATGTGTGTGTTCTGCCCCCGCTTGGTGAGTAGATTTTTTATCTACTCAATTAAATAATTTTATCAATAATTGATTGTTTTGTTGTTACATTCACATATTATGTACTTTAAATGCCATCACAAAAGGGAGTCTTCACGGATGTGAATGAGCTGACTACTTCTGTAAAGCACACTGATAGCAAATTAAGAGTATCACTGTTGTACTCCAACTGGTAATTATAGTAATTATTTCCAGATTACTTTATATAAGTATGTATGCATGTAGAAAAAAAGCTGCTCTGAAATAAACCACTGCTCCTCCGCCTCCTCCTCCTCCTCCTCCTCCTCCTATACTACTCAAATGCAGAATAGAAAATATAAGCTGCTTATCCAGTGATAGTGTTGTATTGCAAATACCAACTAAACCAAGTGAACTGTTTGTGTATGTATGGATGGATGTGTGTGTGTGTGTGTGTGTGTGTGTGTGTGTGTGTGTGTGTGTGTGTGTGTGTGTGAAGTGAACTGTTTGTGTCTGTGTATGTATGGATGGATGGATGTGTGTGTGTGTGTGTGTGTGTGTGTGTGTGTGTGTGTGTGTGTGTGTGTGCGTGTGTGTGTGTGCGCGCGCGCGCGCGCGCGCGCGCGCGCGCGCGAGTATATACCTATCCTTTTTTCCCCCTAAGGTAAGTCTTTCCGCTCCTGGGATTGGAATGACTCCTTACCCTCTCCCTTAAAACCCACATCCTTTCATCTTTCCTTTTCCTTCCATCTTTCCTGATGAAGCAGCCGCCGGTTGCGAAAGCTCAAATTCTGTGTGTGTGTTTAAATTCTGTGTGTGTGTTTTATTCATTGTGCCTATCTACCGGCACTTTCTCGCTTGGTAAGTCTTGGAATCTTTGTTTTTAATACATTTTTCCCATGTGGAAGTTTCTTTCTATTTTATTTACATCATAGTTATTTATTTTAATATGTTTGTTCTGAAGCATAGCTGTAAACTGTATAGAAATCTTTCAAACAATGGAAAATCCAGGATGCAATATAATAATCTGACTCCAGCTGCCAGAGCCTGTGTGTAAGTTGCACACGTGTGTGTGTGTGTGTGGGGGGGGGGGGGGGGGGGGTGGTCTATTTTTGACAATGACCTTGTTGGCCGAAAGCTAACTTTCCAAGAGTATTTTTGTTGTACCCTTCTGCAACTCACCATCTCCGCTATATGGTGAGTAGCAACTTTCATTAAACTGGTATAGGAATCTTTGGAACTTTTCACATTACCCCCATTCCTCATTTATTAGTAGCTCCAGTATTATTTCTTTCCTCCATCGTTACTTGAATTTTGCTTTTATCCTCTGCAGTCCACCGCTCTACCAACTGAGCTACCAGAGGAATTCCCGGCAGGGGACTGGGTGTTGTGTGTCCTTCATCATCATTTTTATCATCATTGACATGCAAGTCGCTGAAGTGTCATCAACTAAAAAGACTTGCAAAATGGCGGCCGGACCCTGAAGGGGTTATCCCAGCCAATAAATGCCATACGAACATTTCATTTCACTTGAATTTTAATTACTAATCAAATTGTTGAGAATTGTTCATTACAATGTTTCCTATGACTAGAGTGTGACAATGTTTGACTCTTTCCAGTTTGTAGCGTTACTAACCTGTGATGACAGCAGTTTCTCAGTAGTGTTGTAATCTTGGCATCTTTCTCTTCCAGAAACTGGTTGGTTTTGCAACTTGAATGCCAGTTGATTGATACAAAACCACCTGGATAAACTTGGAATCTTTTTACATTTGTTATTTCCAAAACATTTTATGATGATTAGCTGCTCATATTGAATTTATACTTAGTACGCACAACACAGGTAGTAGGTGCACCCAACAAATTTCTGGAGTGGCAACATACTTAGTGAACTGTTCTATAACAAACTCAGCACCTATGTGTCAACACATGTTAGATCTTCAGGAATCACAGTTTAGAAGAAGACTTATTTGAAAACCTGATGATGGAGGTTTAACCTTTGAAACATGTTGTGAAAATAAGCAAACAATGACTGGTAACAGTAGACATGTTGTTACATTCAACAGAAGAAGATTGTCAATTATTTCCTGTTCTTAGAGTGATGACAAAAAAATTTAACACGCAAATGTTGACAACATGCACACTCAACACAGACTGGTTAACATAGTTCATATAAGTACATAACTTTACAAGATGAACCAAAAACTGGTTACTAAATACATTTTGACTTGTAGTGGCAATAGGATATTAAACCTGTTGGTAGCTAGACAAGGATTGTTCAAAGAGTTGACTGACACATACATATTAACACTTTAGCTATTAGGCACCAACTGCCTTAAGCTTCCTCAAGCACATGAATACTTGTTGAGTTTGGCTGTTATTTTTTAACCGATAATGAGAGTAAGGTCTAAATTAATTATATGAAATAATAGTAACAATTGTTCAAAAATTAATTACATGTTAGATAACTGGAAAATTGATAAAGTTAGACAGACTGTATTATTAATATCTTGTTTATTCTCATACTTACATAATTTCCTGTGTTGAATAATTAGTAAACATGTTTTCTGAAAGTGAGTGGACATTTTTTTATCACCTAATCTAGAGCTACAAACTTAAATGACAGAATCATGGAAATAACCACTGGTTAAAAACAGATGTCAAAATTAATTATGAATAACTTTTGAAATACTTGGTTTTCGATGAAGATAAAACACTAACTGGAAACAGGAACCAAACTCCTTTAAAATGAGGTGTGTCTGTACATTCAAAGTTACTTATTAGCTCATAATATTTTCCATCTCCTCATGGTTTCTGCGAGTCTTAAAATCCTGAACACGTACTCATACTAATTATCTCTAAGTGAGATTACGATATTATTGTCAGTAATTGAGAAATTACATTGTGAATAATCAAACTTGTTTAAATTCATCTTAAATAAGTAAGTGTTTCATGTAAATATTGTGTATGTATCATACAGAAAATGAGAGAAAATTTGAAAAAAAATTATCTTATTACTTATTTGTTTATTTATCTGAGTCCAAAGGGCACTAAATTACAATGTAATATAAATCACAGAGTATTTCACACTTTATGATCCCTGTGCTCAGCAACCAGACTGGCTCTGTTGTTCAATGCAAACACGTCTTTGATATCACAGGTTTCGCTCGGGTTACTGCAGACTACCAAAGTTCAAAGTCCTGCCTTGCTCCCCATACACAACATTCATCACTGATACCCATTTCTTCAAATTAATCTTGCACCTTGTCATCCCTGTTCTCAGCAAGCTGAGGTTTTCCCAGATCTTGTATTGGATATGGCAGTATGATGTAGCTTCTTCTTCTTTTTTTGTCGTCAATAATCCTACAGGAGACTATGTTCTCCACAGCTCAGTTCGGTGGGCTTTTGCTGGACTTGGAATTGGTGAAGTTGTAAGTAGGAAGCTGCTTCTGGATTTCACTCATGATGGATAGGTGTGACGTCTGAACAATGGATGCTGTGGATCTGTTTTGTGTTTTTCTTTTCATCCTCTGCTGCTACCTGTCTTCTTACATCTGGAGGTGGTATTCCCATATCTGGAGGTGGTACTCCCATGAGTGGAAATATCTTGCTGACTGGAGTTGGTCTTAGGCACCCTTCGCAGCAGAGAAACACAGAGCAAGTGTGGATGTGCAGAGTATGCTGGGTTGCGCTCCCCATGTGGTGTTTGTCAGGATAAGGTTGTTTCTAACGCATACCTTTTTTGTTTATTTATTTATTTAAATGTCAAGTTCCGTAGGACCAAATTGAGGAGCAAATCTCCAAGGTCATGGAACGTGTCGGTATATGAACTTACATCATAAAAAGTAATAACAGATAAAAATAAATGTTCATGAACCTGAAAGAAAATCAGTCCATAAGTTTAAGCAAACGATATCAGCAATACAATGAGAATCATCTTAATTTTTCAAGGAACTCCTCGACAGAATAGAAGGAGTGACCCATGAGGAAACTCTTCAGTTTCAATTTGAAAGCGCGTAGATTACTGCTAAGATTTTTGAATTCGAGTGGCAGCTTATTGCACAAGCATTAAGGAAGTCCGATCCAAATGGAGGTTTGATTTCTGCCGAGTATTAACCGAGTGAAAGCTACTTATTGTTGGAAATAAACATATTGAGAGGCCAATGTCAAAATACCCAGACTCGTGAAAAGAGGTCAACAAGAGGTTTGTGAACTCACACCACTTATTGCCCGAACCACCCGTTTCTGAGCCAAAAATATCCTTCTAGAATGGGAAGAGTTACCCCAAAACATAACACCATGCGACATAAGTGAATGAAAATAAGCAAAGTAGACTAATTTACGTTTCTAAATATCACTCACTTTCGATACCATTCGAATAGTGAAAATGGCATTATTAAGTCTTTGAACAAGATCCTGAACGTGGGCTTTCCACGACAGCTTACTATCTATCTGAACACCTAGGAATTTGAACTGTTCAGTTTCACTAATCATATGCCCGTTCTGTGAGATTAAAACGACAGGTTTTCTTGAATTGTGTGTTAGGAACTGTAAAAACTGAGTCTTACTGTGATTTAATGTTAGTTTATTTTCTACAAGCCATGAACTGAGGTCATGTACTGCTCTACTTGAAACCGAGTCTGTGTTGCACACAACATCCTTTACTACCAAGCTAGTGTCATCAGCAAACAGAAATATTTTAGAGTTACCCATAATACTAGAGGGCATATCATTTATATAAATAAGGAACAGGAGCGGCCCCAACACTGATCCCTGGGGCACCCCCCCCCCTTCCCCCTCACTTGACAGTACCCCACTCAGATCCCACATCACAGCCGTTATCAACATTGTGAATAATGACCTTTTGCTGCCTGTTGCTAAAGTAAGAGGTGAACCAATTGTGAGCTACTCCCCTTATTCCGTAATGGTCCAACTTCTGGAGCAATATTGTGTGATCAACACAGTCAAATGCCTTTGTTAAATCAAAGAATACGCCTGTTTGAAACTTTTTGTTTAGCCCATCCAGTACCTCACAGAGAAAAGAGAATATAGCCTTTTCAGTTATCAAACGACTTCTAAAGCCGAACTGCACATTTGATAGCAAATCGTGTGATATAAAATGATCAATTAACCTTACATACACAGCCTTTTCGATAACTTTTGCAAACACTGATGGCATAGAAATAGGTCTAAAATTATCTACATTATCCCTTTCTCCCTTTTTATAAAGTGGCTTTACTACTGAGTAATTTAATCGCTCAGGAAACTGACCATTCCTAAAGGAACATTTACAAATATGGCTAAATACAGGGCTAACATGTGCAGCACAGTACTTTAATATTCTACTAGACACTCCATCATAACCATGAGAGTCCTTGGTCTTCAGTGATTTGATTATTGTCTCAATCTTCCTCTTGTCTGTATCACAGAGGAGTATTTCAGACGTCAATCTCGGAAACGCATTTGCTAAGAAATTTATATGATTTCCTGTAGATACTAAATTTTTATTTAATTCACCAGCAATGCTCGGAAAATGGTTGTTAAATACTGTACATATATATGATTTATCAGTAACAGAAATATTATTACTACAACCTTGTGTTGCTGACCAGACACTTCCTTCACAACTGACCATATGGCTTTAATTTTATCCTGTGAATTAGCTATTCTATTTGCATACCACATACTTTTTGCCTTGCTAATAACATTTTTAAGCACCTTACAATACTGTTTGTAATGGGCTACTGTAGCTTGATTGTGACTACTTCTAACATTTTGATATAATTCCCACCTTGTTCTACATGATATCCTTATTCCACTAGTCAGCCACCGGGCTGCCTATTACCACTAGTACCACATTCAGAATGTTCTAATGGAAAGCAACTCTCAAAGAGCATGAGAAATGTGTTATGGAAAGCATTGTATTTATCATCTATATTATCGGCACTACGGCACTATAAACATCTTGCCACTCTTGTTGCTCGACAAGTTTTGAAAAACTCTCTATTGCTGTTGGATTAACTTTCCTACATAGTTTGTAATTAAATATGACATTGGTAAGAGTACAAAAACCTTTTAGTGTTAAAATTTGTGCATCATGGTCTGAAAGGCCATTCACCCTTTTACTAACAGAATGCCCATCTAGTAATGAAGAATGAATAAAAATATTGTCTATGACTGTGCTACTGTTCCCCTGCACCCGAGTTGGAAAAAACACAGTTTGGATCAGATCATATGAATTTAGGAGATTTACCAACATCCTTTTTCTTGCACAATCATGTACATAATTAATATTGAAGTCACCACATAGTACTACTTACTGGTACTTCCTACAAAGTGAATCAAGAACCCTCTCTAACTTAAGCAAAAATGCTCTGAAGTCAGAGTTAGGGGACCTATAAACAACAGCAATTAGAAGTTCAATTTCACTAAATTGAACTAATGCTGCACAACTTTCAAATATCTGTTCAGTGCAGTGTCGTGATATGTCTATGGACTCAAATGAAATACTGTTTTTTACATACAGAGCCACTCCCCCACCCCGCAAGGAACTCCTTGAGAAACAGCCAGCTAATCTGTAGCCTGGTAAAGGAAGCCTCTGAATTATCAAATTATTTAAGTGGTTCTCTGATATACCAATAATTTCAGAGTTAACATCTCTTAGCAGTTCACTAACTTTATCTCTAATACCTCTTATATTTTGATGAAATATGCTACTTCCTTTTCTACTTGGAAACATTACATCCTCTGGAGGTGAGCCCTTAGTTAGAGGCACTTCCTTTAAGCAGATATACCTATCAGTTGACTTCAGTCTAAAAAGGTGCAGCTCTAACACCAACTACTATAGGAATGTTTCCATGAGTGATACCACTACCACCACCGCCCACTATACTGTCACCTATAAGCTTAGCCAGCCTCCCCTTCCCATAGATATTGAGGTGCAGGCCATACCCAGTGAAACCCCATCTACTGATAGACCCAACTGGCACCACTGAGATGTGATCCATGCCCTTCGCCATCAGTGCCCTCCCCAGCCCCACATTAACGCGCGTGGTGAACAGCCGCATTAAGGTGAGGCTGATCATGACACTGAAACAGTTGCACATTAGTACCACCAGTTTGAGTAGCTATCTTAACCAAGTCACCACTGACATCATATTCCCCGCCCCTATCGAAACTGTTCCCTGCTCCACCCACTATCACTACCTGATCCTCTTTCGTAAAATTCTTACATAAGTCCCCTATGCTTTCAATCACCTGAGCCAACCCTGCACTAGGCTTCACAATGCTGGTGACCTGGTACTCACTCCCCAACACTTCCTGTAACTGCTGGCCCACACCTCTCTACCGTGGGAACTATCTAGCAGCAGAACCTTCTTTCTGCTAGACTTTGCAACTAACCTAGGCCTCCTAATTGCTGAGGACTGTTGCAAGTTACCTACATCTACGGCTACACGAGGCTCCTCTCTCCACTCAAATCTGACAGTTGGTCGTACCTATTGCATGTATGCGAAGTAAAACTGTCTGAGTACCTCCTCTTCCTAGCTACCTTCTTGCCAACTGCCAGTTCCCATTCCCCTCCACCCTTCACCCTCCTCACCCTATCTAGTTCCTCCTTTGCGCATTGTAACTGCATCTGAAGGGCACAGATCTTACGCTCCTGCTCCTGTATTAACTTGTTTCTACTGCAGATTCTACATTCCCAGGAGAGCATCTCCCTAAAATGACCACTGGCTTCCCCACTGTGTTCCCCCCAATTAAAATACTTTGAACAAATCCCATACCGTAATCCATTACTCACAAGCCTACGACAGAGCACACACTTTTCACTCATGGTAAATGTTACAGTTACTGAAAAAAAACTATATGTCTATGTTATCAAAGTTCAGTTACACCAGTAGAACTATTTAAGAACCAACAATAATGATCTCAAAATTATCTGCCTACTAAGAAAGCAGCTACTTGTATTAATACTACTACAACACAGCCGATACCAATACCAGCAAAACTTCACAAAATTATTAGCTACAACCAAAAAATTAAAACTACCACTGTAACACTAAGCGAAGTTAAAACACTATATGAAAATTTTACTGAAATATTTCACTAGAAAGAATAATAAACGTCAGTTGAAAACTAAAGCACGAAAAATACTAACGACTTCAACACACTGAAAACTCTCTAAAACACAGCGAGCAAACGATTATAAAAGTTTATTAAGTCGTTATTTCGCCACAAACGGCATGCGACACCACTGAAAACTATTAAATTTAATAACTGTATTACAGAGCACAAATAAGCTTGTCAGTACTTAGCTAATAACCGCTATAGCTGCAGTGCACGCCGCAAAATGTAAACACACTACTGAGGCGCGAGGCTTAGACGAACGACGAAAGCAGACTCACAAATAACAGACCACTCAAGTCAATAACACAGGAAGAAAGACTGAGATTAATGAAAATCCACTAATAAGTTACTTTAACGGCAAATCTTAAAACAAATAAACTTTAAAATAAGTAAATGAAGTCTAAAATTTATAAAATATTAACGAGCTATTTCAACAGCAGTGCAGCCCACGTGACGTCACACCAAAGACTCATGTATGAGTATATTCATGTATTAGCACCCTCTGTTTGGTGTCTATACATTGTTTTTTTGTAGGTTAAGACACAATTCAACTTTAACCCTAGGTATTGTAGTGGGCACAATGATTTAAACTGTCTCCTTTTAGGTGATGTTCAACTATTCTTTTAGCCTCCTTATTGCATAAGTATAATGCACACATTTGATTTTAATCAGGATTGGGTTTCAAGTGGTTGTCATCATAGTAGGTGGCAAGTTCTTCGAGAGTAGACGTTAGCTTGGATTCTACTTCTTCAGATGTTTCTCCCTGAACAGCAACAGCTGTGTCATCTACGTAGATGACACAGCAACAGCTGTGTCATCTACGTAGATGAAGGACTGGATTCCAGCATTGAGTGGCTGATCTTTGGTATATATGATATTTAATATTGGAACCAGCACACTTCCTTGGGTAAGCCATTCTTCTGCACTCTCCAGCGACTCTTCTTGTCACTTAGGATGACAAAAAATTATCTGTTCTGCAGAAGACACTGTTTAAATTGCATCAGTCGGTAGCCCTTAGTTGTTGTGTACAGCTTCTTTCTTAGTTTTTTATGATTCATAGTGTGATAAGCAGCTGTAAGGTCGATAAAGCAACTTCTGTAATCTGCTTTCTTTCGTACCCTTTCTTGACATGCTGGGTTATATAAGGTATCCGACTAGTGTGTGACTTTTCTGGTCTGAAAGCAGACTCTTCTCTAATCATTATCTTCCTGTTCTCCCAGAACTTTAAACAGATGGCACAGAAATGATACAGATCTGAAGTTCTTGGAATTATTTGGTTCTTTCCTGGTTTAAGCAATGCTTGTGCCAGATATATGAGATTATTATTCTGGCAACACAAGTGTTCATCATTTGCAGGGTCCAGTTCAAAGGTACAGGGCCAAAGTTCCTTATTGATCTGATCGCATGTCATCCATGCCTGCAACATTGTTACTTTACATCCAATGAATAGCAGTTTTCAGTTCTTTCAGAGGTGAATGGCATGCCAAGTTCATGTCATTTAAGTTTTGTTACTTTTGCTCTTTTTGTGATTGCAATTCAGCAGCAGTTGGTGTGCTATTTGGTCAGGGGTGACCTTGCATACAACTGAGGGCAAAACTGTAGGATCACCGGTAAGGTTTTTCAGATTTTTCCAGGCTTGTTGACTGCTGTGTTTCATATTCAGACTTCTGAGGAAAGTATGCAATTTTTCTGTTTGTAATGTTGATATGACTTGAATAAGTTTTTATCGTGTTTGTATTGTCTCAGCTGAGAATGGATCATTTTTGAAAATCTGTTCGTACCTCTTAAGGAGTACTTTTTGAGTTTATCACCAAGTGCATGTAAGTACACAATTCTACATCCTCTTGGAATATGTTTACAAGAGAAACTCTTTACTAGCTTCACATAATCTCAATAATTCTATCAGACCTGATTTTTATGACTTCACGAAGACAAATTTTCTGGTTTAACAAATACTTCTACAGTAAATATAATAGCTCGGTGTTGTATTGTTGGAAACGGTTCTGCAGTGCTCCTTCTTCGTTTGGTGATCAGTATTATCTGGGTTGTAACCCCTCCTCTGTAGCCAACTGTTTAAAGGAATAGGGCAACTTTGGGTCATGTATTAGTTTAAAATCCATGCATTTGGTCCAGTCTTATAGGTTTTTGCCATTTGTGTCTGTTTCTTTATATCCTCAGTAAGTCATTCAGTAACATCTTTGTTGGCTGGTGTCAAAATAGTAAGTTTTTGTAAATTTGTATTACTTGTTTGGTAACTTGTAGGCAGGTCTGGTAGTGCCAAATTGAATTTCTACTGTTAAGATTTCAGTGTTGCCTGCACAAATCATATCTACAGACAGCATATCAGTGTCTAATTTTGTGAAAGTTCTGTTGCCATATTGCTTGGTAGGTCTCTCTTAGGCGAGATGCATTCCAAACACCCTCGGTTCATAGTCGTTTGATCCTCTTGTGTTTCTTGGACCAGTAATATACCACAGTTATGTTTCTTGCAGATGTTGGACATTAGTGCTTCCTTCTGTGCTGAAACCCCTTCAGTACTAATGGAGATCGTTTTTTTACTAGTGATGGTATTGACAAATGCAGTTTTAAGTGCGCCATTGTAGCGTCTTTGGTGATAGAAGATTCAGCCTTTGGTGTTGTCCTCACCGTCGCCCACGGTGTTCCTGATTGTTTCGCAATTTTTGACAAAGCATCTTCCTTGTACCCCATCTTATTTTTAGGAATAGACTAGCAGAAAAAGTGGATGTTTCCAGCTTGCTCTTTTACAAATTAAATTATGTATTGTTAAAATGAGAAGACACTCAAATAAATACTGTATCTTCCTGTGTAAAAAGTTGGTTTTGTAATGAGTAAAGTGCAGTTTGACTTGGATTAACAATCCATCCTTGCTGGAGGTAGTTTTACAGTAGTCTTTCCACTTCCAATCATCACCTAATAGGTGTTCTCCTTGCATTAGTGACTGTATGTAGGATGCTGGGCTCACATTCACGAGGACGACGTTTCAAACCTTCCTCCAGCCATCCTGATTTAGGATTTCTATGATTTCCCTAAAACTCTTAAAGAAGATGCTGGGATGGTTCCTTCAAACCGCCCGAGTTTGTGTCCATCTCTAATGACCTCGTTCTTGACAGGACATTAAACGTTGATCTCTTACTCCTCCTGCCGGTGATCCATCTGTGTGGCTTTTGTGGGTGTTTGCTAGTCTGTATGTAGCCTTCCTCCTACAGCATTAATTTAGAACAATTCCGGGAATTGAGGGCCATTGTCGGAAACCAGGGTGTAGCGTGACCCCTCTTTTGCAAATATGATGGACAGTCCAAAGGTAGTAGCTGCTGTGGTAATAGTTATGATCTGTCCCAGGTATGGAAAGTTAGAGAGAGCATTGACAACCAGCATTCACATTGCTCTCCATAATGGTCGTATGAAATCAACATGCCCTCTTTGCCAAGAGTGATCAGCATGTGGCAAAAGGTTAAAATACCAGGCCAATATACAGGAAACTGCACTTTTTCTTTCTTTCTGTACATTCCTCAGTGATCAATATGGAGGAGCTTCAGTATGAGGAGTCAGAGTGTGGGAGGAACTACCACTGAGCATTCAGAACTGTCCATAGAATCAGAATGACGCTGTCAGTGACATTAAGAAAAATTGGTGCACCATCCTGGGTCGGTGGCCTTAGACTGGTGCTCCTGCCCACCCTGCCATATAGCAGATAACAACCAGCGGAGTAGTGGATCATGGTCCATTTCTGCTGCTGTTTCACATGGCGTAATCAGGAATTCGTCAAGGGTATACTACTGATTTGCATCTAAGGCAAAACAGAGTGCTTTGTGCTGTCAGACTCAGTGTCTGGGCTGCACGGCAAGTAAGAAGGTGTGTCAGTGTTGAGTGCTGCATGGTGAGCTGATAATGGATCTCAAAAAGGTATAGTTACTATGGACCAGTACCCACCATTGCACCTGTTGTGCTGTCATTATTGCGAATTTTTGAAAGGGTACCAAATGACAATTAGGGGCTTGTGATTGGTGGAACTTAGTACTATCAAAACACACATGAAACTTCCTGACTCCATATATGATAGCCAACACTTCTTTCCCATTTTGCGAAAAATTCCTCTGTACCGAATTTAATATTGTAGATCAAATGCAATGGGCTGTTGAGTGCTGTTGGTGTGTTTGTGAAAGTAACATGGCACTAGTACCAAGATGTGACATATAAGTGGCTAGCTTTAAATGTATGCCAGGTTGAAAAGTCACTAAACAATGAGCTGACCTAAAGCTACTTTTTAAGTAGCAAGAAAGTCTTCTGGCTTGCCTCTGACCACACATAAGCAACACCTGTTTTTAGGCAGTTTATTAACCGGGTGAGAAATCTGGGCTGCATTGGAAATAAACCTCACATAATAATTTACTTTGCTGAGGAACGACTGTAGTTCTTTGAATTTCATAGGAGCTGGCAAGTTAGTGATAGAATCCCCGTGCTCGTGTGTATTCTTGAGCCCTTCTTTATTTAACATGTGTCCCAGGTACTTCACACTAAGCTGAAAGAAACTACGTTTGTTGAGTCAACGCCACAGTCTGGTGTCCTGGAACCACTCAAACATCTCCTCTAGGTTGTACAGGTGCTAATCCTACATGGCCCCGGTAATTGCAAGTTATCTAAATATCTGACATGTGCCGAATGGCATATTAATCACCAAAAACTGCTTCATCTTATAATCTAGCTTTGAAAAAATATAGACCCCAACCAATTTTGCCAACACTTCCTCTGCCTGAGGAATTGGATACAGATAAACATTTGCTTGAACATCAATGATAGACTTGAAATATTTACAAATTCTAAGTGATTCACATGATTCACATGATTTCTTAACTATGACTGTGGTCATAGCCCACTGGCTAGACAATACTGTGTATATACAAGAGGCATTCAGTAAGTAATCCAACACATTTTTTTTCTGCGAGCAGTTTGGTTTCATCCTAGGATTTAAATAAACCACATTATTACCACTTGTTTGGCTATAAAACCAAGGTTTTGAAAATAATCTGCATCCAATGCAATGGGTTTATACCACCTTCCAGTAGGGCCTGTATGACTGCATGGTACCACTCTACTGGTTGACATCAGAGCCAGTGTCTTGCTGCATCAATAACCTCCCCATCTTCCCTGCACTGCTTCTTGTGGAGTGCATCATTCACTGGATCAAACAGATGGAAGTCAGAAGGTGAAATACGTAGACTGTAGGGCAGATGAGAGAAAACAGTCCAGTGCCAACTTGTGTGAGGCCTTGCCGACAGAGACGTCCAGTTGTGCACTGAGATGTTTGAACCTTGTTGTGATCATGTCAGACACTTCGCCCAATGACTTGAATGCTTTTGTTCATTGCCTAGTATCTGTTGGTATTTTGCATGCCCCCTTGAATATCTGTGATGCTCTGGTTTTCTGGGGGAGAGGGGAGGGGGTAGTGTCACCACCTACTGGAACTTCACAAAACTATAGGAGCTGAATCAGGAGTATATCACGATGTCCCACAACAGAGCCCACATTTTTTCAACCCGAATTGTCCAAGAAAAAAAATCTGTTGCATTACGAATTGAATGCCCCCTTGTAACACCTTTACTTTGCAACATTTCTGTTTCTGCTGTAACTTGCTTTCCCATGATGAAAGGCACTGGACAAGAGCTATGAAACTTTGGCTCTGCCCATTGCTTTAAGGGTGCATGGGTGTGGAACCTTGTTGAACAACCAAATTCTGTGAACGGTATGACATTTAACTAGATTCACCTAGACCTGAATTTGAGAACCAAAAAGCACAGAAGTGTCTAAGCAGAAATTTTAATAGTCATTCAAGAGTTGACTACTAGCTGGGTTAGCTGCTGAGCTATATTTTTATGCTTACCTTTGACTACAGTCGACCCCACACCAGGCTCAACTGACAATTGTATGTCACTTTATGCAAGGCTGGTGAGCCACCTCTTTTACATAATGATGCACTGCTTCGTGTTTGCAACAGTCCTATAAAGGAAAAAATCCTGCTGTCACTGGCATGCCTTACTGTTGCTTACTAGCAGGATAACATTTTAACAATCGTTGGGAGCAATAAAGATATGTAGGATTCATGCAAAGACTTGTCATTTGGAAATGGGTATGACAAATAGAACAGATCAGTATGCTGCTTTAGCTCCTTTTGAACACTAGAATTAATTTTGATGCGGCATATCTTATAAATGAAAGTTTTCCATTGTTATTTGTAAACAGCCATTTTGATGTAATTTCGAGTAAGACTGCAGTTTTATTGTAGCTTAAATGATTGACACTAAACCAGGAATCACCTGGCTGCCTATATTTTTGCCTGTTTGAAAGCACTGGATCTCGTGAGATGTGAGTGAAGGAAGTATTATCTCAACTGCTCAGATTTCCTTGATGTCCTCAAAGTTATTTGTCCTATATACCTGGCAGTAGAAAATGATTAGGGTAGTTAATGATTGCCAAGGGAATAATTGGTTAATAGGGTAAGTAGGCATAGAGCAAAATAAGCAAGCAGGCTTAGCAGTCAAGTAAACTTGTTGATGATGAACAGTTGTAAAAGAAATTTCAATCATTCTGCAAGCTATTGCCTCAATGATGTAAGAAGGGCATGTGCTAATGGTGGTAGATGTGAATGGAGGAGATGGATGGGAAGATGCAGCTATGGAGATAAGCTCTTTACCTGTGATGTTTCTGTTTCGGGTAACAGAGGTGGAATGAAGTAGCAGTGACCCATTTCTTTATAGGGCATTGTCCTCAAACTTATAGCTTTCTCTTCTAATGAAGAACTGACCTCTTTGTTGCATGTTTTATTGTGTCCATTTTAAATGTAGTATACTTTATTTTTTGAGAAGAGGGTAGCTGAAAGATTTAGTGATAACTGCCTACATTAAGTGTTATTAAGGCAAGTATGGCACATGAAAGAGAGAGGGAGGTGTAATTTTGTATTTGTTTGGTGTTTACTGAGTTGTTTGATCTCTAAAAAATAATCTTGTGTGACCGTAAAGCACCTTCCATCATTTATCCTATGTCACTGTTCACCCACTTCCTGTTTTGCATTTGTGTAAATATTTGTATTGTCAACTAATTATTGACGGCACATTTATTGTCACATATATGAAATAAATGTCCTTTAAATTTCTGTGTCTCATGTGTTTCAGAAGCAAAAAAGAGGCAGGTTAGAGCACTTGAGAGGGAAGACAGGGATGTGATAAGTCTGTACGGTTCTTGGATGCCCAACTTTTTGGCAAAAATTGATGAATTACACAGGAATGGAAAATTTGATCGGAAACCTGTTGGTCCAATTGGTAAGTTTGGGACCTTACTTTAGGGTCATTCTATGCCAAATTCCCACATGAGGTTGCCTAGGGGTTTGCACAAGATCATCACAGATTTTGATGAAATTTTATATGAATGTTCCCAGTGAACACTGGTAAAGTTTCACAGTAATTAATTCTTTACTTCCAGAGATATAGTTATTTGTTTGAACCCATGGCGCAGCTATCAGCAGTGTACCCAAGAGTTTTCGACAACTTTGAAACATAATGCGGGCAGTTCTAATTAAACTTTCCCTATTTAACACTTTTTAACACAGAAACTAATTACTGTATGAGTACCAAACTTGGTAGCAGTAATGTCAGAGTTTGGGGTGCATGATTTCCACACATCCCAGTGTCACTGTCCGGTTCCAACTATGGCCACCAGGTACAATGATCAGTTATCATGACTCATAGTCTCACACACTTGATCCGTTGCAGTGCACTTGTTGAGGTGTCAACATGAGCTTGACAAAAGAAGCAGGACATTATTGGGGAAGCTCTGTTATCAAATCAACAGTAATTCTGCATCTGCACTTCAAGAATATTGCCAGCTGAAAGTATTATGGAAGGGGGTCCTCTTTCTTCACATGCTGTGCGGAGTGTGATGAAGAAGTTTGAATCAACTGGAGAACTGGGCGTCACTCTGGGAAGTGGGCGACAACCAGTTGCACCACAGGTGTTTGATAAAATTGCTATTGCTATGGCAGACAATGCTGCACGCAATTCCTGATTGTCAGGCAGTGCGTGTGCTGTGTCACGACAGTTGAACATCCCGTAGTCCACTGTACGGAAGGTGCTTCGAACCATTCTCAAGTGGTATCTGTACAAGATCCATATCATACAGCAGTTTGCACCACAGGACTCGTGATGAGTTAACTCCATTGTCCACTTTCTCGTAAGGATTGAAGTTGACGAGGACTGGCCATGGACCATCCTGTAGACAGATGAAGCTAATTTTTCTCTGATGAGTGAGATCAAAATTGCCGAATGTGGGGATGTTCACCTACAGTAATTGTGCATGAAGTTCCTCTGTATGGTAAATGTGTCACCGTATGGCAAGGTTTGATGGGAAACTTCATTATTGGCCCATTCTTTTTTGAACAGGTTGGCGCTCAAGGACCAAAGACGTGCTGTGTGACAAGCCAGTGTTACTACAATATGCTTCACCAGCTGTCATACCCCACTCTACAGGACAGAGACACATTGATCTCAACAGTTTTCATGCAAAATTATGTCCCACAGCATATTGCTCGTGAAGTTCACCTGCTTGTCCAAGACACATTCGGAATCAATTGAATTATCAGCCGATCATTTCCAAATGCTTGGTTGGCACAATCGCATGACCTCACTCCCTGGAGTTCTGGTTGTTGGGTTACCTGAAGGACAGGATTTACCAGGAGAACATTCACACGTGTGCTGATATGAAGTGCAGCATATCAGGAGAGGGAGCCAGCATACCTATGGACATACTTTGTTCTGCTGTGCAGATTGCAATCCTGTGCCTTCTGCACACTGATGGATGCCATATTGAGCCCCTTCTGTAGCAGTAGTGGTACTGGTATGTAATGGTATGATGCACCGTAGCAGCACATTAAAACTGTCTCAGTTGAATTGTTTCTGCGTTATTTATCTTCCCCATGTCCCTGACATTAATGCTACCAAGTTTGGTACTCATGTGGTAATTAGTTTATGTGTTATAATGTGTTAAATAGGAAAAGTTTAATTGTAACCACCCAGTATCTCTGGCAGTATTTTCTTGAAAGAAACAAAACGAATCCATCTTGTACAACTTTCTTTGCTCTCTTACTCAAACTAACAATACAACGATTTCCTGGATGATTTATGTATGGATAATTTGGAGCAAAGGTAGCCAAAAAAATAGATGCTTGAAAAAAAATTGAAGTTTAGTTGTTTATATCTCCAGAATTGATTGAAGGATCCACCTGAAACCTTGTACATAATAACTTATGAATACAAGGTCTTAAATCATAAAATTTCACTCTCCTACTGCTTTCCAGTAATTTACAAACTGAGGGTAAAGTTGATGATTTTTCTGAAAGTGCCAAAAATGGCTATTTTTGGGCCACCTTTACAATAAACATCTTCTACCAAACTCTTTTAAACCGTTTTCAATAGAAAGAAACCATTTTCATTAGGAAGACCATGTTCCGAACCACCAAAAAAAGCAGTATTTGAAACTTCCTGGCAGATTAAAATTGTGCGCTGGACCAAGACTCGAATTCGGGACATTTCTTTCAGGAGTGCTAGTTCAGCAAGGTTTAAAGGAGAGCTTCTGTGAAGTTTGGAAAATAGAAGACAAGCTACTGCTGGAAGGAAGGCTTTGAGGACGGGTCGTGAATCGTGCTTGGGTAGCTCAGCTGGTAGAACACTTGCCCACGAAAGGCAAAGGTCTTGAGTTCGAGTCTCAGTTCAGCACACAGTTTTAATCTGCCAAGAAGTTTCATATCAGTGCACACTCTGCTGCAGAGTGGAAGCTGTATTTGGTTTTGCAATGCAAGCATATAAGTCCCTAAAAATGTCAAGGTGGAGATGCATTGAAAGTGGGCCCATATTCTGATGGTACTGAAATTAAATCTGACATCATTTATTATCTTCTACAGTTGTTTAGAACTCTCTGGAGAAGGCAGTATCAAATGTCTTGATGACTAGGAAGTGAGATAAAGTCCAAATAACTCGAAAAACTTCAAAAAAGAGGTGTCTCTTGTCACATCTCAATGTAACACATTTCAGTCTGTTTTTCTGCTCTAACTACAGAATCAAACTGTTTTCAAATTTCACACTTTACTGTGTGTTACCAATGCAGTGGAGATTATGGTAGTGAAATTGTCAGGTAATAACTGCAGCACACATCATAGAAATAGTCTACAGGTTTTAGGTCACTATCACATTGTGTTGTAAATTTTGGTGTAAATCACAGCAGTCTTCCTGACATTTTTTGAAATGGATTCCTGTTACAGAGAATTATCAGTATGTATTTTTATTATGTATGGCCTATGAATGTGCTAGTTTAATTCTGGTTTATGATATCACGTACTTTGTGGTAGCATGGTTTGTGGTTAATACGGAACATTACTGCACACAGGAAAAATTGTATAAATGTATTGGTATGGTCCACAGTTAACCACTGCTGGTTCCTTTTAAAGTGAAAAAACCAGCATCCCATCACCATAGGAGCCACGCTCAGAAGCTGTATAACAGCCTTACCAGGTTCACAAACCTGATAAGGATTTCTTTATGCAGTATCCCAAGCTGATGATACATTTCTATAAGCATCAGAGGCCAAAGCTAGAAGAGGTCTGTTTTAGGATCCGAAGCTTATGTTTACTTTAAGCTACTTGTATTTTTCACGTTTCATAATTTTCTGTAGAATGTCATGAGGAAACCTATAATTCTGGCCAGGTGATGTCACTGATGTGATCGCTTCTTCCTAGCTTACACCGCCAGAGGGTCTTGCCAGCTGAGGTAAAGTCCATGGTGCCCATAGTTTGGATGCAAAACTGGATACCTCCAGAAAGCCAATGCTGGTACATCCCTCTCACTCTCAATATCAGAGTCCGGCGAGGGTACTAAATATCTCCCATCTTTAATTGGTCCTGCCAGTGGCTCTAGCAGCTTGTCAAAGTCTGCATTTTCCATTCTTTCCATTTGCTGATTGGTCTGCTGAGGCATTGAGGCTGTTGATGATTGCTGTTGGAGGAAGTAACTGAATGATTCTAAAGCCTGGAATGGTATCAAGCTCAAAACTAAATTCACCACATCCACTACTTGGAAACAAAATGCGGTGAATATTTACAGCCAACAGACATCAACCTTGTCTTCACTATACATGTTTAGTATTAAATACATGACATTGAAGGATTGCAGTTTTAGAGTCCTTGCCAGATTAAACACCGAGATTGAGATGGTCACACCAGCATTGACCATCCAGAGTGCTCTCATTTCACTTTGGCTTACAACCAATAAGATGATTTATTATTCCATTTTTTTTTTATTTTGCCCATATAGTAATTTGTCCTCTCAAAGGAATTTTTTGCCAGCCGTATGAGATAAATGGCTGCTGCAACGGCTGCACATAGGGGTAGCCCAAATGCTGATATGTTTCCTGGTTAATGAAAGAAACTACTGACCCCTGCCAGTCTGGAATTGGGTCGTAATACTGTTGACATTCAACTTAACCCAGAGTTTATTATGTTCTTGGCCTGTTCTGCTTACAATGGAGTTAAAGTGAACACCAACATGTGGTCAGGTTCTGCTATCCGTACTGTATTAGTGAACGCTGGCAGATTGGTGTGCCATTCTGTTCTCCTGCTCTGGTACATTACTGCCAGGGGCTGTGACTCGAGATATGCATGTGACAAAAAAATGTGGACACTTGCAACATTTGTGGCATGTCCAAATGTGTGAACAAGACTTAAACATCAATGGGAGCAAATACGACACTGAGGTGGGTGGGCCTCTCATGTGCTGCAGTAACAGAAAGGGAATGCTGTCTGTGTATGCCTCTCTCCAGCTGAAATATCCACAGCAAGGTGAAATTTTCTTATTATAAAAGTAACTTAAAAACTTGTAGACACCCAGCTAGGTTGTGTCTGATTAGAAAGTCTGCTGAAATCTACTTTGGGAGCAAAAATAGCTTCATTGATCCGGACAGTCATTCAGGGGACTAATTTGTTGATGCTTGGTAGGGACCTTAGCTGTTTGCAAACTATCTGAAAATGCATTTTGAGCTGTTGCAGACATCTCAGATGTTTTTGCTGCAATATTTGCAGTTGTACTTTACTGGGGGTCAAACAATTTCAAAATTCTTGTCGTGACCTCCTTCTGCAATATTAATCTTACAACTACATCTGTGATTAAAAAGTCAGTGTTATGAAACTCTGCAATTAGAACATTCATATTTGCATTTTCAGGCAAGTCCATTATCCAGGTCGCACAGGTCCAATTGGTACTCTCTCAATATGGTAAAACTGCAATCCTGCTGCCACAATTTGCATTTTATGGCAGAAATGCTAACTCAGTAAACTGCACAATTTATTAAATTCTGTAATGACACAGCTTTTTCACAGTCTCATACAGTCAACTGCTACTACTGCTGAGTAACAAAGTGCTTTGGAGGCCAGGATGTGGTATATTTCTTACTTTGTAACACAGCATAAATCTACATAGGTGGTTTCCCAGCATTTATTTATTTACATCAGAAACAACAGATTTTAGGAGCGGGGGCAAAAGCTGGCTCAGGTGGTTGTCCCACTGATTATGTGCTTACATTTTGAGTCAGCTCTGCGTTTTTCTTGAGCAGCTCCTTCATGTGCTCCTGCTACAGTTGCTCTTGAAATTGCATTTGGTTCTCCTGTTGTTGTTATTGCAGCTACATCTGTTCATGCGATGTTATTTGATGCTGCCAAAGCTCCATAAACTTTGGGTCCATCATTAAGACCTTGTTTGCACACAGAAGTCAGGCTTGTCAAAACTTTAGTAAGTGTGGGAGTGCCACCAGTCAGTTTCTGAGAAATGGCAAATGGCTGTAAAGACCAGGTGGTCATCTATGAAAACAGTCCACAAATCTGAAAGGACAAACTGAGGGTAATCCAAAATGTTAAAGCCAAGAATCATCAGTAGCATACATGGAGAGTCACAGTAGCAGACCAAGAAGGGAATAAGTGAATAACTGTGTGCAAAAATAACATAGGTGTTCAAAAAGCCTAGGAAACACCAACACCACTGAATGAGGAAAATGCACACAATTTTCTCCTAACGTACACCACCGACTGATGCAAAATCCATCTACCTGTGGTGCTGAAATGAAACACGACACCAGCCGGAGTGCCCATGCGGTTCTAGGCGCTACAGTCTGGAACCGAGCGACCGCTACGGTCGCAGATTCGAATCCTGCCTCGGGCATGGATGTGTGTGATGTCCTTAGGTTAGTTAGGTTTAATTAGTTCTAAGTTCTAGGCGACTGATGACCTCAGAAGTTAAGTCACATAGTGCTCAGAGCCATTTGAACCATTTTTGAAACACGACCATTCTGGATGGCCAACACTGGTGTGTCCATCTCAATCTCGATGTCTGAGTCTGGCATGGGCACTAAAACTGCAATTCTTCAATGTCATTTGTTTATCAGAAGCTCATGTTTTCAGCACTGGACATGCATTGTGAAGGTAAGGTTGATATCTCTTTATATAACTGTTAGTAGAACAATTCTAATATCTTTGCTGACATAAATGTATCTTGTTTTTAACTTTAATTGTAAACAATGTTGTAAATATCAGATTGTCAATCTTTGTCAACAGGTGCATATATTAAACTTAAAGATTCTTCTTGGGCACCTGCTATTGAAAACTTCCTAGGTGCACGGTTTCTAAGCTCATTCTGTGTGCACAATGCAAAGGACTCAAGAGTACTAAGTTCATTAATCAATAGTATGAGAATAGACAGACCTCCAAATATACTCATTGGGAAATTCTTGGATAGGGTAAGTGTTGTCTCTTAAATTATTTACAATCTGCCGGAAGTTTCCTTACATGTTTAAGTCTTTTATTTCATTAGAATTGTTGGATACAAATGAAAAATCAAGATATTTTGGGATTACAAGTAGTGGAATTTAGGGAAGAGGTAGGAGCATTGGGAAGTTGAATTACTATGACAGGCTGCATTATTCTGAGAGAGTTGTATTATTTATTTGAGAGATAAGTCTGCCCACACCAGGTGAAACAAAAAGATGAAAATTTCAGAGTTGTGTTGCCAGTCCTTTCATTAGGAGTCACACCTAAAGTAGAAAAGAATTTAAAGTGACAGCTAACTTCTCTTTATTCCTAGAATTATTAATTTTTTAGTTATAAGTTTTGTTATATCTGTAATGTCAAAATTAAAAATGAGTATATGCAAGCTTCAAACAGAGATAGAAATTTTTGAATTGAGTCCCAATTCTCTAGATTGTCATTCACACAATTGATTCAACTGTTCGATTGTCTCTATTGCCTGTTACAATAACTATGACTTCAAGCAGATTTATACCATTGTAATACATTTTGTAAAAGCTAGAGTAAATATGAAATATCTTATCCCCAACCAGTAAATTACTCTTACGGTTGTACAGTTTTAAATCATATTGTTGTGGCAGAAAATCAAGCTGCAAATGTAAGTGAAATAATAAAATATTGTACTGAGCTCTCTAACAGATATAATATTGAATCCAATAGTAGGAAATATTTGCACTATGATGATAATAAGAGATGTACAAGTTTCTAATTTGTCTGAATTTGTAACTTGTTGTAAAATCTGATACAAGTGTCTGAAATTTGTTTGGAATCTGTATTTAATTCGAAGAAATATTTATTCATTTCCTTTAAAACTACGGTATATGAGACTGTTTAAGTACATCAGTACTTAACTCCCGCATTATATTTAAGAGCGTGGCTTCTAATTCTCATAGTTGTGTATTTATTTCTAATTTTTTCTTGATGTGTGTCAGTAATGTGTTGACCTATCTTGGTGTTCATCATATCTAACATGGTATTTGTTTCAGCAGTAGCTTTCTCAGTTTTTACAACCTGGGCCTCTATAGTTACATTTAACTCATTGGTTGTATTAGCAAGTACTATTAGTTCAGCATCCTGAGTCTTTGAAGTACAGTTTCCAGTCAACCTTAATGTTGTCTGATTTGATATTAAAATCTAATTTTATAGATAAACAATCTACTCACCAAGCCCAGGCAGGAGAAAACACTTACAAAAGTTATGGAAATGTGCAAGTTTTCAGAGCCAGTGGCTCTTTCTTCTGGCTGAAGTGTTGAAGGGGAAGAAAGAGCAATGAAGGAAAATGGCTGGCGAGTTTTAGGAAATGGACAGAGTTACGGAAAATTTGCCAGGTACCCAGGATCAGTGGAGAGCTACCAAATGGAATGAGAAGGAAGGAGGACAGACTGTTGGGCACTGGACCAGATAAGATTTGAAAACCTAAGAGCTTAAAGGTTGAAGATAAGTTTATAAGCAAGACAGAGATTACTGACAAAACACTGTGCAAGAAATAATAAGAGCAGAAAACTATGTGCATTGTACGTGGTTGACACAGGGGGGGGGGGGGGGGGTAACACAATAGAAAAAATAAAAGGTATAGAAAACCAAAAGGGAGCAAGTTGAGACTGAAGAAGTAAACGTAATGTAGGCCAGGTGGGTGGCGAGAACCAAGGACATGGTGTTACGCCATTTCCCACCTGTGGAGTTCTGAGAAACTGTTGTTGGGTGGAGAAACAGGCACTAAGGTCACAACTGTCAAGTTGTAGAACAATCACAGGTGAAATGATACATGTCATGTGCCTTCTGTTACATAAGCTGTGTCTGGCCTTCTGCATTGGTGTCACTACTGCCAAGTTATCAATTTAGGATGAGTGGGCATAGGCAAAGGGTATATACTGGCAAAACACAATATCCTGTTGCTGAGCATGCTCTACAACATGACAGTCATGACCTCTCTGCCTGTTTCACCACATGTGCTATGTAGATTCCCCTCACTCCCCTCCCTGACATCAGTTTCTCAGAACCCTGCAGGTGGCAACTGGCTTTACAGCATATCTTTAGTTCTCACCACCCACCTGACCTACGCTTATGTTAACTTCTTCGGTCTCAGCATTTCTTTTCAGACACTATTCCTTTTCTTTGCTCCCTTTTTAGTTTTTACTGTTTTTTTATTTTCTGACCTGGCTATTTTCCCCACTTCCACCTCACCTGTGTAATCTCACCATGTATAATGCACTTAGCTTTCCCCTCTTATTAACTCTTGCATAGTGTTTTGCGAACTAATTTAATAGTACAGAAAAAAAATCTACTCGTCAAGTGGTGGCAGAACACACACACATAAAAGGAGGTTGCAATCAGGCAAGCTTCTGGAGCCAGTGACTCCTTCTTCAGGCAGAAGGGTTGAAGATAAAGGAAGAGGGGTGAAGGAAAAGGACTGGAGAGGTCTAGGAAAAGGGGTAGATTTTGGGAAAGTCACTCAGAACCACAGGTTGGGGAGGGGGTGGGGACTTATCACACAGGATGAGAAGGAAAGACTGATTGTTGGGGACTGCACCCGATGAGACTTGAAAACCATAGAGCTTAAAGGTGGAAGACAGGGTAATATGCAAGACGGAGATTACTGCTTAAACATTAGGTCAGGTGTCCACTGTATGCAGGAAGTGGCTACAAAGGTAGCAGGGGCTGTGTGGAGTAGACTGGGCGGATTCTTATGTTAGAGTGTCTCAGGAAAACAGAAGAAGGGCTTCAGTCAGAAAGCACTAAGGGAGCAGGCTGAACACAGGAAGAACGTAGATACAGGAACCATTGGTATAACAGTTGTAAATTTTCGTAACTGTGTCGAGAAAGTACTAATAGGAAGCGCTGATGCTCAAATTGTTATAGGCACTTAAAGCTGGGTACAGTCGGATATAAGCTCAGCTCAAATTTTTGCGAAGAACCTAATGGTGTTTCGAAATGATAGGCTAAACACGATTGGCAGTGGCATGTTTGTTGCTGTCAGAAGTAATTTAACTTGTCACGAAATTGAAATAGATACTTCCTTTGAGTTAGTATGGGAAGAGGTCATTGTTGGAAACTGGTATAAAATAATAATTGGATCCTTTTACCGACCTCCTAATTCAGATGATACAGTTGCCGAATGGTTCAAAGAAAAGTTGAGTTTGATTTCAAACACGTACCTGACTTGTACAATAATAGTTGGTGGTGACTTTAATTTACCCTCGATATGTTGGCAGAAAGACGTGTTCAATTCCGGAGGTATGCATAAAATATCATTCGAAATTGTGCTAAACGCATTCTCTGAAAATTATTTCTAGTAGTTAGTTCATGAGCCCACGCAAATAGTAAACGGTTGTGAAAACACACTTGGTCTCTTAGCAACAAATAATCCTGAGTTAATAACGAGCATCAAAACTGATTCAGGGATTAGTGAACACAGGGTTGTCATAGCGAGACTGAATATTGTCCTCCCCAAATCCCCGAAAAATAAGCAAAAAATATACCTATTCAAAAAAGCAGATAAAAATTCGCTTGTCGCCTTCCTGAGAGACAATTTCTACTTATTCCAAGTGTAGATCAGATGTGGCTTAAATTCAAAGAAATAGTATCGGCAGCAATTGAGGAATTTATACCAAATAAATTAACAAACAACTGAGCTGACCCTCCTTGGTACAAACGGGTTAGAACACTGTTGCAGAAACAACAAAACAAACATGTCAAATTTAAACAGATGCAAAATTCCCAAGGTTGGTGATCTTTTACAGAAGCTCAAAATTTAGCTCGAATTTCAATGCGAGATGCCTATAACAGCTTCCACAACGAAATGTTGTCTCGAAACGTGGCAGAAAATCCAAAGAGATTCTCGTCATATGTGAAGTATGTTAGCAGCAAGAAACAATTAATGCCTTCTCTTCTCTACCCCTTTTCCTAGATCTCTCCAGTCCTTTTCATCACCCCCCTTCCTTCCCCTTCAACCCTTCTGCCTGAAAAAGGTGCCACTGGCTCCGAAAGCTTGCCTAATTACAACCTTCTTTTATGCGAGTGTCCTCCCGCTGCTTGGTGAGTAGATTTTTTATCTTGTTGTTGTTGTTGTTGTTGTTGTCTTCAGTCCTGAGACTGGTATGATGCAGCTCTCCATGCTACTCTATCCTGTGCAAGCATCTTCATCTCCCAGTACCTACTGCAACCTACATCCTTCTGAATCTGCTTAGTGTATTCATCTCTTGGTCTCCCTCTACGATTTTTATCCTCCACGCTGCACTCCAATACTAAATTGGTGATCCCTTGATGCCTCAGAATATGTCCTACCAACCGATCCCTTCTTCTGGTCAAGTTGTGCCACAAACTTCTCTTCTCCCCAATCCTATTCAATACTTCCTCATTAGTTATGTGATCTACCCATCTAATCTTCAGCATTCTTCTGTAGCACCACATTTCGAAAGCTTCTATTCTCTTCTTGTCCAAACTATTTATCGTCCATGTTTCACTTCCATACATGGCTACACTCCAAACAAATACTTTAAGAAACAACTTCCTGATACATAAATCTATATTCGATGTTAACATATTTCTCTTCTTCAGAAACGCTTTCCTTGCCATTGCCAGTCTACATTTTATATCCTCTCTACTTCGACCATCATCAGTTATTTTGCTCCCCAAATAGCAAAACTCCTTTACTACTTTAAGTGTCTCATTTCCTAATCCAATTCCCTCAGCATTGCCCGATTTAATTTGACTACATTCCATTATCCTCGTTTTGCTTTTGTTGATGTTCATCTTATATCCTCCTTTCAAGACACTGTCCATTCTGTTCAACTGCTCTTTCAAGTCCTTTGGTGTCTCTGACAAAATTACAATGTCATTGGCGAACCTCAAAGTTTTTTACTTCTTCTCCATAAATTTTAATACTTACTCCGAATTTTTCTTTTTTTTCCTTTACTGCTTGCTCAATATACAGATTGAATAACATCACGGAGAGGCTACAACCCTGTCTCACTCCTTTCCCAACCACTGCTTCCCTTTCATACCCCTCGACTCTTAGGACTGCCATCTGGTTTCTGTACAAATTGTAAATAGCCTTTCGCTCCCTGTACTTTACCCCTGCCACCTTCAAAATTTGAAAGAGACTATTCCAGTCAACATTGTCAAAAGCTTTCTCCAAGTCTACAAATGCTAGAAACGTAGGTTTGCCTTTTCTTAATCTTTCTTCTAAAATAAGTCGTAAGGTCAGTATTGCCTCACGTGTTCCAACATTTCTGCGGAATCCAAACTGATCCTCCCCGAGGTCCGCATCTACCAGTTTTTCCATTTGTCTGTAAAGAATTCGCGTTAATATTTTGCAGCTGTGACTTATTAAACTGATAGTTCGGTAATTTTCACATCTGTCAGCACCTGCTTTCTTTGGGATTGGAATTATTATATTCTTCTTGAAGTCTGAGGGTATTTCGCCTGCCTCGTACATCTTGCTCACCAGCTGGTAGAGTTTTGTTATGACTGGCTCTCCCAAGGCCGTCAGTAGTTCTAATGGAATGTTGTCTACTCCGGGGGCCCTGTTTTGACTCAGGTCTTTCAGTGCTCTGTCAAACTCTTTACGCAGTATCTTATCTCCCATTTCGTCTTCATCTACATCCTCTTCCATTTCCATAATATTGTCCTCAAGTACATCGCCCTTGTATAAACCTTCTATATACTCCTTCCACCTTTCTGCCTTCCCTTCTTTGCTTAGAACTGGGTTGCCATCTGAGCTCTTGATATTCATACACGTGGTTCTCTTCTCTCCAAAGGTCTCTTTAATTTTCCTGTAGGCAGTATCTATCTTACCCCTAGTGAGATAAGCTTCTACATCCTTACATTTGTCCGCTAGCCATCCCTGCTTATCCATTTTGCACTTCCTGTCGATCTCATTTTTGAGACGTTTGTATTCCTTTTTGCCTGCTTCATTTACTGCATTTTTATATTTTCTCCTTTCATCAATTAAATTCAATATTTCTTCTGTTACCCAAGGATTTCTAGCAGCCCTCGTCTTTTTACCTACTTTATCCTCTGCTGCCTTCACTATTTCTCCCTCAGAGCTACCCATTCTTCTTCTACTGTGTTTCTTTCCCCCATTCCTGTCAATTGTTCCCTTATGCTCTCCTTGAAACTCTGTATAACCTTTGGTTCTTTCAGCTTATCCAGATCCCATGTCCTTAAATTCCCACCTTTTTGCAGTTTCTTCAGTTTTAATCTACAGGTCATAACCAAGAGATTGTGGTCAGAGTCCACATCTGCCCCTGGAAATGTCTTACAATTTAAAACCTGGTTCCTAAATCTCTGTCTTACCATTATATAATCTGTGTGATATCTTTTAGTATCTCCAGGATTCTTCCATGTATACAATCTTCTTTTATGATTCTTGAACCAAGTGTTAGCTATGATTAAGTTATGCTCTGTGCAAAATTCTACCAGACGGCTTCCTCTTTCATTTCTTAGTCCCAATCCATAATCACCTACTATGTTTCCTTCTCTCCCTCTTCCTACTGACGAATTCCAGTCTCCCATGACTATTAAATTTTCGTCTCCCTTCACTACCTGAATAATTTCTTTTATCTCATCATACATTTCTTCAATTTCTTCGTCATCTATCCAATTAAATTATTTTGTCAAAAACTGATTGTTTTCATTGTAACAATATATTGTGGGTAATCTCTGTCTTTCTTATTACCCTATCTTCCACCTTTAAGATCTCAGGTTTTCAAATCTCTCCCAGTGCAATCCGTGACAGTCTTTCCTTCTCATCCCATCTGTCAAGTCTCTCATGGCCTGGGGTTCTGGGCAACTGGTCTGTAACTCTCCCAATTCCTAAACCTTTCCAATTCTTTCCTTTCATCTCTCTTCCTTTCCCTTCAATCCTGCTGCCAAATGAAGGAGCTACAGGCTCCAAAAGCTTGCAGATTTCCATAACTGTGATATGTACTTTTTTCCTGCCGACACTTGGTGGGTAGATTTTTTTTTGTATACAATTTATTATAATTTCAGAAATTTGTTATTTTTGTTGGTATTCAAATCGATGATTAAATGTTTTACATGATTTTTTTTCAGCTCTCAGATCACCATTTAACTTCCCATTTTAGCATTTATCTCAGTTTTGGTCTTGACCAATTCCTCTGTCGGTCTAATTACCTGTTGGCATACGCTTAAGACAGTAATTAGTTTGCCGTAACTTTTTTCCTGATCAATAACTGTCACAGTGTGGAAAACCTCTTCTGGAGTGATGTGAAAACACCACGATTGTCAGTAGCTTTCTCTAAATTATTGAAAACTGCGAATGTGCGTTTGCGTTTCTTCAACCTCTCTTGGAAGATAAATTGTAGGGTCAGTATTGCTTTGCATATTCTTGTATTTCTCCAGAACCCAACCTAATCACCTCTCATCTGCTCACAAATTTCTCTTGTATGTTTCAGTCCTCTTGATGGAGATTCTCAGCACAGGTCAAATGATGAACAGATGTGGTTGTTTGTATAAATATCCATGTATAAACTTTACCTCCTTAATAAGTTTTATAACACTTTTTTAATGTACCATTAGAATACACATTTTTTTATCAGTACTTACTCAGTGGAACTTGTCATACATCAACACACTACCACTTACAGAGACAAACAGGTGAAGGTACAGAAATTAATCAATTGAAGAGTGTATCTCTATCTTTGAAAATATTACCTTTGCCACAAAATATCTTATATGTATAAAAAAGAAAAGAACAAGAGAAAAAATAATATGATCCACTACACTGCCTCTTTCTACATTATTGTCATCAAGTTTCTTCCCTTTATGGACACCTGTATGTTCTTTCCACCTTTCTGTTCTTTGCTTAGCACTGGCGTACTGACTGAGCTCTTGATGTTCATAGAGCTGCTTCTCTTCCCTCCAAAGGCTTCTTTAGTTTTCCTGTAAGTGGCGTCTATCTTTCCCATATGCAGACTTGCTTCTGCAATTTCTACAGCTAACTATTCATTCTTTGCCAGATTTTCCTTCTTGTCAGTCTTATTTTTTAAGTTTCTGTATTACTTTTTGCCTGTTTTATTTGCTGTGTTTTTTAACGTTCTCTTTTCAGCAGTCAAATTTCACCTCTCACGTGTTATCCAAGGATTTATACTGGACATTGTATTTTTGTGTATTTCTTCGTATGCTGCCTTAACTACTTTGTATCTGAAAGCTACCTTTTACACATTTCAGTTAGTTATTGCCTTGTGCTGCCTTTGAAACTCCCAGCATTCTCTGGTAGTTGAATTGTACCACCTTCTTAAATTCCTACATTTTCCTAAATTCTTCAACTTTTGTCGGCACGCCATATTCAATAAAATATGGTCAGAGTCCATATAATCTCCTGGAAATTGTATGTAGTTTAAAACCTTGATTCCATATCTCTGTCTCACTATTATATAACAACACCAGAGAAGGAAAGTTGCGTAAGAGATTTATTTTTATTTTTATTTTTTTTTTCCAATGATGGGAGGATAATTACAGTCAGTGAAGGCTTCAGTGAGGCCCTTGGTGTATTTTGAGAGGAACTGCTCATCACTGCAGATGCGACGACCAAGTTGGCTAGGCTGTACAGAAGGGACTTCTTGGTATGGAATGGATGGCAGCTGTCGAAGTGGAGGTATTGCTGGTGGTTATTAGGTATGATATGGACGGAGGTACTGATGTAGCCATCTCTGAGGTGGGGGTCAACATCAAGGAACATGGCTTGTTGGGTTAAGTAGGACCAGATGAAGCAAATGAGGGAGAAGTTGTTGAAGTTCTGGAGGAATGCGAATAAGGTGTCCTCGCCTTCAGTCCAGATACCAAAGAAGTCATCAATGAATCTGAACCAAGGTGAGGGGTTTAGGATTCTGCGTACCTTATCTTTCCAGTCTCCCACCACCTCCCACAGTCCAGCCACAAAGGAGCATTCCCGTCGTAACTCAGTACCATCTGGGGCTGGAGCAACTGAATTACATTCTCCGCCAGGGTTTCGATTGCCTATCATCGTGCCCTGAAATGAGAAATTTCCTTCCCACTGTCCTTCCCAGCCCTCGTACCGTGGTATTCCGCCGTCCACTAAACCTGCACAATATACTTGTTCATCCTTACACAACCCCTGCGCCCAATCCCTTACCTCATGGCTCATACCTCTGCGATAGACCTAGATGCAAGACCTCTCCCATATACCCTCCTACCACAACCTACTCCAGTCCAGTCACTAACATCACCTATACAATCAAAGGCAGGGCTACCTGTGAAACCAGTCATGTGATTTACAAGCTAAGCTGCAACCACTGTGCTGCATTCTATGTAGGCATGACAACCAACAAGCTGTCTGTTCGTATGAATGGCCACCGACAAACTGTGGCCAAGAAACAAGTGGACCACCCTGTTGCTGAGCACGCATATCCACTATATGATGAGTAGCTACTTTCCTTCTCTGGTATTGTTACATTCCATACTGGATTTTCCATTGTTTGATTTCATTATTATATAATCTATTTAAACCTTCCAGTGACTCCAGGTCTTTTACATGTATAAAAATCTTTTGTAACTCTTAAACTTTGCATTCACAATGATTATATTATGGTGTGTGCAGATTTGTACAGGTTGCTTCCCCTTTTCCAAATCTATGTTCTCCTTTTATTTTTCCTTAACTTTCTTTTCCCATTATTGCATGACAGTTCTCATCACAATTAATTTCTCAGCTACCTAAATGAGCTAAACAGTTTGTTTAATGTCAGTCACTATGTTGATTCATCGTCATTCCTTTTTTTTCATATTTATTATTAGACTTACTCCTGCATTACCTTATTTGATTTTGCATTGATAACCTTGTACTCACCTGATACAAAATTCTGTGCTTCCTTCCTACTTTGCTATTTCCAACTGTATCTAACTAGAACCTATCCATGATGGAATGTAAAAATACGAGAGAAGGGAAGTTACTACTCACCATATAGCGGAGATGCTGAGCCGCGATAGGCACAATAAAAAGATTCACACAAACATTGCTTTCGGCCATTAAAGGCCTTTGTCAGCAGTAGACACACACACACACACACACACACACACACACACACACACACACACACACACACACACAAGCGCAACTTGCACTCACATCTGCAGTCTCAGAGAGCTGAAACTACAGCTATCCATTTCTCTTTACAAGTCTGCTAACCTACCTATAAGATTAAAAAGATCCAACATTTCATGCTCTGATGCATAGAATACCAGATTTGTTTTAATTAATGTTAGCATCCTCTTTTGTAGTCCTCCCCTCCCAAAGATCTGAATGTGGACCCGTTCTGGAATATTGTACCCAATAGGATGCCCTCATCATTAAACCATAAAGTAGGGATTCACATTATCAAAATAATATAACAGCTATAGTTTCCCCTTGCTTTCAGCCATCTACAGAACTGACATAGCATGGCTACCTTGATTAATACTACAAGGGCATATCAGTCAATTATATACATGGTTGCCTCTGAAGCTACTGAAAAGGCTGCTGTCCCTCTTCAGGACTCATATCTTAATCTGATTTCCTCATTTTCTGACATGATTGCACACATTGTTGAGTAGTTTGTATGGTTTTTGATGCAGAGAACTAAGAATAAATAAGTTTGCAGGAAAATATGGTAGAGCATGGTAAATCAGTACGAGGGAATGCTGCCAAAATTTGATTTGGGGTTGGGGGGGGGGGGTATGAATAACTAACGCTAGAGCTATTATAAAAATGAAAACAATCAGTTGTTGATAAAATTATTGAGTTGTATAGATAATAAGTCTACTCACCAAGCAGCGGCAGAACACACAAACACACATATAAGACTCTTGTGATTGGCAAGCTTTTGGGGCCAGCGGCTCCTTCTTCAGGCAGAAGGGTTGAAGGCGAAGGAAGAAGGGAGAAGGACAAGGACTGGAGAAGTCTAGAAAAGGGGTAGATTTTGGGGAAGCGCGATGTTTGGGTGGTAATTTCTTTCTTGCATATTATTCTGTTTTCCACCTTTAAGCTCTCAGGTTTTCAAATCTCATCTGATGCAGACCCCAACAATCAGTCTTTCCTTCTCATCCTGTACTGTAGGTCTCCCCTGACCTATTGTTCTGGGTGACTTTCTTAAAATCTATCTCATTTCCTAGACTTCTACAGTCCTTTTCTTTCACTCTTCTTCCTTTCCCTTCAACCCTTCTGCCTGAAGAAGGAGCCACTGGCTCTGAAAGCTTGCCAGTCACAACAGTCTTTTATGTGTGTGTTCTGCTGCCACTTGGTGAGTTGATTTGTTATCTGTCCAATTAAGTAATGCTAGAGCTATGATACAAAGTGAATTTTACTTTAAGTAGTAGTGGTGCGAATGGGTAATTACCACCAGCACTCCATAATAGAAATTCTGAAGTCTTTCACCCCTTTCCCTCTTCTTCTGCAATAAAATGAAAACAAATTTTATTTTTATTTTTTTGCAGGTTCACAATGTCCAGCGTAATGGAGTTGTAGCACCTGGCTACACAAGCTTACTAGGTGCTCTTATAATTTCCAATCCTATTATTGCAAATTGTGTAATAGATAAGCACAGAGCTGAATCTGTCCTGTTGATTCCAACTAGTGATGAAGCACACCGACTTATGAGTCGCCAGGAAAATGTACCACATAACTGTCAACGTGCTTTTACAAAGAGGGGAGATCTTTATTTTCCTGATCCAAATTACAAATCATATGCTGGATCAGGGTCAGACAGAGCAAAAGTGCTACAAGTAAACATGTCAGATGTTATTAGGTAATTTTTTTTTTAAAAAGGTTTTTAATTAGGTATTATGTCAGCAATATTGCAGCATGCTTGTATTAATTTTAATTTGCTGTTATCATTATAAAAGTTCTCACTTTTTGTGTGTGTATTTATTAGTTAGTAAATAATGCTGACGTTTATTGCTGCTTATGGTGTTTTCAGTTCCTGCAGTAACAAGCAGCAGTTGTCTTATGTTGCTTAATGAAATGGAAGTAGATTTTATGTGACCTTTGGCAGCACCTTTTTCAAACAGTCTACAGTGTCTGACAGAAAAAGTGAAGCTCCGAGAAGGCAAGTAGGAAAACAAATGAAACTTCATGGGTTAACAATATCACAAAATGATAGAGTGCTACTCACCACGTAGCAGAGATGTTGAGTCGCAGACAGACACAACAGAAAGACTACTAAACAAATTAGCTGCCAGAGACAGTGGTCAGTGTTGTAGTACCTGTGTACATCTCCCCACAGTTACATGGAATCCTATAAATTCTTGCTTTTTCCAACGGTTGACAAGCATCCTTGTTGGATTTTAGGTGGTGTTGTATCCTGTGGGTGGGTTTGTATATTACCCCGATGTTCTGCTTTTTCAAGATTTTTCACCTGCTGGCAGTAAAGTCCTTAATGAAAGACAGGAGAACTTTAGATTTCACCAGCACTTGAGAATTGCTATGATTTCTATGTGGTGGTCTTATGCTCTTTTCACCTCAGTGAATGAATAACCATTCGTGAGCAGTGCATTGATGTGATGCTTTAATTCTGCGTCAAGCAGCTCTGGTTCACCGATTTTTCTAGCTCTATCCGCCAACGTTTTTATGATGTTCCGCTTTTGGTGTGAGTGGTGGTCTAAATCCTGATGGAGGTAACAGACTGTCTAGTGGGTTTTTGGTAAACTGTGTGGCCCAACCTTCCCATCTTCTTCCTTGAAAACTAGTGCCTCAAGAAAATTCAGTCTTTCGTCTTCCTTCTCCTCCATGGTAGACCGAATCTTCGAATTGATCCCGTTGAGATGTTTGTCAAAATGATCCACCTGCTCCCTGCCATGCTGCAACAAAACAAACATATAATTCATGTACCAGAACCAAATATTCGGTTTATTTTTCACAGTTTCCAAAGAATGCTCTTTTTCTATAAAAGAGTTCACTTAAATGGGCTTTAGGGGCTCCCCATAGCAATGCGCTTTTACAAAGAGTGGAGAGCATTCATCGTTCCATTTGAAATATATGGTTTTGAGGAACTATTTAAACAGTTCTGCAGCATTGAGAAGTAAAATCCAATTCAGCCGTTGCAACACTTCATTGAGTGGAACCATAGTGAATAGTGATTCAACATCAAAACTAACCAACATGTCCTCCAGCTGTACCACTATATCGTTTAATTTACAGATAAAATGTGCTGAACTCTTGATATACAAATCTGACTGGCCCACATACGGTCATAGTAATGTTGTCAAGAACATGGCAGTGGAATAGGAGGGCGAACCAATAGCACTCTCTATAGGCCTTAGAGGAACAAGATCTCTGTGCACCTCCAGCAGTCCTTAAAGTCTTTATGGGAGTGCAACTGAATAGAACAGACTTTTCTGATTGCTCTGTTTGATAGAAGACTTCTTTGTCAACTGCATAAAAGTTCTAAGAACTTTGTCAGTGGGATCTTTACTCAGTTCCCTATGTGTTTGCAGATCTAATAAGCTGTTAATCGTACTGTCACAGTCAGTCACATTCAGAACAACTATTGTATTTCCCTTGTCAGTGAGGAGAATATCAACACTATCATCGTCATTCAGGTGATTTATGGCATTTCCCTCAACCACAATATAGTTACTTTTTGGAGGCTTTGCACAAGACAATACCCTTACAGCTTCTATATGGATTTCTTCAGCTGTAACTGCGCCCACACTAAGAATGCCTGCTTCTACACTAGCTGTTATTTCTTCAGTGGACACAACTCGCAGACTAATGGCAATATTTCCACCTTTGGCAAGCACACATCTCTTGCTGTCAGATAACAAACACCTGGATAAATTGATAACCGTGCAGTAAGCATCTAAATGGTGGATTGTGTGATTAGGCTGCAAATTATCAGATTTCCTCTTATGTCTATCAGACGTTGTCAACATACGTGTCGTAATAGTATCGAGCAATAGTCTGTCAGTTCTATCCCTGTCATCACTACACAGTTTATTGCTTGTAGTAATATGGAGAAACATTAACTTACAGTCTGTGCTTGCCACATCCTCAGTGGTCTGTTGAATCTGCACTCATAGTAAAGCCTCTTCCATCCTTTTGTAAATCCAATGCGCGTTGGTTGAGCTGCATAGTTGGTTAATCCTCAAAAACTTCAGAATAGCACTGATTACTCTGCAGTGGGACAAAAATGTGAGGGAACACAAAAGCTTCACACTCTTTTTCCCGAGACTTCCACATGTACATTTCTTGACATCTCCTCCCAATAGAGGGAGCAGGATTCAAATCACCACCCACTACAAAAGCGAGGCAGATAAAGCAATAAAAATATGTGAACCAGAGTTGCTTGATACAGAATTAAAACATCTCACCAGTGCATTGCTCAAGAACAGTTATTCATTTGCTGAGGTGAAAAGAGTGTTAAGACCACCACGTAGAAACCATAACAATGCTCATGCGCTGATGAAATCTAAAGCTTCCCTGCCTTTCATTAAGGGTATTACTGACGGTATCAGAAAAGTCTTGAAAAAGCAGAACATTGCGGTAATATACAAACCCACCCATAGGATACGAGGTCACCTAAAATCGGCCAAGGATGGTTGCTAACTGCTGGCAAAAGCAAGAACTTATAGGATTCCATGTAGTTGTGGGGAGGTGGTATTTGGGTACTAGAAAAAGAACAGTCAAAAAATGACTAGAAGAGCACAAGGGCAGTTACAGAAGAGGGGAGAGTGACAGATCTTGCGGAATATGTTTGCAGCCAGAAGACCACCACATTCATTTTGATAGGACTGAAGTACTGGTAGCCACAAGGAGATACCATGAAAGATTATAGAGAGAGAGGTGATAAAGATTGTAAAACACCCAAGGAAATCAGTTTGGAAGAAGGAGAGAGTGAAACTGAATGAATCTGGATTCTGGTGCTGAAGAGGATGTGTACTAGTCTTCCACCATGGGGTGGTAGCCGCAGCAAATGATGGCAGTCGACAACAGCCAGTTGCGTAGAAGCGGAATTTTGTTGTACTCAGTAGCAAGACAGAGTGTGAATCAGACATTCGAAGAGGCTGTGATCCCCCTTGAAAATGTCCTGTGTAGATGGGAACTAAACATTGGGTTTTCATGTGAAATCCATTCAACCATGGCATAATAGCCCAGAACATTTTATTAATTTTTATACATTGTGCTGTTGAAAAATGGCACCACTATATTGTTGCATGAGAGATAACATTTGAGGACGCAAAGTATCTGCACTGTACCTTGTGCCCTCAGAGTTCTCTTGATCTCTATCAGCTGTGAATTGTATTCATGTGTGATAGCTCCACACACCATACCGCTGCTGTGACTCATCAACAGTCTGTGCTTCCCAGTCACAGCACCACTCCAAACCCGGTTGTTTGTGCTGTGGTGTTAATGGCATCCTCCTACACATTGATTAGTAATTCCCTAGTCCAGCTGCTTCTAGCCTCCAACCAATGGTGTTGGATGACACAGAATGTTGCAGGGAGTCAATCGCTTCTTCTCAAAAGGCAGGCACAGATATGGAGAAGTTATAATGAGCTGGACACACAATACAGACATCCTTTCTTGTGGTGCTCAAACATGATTAGGCCACTTTCACATTTAAATGCCCCACAAATTTAGATATTGCACAGTTTGACCAAAGGTCAAATTGAGATCCCGCAGTGAGGCCACTTTAAAACATGCTGATAACACCCTCACACATGTACACAGCATCTCCATGTTTTCCACAGTAATCATTCGACATCTTATGCTGTTCACACCCCCACTACACCCTACCAGGCCTCCACTAAACACTAGTGATCCCTCTGCCTGTCGCAGAGAATTGCATGTTTAATTATTCACATATCTCGTCATAGTGTACATGTGTACGAAGGTACATTGACATTGACCTTCTCTTGTGGGTGTTCGTTATTTTTGTTGGACTATGTATATGTAAAGTAAATACACATAAGTTAATTCCATTGTATGGAAGATAATTATTTCAGATTTAATTATATGAATAATGAAACCTATTGTGTTCTGATAGACAAAAAGTACCAATGTTACCTATTGTGGAATGAGAACAAGTAATTCACTAAGCAGTGAAAAACCACAAATCTTGGGTATTAGGAATCATTGGTAAAATTATTAACAGCTTAAGTTAATGAGGAAGAGGAATGAAGATTGAAGTATAATGCCTTGTTGATGAAGCAAATAGAAGAAATGAAATATGAAGTAAATAGAAAAAGAAAAATATTTGGAGTATTGTGTAATGAAATGCATATTAAAGATTTGAAAATAATGAGGAGTTATTCAAGATTTAAAAGTAAAACAGGTCGAGAAGAACTTTCCTAATGTTGTCATCTGGATATTTTCTTCGAGGGGGGGAAAATGCCTTTAACAAGTAAGATGGTGCAGTGGTTAACCCTTTCACTGCTGTAGATATGTGCTTCGCATTCTGTGCTGAGGTGGCTTTTGTTATGGCTGTACTGCTCACCAAATGCTGGCACCTTTGCTGAGGGAGAGGTTTTCAGCCAATAATAAACACTTGTCCAATTTCTCAAAAACTATTCAGTGGAGAAATTTCATTTTTGCACATCATACTGTTTGAAATCCTTACTTGATAAGGAACTGAATTTCTTTTAGTTAACTGTCATACATCAAATTAATTGATACACTGCATGAAACTTTAAAGAACTCCCTGAGGTAAAAATGCATTGCATAAACTTTGTGTATGATTGATTTCAGCTCATACATTGCAGGGAATGAAATGTAGATAAGATATCAAATTTTTATTTAAAATGTCTCATTTAGTCTCGAGTTATTGGTTTTTATATCTAAAGGATAGTCACTCTTGAGGTGCTCATTGACAGTCTTGAAGATCGGGACACACATAGTCATAACAATCATTGTATCATAAACGATTTAAGGTATCGAAATGAGGATTTTTGCAAATGGTGGCACGCAGTTAGTCAAACGTGCTGTATGATAAATACCATAACATTTTTATTCACAGAGATATGGAAATAACTCGTCTGCAGCAGTGAGAGGTCAGCAGCTCAGGATGCATTCAGATGTCCATAGCAGTGAAGGGAAATCCAAGCTGTGTTTGTATACACATCCCCAACTCCTTGGGAACATGTGCAAATGCCCACAAAAGCGAAAGGGTTAAGGTACTTGATTTGCATTCAGGAGGGGTAGATTTTAAACCATCTTTTGGCTATCCAGATTTAAATTTTCCTTGTGTTCACACTACAGTGCTAGGGTGGTTCCTTTAAAAAACATATGCCCAATTTCCTTTCCTAATGCTACTCATTTGAAACTTTTGTTCCATCTCCAGTGATATTTTTTTTTAATCAGACATCATGTCCCCTCCTTCCTTCCTTCCTTCCTTCCTTGTAATCATCGTTCACAAAAACTGCTTGATGAAGTTCAACATGAAACTGCATATTTATACTCATTTATAAGTATTTTATAAAATGCATTCTAACCATCAACTGTTAATTGCCCCATTAATCATCTACAAGTTTCACTTATTAACCATCATCCAGGATGTAGTGTACAACAGATTAGTTAAAAACATCCCATATTCTGTTGAAGCTGAACCATATCGAAATTATCCACAGTTGCATTACCAATTTGTCTTAGAATACTGACAGTCATATTTTATGTCAAACATACAGACATCACAGGAGAAACAAGATGAACAATTACTGGAAACTACCAAAGAAAAAAAAAACTGTATTTGATGTAACTTGACTGCTGAGGGATTTTTCCAGCAATTGTTCGTCTTGTTTCTCCTGTGTCATCGGTATGTTTGACGTAAAATATGACTGTCAGTTTTCTAAGACAAATTGGTTACACAATTGTGGATAATTTCGATGACATGGTTCAACTTCAACAAAATATGAATTTTGCTTATTAACCATCATTATTTCCTTTGACCTATACAGGTGTTGCCTTGGATAGCTGTCTCTGTATTTCAAAAGATGTTTGCAGCATTCTGCTAATGTCAGTTACCCAATAGTAGCTGTAAATGCGCATGTGCATGTTAATCAAGGCATTCTTGTAGTCATGGTGCTGGAAAACCTATTAAGAATCTCAAAAGCCATCTTATTTGTCAGTCAAAAAATGTTGAAGCAGTGCACTCTTGTCCCTGGGAAAGAAACGTACATATGAAAAGTAGAGACATGGTCAACATAGAGATTTGAACTCTGGTATAAATATTGTTGCATTGCAAATAAGAGCTCTGGTTGATTACTCGACATTGAACTCTCCAAAGATCACCTCTTTCAGTATTTGTTGATGAAGTCATTTAAGTCACTCATTGAAATATTGTGCAAAATAATAGAATTATTAGCCCAAAAGAAAAGGGGCAAAAGAAAATTGGGGGGAGGGGGGGGGGGGGGGGGGGGGAGATAAGGCAGAGTCCTCACTTCACAAAGAAGTATATTTGTCATTCAGGCATGCAAAACAAAGGTTTCTGCACGTACTCCGGTGTTGTACATCTTCTCTGCCTCTCACCTCAGGTTGTTGCCATTTTCTACGTGCTGCCTTCTAGGCTCCTCAAACTCTGAATAATTGCCCTTGAACTGGCTATCATAATGTTTATGACACCAAGCGAGATGGTGCAGTGGTTTTGACAGTGGACTCACATTTGGGAGGAGTGCAGTTCTAATACCTGTCCAATCATCCAGATTTAGGTTCTTCATGGCCTCTGTAATTCGCTCTAGACGAATATTGTAATGATTTCTTTCAGAAGAACATTTTCAATTTTTCTTCCCTGTCCTTGCGCAATATGAGCTTCTTCTCAGTCTCTATTGACACTGTCTTCAATGGGACATTTAACTGTAATCATCCTTCCTTAATACTTACTACTACCAGTTTCCAATGAAAGATTGAATAGCACAGCTCACAGAATATGCCTCTGAACTAATTAAGAGTGATCCCACCTTCATTCTCCAATCTAATTCTCACAAATCCTTTACTCTCATATTGGCTTTCTTTGACTTCAGTTTCTCATGTATCAGTTTTGCCATCCTGTTTTCCATTTCACCTTCTTTCTATTATTGGCTGTCTGTGCAGCGAACATTGCTGGTCTTTGGTAAGTATTGTTTTAATGGGTTTTCTACGTCCTGAGTCAATTTGAATGGTCTGCCTCCGTCTCCTTCTTGCACACTCTCCTTGCTGTCTCCTCATGTCTCCCTGTTAATCTTCCAAAACTTATCATAATACATTTTACCTACTCCTGCTACCTGCACTCTTTCTCTCTTGTTCCTTTATGCCTCAGGTACAGGAATCTGTGAATCTTTAGAAATATGTAGCAAGCCAACATTACCAAAAGCCTACCTATTCTGAATATTTAAAAAATAATGTCTTGTAGAAATTAAGCTACTGTTCTTGATGTTGTTGCAAAATGTTACAGGAATGTGAAGGAAGAGTTAATTGCTTTGGAAAGTAAGATGAAGGATGTTCAGTTGCAATTGCGTTCAATGAACAAAAAAGTACAAGAAGAGCAACAACAACTTCAAAAAATAAATGATGTCCGTAACAGCCTGATCAGGGAGAAGCTTAATATTTCCAAAGAGTTGTCAAATTTAAAGAACTCTGTTGAACCAGAATCGAGCAGTCTTTCAACCCTGGTATGCCTTAGACTTTTAGATCTGTAGATATATTTATGGTTTCCTGCATTTGTGACAAACATTACATAGTTAAGGCTTTTGTAACCAGGAATTAAAAAGTAAATATCATTTTTAATGTACATATCATTAAGATTGAATTTGCCACTGTAATGACAAATCAGTGTGAGCTCTTGTTAATAATAGCTCTTGTTATCTGTTTATTCAAAAAGTTCTGAATACAAGGACTGTGTAGATTCCTTGTGGCTGTTACATGATACCGCTGAGATGCTGATGCTTCGTTCACTATAAACCAAATTTGTGATTTGTAACAATATTAGAGAAGAAAAGTTGCTACTCTCCATATAGCGGAGATGCTGAGTTGTGATACGCACAACAAAAAGATTCACACAATTATAGCTTCCGACCATTAAGGCTGTGTCAGCAATAGCCACACAAACAAACACAAGTCTACAGTCTCATATAACTGAAACCAGATGTATGTGCGAGTTGTGTGTGTGTGTGTGTGTGTGTGTGTGTGTGAGTGTGTGTGAGTGTGTGTGTGTGTGTGTGTGTGTGTGCGCGCGCGCGCGCGCGCGCGCGCGTGTGTGTGCGTCTATTGCTGACAAAGGCCTTAATGGCCGAAAGCTGTGTTTTGTGAATAATTTCGTTGTGCCTATTGCGATCCAGCATCTCCACTATATGGTGAGTAGCAACTTTCCTTCTCTAATATTGTAACATTCCATCCTGGATTTTCCATTGTTTGAAATTTGTGATTTAATCTTCCCTTATATCATTTGAATTGCCAGAAATATGTTTTTATCTAAAGTAAATAACACCCCCCCCCCCCCCCCCCCCACCATCACCACCACCACCACCACCAAATTGTGTGTGTTTCTCCATACGTCATTGCATGCATCTTATATCTGCCAAATTTACAATCATTGTAAAAGTAATATATTTCAAAGCATGTTCTTGCTCAGTCTAACAGATAGTGCTTTTTCCCCTTGCTAATTACTTAATAGGACATAAATAAGTAGTTCATATACCACCTATAGTCCTCCAAGAAATATTAAAGTAAAGCTTAACTGTCATACTTCTAAACTCCAGATTTAGAGGAAAGAAAGTCATATCATTGTCACATGAAGGCAAGATAAAAGGCGTACAGGGTGACCTTTCATTATGAATGAAGATGTTTGCTGTATAATGTACAGATGAAAAATCCACTTCCATTTTGTAGTTCGGTCGATGCTTTAGTAAAAAATTAACATGAAAGTTTTTGTTTATGCGAATGGCATTCATGGCTGGATCAAGTAGTTGCACATGGATGTAAAAACAAGCAACCACATGGGAGACTTCCTGTTTCATGTTGATATTATACTTATAAAAGAAAAACTACGCCACATTCACTCAGCAACACTCGCCAAGTAGCTGCTGAAGCCAAGCCCTCAGGAAGTATGGTGTTTCTAAAGTTCCGATCCTGCTTTGCTTGTTTCAACATTGAAATGTTTCCTGTATTTTACAACAACCATGCTTCATTTAAATGAAGCAACTCCATGAAATCTTTACAATGTGACCATTTTATATCTGACTTAGTTAGTTTTATGCTCTTCCAACGTGTCACTTACGAGCTACAGAAAAGTAACTATATCCCGTAAATATTGATTTATGTGGAAAATAGTATGCAACTTTTCAATTCTTTTCAACATTATTTGATTTTCCACACACATTGATAAGTCTCTCTGTATGGGAGTGGTTTTTCCTGATACCAGTATTTCAGTATTAACAGAGGGCAGGTATTGAATGTGCAGAAATTGTATTTCACAGAGGGCAGGAATTAACTGTGCAAAAATTGTACATGCATAGGTAAATTTTGCTACTGTAATGAAGTTTTGAGTGTTTTGAAAATACATACAGAACGCCCCCCCTACCCCCCCCCCCCCTTTTTTTTTTTTTTTTTTTTTTTTTTTTTTTTTTTTTTTTTTTAAATATCACTTTCAGGTATGAAACAGCTGACATCATTTAATGGATGTCTAAAAGTGGACTCATTGTAAAATATACAAAACCTGTCAGGCTTGATTTTCATAATCTTTGATGTTAACTGCTCGTACAGTGTGAATGTATACAATTTAACAAAGTGAAATTGGGCCAATTGCAATTTGCCACATGGAGGAGGCATTGAACAAAAAACAGGCACATTCAAAGAATACTCTTAGACATTATAAGCTACTGGACAGAGTAGAAAAACAAACAAGCACATAAGTGTGTGCTCACACACACACATTAATAATCATGCGCAACTTATTGACACATGGTCACTGTCAACCCTGATCACTGCATACAAACACGTTTGTGTGTGCACACGCGTGCATCTCCCCCCTCCCCACCCTGCCCCGCACAATTAAAATGAGGGTTCTGTTCGATAGCTTATCTCATCTAACAGTCTGCCTGCTCAGAACTTTCTCGGAGAGGTGAGTAACAATCCATCCTATCGCATATTGTTGTTATGCCTTCTTGAAGTTTCCATCGTTTACAGTTTGATATGTTTTAGGGCCCACATAAAAATGCCATTGAGTGACATAATACCAACATGTTAACACCACTATCAATTTTTGTGTAATAAAACACTGTCTTTTAATAAATTCGATTTGCCCATCACTGTAAAAGCAGTATGTAAGTGTTGTTTGATGCTAGCACAATGAAGTGTATTCCATTAGCTCTCGGACAAGACTGCATATTACACCTTTATTGGAAAATGTAATGCAGATATTGTACCTTTTGAAATGATACAAAAGTAAAGCGTGCGGAGCTTTTCTACTGCCAGATGATCACTTTTGTTCTTATTTAATAGAATGTTTGTAGGGGTGGGTTGGTCTCATTTAGCTACAACTTATATTTTACAACTTTGTTAACAGACAGAGGAGTTGGAAGATATTAACAAAAGGTTTAGTATGGTGCAGAAAGAATGTAATAAGCTGAAAGAAGAATATGAGGAATTGATGGCAGAGGTTGAAAAAAGTAAAAATGTAATAAGGAGCCTTCAAGCAGAAAATCAGCAGATTATTTCTGCAGGCACTTCTCTCAAGGTAATTGTACATGGTGCTTTATCTTACAGTAGTAATGATGTGGTTTTATTTCTTTGGCTGTAAGCTGTGCAATAAGAGAGGAAGTAATGATGTGACGCATACTGTCTGCTTTTTGGCAAGTCCCTCTTTGATGATAATTATCAGAAACAGTATAATTCTAGCAGACAGTTCAGAACTGGATTTTATTATGTGTGAATGCCAACTCTCCCTGCTTGTACTAACTCTTGGGTTTCCCAGCTGTATTACATTAACACTTTTGCTACTGTGGGCATGTATACACATGCTGCTACACCATTCCCCAGGTGTTTCAGACATGTATATGCTCACCACTAAGATTTTTCTACAGTGCTGTGGATGTCTGAATGCATCCTGAGCTGCCGACATCTCACTGCTGCCATCAGGTTACTTCCATAGCTTAGTGAATAAAAACGTTTTGAGTATTTATCATATAACATTTGTAGTTATTGCGTGATATCATTTGCTGAAAACCTCGTTATGATATCTTGAATCATTTATGAGATATGACAGTTGTTATGACTACATGATTTGCAATGCACAAGGATGTGTATTGACAACCATCCTTCAGATACAAATACCCAATAACTTGAGAACAAAATGAGGTATCCTTCTTCTCTCAATTTAAATAAAATATCAATATATTATCTATATTTCATTTACTTAAATGTATGCTAAAATCAACCATAAACAAAGTTTATGCAGTGTGATTTTACCTCTGCAAAATCTTTAAAATTTCACACAATGTTTTACATAATTTGAGGCAGCACAGTAACTATTGCATATAACAAAAAGATATTCAGTCCTTTATCAAGTGAAGATATCAGGCTGTAAGATGTAAAAAATCCTTTTTCCCCCACCTAGTACTTTTCTTAAAAATGTGGGATATGTGTTTCATAATAGTTTGCAAGTCCATGTGGACAGAACTGGGCTCATTGCACCCAACCGTCTGTTGGATATAATATCCAATAAGTTGAGAAAGAAATGACATATTATTCGGCTCTCAATTTTAAATAAAATTTTGATATCTTATGTACATTCTAATCACTGCAATGTATGAGCTAAAATCCACCATATGCAATGTGTACATAATTCATTTTTACCTCTGTGGACACTCTTAAATTTTGGCCAAGGCTTTAGGTAATTTCATATAGTTCCAGTAAGTATGATGTATAATGAAAAGAAATTCAATTCTTCATCACCAGAGGTATCAGACTGTAAGATGTGCAAAAATCAAATTTTTTCACCAAGTAGTTTTTGAAAAATTGGATGATAAGTATTTCATATTGGTGAGAATGCCATCTCTCGCATGGGCACCAGCATTTGGTGAGCAGTACAGTGATAACAAAAGCAGCCTCGGCATGGAATACAAAGAGGTCATGGGTAGCAGCAGAAGAGTTAAATGGAGTGTTCAGAATGCGTTAATGTATTAAGGATTTTGTGACACATTTTCCTTTTGTAACAATACAGCTTATTGTGGAGTATTTATTTATTTATTTATTTTCTTTGTGAAGAAATACAGCTTATAATATATTGAACCTTAGTTGATTCATCTCTGTTTACCCTGAAAGAAATGTTTTAACATTTCTCATAAATAATTTGTGTAAAATGCAGATCAGTCTATTTGAGTGACTTATGATTCTGAGAGTAGTGTAAAATTCCACTTTTTTTTTTTTGTTATAGATGCTACCACTTGATCTGTCATTTGTTGCTAAAACATTATGCTTGTGCGTGCTATGGTTTCAGTCTGTCATCTTGTATTTTGAAATTCTTACTTAGTTACTTATTGAATACAGTGAGCTGTTAAATTACTTTCAGAATACCAATTTCCATTCATTGTCCTATTCTTTGAATTTCAATGAAAAGTCTGATATACTGTATGTATTTTCTCACATACTCTGATGAGCAAAACATTATGACTTCCGCGCACTGCGAGGTTGGATGAATGGGCAGTCATTATAGCGAAGATACGGGCCACAAATATGGAAAGCAGTTTTGATGCTGCAGCTGGAAATGACAAGCTCTGAAACGATGAAATGACAAGCTCTGAAACGATGAAGCTGGTCATCTGTCAGCGTACCACTGTCGTGTGCACCTATGGAATGTGGTTGAACGTTGGTGAAATAATGCATAGGCAGTATGGTATTGGACAATCACATCTTATCACAAAATGTTGAGGTCAGAGGATCCCCCACTGTTTAATCGAGGATAGGCAGCAATGTGTAATAGATGTGATGACAGAGTACAGTGCTAGTGCAGACACTAATGTTTTGGAACATACTGTTCAGAAGCCATTGTTGAACATCGAGCTCTGCATCATACGACAAGTGTTCCCGTAATGACCCAAGGACATCGCCTATTATGGTTGCAGTTGGAACAGCATCACTGAGTTCTCAGTCTGGATCAATAGAAACATGTAATCTGCCGAGTGAATCGCATTTCTTGTTGCACCAAATTGATGGTAGTATCCTTAAACGCTGTCATTCAGGCAAATGGGTGCACAAAATATGCACCGCGTCACAGATGCAGGCTGGTGTGGGCATAATAATGCTGTGTGGTTCATTGAGCTGGGCTTCCATCAAATCTGTAGTAGTAAACGAAGGAATGATGACAGCAGGGAACTACGTAAACATTACTGTGAACCACCTGCATCACTTCAAGCTTGAAGTTTGCCCGTACAGCGATGGCCTCTTCCAACAGGATAACTGTCCGTGTTGCAAGGTCAGAATCATACTAAAGTGGTCTGATGGGCATTAAAATGAACTCACATTGATGTCTTTGCCGCCAAATGTGCTGCTCTGTGCCCATTGGAACGCATATCGCGTGCCAGCTGCATGCCCATAAACGAGCATCCCTTAATATGTGGGAAATGCTTGGTCTGGTGCCACATACTTCTGGAATCCTGTCAAGGACTTGTAGAATCTGTGCCAAGCAGGATCTGTGTTGTACTGTGTTTGGAAAGTAGAACAGCACATTATTAAAACAGGTAGTCATAATATTTTGGCTCCTTGGTGTATGTCCTTTTTTATGCATGTTTATTTAAGAACCATATATTGATATTGATACACATATAAATGAAAATACTTGTACAATTTAATGCATTTAAAAGATTGTACTGCAGTGAGCTTTTGAGCTCCACTTTTTAATGTGGTTGTGCTGCTTCATTTTTTTTATCCAGGAAAAGATAAGTGCTAATGAAAACTTAATTCAAAGTGCAAATATGAAATTGAAAGCAATAGAAAAGAATTATGAAACTCATCTTGCAAAAATAAAACACATGGAAACCGACTTGAAAACTCGTGAACTGAAATGCAAGACAGCTGTTGAAAAAGCAAATGAACTTTGTCCAAGAATGGTTACAAATAGGTAAGAGCACTGTGTAATTTTGTGGCAAATTTCATATTTAATGCTGACATTCAAGTACTATTTGTTCCTGTGGTTAAATTTCTCACATTTTTATGTTTGCTTAGCCTGTGTATAGCTGATAGAAAAATTTTCGCAAGAAAATCTGTTTAGAAAAATGTTTGTAATTTGAGGAAGCTCCATGCCCATCACATGTTGCAAGGCTTACTCCTTTTATCCTCGTCCATTGATGAATATTTATGTAGTGTTCTCATACATAACTACCACACTGATTTAGGTTTGCATTGATTGTTCTTATTTACTTTTGAATTAAATGCAGGGATGATTCTGTAAACAAGGACACACCAGTTTCCTTCACAGGCTGTTACCCAACAACTTGCTTTCTAGTTCATAGAAGTAGTTTTCGCCGACAGGTAGTGTGCAAAAATCAGTTCATAGATACTGGCCACTGCTGAATTGTGTATATAATTAGAATTTATACCCTCGGTGTCAGTTAAGGCCTAGAGACGGTGCACTGAAGCAGCAGAACTGGTAGCCATGTAATAAATAACATCATAAGGATGGCTATAGATGTTCCTTTTTGTTACAGTCTTATATTTGTTGTTCTGTGAGACTCAGCCACCCTCCCTTCAAATTATGGTTTGAAGTATTTGACTGGTGTAATTCATTATTGTTTGTGTATAGTGAAAAATATTTTGAGTCTATAAGAAAAATGTTCTCATAAACAATTCATATACTGTCAGAAAGATAAGTCTGTTCTGCTCACATTTTGACAGGCTAGGTGCTGATAACCTCATCATTCAGTCAGTGCCCCTAGCAATCCCCCCCTCCCTTCCCCTGCCCCCCCCCCCCCCCAAACCACACATACACAAAACAGAGTCTAGGGACTACGGACAGTGTGAAAATTAAAAATGGATTGTGTCCTCTATTTATACCAAATAGTGCCATAATATTGACCCTTAATGTGCACTCATTCCCTGTTATGGTGGAAGTACATATGCTGGAATATTTAACACTGGAGGAGCAGTAAAGCTACACCTAGAAGAAAAAGTAGGCAGACATGGTACATACCAGGTAATATTAACATGTCTGTTGTTAATAGGGTGGCCTTTTTGAAAATGAGTGGCTGGATGGTGCTTTATTGTTAAACATCTAGCACATACAATGCGACTATTTTTGAAAGATCAGAAAATAGAAAGAATGACTCAAGCAGAGAACATCTTTAATAAACGTGGGCCTCAAACAATTTGACTGGGTTAGATTAATGGCAAAGTGTACTTGCATTTTCACTTGAGTGATTTCAGGTAAGCACAGGCTACCAAGAGCATGGATTACCTAGGTTTATGCTCATAAGTTGTGCTAGATCTTTGGGAAAGATTGTACAAACTAAATAAGCAGTTCAGTAAAAAACGAATGGACTTCCCTGAAAAGACGAACTGGTGTTAAAAAACAAATATAGATACAAGGAAGGAACCATGAAAAAAATTGGGTGGTAAAAGAATACTTCATTTAATCGACAAAAGAAGGAAATACAAAAATGTTCAGGAATAGAAGGAATACGGCAGTATAATCCACCAAGATAGAAATTGAAGCCCACCAAGATAGAAATTGAAGCCCACCAAGATAGAAATTGAAGTTACATACGAGATTGTTTGGGCAAGACTCCGTATCAAGTGTGGGCATAAAATTATTAATTTGAGCCTTCTTTCACCCACCAAACTCATCTCCTGATGATGTAAGCAAAAACTCTACAGCAAACCTCAGTTCATAATAAGGGGGCCTGCATGATACATAGTCACTATAAAGAAACAGAGATTACTGTATAACACGTGTAAAACAAAGCATAGAGCTATGCAGGGTGGTCCATTGATTGTGACCGCGTCAAATATCTCACAAAATAAGCGTCAAACGAAAAAACTACAAAGAACAAAACTTGTCTAGCTTGAAGGGGTAAACCAGATGGCGCTATGGTTGGCCTGCTAGATGGCACTGCAATAGGTGAAACAGATATCAGTTGCATTTTTAAAAATAGGAACCCCCATTTTTTATTACATATTCGTGTAGTACGTAAAGAAATATGAATGTTTTAGTTGGATCACTTTTTTCGCTTTGTGATAGATGGCGCTGTAATAGTCATAAACATGTGGCTCACAATTTTAGACGAACAGTTGTAACAGGTAGGTTTTTTAAATTAAAATACAGAACGTAGGTACGTTTGAACATTTTATTTTGGTTGTTCGAATGTGATATATGTATCTTAGTGAACTTATCATTTCTGAGAACACATGCTGTTACAATGTGATTACCTGTAAATACCACATTAATGCAATAAATGCTCAAAATGATGCCCATCAACCTCAATGTATTTGGCCATACGTGTAAAGACATTCCTCTCAACAGCGAGTAGTTCGCCTTCTGTAATGTTCGCTGACGCATGTTGTCAGGTATTGTTGGTGGATCATGGTAGCAAATATCCTTCAACTTTCCCCACAGAAAGAAATCTGGGGACTTCAGATCCAGTGAACAAGCGGGCCATGGTAAGGTGCTTCGATGACCAGTCCACCTGTTATGAAATATGCTATTCAATACCACTTCAACCACACGCGAGCTATGTGCTGGACATCCATCATGTTGGAAGTACATCGCCATTCTGTGGTCCAACCAAAACATTCATATTTCTTTATGTATTACATGAATATGTAATAAAAATGGGGGTTCCTATTTAAAAAACGCAGTTGATATCCGTTTGACCTATGGCAGCGCCATCTACTGGGCCAACCAAAGTGCCATCTGGTTTCCGCCTTCAAGCTAGACGAGTTTCGTTCTTTGTAGTTTTTTCATTTGATGCTTATTTCGTGAGATATTTGGCCTGGTCATATCAATGGACCACCCTGTAGATAGAGAGATGTTGAATGAATCACATTTGGCTGTCATGAGAGCAGTGCATGATGTCTTCAGTGACAACCATAGCAGAATATTCTCAAATGATCTTTCACAAAACACAAAGTAATTCTGTTTGTATGTAAAAGCTGTTAGTGGCACCAAAGTTAGTGTCCACCCCATAGCGAATGAGACAGAAACTGAAATTGAGGGTAGCAAAGAAAAAGCTGAAATGCCTAACTCTGCTTTCAAAGGTTCATCTGCAAAGAGAACCCCAGTATAATTGCCCCAACTTAATCATCATACCACTGAAAAGATAAACAAAAAAAATTATTGTCAGTGGTGTTGAGGAACATCTGAAATTGTTGAAATTGAACAAAGCTTCAGAGTCTGTTGGAATCCCTCTCAGATTCTGTATTGAATTTGTGGATGAGGTAGAGCCTCTTCTTTCTCCTAAGTATTGAAGATTCCTCAAAAAAAGCAATGCCCAGTTCTTTGAAAAAAACACAGGTCACAAACGTCTACAAGGATAGTAGAAGTGATCCAAAAAAATACTGTCCAATATCCTTGACATCAATTTGTTGTAGAATGTTAGAACATATTCTGAGCTCAAACATAATGAGGTACCTTGACCAGAGTGACCTCCTCATTGCCAACCAGGATGAATTCTGAAAACATCGATCATGTGAAACCCAACTCTCAATTTTCTAAAATGATGTACTGAAAGCTTTGGATCAAGGCAATCAGGTAGGCATAAATGCAGTACTTCTTGATTTCTGAAAAGCATTTGACTCAGTACCACACCTATGCTTATTGTCAAAAGTACAATCACATGCGGTATCAAGTGAAATCTGGATTGAGGACTTTTTGGTAGGAAGGATGCAGCAAGTTATCTTGGATGAAGAGTCATTGACAGAAGTAGAAGTAACTTCAGGTGTGCCCCAGGGAACTCTGTTGGGACCTTTGCTGTTCATGTTGTACATCAGTGACCTTGCAGACAATATTACTAGTAACCCCAAGCTTTTTGCAGATGATGCAGTAACTATAATGAAGTACTATCTGAAAGAAACTGCATAAATATTGAGTCAGATCTTGATAAGATTGCAAAGTGGTGCAAAGATTGGCAATTGGCTTTAAATGTTCAGAAATGTAAAATTGTGCACTTCACAAAATGAAAAAAACATAGTCTCTTATGACTATAATATCAATGAGTCACAGTTGGGATCGGCCATCTCATACAAATACCTGGCTATAACAGTTTGTAGGGATATGAAATGCAATGATTGTATAGACATAACCAAACAAAAGAAAATTCAGGATGGAATAATTACAGTTATGAAAAGGATAGTTGCTACTCAGCATATAGCGGAGATGCTAAGTCATGCACTACAAAAAGATCGTCAAACAAGTAAGCTTCCAGCCAAAAGACCTTAATCGGAATTAGACAACACAAATTGACACACTCCTGCAAATACAACTCACCCACACATGACCACAGTTCCTCACTGCTGAGACAGTCTGGCCTCTGCAGCCAGAGATTGTGATCATGTGTGAGTGAGTTGCGTTTGCGTGAATGTATGTTGTCTCATCCTGATGAATGCCTTTTCAGTCAGAAGATTAATTGTTTGACAGTCATTCTGTTGTGCCTATCTGCGACTCAGCAGTTGTGCTATATGGTGAGTAGAAACTATCCTTTTCGCAATATTGTAATGATCACATAGGTCCAGTCATGGGCAAAGCAGGTGGTAGACTTCAGTTTATCGGTAGAATACTGGGGAAGTGCAATCAGCCTTCAAAGGAGATTGCTTGTAAAATACTTGTGCAAACAGTTCTAAAATATTGCTCAAGTATGTGGGACCTGTACGAAATAGGACTAAGAGGGATATTGAACATATACATAGAAGGGCAGCATGAATGATCACAGGTTTACGAACTTTTTAAGAACTTCCAGCATGCTGGAATAGCTGTGGATCAGCAACTCAGTCCAAAGTTGCAAATTTTACTTTTTTTCACTCGACGACTAGTTTCAGGCCAAGACAAGACCCCTTTTTCAAATCATCGTAACATAGTAAAAGTAAAATTTGCAACCTCGGACTGGTTTTTTATTCTGCTGATCACAGGTTTGTTTGATCCATGGGAGAACTGAACTGGAAAACTCTTGAAGATAGACGTATACTATCCCAAGAAAGTGTATTAACAACGTTTCAACAATCAGCTTTAAAAGTTTACTCTGGGAATATATTACAATCCCTACGTACCACTCATCTAGGGATTGTGAAGATAAGATTAGAACAATTATAGCATTCACAGAGGTGTTCAGTTAATCATTCCTCCTGCACTGCATATGTGAATGAAACAGGAAGTAACCCTAATAACTGGTACAATGATATGTACCCTTTAGTCGCAAACCTCACAGTGGCTTGCAGAGTGTAAATGCAGATTGCCACTCAGAAATAAAATCAATTTGAAATGGAGGGAAGATAGTGAAATGGCAATAGCAAAAATGTGAAGAAATCGAAAAGCAGTAATGGTCATACAGGCAAATTAAGCATTGAGAAAAGTGAAAGTTGCTACGTCTTTATGGGATATCAACGTAGGAAGGTGAGTGGCTAGGAGTAGCGAAGCAGCATACTGTCATTGTTATAGGTCTGGATGAGAGCAAGTAATTAATGTGCACAAATAGTCTGCAAATGTATATTTACTCAACTTTGATCAAATCAGGAGTACAATCCGTAAACATAGTCTAGTATGCACAGCAATGGATGTCAAAATTTGGCACACAATAGGAACACCAAGACACTACGTAGTTTGGTCTCTAGCTCACAACAAACCAGCCCTGTATCCAGTTTACAGAGGTTCTCCTTGTTGGCAGCCAGTGGAGACAAATCCAACAGGTACACATCATTGCCTGCATTGTTGTCCTGTGTGACAGCTATCGGCATCCGTTGAAACCTCTTAACGTGCTACCAGTTGTTACCAGATACCAGCTTCAGTGGCATCGATGGCAGTGACTCCACAAAAGTAAAATTGATAAAATTAAAAGTAAGGGCATCAACATTAGGAGCGCAAAAGAAATTTCACTCTGAAATGCATAAGAGACAGGAGACTGGTGGAAAGAGAAAACTGATAGCTTTTGTGTAGAGGATCGAGCATTAGTGTAGTCTGACAGAGCTTTGGAAGACTTGCAAACAAAAGAGACAGAAGAGATAGATAACATTCTGTCACAATTTCTAAAATCATTGTGGTTTAAGTGGCAACTAAAAGATTAATCAAGTCTTTGTAAGGAATTTACAGAGTTTGGCACAAAAATGTATAGACTCTTCATCGGGCTCTGCCGAGATATCAATATTGTCATTCAATTTGAGTTACAAATGTGTTGTAGTATTGTCTTTGGCCTAACAGATGTTAGTACTTTGATCTCGGTATTGTGAAAACAAGATGCCTGGAGCTCGCTTTTCATTTGAGCAACAAAAATCTATTGTGAAGTGGTTTTTCAAGTTCGATAATGCTGTTGAAGTACAACGTCTGTGGAGGTGGGAGTTTGAAACAGAACAGCCAGCCCACCTAACAATTAAATGTATCATTGACAAGTTTGAATTGCATGGAAAAATTTGTGATATTCACAAAGGAAGAGCAGGAAGACATGATACAGCTACAAGTTCTGTTTCATCGGCTCTCATGTTGGAAACTTTTGTTAATTCTCCACAGAAGTCTGCTATGCAATGTGCACATAAAGTGGGGGTTAGCAGTACAAGTGTACAAAGAATTCTAAAAGCTGCAAAGTGGAAAGTTTACATTCCGCGATTACTGCACACGATTAATGATGATGATCCTGATCGCCGAATGCAATTTTGTGAGTGGTATCAGCAAATCGTAACTGATGACGAACAATTTGTGACGAAGGTAGTGTGGAGTGATGAAGCACAATTTGAACTTAATGGAACCGTAAATTGGCATAACAGTGTGTACCGGGCTCCAGAAAATCTGCATGTTTATGTGGATAAAGTGGTCAATCTACCAGGGGTTCATGTGTGGTGTGAACTATAATCTAGGGGCTTAGTGGGGTCCTTTTTCTTTGATGCCGCTGTCGCTGGAGAAGTGTACCAGGAAATGTGACACACATCAATTTTGCCAGGTATACGTGTGGTTTCTGGAGATGATGGAGAGGTCTTCTACCAACAGGATTACCACCTAGCCTTATAAGCTTTCCTGGGTTACAATTTTCTGGGGTATTGGATTGGACGAAGAGGGCCCATTGAGTTCCCTCCATGGTCGCCAGATCTAACACTCATGGACTTATACCTGTGGGGAACTGTGAAAGATAACATCTATTGAAGTAAGCCATGCACACTGGAGGAAATTCGCCAGGAGATTACAGCGATCTCCACTGTAACATTGACTGACATAGTTGCGGTGACAGCTCGTCATTCTTTTACATGTAAGCTGCCAACAGTGAACATTTTGAACATTAAAACTAACCATGTGCTAATCTGAAGATTGTACAACATGTGTGATCCATTATTAAATGTAAAATAAGCACATAAGTTATACTTTTTGTTCCTTAAAGTGTGTATACATTTTTCTAACGGACTCTGTCTGAACCAATGGAGTTTCAGAATATCATCGTCCCACAATCAAAAGGCAGATAAATGAGAGAAGTATAACATAACCAGCTTTACAGTTTGTGCATCCACGTTGCTGACAATAACAACATCCAGAAGAATGGAAAATAAAATGGATGATGTGTTAGTTATCAGTTTGACTTTAGAGAGAGGTAAAGGCACCAAACAGGCAATTCTGACAGTGCTCGTGATAGGGTTTGTAGATCTAAAAAATAAGTCGGACAACATAAAATAGTTCAGGACGTTTGAAACTATCAGAATAATAGGCATAACCTGTAGGGAAACGTGAGTACTGTACAATAAGTACTAGAATTGAGAGAGAACAATAAGAATTAAAGAAGAAGAGAGAAATGCTTGGATTAGAAAGGAGATAAAGAATGGTTCAACCTTTTTCTCCTCTGTTGTTCAACCTGTGCTTTGAAGAAATAATGGCAGAAATAAAAGAAAGATTAAGGAGCAAGATTAAAATTCAGGGTGAAAGGGTATCAGTGATGAGATTTGCTACAAACATTGCTAACCTCAGTTAAAGTGGGGAAGAATTATAGGATCTGTTGAATGAAACAGACAGAGCACAGAAAATGGTCTGAAAGTAAATTAAAGAAAGACTAAAGTATCGGGGAGTAGCAGAAATGAGATAAATGATAAACTTAAAATCAAAACTGGGGACAAGTAGCAGATGAAATAAAGGACTTATACTAGCTTGGAAGCAAAACAATGTGATGGAGAAAGCCAGGAGGATATAAGAAGCTGACTAGCAAAGACAAGGGGGACATTCCTGCTAAAAATAAAGTATACTAATATCAAATGTAGGTCTAAATTTGAATAATAAATTTCTGAAAATATACATTCTTTCAGGTTCCATTTTGTGCTGCAGTATAGTAGAAGAGGAAGCTGACATGCATTTTTGTATGATTAACAGAGATACGGTGTACCAATTAGCGAGGTGTCGAATCTACAGTGGCATTTCAGACAATGTTCTTGTAATGAAATCAAGACCAAATAACAATGTAACGAGAAGAAATAATTGCTACCATCCCATGACTGGAAACTTAACCCTGTCAATCCCCAAATGGAAAGTGACCACTTACAACAGAGCTGGCAGCTTAATGCCAGCCATCATGTAAACTCATTAATAGTCATACACATAATACAACCTCATCAAAGGTGTATATTAAGAATAAACATTCTAATGTTATAGCCTTTTCTTGAGAAAATCCTCGAGATGGGTGATGCACCCATATGGTAGATTTTCTTGCGACAGGAGTAGTGGAAAGCATCTCTATGTGAGTCTTCACAGGTGTACCGACTTAACAACTAATACCAGCTTTTAGGAAACCAGGATGTATGGGCCATCCGATCCTTCCAAAAACTTTTTCTGTAGCCAGTATTACACTAGGACATCTGCCAAGTGCTAATGTATGGGAAACTTTTTAAATGCACAAGAAGTAACATTAACAATTATGAAAAGGATAGATTGCTACTCACTGTAAAGATGAATGTTGAGTTGCAAACAGGCACAACGAAAAGACTGTTACACACTAAGCTATCAGCAAAACCCTTCTTCAGAAAAGACACACATTCACACACAATTGTTGATATTCCAAACAAGATTTTCCATTGTTTAACAAGTAACGTTGCTACATTCTTCCACAGAATACTGTGTTTATCACAAGAATGTCAATGTTACACACATTAAGCATCATACAAATTATACAAACAGTTGCCTATTTTCAGTACAACATATGTGACCAAAAGAGTCAGAGATGGAAGGGGTTGGTACCAGATTCTACTGCTGTTCATATAACTGTGAACTGAAGAATGAGAACTGATAGAAAGCATACAAAGAATGATTAGAAATAGTACTGGTAATAAAAAATTGTGATATGTTGAGACCAGGCAGATAGTGAGAGTCAGTTCCATATATGTGGTTGCATCCTTTTTTATGTGTGTGTTCAGTTATTGTCGTGATGTGCCATTGTAATGTGTGTACTTATACTTCCCTTCTCCCATCTACATGGATACTCTGCAAATCACATTTAAGTGCCTGACAGAGGCCTGTATTATGTAATATCCCCCCCCCCCCCCACCAAAGTGAATGAAACTTGAGAACTAGTTTACTGGTTAAACAGTGTGTGATTTTGTTTGATCTCTATAGGAGAAAATGTACAACTGTTAATTCCATAGTTACTTGGTTTTTTTCAGGTCTAGTCATGCAATTAATGATGAACTGACAAACATAAAAGAGTACATAAGAAATTTTGAGCAACAAGAGAAGAGTACCAAAGAAGAAATTGTTAAGGCATTGAATGAGAAGACAGCAAAATTTTCAGAAATAGATGTGAATGTTTCCAGATTAGAAAAGGCATTTGAGGTAATGTTTACCAACCCTTTGTGTCTGTAGATATGTGTGTGTGTGTGTGTGTGTGTGTGTGTGTGTGTGTGTGTGTGTGTGTGTGCGCGCGCGCGTGTGCACACGCCCACGCAAGTGCGTGCTGTCAAGCTTAGCATCCTTTCTGTGTGTGTTTCTCATCTCAATGCCTCATATATTTGTTGCATTTGTGTGCACGCGCACTTGCTATCAAGCCTCTAGCATCCTTTCTCTGTGTGCCTCTGATGCTCAGTGTCTCGTACATTTTCTGCATTGTGATCTGTCGTCATTTACATGATTATGATTATAATCCTAAAATGTCCTTATCATTTAACAGTTACATATGAAAAATTCAAAGAATTGTGAACTACAGTCATCAGCAACAACATTAAGCTTGTTGCAAAGTTCCTGCACTCGTCGTTTCCATAGCCTGCGTGTTCAAGGTGGTTCACAACAGCTTTCCATAGTTCGAGAGAGCTTGAATTACACTCTGTGTTGACTGACCAGCTGACACTGTAGATGCCACTGAATTTACAAAATCATTCTCCTAGAACTTGTGCTGTTTCTCTCAACATCTGAAGTCTTTTTGTTGATTCATAGTAGAATTTGAAAATATTCCTAACCACAGAGTTAAATGTTTTGAGATGTTCACAAGCATTCAACATATCTTACTGCAAGCGGTGTGTGAGACAGTGAATACTTCTCAGTTTCATGCAAAGAACTTTCATTTTCACAGCTAATCCTGATTTGTGCCCAACTATATTTGCATCACTATCAGTATCTAAGCTTATAACATAACATTTTCTTTGTATTCACTTGGGTGTATGTTCATATCTAAATAATCTGTTAAAGCTGTGGAGTCTGGTACCTCTGTTACACTTAAAATGTCCTCCTTGTTATGGCTATGATTTGCATCCATGCTTGTAATGTACATATTTGCATGATCGATCAGTTAGAAGGCTGAGGTATTTACAGTTCTTTAAATTGTGTATGAGATCCTGCTTCAGTCTATTCGCTATAAAATGAATAAATTCTTTGCACTGTTCTTCATTGCCATACTGTGCTAACACAGTGACATTTAATTTTCCTGCCAAACACCGAAGGTGCACCGTCTTTAAAATGGCTTCTCATGCTTATGTAAGGTGGTGGGAAAACATTTGACTGTTCATTTTTTAATGAATCTGGCCATTGATGTTTCTGTGGACTATTCCATTGCCTTTACATGGTGCTCTTTATTCTGAGTACACAGAACAAAGGACTTTTTATGCAGAAAACCTTTTTACCAACTGCTGGTCAACATTACTAGTTTACATGTGTACATAAAATTTGCAAGATGCAAGCTTTTGTTGTATCATCATACAGTAGCCACTCAAAATGGCTTAACCAGATTTTTAAAATTTTCTTTTATTTTGGAATGCTGGTATGGCGTTATTGCCTTTCCTTTTAGCAGAGCAGAAAGATGATAGAAGCTTAACACTATTGCTACTGGCTGTTTCTGTCTGACTGCAGGAGCCACCAGAAAAATCGCGGGAGGCGCACATCTGCACGGTGCGTCACGGACAGTAGTTGCCACAAGTAAAGTCCCAACCACCAGAGGGCACGCGAGATTTCGGCCGTGCCCTCTGCCGGCAGAACAACTCAGGCAGCACGGACCATGCCCAGCCAGTTCACATCAGGCAAGCCTAGGTGAAGTGCGACGGAAACGTGAATCGTGTTACTACACAATTGGCGACGAGTAGGGTCGTTCTTTTGCGTGTTGCATCATTGTTCCGGTTTCGCAGCTTATCCACAGCAGGGAGGATTTAGTGCGGGTTTTGGTTGAGCAGCAGACGGAGTTCATGGCAACCATGAAACAAGTGCTTCCAGCGTTGCTCTCCATGCAGTTTGCTCCAGCGCCGTTCCCTCCTCCGTTTCCCCTGTATGACAAGACTGCGGAGGATTGGGACGCATATGAACATCGCCTTCGGCAGCATTTCCAGGCGTTTCATGTTGCCAATGCGGAGGTATGTCGTGCTCTTTTCTTGTCTTGGATATCTCCCTTGCTGTATCAGGTTTTGCAGCAGCTAGTACCATTGCAGTAACCCTCGTCCTTGTCTTTTGACGCATTGTGTTCATTGCTGTCTTCATATTATCGCTGCCGCACACATGTTGTGGTGGCTAGGGCCAAGTTCTATCAATGCAAGAAACGGCCCCATCAGTCTTACCGGGCGTGGGCCGCAACGCTGCACGGTCTTAGTCGCAAGTGTCATTTTGTCACGGAGCAGTCGCGAGAGTCGTATGCCCACATTATGGCGCGCGACGTCATTGTTCGCTCGGCCCCTGATAGGGAGGTCTGGCAACGGCCCCTGCAGTTGGAAGACCCTTCACTTGAGTTAGTCCTGTCCATTGCTCAATCGTATGAAGTTTCTCACGCCGCGGGTCAACAGTTGGAAGCTTGGTGCGACGTCGCGACGGTTCACGGCGGCGCGGCCGCGTGCGCTGCGTCTGGGGTGGACAACGTGCGAGCGGTACAATCTGGCCATTACGGCCGCTCCCGCATGGCCCCAATAAGCCCTTGGTCCTGGCTACCGTTGCTTCGCAGTATGGGGTGGCGGCGGTCCTGGCCCTTCGCAGCGTGGATGGCTCCAAGCAGTCACTGGCGTTCACGTCTAAAACTCTTAGTCCCGTGCAGGCCCATTACTCCCAGGTGGAAAAAGAAGCTTTGACCATTGTCTACGCTGTTACCAAGTTTCACCCATTCTTGTATGGCACGAAGTTTCTGTTAATCACTGACCATAAGCCATTAATATCATTATTTGGCCCCGCCTCTCAGATTCTGGACAGGACGGCCCACAGACTGCAGCGCTGGGCCTTGTTCCTCTCTAAGTACCATTATGACATCCATTTTCACCCGACCGGACAGCATGACAATGCTGATGCTCTTTCCCGTCTTCCGGTGGGTCCGGATGCTGTTTGATCGGGAGATTATGTGTTTTCATTTGGATGTGACGTTGCACCAAGCGGTTGATGGCTTCCCAAACACTAGTTCCAGAGTTGCCAGGGAAACAGCAGCTGACCCGGTTCTCCGGCAAGTAGTTCGTCTTGTTCAGCAGGGGTGGTTGTCCCGACCTCCAGGTCGGGCATTGGACCCTCTTCGTAATTATTTTGTTCTATGAGACCGCCTCTCAGTCTTGGAAAGGGGTTCTCCTACTGGCTACCGATGATACAGCTCCTCGCGTGATTGTTGCTGCAAGTTTGTGAAGGGAGGTCCTCACATTATTAGATGAGGAGCACTGGAGTGTTTCCCATACTAAAACCTCGGCTTGCAGACTTGTGTACTGGCCTGGTGTTGACAGAGAAATTGAGCACTTGGTGGCCGCCTGTTACCAGTGTGCGAGGCAACAGGCGTCTCCCAGGTCAGCGTTCTCTTCATGGCCGCCTGCAACCCAGGCATGGGAACCTGTTCACATAGATTTTGCGGGCCCGTTTCTCAATGGCTTTTGGCTCGTTGACATTGATGCTTATTCCCGATTCCCGTATGTGGTTCGCTGCTCCTCGACCACTTCAGAAGTTGCAATCCAGGCACTAGCAAAAATCTTTTCTGTGGAAGGTCTGCCAGTCACCCTGGTATCAGACAATGGACCTCAGTTTATTTCGCAGACCTTCCAGGATTTTTGTAAGCGCTTTGGTATTGGGCACGTTTGCTCTCCCCCCTTTCATCCACAATCGAATGGGGAAGCCGAGTGCATGGTGCACACATTTAAGACGCAGATGAAAAAGTATGTGCACGAATTTCCTGCGGAGGAGGCGTTGACGTTTTTCCTGACGGCATACCGGACTACACCGATGGGAGAACGCAGTCCCGCAGAGCTCCTCCACGGGCGCCAACCTAGGACTCTGCTGCACCTCCTCCGGCCTGGTCCTCGCCAGTCTTCGCAAAATGGGGTACCCGGCTTTCCACTGGGTATATCGGTCTGGGCATGTGGGTTTGGTCGCAATCCACATTGGATACCGGCGGTGGTCCTGCGCCGCAATGGCCGCCGGCTCTATACCTTGCAGGTGGGGGACCGGGAGGTATGTTGTCACCAAAATCAGCCACGTCCACATTTGGGCACCCACCCTCCGACCCCTCGGGCGCCTGCATCCCCATTGCTGGCACCCGTGTTGTTTTCTCAGGGGACACTACCACCCCTCCCACCTGTGACTCCGCCACACTGCAAGGGTTATCAGCCTTGGCGGCCTCAAGTAGCCCCAGCACCGGCATCGCCATCGTTAGAGATGCCTCGGGGAGAACTGGCCCCCCTCGCAGGCCCGTTTCTCGGGAGGCTGGTTCACCTGTGGTTGTCCCTTCCCCATCGCCCCCGCCATTGTGTCTTGCCCCTCCCGAGGTGGACCGGGATCCGGCGTTGAACGGCTTGTCCCCCGTTCTGTCCCGGGCTCAGGTGGTGGGACAACAGGCGCCCCTTCGTGTGGGTCACTTCCAACTGTATTCGAAGGTTCCCGCTCGAGGATTGGCGGATCCCCCCCAACCCCAGCCTTCCTATGGACGTGGAGGTCATCAGTACTGCATGACACTCCACCTTCCAATGCAGTGGATCACAGTGGCTTCACCCCCCAAAGGAGGAGTGCAGTAGCCACTAGAAAAATCACCGGAGGCGCACATCGGCACGGTGCGTCACGGACAGTAGTTGCCGCAAGTAAAGTCCCGTCCACCAGAGGGCACACGAGAATTCGGCCGCGCCCTTTGCCAGCGGAACAACAACAACTCAGGCAGCATGGGCTGTGCCCAGCCAGTTCACATTGGGCATGCCTAGCAGACAGTTCCCGGTCTACACTAGGTGAAGTGCGACGGAAACGTGAATCATGTTACTACACTGACAAACTGCAATTTGTTTTTCCTGCACTCAGGGAACATTCACGTTGTCCTTCACACTTTGTCACCAGCTACACTCGCTTCATGACTGTATGTTTGTTTACCTCTTTTCCATGGTAATAACTAATTCTTCACAAAGTTAGATACAATATATGTTTAGTTACAAAACAATATAGGTAACCATAAAACTTGAATACTGGAGGATACAGTCATATCAACAAAGCACTACAATACCATATGTTACCACCTTTTTTAATGTATGGCGCTGCTCCCTTGTTTCATTAACCAGGAAATTCTCATTGCTGCACCTGTCATAAGTATATATACACTACTGTAGTACATGAGATGTGTGTGAGTTTGTGTTGTCTGCACAATTCTGAACCTAGCCCTAGGGTGTTTAGAAAATGAAATAAAATTTTCATGTAAGCCTGCGACGACTGTTACCAATTTTCGGGTCAACCGTAAATTTTGCAGCATGGCGTAGTGCAAAGGGTCATTCATACTTCTGAAATTTTATTTCTTTTATAAGGTTTGCACCTTAATCTACTGAGTTGTTATGTGTAGCTGGAATTTTAAAGTAGTAACGTATGGCTTGTTTAAATGGAAAATCAGAATATTGAGTTTTGGGCAGTCTATCACTGTTGGGAACTAATCTGGAGTTGCATGTTAGTATCATGTATTCAGATGTACTTAAATAAAATTTAAGTAACTTTTTGAGAACAGTTGATAAAAAGCAATTAAAATAAAATGTGTCTTACTTCCCCTGGTGATAAACCTCAAAACCTTACCCATTTGTTATTGATTTTATCTCTCATTCAGGATTGTTAAAAAACATTTTGTGTCATGTTTAGTTTAACAGTTCTTTTTTAATGACTGAGGATGTGTTTGGATGAGGCATATTTTATGACAATACTTGGCCGCAACAGTGTGGCCATCTGCATTGCTGCAGTGTGGCTGCAATAGATGCCTATTTTGTGGTATGGCAGGACGATATTGCTGATGCAGGAAGTTGCCAAGAGGTTGCTGGTCTTAGAGTCCACCAAGGGTGGAGAATATTTCTTATTGCGGGAGAATATCTATCCTGCTCCTTGCCTGTAAATGCTTCTCCCTCGCTCTTACCTTTGCTTCCTCCTCATCTCACTAACAGCACTACAGTCCGTGTCTGAGCAAAAATAATATTATTTTGCTTTTGTTGGAAAGTTTGTGTGCCTGCACATAGCCATGTGTTTAATAGTTGTTAAGTGCAGCAATGGAGAAGTGGAAAAATCAGATAGCAACGAATTTTGTAAATGTCATTCACCTACAAACGGAGAGCTATGCGATGTCATAAGTAATATATAAAAAAATTCATCTGAAAAAATAATTGACAAACTGTTGTAGGTGAACTTGGTGTGACAAGTGGAAGTTCAAGTGACTTTTCACGCACACGATTTGCATTTGATGGCATGAGTTTCATACTATCTTGAGACATACCAGAAGCAGGAATTGATAGTGCTGGTGAACAAAAATTGTCCTCTTATTGAAAATTTCCCGTAGAAAAATCTTTCAGTCCTCCCAAATCATTGCATACATCTGGTACCATGAAGCTTATTGAAGAATAATGAACTTTAAATGGAGACATTAAACTTCTGTATGAATTACCAGTAGCTAAAAACTGGGTGATCACCAGTCAAGTTGTAACTGGTATACACTCTTTTTATATTTGCATCGGTTTTAGCATTTCTCTGACCAATTGCTTGTATGAAATACTGGAAATTTTGTGATTCTTCATTTTCTCCCAGCATATTTCTTGCTTTAACAGTCCACGGGTGTACCGCCAGTCCATAGTGTCTAACAAGAACAATATTTTGGTGATCACATATGCTGCCATCATCAGGTGTGCTGACGAACTGAGCTTTTGAGCGTGGATGGCCGTCTTAAATCCACTCCCCTCGCGAGGTGTTCTCTCTGTGGTCTGCGCCCATGCGTCAGTGTAATTGCCTCATCTGTCCTAGTCGCCTGTTCGTTTTCTTTGCTGAACGTCTTTTTAATTAGACTCAATGCTGGTTTCCATGCCGTGCTGAGGTTGTAGCCGCAATCTTGGTTGATGAGTCCATCCCAAGTACGAATTTTGATAGCCTTCCTAACGACGCAGTCCCAGTATTTAGATATCTGTGACAGGACCCTGGTATGTTGGTAGTCCATTTCGTGATTCTCAAACAAACAGTGCTCTGCGACCACCGACTTGTTGGGGTACCCAAGTCTAGTGTGCCTCTGATGTTCTCGGCAACAATCTTCAATGGTGCACACTGTCTGTCAAATACAAGTCTTCCCACATTGACACAGAATCTGGTATATGCCGGCCTACCGCAAACCGAGATTGTCTTTGACACTTCCCAGTGATGCTCGTATTTTATTTGGTCAGCAAAGTTCCTACTCAGTGTTTCCTCAATATTTGTCCTATTTTCCCTGATAGTGCGCCAGTATACTGTATATAGGCAGTGGCTATCGCTTTCTCCCCGACTTCTTCCGTCTCCACACACTGTATTGTAGAGGTGGGTCGGATAGTGAGTCTGATCAGTCATTCCGAATACCCGTTTGTTTTCTACATTATGTGGCACCATGTTGCACATTTTTCAGAAAGCTAGGAATACAGAATGTGCTTGTTGCTTAGTCATCTATGAAGAGGACCGTAGTGGGAACCTTTCTTGATTAGTATTAGAGTCTTTGGGATTCCCACCAAGTCGGATTAAATGAAAATCTTCAAGCAGTTGTGAGGTGCGCCGCTAGATTTGTGTTACCCTTAGGTTCAATAGCATGTGAGCATTGGGGATATACTTTGTGATTTCAAATGGGAATCACTGGAGGGAAGGTGACATTCTTATTGTGAAAAATTTAGAGAACCAGCATTTGCAGCTGACTGCAGAATGATTGTACTGCTGCCAACATACATTTTGCACGAGGACTGCAAAGACAACATGAGAAATTAGGGCTTGTACAGAGGCCATGTAGATAGTCATTTTTCTCTCATTCCATTTGCAAGACAAGTGGAACAGGGAAGACAGTGACTAGTAGTGGTACAAGATATATGCCCCATCAAGCATTTCATGGTGAGTTGCAGAGTATATATAATGATGTAGAAATGCAATGTGACTGAAGGTGGACTTCATACCCCAGAACTTCATTTAATCAAAAGGCACGGCACAGATTCACACAGTGCATAAAATTAAATGAAGAGTGCATTTCTCAGTTACTTTTGTTTCAACATACTTGCTTCCTAATACAGCAACTTAAATGTTTTTCTTAGAATAATCCCTTCTTCCTAATACCAAATTACCTCTCTCGACCTCTGTTTTTATTGTTTTTTGTGCTCTTCCATGCTTTTCTACTACAATGTTTCGTTATTTTAAATATAAAATGGAAAATCCAGGATGGAATGTAACAATATTATGAAAAGGATAGTTGCTACTCACCATATTGCGGAGATGCTGAGTCACAGATAGGCCCAAAGAAAAGACTGTCAGAAAGTGAGCTTTCAGCCAACAAGGCCTTCCTTGAAAATAGACAACAGACAGACACACATGCTCATGCAAACACGACTCACACACTTATGATCACAGTTTCTGGTGGCTGAGGCCAGACCAGGAGGTCTTGCCTTAGCCGCCACAGTCTGTGGTCACGTGTGTGTGTGTGTGTGTGTGTGTGTGTGTGTGTGTGGGTGGGTGGGTGGGTGGGTGGGTGGGTGGGTGCGTGCGTGCATGTATGTGCATGCATGTTTATCTGTGTGTGTGTGTGTGTGTGTGTGTGTGTGTGTGTGTGTGTGTGTGTGTGTGTGCGTGCGTGCGTGTGTGTGTTTCTATTGTTGATGAAGGCCTTGTTGACCAAATGCTCACTTCCTGACAGTCTTTTCATTGTGCCTATCTGTAACTCAGCATCTGCACTACATGGTGATAACAATTATCCTTATCATAATATTATTATTTTAAATAGTGTTTTTAAATCATATTTATGTACTGTTTACTGAGATAGTATTTTGTTTGTTCCAGAGGTTTCCGGCTATTATTGAATCACGTAATTTCTTCCTAGACTGGCTGAAGAAGTACGTTATCATCAGAGTGCAGTGCTTTTTTTATGGGATTCTTCTCACACGGAAATATACTGTGAGTGTTCATCTGCTGCGCTCTACTTGTTTTATTGTAAGCAGAGAAGAAGAAAACCTATTGTTGTGTTGATTATGGTTTAAAAACAGTGCAGAGAATTTTCATTGTTCAGATAATCTGTTATGCCGCAATCCATTACTTATCATGTGTAAGCACTGAGGTCTGTTTCTCATTTCTGGTGATTTTGAATGTGCTTTACAACCCCCCTCCCCCACCTTCCCCCTTTCTTTTCCACTTAACTTTCTACTGATAAGGATCGCTAATAAAAGAGACATAGTAATTATTATTCCACAGTTGATGTTCATAAAAATTTGTTGTTTTAAGTTATACGACAGTGAATGCCAAATGGTGGCTGCTGCTACTGCTGTTGGTAATGATCATCAGCTAGCAATGAATTATGTAAGGTCTTGGTCACAAACTTATTTATTAACTCATTTTGATTTGTCATCGTCAGATATAGAATGAAGTACAAATATGGCACATAAGGCACTGAAAATACAGCTCTCATATATGTGGAACCACGTGCAACATCCAGGGCATCATGAAGTAGGCAGTCTGGCATCTAGCATGCAGTGCACCTGGCTCCACATGTTCCACTTTTGTATTGCTCATTTCTGTACTTCATTTTATGTCTTGATGATGATGTATCAAAACATATCAATAAATTAATCTGTTACCAAGACGTTCCACATTTCAGTGTAATGCCAATTCTGAATGATTGAGTGCTCCATAGATGGAAGCATTTCTCTATCAAGTGAAGAAAAAGGATGCTGTTTACATTACTAGATTGTACATGATGTGAGTTATTCCACTCTCTTCTCAATAAATTATTTGCTTAAAAAATGTTAAACTTTTCAATGGTGGAAGTTCCTGGTCGGAAACAATAAATAAAAACAAGGAAACACAACCTCGCATGTGCATTCAGTTGGTACATTTCACAAAGACACACATAACAGAAAATTCCATTAACTTTTGAGGACGTGTCATCATGGCTCCGGACTGTGTGTGTGAACTCAATGAGCTGCCCCCTCTTATTGATGATATACCAAACTTATAATCATCCAAAATGTCTTTTAATGACCATCATTCTTTGCCATTTACCTGAAGGCACAATTTTTCTAAATAGCCCAAAAATAAAAAGTTATGTGTGATTACAGACACAGAATGGCTGGCCAATACTTACTTGCAGGAGGCAAAATTCTGCCACATACAAATGGAGAAGGAAAAAGATCTATCTTAGTTTTCAGAGTAGTTCATTCCCCAGTAAAGAAAGAGGGATAGGCTGAGAAAAGGTAGAAAAGAGAAGCAGATCACTCAAAACCTCAATATGAGAGGGACTCATTTGTGGTGAAGATGAGGGGAGACTAATATGAAGTTAAAAAGTTGCTTGTCAAAGATAGTACATCGATAAGCATTGTGGCAGCACCTGTAAAGATGATAGGACTGAGTGTCCACCCCCTGGTAGCTGAGTGGTCAGCGCGACAGAATGTCAAGCCTAAGAGCCCAGGTTTGATTCCTGGCTGGGTCAGAGGTTTTCTCCACTCAGGGACCAAGTGTTGTGTTGTCCTAATCATCATCATTTCATCCCCATCGATGAGCAAGTTGCCGAAGTGGTGTCAAATTGAAAGAACGGTCTACCCAACAGGAGGCCCTAGTCACATGACATTTACATTTTTATAGGACTGAGTGAGAAATAAAGAAACATTAGGATGACATGAAGTGAATACTACAATTAAGTAGTAGGAGGTGAATGGAAAAGGATATGGGGATGGGGGAAAACCAAAAAAGAGAGAAATATAAGATCAAATGTTGTTGTTGTGGTCTTCAGTCCTGAGACTGGTTTGATGCAGCTCTCCATGCTACTCTATCCTGTGTGCAAGCTTCTTCATCTCCCAGTACCTATTGCAACCTACATCCTTCTGAATCTGTTTAGTGTATTCATCTCTTGGTCTCCCTCTACGATTTTTACCCTCCACTCTGCCCTCCAGTACTAAATTTGTGATCCCTTGATGCCTCATAACATGTCCTACCAACTGATCCCTTCTTCTGGTCAAGTTCTGCCACAAACTTCTCTTCTCCCCAATCCTATTCAATACTTCCTCATTAGTTATGTGATCTACCCATCTAATCTTCAGCATTCTTCTGTAGCACCACATTTCAAAAGCTTCTGTTCTCTTCTTGTCCAAACTATTTATCGTCCATGTTTCACTTCCATACATGGCTACACTCCATACAAATTCTTTCAGAAACGACTTACTGACACTTAAATCTATACTCGATGTTAACAAATTTCTCTTGCCATTGCCAGTCTACATTTTATATTCTCTCTACTTCGACCATCATCAGTTGTTTTGCTCCCCAAATAGCAAAACTCATTTACTATTTTAAGCGTTTCATTTCCTAATCTAATTCCCTCAGCATCACCCGACTTAATTTGACTACATTCCATTATACTTGTTTTGCTTTTGTTGATGTTCATCTTATATCCTCCTTTCAAGACACTGTCCATTCCGTTCAGCTGTTCTTCCAGGTCCTTTGCTTTCTCTGACAGAATTACAATGTCATCAGCGAACCTCAAAGTTCTTATTTCTTCTCCATGGATTTTAATTCTTACTCCAAATATTTTTCTTTTGTTTCCTTTACTGCTTGCTCAATATACACATTGAATAACATCAGGGATAGGGTACAACCCTGTCTCACTCCCTTCCCAATCACTGCTTCCCTTTCATGCCCCTCAACTCTTTATAACTGTCATCTGGTTTCTGTACAAATTGTAAATAACCTTTTGCACCCTGTATTTTACCCCTCCCACCTTCAGAATTTGAAAGAGAGTATTCTAGTCAACATTGTCAAAAGCTCTCTAAGTCTACAAATGCTAGGCCTTTCCTTAATCTATTTTCTAAGATAAGTCATAGAGTCAGTACTGCCTCACGTGTTCCTACATTTCTACAGAATCCAAACTGATCATCCCCGAGGTTGGCGTCTACCAGTTTTCCCATTCGTCTGTAAAGAATTCGTGTTAGTATTTTGCAGCGGTGGCTTATTAAACTCAGGTCTTTCAGTGCTCTGTCAAACTCTTTACGCAGTATCTTATCTCCTATTTCATCTTCGTCTACATTCTCTTCCATTTCTATAATATTGTCCTCAAGAACATCGCCGTTGTATAGACCCTCTGTATACTCCTTCCACCTTTTTGCTTTGCCTTCTTTGCTTAGAACTGGGCTTCCATCTGAGCTCTTGATACTCATGCAAGTGGTTCTCTTTTCTCCAAAGATCTCTTTAATTTTCCTGTGGGTAGTATCTATCGTACCCCTAGTGATATGCGCCTCTACATCCTTACATTTGCCCTCTAGCCATCCCTGCTTAGCCATTTTGCACTTCCTGACCTATGTAGCATAGCAAAAAGAGTACCCACCAAAGAGGGGTACTGAGCATCCACAAGATGGACAGTTTAATGGTTTCCATACATTTATGAAAAGCTGTGCAGTGAATCCTTGTTGACTAAATACAACTTGCTTGGTTTCACATGGTCTTTGACCTGGAATTTACCGGTGGTGTGGCTGGAGTAAGTAAATGGTAATGGGTGTTTGTATGTGGCAGGTTTTAGAGCACAGAATGATTGAAAGGATAGGAATCTTCGGTTATGGGTAATAGTCTAGGAATGTCATATGATTTAACAAGGATGTTATGGAGTCTGAGGAGTGGAGGGAGGTGGGGGTGGATAATAGAAGGCAGTGGTGGGTGGTGTGGGAAGGATGTAAGTGAAAAAGATCTCTTGAGAAACTTGCAGCCTAGGCAGAGTATTGGACTGAGACATTTGAGGCCATATGTAGTACTGGGTGACAAATGGGATGTTTCTGGATGTTTTGGAGAGAGAGAGGAAAGTCTGGGAGAGCTTATTGCTAAGATGTTGTGGTATTTGGTGATGGAGCAGCTACATTTGCTAAGGATACATAGGGTCTAAAGAATAAAATGTTTGGTGTGGAAGGGGTGGCAACTGTGAAATATGATTTATTGTTTCTTATCGGTGCGTTTTGTATACACAAATGATTACCTGTGAGATTCAATGAAGTGGAGATCAGCAGTAAGGGAGATGGTTTTGGATGTGGAAAATGTCCAAGTGAATTTGACTTGGGTAAATATGTGTTAAACTTTTGCCGGAAGTGGGGGAATTTATTTATTTATTTTGCGGTGTGAGTCCAGACCATAAAGGACACATTGAAAATCTTTACTGATCCAGGGGTCCCTATTTCTGACTTTTTGAAGGCTGCCTCTTCAGTGCCAACCATGAAAAGGTTCACATACAATATGACAGTCCTTGTTCCCCTCAGTTTGTTTACAGGTGTGGCCTCAAATGCTCAGTATCTATGGGTAAGGCTGATGTTTGCTAGAGTGGTGATAAATAACATTTTAGGGACAATTTCCACAGAGCATTGGGAGAGAAGGTGCTCTGTAGCTGAAAGGTCATTTATATCTGGAATGTTTGTGTTAAGTAAGATTACATTGTCAGTAAGATAGAGGCTTCCAGTTGGCAGAGGTGGGTGTATTGGTTTATTTGACATTCCACAATTTAATACATTCCGTGTAGTCAAGTATTACAACAGTGGAGCATATTTGTGCAGGGAGGATAATGATAGAATGGTCATGGATAGCTTTGGACTCAGCTGGAGCAAGGTTTTGATGTATGATGATATTTTTCAGGAGGCATTGGGAGGCAACACTGGAAGTAAGGAATTCATTCAAGTCTTGGAGTGTTTTTTGAAATAGGAGAAGGATCTTTTTGAGATTTGGATTAGAACTGTTTTAGGCAGGATTCAATTCTCACTCTATTCTGAGACAGATATATTGATCTTCGTTGCTTGTTTCCACCTTTGTGGTTCAGGTTGTGAATCAAGCACCTCCATTATTGTCTGTCTCTCCACCACTTCCAAATTTATTTTATTCAGTTTCATCTATCTCGTTACGTTTTTCCTTCTCCTTGTCATCATAACATTGTTTGCTCTTCTTTGTACTTTTGTTTTTCTGTCCCTTAGTTCCATACATCTATAGTACAACCCACCCTTTAACCTTCCTGGAATTAACATTTTCCTGTCATTTATGACATCTTTTATCACTTCCATAAAATTTTCTATGTCCATAATGTTATTTCGTGCCCTATTTTGCATCAACATATTCATAATTTTCCTGTGAGTTATGATTTATGAAAAATGTTCATGGAGAAAAGAACCAATGTAAAATGACGCTGGCGTGGCAGTGGCCATCAAGTAGTGTTTACAAGCATTACACGCTTAAGTTTCTTGACACCAGCGCACTCTACTCAGTGGTTTTGAATCATTAAATGACTAAAAATTTTAACAGGTCATGCCGTATCTCCTGCTGCTACCAATCTCTACGTGGCATGGTGGTTGGTGGGAGTAATTAGGTTTGTTCGAATAAAGACATCATGACCACTCATAATGATTTCCAAACTGTCTCTACTGTGTATGCGCAGTTTCATGATTGTTGTAACACTTTTGTCGAACCACATTTAGCGTATTTCGTTGTTTGGCCACTTGCAGTGCTAATTGACACCTGCACTCATTTTGCTTTGCTCAAATGGTTTTGATTCAGACACAACACCAATAATGTATTTCTTCATACTGAGCAAAGTGTGTTTCGTGAATTTATTCCCATTGTCACAATACTATGAGAAGGAAAGTTGCTACTCACCATATAGTGGAGATGCTGAGTCACAGGTAGGCAGAACAAAAAGATTTTCACACTTAAAGCTTTCGGCCAATAGGCTTTGTCAACAGTAGGCACACATAGCCACACAGACACTCACACAAACACAACGCACACACATGACTGCAGTCTCAGGCAACTGAAACCACATTGTGAGCAGCAGCACCAGTGCATGATGGGACTGGCGACTGGGTGGGGAAAAGGAGGAGGCTGGGGTGGAGGGGGGGGGGGGTAGAGCGATAGTATTGTGGGGATGTCGGACAGTGAACTGCTGCAGGTTGGACGGTGGGCAGGGGAGAGGTAGGGGGGGGGGGGGGTGGAAAAGGAGAGAAATAAATAAAAAATAACATAAAAGAAATAAAAAAGACTAGGTGTGGTGGTGGAGTGATGGCTGTGTAGTGCTGAAATGGGAGCAGGGAAGGGGCTGGATGGGTGAGGACAGTGACTAACGAAAGTTGAGGCCCGGAGAGTTATGGAAATGTAGGATGTATTGCAGGGAAAGTTCCCACATGCTTAGTTCAGAAAAGCTGGTGTTGGTGGGCAGGATCTATACGGCATAGGCTGTGAAGCAGTCATTGAAATGAAGGATATCACGTTTGGCAGCGTGTTCTGCGACAGGATGGTCCACTTGTTTCCTGGCCATTCTTGTTGACAGACAGCTTGTTGGTTGTCATGCCTACATAGAATGCTGCACAGTGGTTGCAGTTTAGCTTGTAGACCACATGACTGATTTCACAGGTAGCCCTGCCTTTGATGGGATAGATGATGTTAATGACCGGATTGGAGTAGATGATGGTGGGAGGATGTATGGGACAGGTCTTTCATCTAGGCCTATTACAGGGGTGTGAGCCATGAGGTAAGGGACTGGGAGCAGGGGTTGTGTAAGAATGGAAGAGTATATTGTGTAGGTTCGGTGGACGGCAGAATACCACTGTGGGAGGGATTGGAAGGATAGTGGGCAGGAAATTTCTCATTTCAGGGCATGACGATAAGTGCAGCATTTACTTATGTATTTTTTTTTTGTGATGTTACACAAGCCAACGATATGAGTGATAGTTTGCGTGTGTGTAGTCTTCTACATAACCAAGGAGGCACAGTACCTGAATCCTCTGAATGATGACTACAGTGCAAGAGACAAAGAACAATTCATATGAAAACACCCAAAAAATGCTAATGTAAATATTTGCACTTGGCAATGAGAAAACATTCTCTAACTATATTGTGCTAAGCATGAAAAAGTACATATTTGGTACACTGTTTCATTGTTTGAATAATGGATGACAGCTGCAGGCTTTCGAAAACATTGGTTACGATGTATGAAATTGAGTCAAATGTTTCTACTTCCCAGATAGTTACCAATTCCAGTATCATCAGCAGTTTTTATTAGATAATAAACAAATCTCTGACAAGCATTTTGTTATCTATTATGTCCTTATGTCATATATAAAGTGTGAAAATGCAAGGGGTAATTCTATATTTAATGTTTACAGCTTACAACGTCATTTCTCAAGTTTTACATTTTCCCATATCTTACACCCTTGTTTTGAAATCTCTTGAAAAGTGTAGAAACAGGATTTCACTGTAATTATCATTGTGCTTTTATTTCATCCTCACCCCATGTCACTGTGTCATCTTCAAACAACATGGCTATTGTTTTACTTAGCTTTCTAATTTCTATTGCTGGTTTGGGGTTTCTGAGGTGGAGTAGGTGATGGGAACAGAAGGTGGAGAGTGGGAAGGGCAGATGGGGAGGGGTAGCTGATGACTCAGAGGGAGGCAGCAGATGTATATGATGGGTATGTTGAAGGTAGAAGCAACAGGTGCATGGGATAAGATTGTGACACGTGCACCAGGGCCGGTGAGCTTGTGCTGAGCTCTGTGACAATAACAATGTGGAGGAGTGAATTGGGACGAGATGATAGAACAGAGGAAGAGGAGACTGTTATGAAAGCAGCCTTTTGTTTCTGGATAGCTTTTGTTGGGGCATGACCACCAACCAACTGTCTACCTGTATGAATGATGTGAGACCAACGCCAAACTGTGGGCAAGAGCAGAAGTACCTCCGAGTGGCAGAACTCCTGATATTTTTACCCACCTGCACCAGTTTTTCTGAACTACAGAGATTGGAATTATCCTTGCACCACGTCATTTCTGAAATCCATGTGGTTTCAATCTATGCTCACCTTTTACACCTGCACGATCTTCCCAACAATTTTCATTTCCATTCTTCTGTCATTACTCTCCCACATCCTCATAAGTGCTGCATGAACTCACTGGCTCCGGTTGCTGTCTCACGTTCCTGACCCATGCACCTGATGCCTCTGTGTCCCCATTCCTATGTCGTTCACATGCTGTCTCCCTCAAAGCCAAATTTTATTCACGACTGGTAGATAATGTGGAGGACCCTACATTTCTCTGTCATAGATCTGTTTCAGCTTTATACCTCCCCCTCCCCTCCCCTCCCCTCCCCTCCCCTCCCCTCTCCTCCCTCCCTCCACCACCAGTACTTCTCTTGTCTTTACTCTGCTAAAATAATTTTTGTACTTATCTTTTATCATTTGCTCTTTCACTTTCATAACTTGTTTATCCGTAATATTTCGCAGACCACTCAATCTAGACACAACGTGATAGGCCTTCTCAACATCAGTAAATATCATAATCATGCCTTTATCAAATTCTCCCTCTTTTCTCCATCAAATCTTTTAATGTAAAGGTCATATCAAACATTGATCTGTCTTTCCTGAAACCATACTCTTCTTGGTCCACTTCTCCTTCTAGTTTCCTCCTCACTCTTCCTTCCACTTGTCTCATTGATCTTAGCTACACAGGCTACAAGAGTGACCCCTCCGTAGTTATTGTATTCCTTCTTTTCACTTTCCCTCTTCTGGAATTTCTTTCATCTTCCAAATTATGCTAAATAGTACAACCACTGTTGCCCTACTGGTCCTGTTGCTTTTATCATTTCTGTGGTCTCACATCCACTTTCATATTCTGTGTGGCTTTGTATATATGTAAGCCAGGTATCTCTTCATCTTCTTCTTCTTCCTCCCTTGTGTCTTTATCATTCTAACTTACTCACTGCATTTAACATTCATCAATTTTGAACATATTCTTCCCATTTTTATAGAATATTTCTTCTCTTTTTGTACCTTTGACTTCTTTATTTTTGCCTATCCACTTTCGACAAGTCATTTGCTTCTTAAGAAGATTTCTGTAACACTTCTATTCCTCTTCTTCACTACTACTCTTTCCTTGTTTCTTTCTTTAAACATCCATATCTTTATATTTCTTTCCCTTTCTCTATTAACTTGGCTGGCCTCACTTCATGGGCTCCTTGAAATTCTTCTGTAGGCATTTGTAGCTGTGTAAATTCCTCTCTCTCCATAAGAAGAAGATCAATCGTCATCTTGATTTTTCTCTCTCCTAACCTATACACAGTTATTTTTTGTGATTTTTCCTTTCTAAATTATGTTTTTCTAACAATTAAATGATTCTTCTGCAAAAGTCTATTAGCAAAGCTGCTTCTTCAGTCTGGTTACCATAAGGCTAAAGGGGCCGGTCTGTTGTTCTTTCTCTTGCTCGTTAGTCCCCACATGCGCAGTCACATCTCCTCTTATTATGACTTCTTTGTATTCTATACATTTTTTCAGTACTTCTGAAAGCTTATAGACATTCATGTACCTTTCCTGATAGAGGAACACCGACATGTATTAAATCTGTTGTTCCACTATCAAAGCCAACCTTACTGTAATTATTCTATCACTAACCTGCTCAGTTTTCCCCCCACACATTGAACTAAATTATCTCTCAACACAACATCAACTCCATTTCATTATCATATTGATGATAGTGACTGTCATGTTATCTGGCAGGTCCCCCAGAGCCCCAGGAACTGGAAGTCACTTCCAAGGGACGCTGTAGCATTTTCCAAGACTTGAGCTTGCACATACTGATGTTAAAGGCTGTTTATCCATCAGATTCACCACACTCAAATGCATTTTACAACCTTCTGCCAGGTTTAAAGTATGCTGTCCCTAACATGGAGACAGATGCCTTTTGTAGCTACTTCTCTGGGGTACAGATCCTACAGGTTTGCATCTTTCACCACCAACAATGTACTGAAGTCCATCTTCTCCATCACAGTCATAATTGGCATCTTCACCCAATAGCTCTGTACTTGGACCCTCTATATACAGGGTCTCTCGTTTAAGAGTTGTCAGGTGCATTTTCTCTGGTGTTTCAGCAAATGTTTGCAATTTTTTTCTTTTGTTCTCCCTCACCCCCTCCCTCCACCAGTGTTTGCTCTTGGTTTGTTTTCTGTTACTACCAAAATGATTAAGTGGAGTTTCATGTGCCCATTTGATAGAGCGATCCCAAAATCGTAAAGTGTGATATTCATGTTATTAATGTGTGTTAAAAGGGACAGTAAAATATGAAGAATAACCAGTACTCCAGCAGCGACTGAGCAGTGCTTTTACGGCATGGCAATAGCGGTCATTACACTGGGGGTCGCATGAGAGCTGTGATTAGCAGTATGTGTTTGTGGTGTTTCCAGCTGCGTGTATCGTAAACGAAAATGTGAAGATCTACTGAGACACCAGAGACACCATGCCTGATGGTTCTTAAGAGAGACACCCTGTATATGATCCTTGGATAAAGTGTGTCTCCCAGTATTTTAAAACACGGAGGAACTCAAACTGATAGCTGCATGTTATAATTATATTAACATTTAATGCATACTTCGGGATCAGGTGTCACCACACTATCTTACTGCCTTAGAGCGCTTCATTTCCATTAATGCTCAGTTTTTAAGTGATGATAATACTACATGCACTAACAAATCAATAATTACTACAGTTTCTCAAGTCTGCTTGTAATTTACTATAAATTGACTCACAACCTATAATACAAAGAATTGGTTAGATAAAGCATAAAGAGACAAATGTTAGGAGAATTGTGGTCTTAAAACTGAGAGTGGCTGCAGTTGATCAATTCTTCAGATAATCTGTATTTAAAATATATTCCAACAGGCTTTGTCACAGAAAACAACAAAACTGTCGCCAAATGACAGGCCAATAGTTTAAACAAGAATTTTATTTAGCTGCTGGTATATTCCAGTCAAGGCTGTTGTTCCAGCAGATGCTTATTGTATTTTCGTCATCAAAGTGTACTCAGCAGGCACTGACAATTGGTAAAGTCTTGCCTAGTAGCATTTATGTAGTTTGTGGCAATGATTCGTGTAAGTCAAAAAATAACAGATTGCCAGCATAAGAATTCCAGACAGCCACTAACTGCCAGCACTTACTGTTATTTGCACATTTTCACAAACATCATTAGTACCTTTCAAGGTGATACACACTTCACTTGCCCCCTAGACCCACTAAATCTCTATCTTGTTAACCACTTCTGAGATTTGTTACAAAAGCAGATCCAGCTATGTAATATGTTCTCTATCTCCATATTGCCTTTGAAGACAGGAGGGTGTGCAGTGGGGTTGTCCATTCCATAAGACTCTTTTCTTCATCACTTTACTACATAAGTACCCTGAACTAAATGTATCCCTTTGACTAAAATTACTTGCTGGTTGCCATTCCATACCTTAAAAATTACTTCTTCCAATCAAAACTCTCAGCATCAGACACAAAATGTGTGCCATTCCCAGTGCTCCAAAACAAAGTGTCTAGTGTGGTGTACAGGATGGTTTATAAAGTTCCAGTTTCAAAACACTGGAAGAAATGAACCACTGCGCAGAATGATGTAAGATTTGTATGGAATATTTTCAAACAAGGGGGAAACATTATTGGGGGGGGGGGGGGGGGGGGTCCAAATTTTACCACTAGTTGGCACTGTAAGTGGCAGAATTTGCAAAAAAAGAAAGGAGAAGAAAGAAGAAGAAGAAAAGTGCAGGGTACTTGGCTGTTTCTCAGTATGTACTCATCGTGACTCTCTCAGTGCACTTTTCTCAGAACGGTGATAAGAACTGTCGCTATGCACAAGTAGCTCTGCAGACATTTCAGACACTCAGGGGTATGAAAAAGACATTGGTTTGACATCTGATGGAGGTCTAGAGAAAATGATTCCATAATTAAAAAAGATAGGCTCTTTTGAAGACAATGTGATCACAGCATTGCAGGAGGGGGTCGAGCGGTGATATGCAAACATAAAACAGTGCGTGAGAAGCTGCCTGAACTTTGGACATAACTGTGAGAAAGGTGTATAACATTCTGCCAAATATCCTGCATTGCTTTTCATACAAAATTACTTTGTGCTGACCTGCCAGTAAGACAGACATTTGCTCTAGACTTTCTTACTCACATGGAAGCAGACAGTCAATGGCTGTGGAATATTCTGTCAACAGACGAAGCCAATTTCCGTCTCCATTGACAAGAGAATACACAGAGTTTTAGAATATGACCAAGACGAAATCCACACCCACATCAACTGTTACCACTTCATTCTGCAAAGGTAACTGTGTTGCAGGTCGGTGGCAACATTTATTGTAAGGCCATATTTTTTCAAGGAGATGGGTCCCGCAGGTATTGTTACATTTACTGTCACTTGTAAACACAATGAGAGTTACCTAACTAACAGTGCCACAAATGTTGAACGCCAAACTTGTGCGATCTTGCCCATTGCACAGTACAGTTTGTTTAATGTGCAGCTCACGCCATAGCTGTTGTATTGCGATTTGTCTGCAATTTGTAGCCGAATCTATTTACGTTATGGTGCTTACAGCACCATCTAGTGGGAAATTTCTAATTTTTTTCCATGACATTTCCCCCTTCTTTGATAATATACTGTTCAAATTTATTGTCATTCCAAGCAGTGGGTCTTTTTCTACAGTGTTTTGAAACTGGAACTTTAATTATAATCACACTGTACATGTAATTCATTAATGGGCACTGTCCAACAGCCCATTTAACTGCAGGCTGTTGCAGTTTGCCCATTTTGGAAGCCCACTCCCTGTTATCATAGCCTTAACTGAGGCATAACAGAGAGCCTGTGTGACACGGAAATGTTGCAGTAGCACATGACAAATGTCGAAGAACAAATAGTTCTAATTAAGAGTACAGAGTGTCATACTTCGTTGATCACAGAGTATTTATGAAAGTGACACTTTGCTACTGACATTTTCCTGCTGCTGTACCAAATAAAGCTTGTTGCATGTAGTTGTAATGAAGGTTTGCATAATGTGTTCTGTGGTTTTGACAGAGTTTACTGAGTGGAGGCCGTAAAGTAGTTCCAACCTATATAAATGAGTCAAAGCCAGTGACTGGACTTAAGGGTTCAGTTGGTGTTAATCAGAATACCATCATTCTGGTGACCAACCTTGTTTTTTCGTATCCATTCTATACAAATTAGTTTTAGTAGTAACTTTACATTTGTTTATCGTATCTCTAATGTTTAGATTAATTTCTTTTACAATCTTTCAGTGAGTATCCTAACATTTCATTAACTATGTTTTACATTTTTTGTTTGCTTTTGAAGATTGCACTCAACTATATGCAGAATGTACTAACTCGTTTAATGGAGTAATATTTGTTGTGAAATGTGGATGATAAATGACAATATGGATGCCTAGTGACTAGTGAAATGTGCCACCTCAAAGCATTGAAACTATCGTTACTCATTGGTTTCCAGGCAATTATGAGGAAAAGGTAGTGAATTTTTATTGCTACACGAATGATTTGTGCTATGAACATTCCTATACAGGGTGTTATAAAAAGGTACAGCCAAACTTTCAGGAAACATTCCTCACACACAAATAAAGAAAAGATGTTATGTTGGACATGTGTCCGGAAATGCTTAATTTCCATGTTGGAGCTCATTTTAGTTTCATCAGTATGTACTGTACGTCCTCAATTCACCGCCAGTTGGCCCAATTGAAGGAATGTAATGTTGACTTCGGTGCTTGTGTTGACATGCAACTCACTAGCATCAAGCACATCAGTACGTAGCATCAACAGGTTAGTGTTCATCACGAACGTGGTTTTGCAGTCAGTGCAATGTTTACAAATGCGGAGTTGGCAGATGCCCATTTGATGTATGGGTTAGCACGGGGCAATAGCCGTGGCATGGTATGTTTGTATCGAGACAGATTTCCAGAACGAAGGTGTCCCGACAGGAAGACGTTCAAAGCAATTGATCGGCATCTTAGGGAGCATGGAACATTTCAGCCTATGACTCGCGACTGGGGAAGACCTAGAAGGATGAGGACACCTGCAATGGACGAGGCAATTCTTCGTGCACTTGACGATAACCCTAATGTCAGCGTCAGAGAAGTTGCTGCTGTACAAGGTAACGTTGGCCACGTCACTGTATGGAGATTGCTATGGGAGAACCAGTTGTTTCCGTACCGTGTACAGCATGTGCAGGCACTATCAGCAGCTGATTGGCCTCCGCGGGTACACTTCTGCGAATGGTTCATCCAACAATGTGTCAATTCACATTTCAGTGCAAATGTTCTCTTTACAGGTGAGGCTTCATTCCAACATGATCAAATTGTAAATTTTCCCAATCAACATGTGTGGGCTGACGAAAATGCACACACAATTGTGCAATCACGTCATCAACACAGATTTTCTGTGAACGTTTGGGCAGGCATTGTTGGTGATGTCTTGATTGGGCCTCATGTTCTTCCACCTACATTCAATGGAGCACGTTATCATGATTTCATATGGGATACTCTACCTGTGCTGCTAGAACATGTACCCTTACAAGTACGATGCAACATGTGGTTCATACATGATGAAGCTCCTGCACATTTCAGTCGAAGTGTTAGTACGCTTCTCAACAACAGATTCAGTGACCGATGGATTGGTAGAGGCGGACCAATTCCATGGCCCCCACGCTCTCCTGGCCTCAACCCTCTTGACTTTCATTTATGGGGGCATTTGAAAGCTCTTGTCTACGCAACCCGGGTACCAAATGTAGAGACTCTTCGTGCTTGTATTGTGGATGGCTGTGATACAATACACCATTCTCCAGGGCTGCATCAGCACATCAGGAATTCCATGTGACGGAGGGTGGATGCATGTATCCTCGCTTATGGAGGACATTTTGAACATTTCCTGTAACAAAGTGTTTGACGTCACACTGGAACGTTCTGTTGCTGTGTGTTTCCATTCCATGATTAATGTGATTTGAAGAGAAGTAATAAAATGAGCTGTAACATGGAAAGTAAGGGTTTCCGGACACATGTTCACATAACATATTTTCTTTCTTTGTGTGTGAGGAATGTTTCCTGAAATTTTGGCCATACCTTTTTAGAACACCCTGTATATTATCTCAGATTGGTTAGGAGGATCAAAAGCCAGTCTATTGTGATCTATTTTGAGATTCCACTTGATGGCACCGTGAGCAGGAAAGGGGAATACAGTGTTGTGATATGAACTGGCGCCAATGAGAAGCAAAGGTGTACAGTGATGTTGTGTGTACTGGTGATGGAGAAAGGCTACCACCTTACATGATATTTAAAAGGAAAAATATTCCGAAACTAGATGGCCAGTGAAAACCACAAGTTCGCACAACGTAGAAAAATCAATTGGGTGGTTCTCTCCCAGATTTGTGAGTGCGTGAAATGAGCCTGAGACTCCATTCCACTACCACTGGTGGAAAACTCTTTAAAAAAATCAGGTTCACAAATTCACTGAATGAAACCGAGTCGGGACTCTATGGGAAGATGGTGACAACAACAATTATTCTTTCACATTCTTTCTCTAGTGATGATGATGAAAGTGATGATGAATCATTACGTTAGAATATATTTTCTGTGAATAAAACACAAATTAAAGCCACTATTCCCCCTCCCTGCCCTCTTAAAATTAGGGTGCGCGGATTATTCAATGGCACAGATTATTCACATATATTATTTTGTTGCTTTTATACTCAAATGTTGGTGCACTAATAAAATTATGTAGAACAGCTGTAGTTATTTATTCGGTTGAAATATTTCATCACACCATGGTTCATACTAATATTAGATGTCTATTTCTAGGGAAAAATTGAAGTTGATGATGTGGCCGGCAAAATGTATGTGAGAGCATCTCCATCTGCTACTGGTAAAGATGAAAACCAAATGGTTGGTAAAGATGTAAAATCATTGTCTGGTGGTGAAAGATCATTTTCAACTGTGGGCTTAATTTTGTCTCTCTGGGCTGTTGCTGAACCACCATTTTATTTCTTGGACGAATTTGATGTATTTATGGTAAGTCTCCATACAGGAAATTGGGTCAAATAAACACAATTTTAAATTACAATTATTTTACCTCATGCTAATGTGTTTTTTTTAAAGCACTTTGATGCTGTGATTGATTTCTGTATCTTTTTGTAATAGTGTTTTTTTACAGTCTCTACTTCCTTAACAGTTTTTACAACTTAAGTCCTGCTAATTGTATCTGGTATATGCTCGTATTTAGTACCAAGGTCATAAGTGATATTGTGAATGAATTTGGCATTTTCTTTTTCATGTCCAAAACAAGCTATAAATTATTCATACACAGGAAAATTCAATGCATCACTCTCTTTACACACACACACACACACACACACACACACACACACACACACACACACACACACTCACTCACACACACACACACACATACATATATGTTGTTGTCTTCACAGTACAATATGTTTCTTTCTGCCAATCTCATAATAATATGGCACATGTAAGTTTTTGGATACAGAGTGCAACATTTCTTTTTTTGTGTTTTTGACCACCGTTTTCTGTGTACCTCCATAAGTGGTACTGAGGAATAAATTAATGAAAGTGTCAGGTACAAGATAAAAAAGACAAAAATCGGCTTTTACCTGAGGAACCCTAGTTAGATGAAACTTGTTTGTAGGATTTTGAAAACATAGTTCCCTTGACTGCAGCTTGGAATGTAAATTGAGATAGAAAAGGCACAGTAATATGACAAGTAACTTCCTGTCTTGCATTGGCAAGGATGTAATGGGTATAGTGTCAAACAGATGAAATACTTGGAAAAAATTATGAAAGGCGAACAGGAGTATAACTCTATTAACAGCGTTGTCAGTCAACAGGGCAATATTTTCAAGATATCAACATCAAATTGGTGTGAAGTCTATTATATGCCTGAAAATGCAATTGAGTTACATTTCTGCACAAAAGAGGCAGGAGTAATGCCATCTTTATTCTGTATATAAGAAAAAATTATGCAGCAGGTTTCTCATTCAGATGGCACATTTGAATTTTGCATGTTTGTGAGAAGATTCTACTATACCTCTTGCAGGAAGGAGAAATGTCTGCCAGCACATTGGGCAGCAGCAGGATTGTTACTTTTCAAGACTGCAGTCAATTGTTCCACTGTATTGCTGCTCCTGACAATGGATTAGGGAATACGTATCCAGCAGTTTGAGGTGGGCCGTACATAGTACCAGACAGGATCTCAGTGGCCCCACTTGACTACCAGCTGAGAGGACAGACATATTGTTCATTGGCTGTGATGGACCGAGAAGCAACATTATTTGCCATGAGGCAGCTTCTGTGGACTGTGAGCACTGTGACTATCTATTTTTATGGCTTCTGTTGAGGTGCCAGCAGAGAGAGGCTGTTGAGGTGGTGCAACCAGTGACAATATTGGACACAGGAATGGCATAACACTGTCTTTTCTTGCAGACAACATCAGAATGGACATACATTGATCAGCGAGAATATTATGACCATCTACCTAATAGCTGGTATGTTCACCTTTAGCATGGATAACAGCGGTGACACATCGCGGCTTGGAAGCAATGAGGCCGCGAGTTGGGGGGGGGGGGGGGGGGGGTCAACACATCAATTGGAACTCGACACTGTTTTCCTCAAATCACTCCAGTTGACGATACTTCCTGGTCATCATGGTACCTTGCACAAGCTCCACTGGACCAATGAATGTACATGTGAATGTTCCCCAGAGCATAATTGAGCTATCTTACAGCTTGTCTCTGTCCTGCAGTACATGTGTCAAGGAGATATTCCTCTTTAAGGTGACAGATTCATGCCCTCCCATTGGCATGATGAAGAATATATCAAGATTCATCAGACGATGCAACACTCTACCACTGTACCAACATCCAGTGCTAATGACTGTGTGCCCATTGCTGTCATAGTGATGATGTGGTGTTAACATTGGCACCTGCATGTGACGCTAGTTGCAGAGACCCATCGTTAGGAGTGTTTGGTGCACTGTGTATTCAGGCACACTTGTATTCTCCCGATCATGAAAGTGTGATGTTAGTTCCACCATAGTTCACTGCCTGTCCTGTTTTACCAGTCTGCCCAGCCTACAACTTCTGACATCTGTGATGAGGGGTGGCTATCCAGCTCCACGACATCTGGACATAGTTTCCCCATGTTTTGCCACGTGCTGAAGGCACTCACCACAGCACTCCTCAATTACAAATTGTGCAGTTTCTGAAATGCACATGCCAAACCTCCAGGCCATCACAATCTGCCTTTGGTCAATTGCAGATAGATCGCGCACTTGCCCCATTCTATATACGGGCAGTACGCTTACCGATACTACATGCACCGTGCGTGTGTCTGACTAGCAATCATTCCTTGCCAGGTGACACTGCTATCACCTGGACAAGTTTTATATCATTAGTAGGTCAGTGGTCATAATGTTTTCACTGACTACTGTATGTATATGTGTGTGGAGCATCTGAGGAGACTGAATATTGTCATATTGCATTCGTCATTGTCATATGGGTCCAACACTTTACATATCATTGGGTATACAGTACAGTCACCTCTGGTTTGGAAAGCCAGTTATTTGGACAGAAAGTGTAACATTTCTAACGGTAAATCCTTTCTTCGAGATCTCCATGAAATTGCTTATCAGCCAAATAACAAGAGATTGCATTTTGCATGTATTATACTGACCTTCTTCAATGTAAAGAATGTTCAACTATTGCTCTGGCAACCATGTTCTCTAGATCTCTCAGCCATTGGATACATCTGGTCATGGGATGCTGAGACACTGACACGTCACCACATGCCATCCAATGTGATGAATGACCTCTGGCATAGAGTTAAAACAGCATGGACTGATGTAGCTGTATCTGTCATCCAAGTTCAGTTCAACTTGGTGCCCATCTGGGTTTTGTCCATTGTTGCTGCCATTGTTGCTCTATGTACTAAATTACACCACTGTACACCTCCAAATCCATCCTAGTGTATGGCCAACAGTGTAGTTTCAACTGGTTCTCTACTTAGTAATATATATCTGCATTTACCTGTGTGACATTTTTCCTTTTCTCTACACATTAGAGCAGTTCTTCCATTGTAGAGTTGTCAATTCTCTCGCACACATATTTTCTCCATTAGAGTAACAATAGTGTAACTCTTGTTTATGACTACTTTCAACAAAATAACATACACAACAAGTGAGCATGCTGAGAACAGCTTCATGATACGTTTACTCCCTTATGAAGTATGCTGTTAACAATTAGTTTTAATTTGAAAACAACAGTAACATTCATAAATACAGAAATGAAAGGATAAGTAATTTACTCTGTCCATCAACAATTTAAGGAAAAGATAATGTGCTACTTGCTGTAAAGAAGCCAGGTGAAGTTGCAGACAGGCACAATTAAAAGGCTTGTACATTAGCTCCCCCCATGAACCATGGACCTTGCCGTTAGTGGGGAGGCTTGCGTGCCTCAGCGATACAGAAAGCCGTATTGTAGGTGCAACCACAACGGAGGGGTATCCATTGAGAGGCCAGACAAACGTCTGGTTCCTGAAGAGGGGCAGCAGCCTTTTCAGTAGTTGCAGGGGCAACAGTCTGGATGATTGACTGATCTGGCCTTCTAACAGTAACCAAAACGGCCTTGCTGTGCTGGTACTGCGAACGGCTGAAATCAAGGAAAACTACGGCCGTAATTTTTCCCGAGGGCATGCAGCTTTACTGTATGATTAAATGATGATGGCGTCCTCTTGGGTAAAATATTCCGGAGGTAAAATAGTCCCCCATTCGGATCTACGGGCGGGGACTGCTCAAAAGGATGCCGTTATCAGGAGAAAGAAAACTGGCGTTCTACGGATCGGAGCGTGGAATGTCAGATCCCTTAATCGGGCAGGTAGGTTAGAAAATTTAAAAAGGGTAATGGATAGGTTGAAGTTAGATATAGTGGGAATTAGTGAAGTTCGGTGGCAGGAGGAACAAGACTTTTGGTCAGATGACTACATGGTTACAAACACAAAATCAAATTGGGGTAATGCAGGAGTAGGTTTAATAATGAACAGGAAAATAGGAATGCGAGTTAGCTACTACAAACAGCATAGTGAACGCATTATTTTGGCCAAGATAGATACGAAACCCACGCCTACTACAGTAGTACAAGTTTATATGCCAACTAGCTCTGCAGATAACGAAGAAATTGAAGAAATGTATGATAAAATAAAAGAAATTATTCAGATAGTGAAGGGAGATGAAAATTTAATAGTCATGGGTGACTGGAATTTGGTAGTAGGAAAAGGGAGAGAAGGAAACGTAGTAGGTGAATATGGACTGGGGCAAAGAAATGAAAGAGGAAGCCACCTGGTAGAATTTTGCACAGAGCACAACTTAATCATAGCAAACACTTGGTTCAAGAATCATAAAAGAAAGCTGTATACATGGAAGAAGCCTGGAGATACTAAAAGGTATCAGATATATTATATAATGGTAAGACCGAGATTTAGGAACCAGGTATTAAATTGTAAGACATTTCCAGGGGCAGATGTGGACTCTGACCACAATCTATTGGTTATGACCTGTAGATTAAAACTGAAGAAACTGCAAAAGGGTGGGGATTTAAGGAGATGGGACATGGATAAACTAAAAGAACCAGAGGTTGTACAGAGTCTCGGGGAGAGCATAAGGGAGCAATTGACAGGAATGGGGGAAAGAAATACAGTAGAAGAAGAATGGGTAGCTTTGAGGGATGAAGTAGGGAAGGCAGCAGAGGATCAAGTAGGTAAAAAGACAAGGGCTAGTAGAAATTCTTGGGTAACAGAAGAAATATTGAATTTAATTGATGAAAGGAGAAAATATAAAAATGCAGTAAATGAAGCAGGCAAAAAGAAATACACACGTCTCAAAAATGAGATTGACAGGAAGTGCAAAATGGCTAAGCAGGGATGGCTAGAGGACAAATGTAAGGATGTAGAGGCTTATCTCACCTGGGGTAAGATAGATACACCTACAGGAAAATTAAAGAGACCTTTGGAGATAAGAGAACAACTTGTATGAACATCAAGAGCTCAGATTGGAAACCCAGTTCTAAGCAAAGAAGGGAAAGTGCAAAGGTGGAAGGAGTATATAGAGGGTCTATACAAGGGTGATGTACTTGAGGACAATATTATGGAAATGGAAGAGGATGTAGATGAAGATGAAATGGGAGATACGATACTGCGTGAAGAGTTAGACAGAGCACTGAAAGACCTGAGTCGAAACAAGGCCCCCCGAGTAGACAACATTCCATTGGATCTACTGACAGCCTTGTGAGAGCCAGTCCTGACAAAACTCTACCATCTGGTGAGCAAGATGTATGAGACAGGCGAAATACCCTCAGACTTCAAGAAGAATATAATAATTCCAATCCCAAAGAAAGCAGGTGTTGACAGATGTGAAAATTACCGAACTATCAGTTTAATAAGTCACAGCTGCAAAATACTAACACGAATTCTTTACAGACGAATGGAATAACTGGTAGGAGCTGACCTCGGCTAAGATCTGTTTACATTCCGCAGAAATGTCAGAACACATGAGTCAATACTGACCCTATGACTTATCTTAGAAAATAGATTAAGTAAAGGCAAACCTACATTTCTAGCATTTGTGGACTTAGAGAAAGCTTTTGACAATGTAGACTGGAATACTCTCTCTCAAATTCTGAAGGTGGCAGGGGTAAAATACAGGGAGCGAAAGACTATTTACAATTTGTACAGAAACCAGATGGCAGTTATAAGAGTCGAGGGGGATGAAAGGGAACCAGTGGTTGGGAAGGGAGTGAGACAGGGTTGTAGTCTCTTCCCAATGTTATTCAATCTGTATATTGAGCAAGCAGTAAAGGAAACAAAAGAAAAATTTGGAGTAGGTATTAAAATCCATGGAGAAGAAATAAAAACTTTGAGGTTCACCGATGACATTGTAATTCTGTCAGAGACAGCAAAGGACTTGCAAGAGCAGTTGAACGGAATGGATAGTGTCTTGAAAGGAGGGTTATAAGATGAACATCAACAAAAGCAAAACGAGGATAATGGAATGTAGTCCAATTAAATCGGGTGATGCTGAGGCAATTAGATTAGGAAATGAGACACTTAAAGTAGTAAAGGAATTTTGCTATTTGGGGAGCAAAATAACTGATGATGGTCGAAGTAGAGAGGATATAAAATGTAGACTGGCAATGGCAAGGTAAGCGTTTCTTACGAAGAAAATTTGGTTAACATCGAGTATAGATTTAAATGTCAGGAAGTCTTTTCTGAAAGTATTTGTATGGAGTGTAGCCATGTATGGAAGTGAAACATGAACGATAAATAGTTTGGACAAGAAGAGAATAGAAGTTTTCGAAATGTGGTGCTACTGAAGAATGCTGAAGATTAGATTGTAGATCGCATAACTAATGAGGAAGTATTGAATAGGATTGGGGAGAAGAGAAGTTTGTGGCTCAACTTGACCAGAAGAAGGGATTGGTTGGTAGGACATGTTCTGAGGCATCAAAGGATCACCAATTTAGTATTGGAGGGCAGCATGGAGGGTAAAAATCATAGAGGGAGACCAAGAGATGACTACACTAAGCAGATTCAGAAGGATGTGGGTTGCAGTGGGTTCTGGGAGATGAAGAAGCTTGCACAGGATAGAGTAGCATGGAGAGCTGCATCAAACCAGTCTCAGGACTGAAGACCACAACAACAACAACAACAACAACAACAACAACAACAACAACAACATTAGCTTTCGGCAACAACATTCAAGCACTGTCTAGTGGTGTGCACAGGGACAAAACTGCCAATAGACACAGTGCCGGGAGGCTGTGGGGCAGGGAAATGGAGAAAAGGAGGAAAAAAGGAGAGGATCATCTGGATCATTCCCTCCACCACCACCTTTTCTGAACTCTGAGATGGGAGTTACCCTTACAACACATTCTCCACTCCCAAAACCATCCCAGTCTCAACCTACAGTAACATGCTGTCCCCACACCCTCCACCCAGCAATTTCCACTGCCTATGTCGTATCACCTCCTCCTTATTCCATCTCCCACCCTCTTTGTGTGCTGCCCTCTGCCAAAACACCTGCTTACCATTCCCCTTCCCTGCTTCTCTCTTTATTTGATCCATGTTTCCCCCTTCCCCACGCATCGCCCTGTTACACAGTCTCCTGATGCTGTTGGGAGTCTAATCCCTGCACTCTGTGCCAGAGAATGTTCTTCTCCCCCCCCCCCCCCCCCCCCAATCCGTACACTGCTGTCCCTTCCCCTCTTCCCCTTCCCCGCCTCCTCCAGATTGCTGCTTCCATTCTATGTGAGAATTGCATTCTGTTCTGAGCTGCTGAAGTAGACGGTTGTGTGTGCGTGAGGTGTGCTTATTTGTGTGAATGAATGGTGTGTGTTTCTTTTTTTTTGATGAAGGCTGTGGCCGAAATCTAATGTGTAGGTGTCTTTTAAGTATGCCTGTCTGCAGCTTAATTGTTCACCTTTAAAAGAAAGGAGTTAGGTATTCAGCCATAAAAATCTTTCACCGCTACACAATTGTGTATAGAATCTAGTAGTTAGTAAAAGTGTAAAAGTTTTAATAACGTGTGTTGCTGTTGTAAACATTCATACGTAGTAAAGCAACAGAACATCCATTGTGCATTATTTGTTTTGGCACTCTGTTGCCCATTGAGACTAGTATTTTAACATGTACCAATATTACTTACTTGAGAGTAATTGTTTCTGATCTCAGACTAGTTTTCAATCATAATCAGCAGAATTACTCACAAGTCACACAGAGTTCTACCAAAATCAGTCAGTTTCTATGAAAGTAAGCACTGTCTGTCTCCCATCTTACAGTTAGGTTCCTGTGATTACTTTATGAAATGTGAATTACCCTTTTAAAATATATATATATATATCTAAAGAAAGATACAAAAATCATCAAAATGTACATCTTATTTCTTTATGAAGTAGATTCAAAAATGGTTCAAATGGCTCTGAGCACTATGGGACTCAACTGCTGAGGTCATCAGTCCCCTAGCATTTAGAACTACTTAAACCTAACCAACCTAAGGAGATCACACACGTCCATGCCCGAGGAAAGATTCGAACCTGCAACCGTAGCGGTCGTGCGGTTTCTGACTGTAGCGCCTAGAACCGCTCGGCCACTCCGGCCGGCGAAGTAAATTCATTGCTGTATCATTATTTTTGTACTGCTATGAATATGAAGTACTCTGTACATGTGGAGGAGAAGTCTAAGACAGTGTAGGGAGATTAACATAGTTCATTTGTTCAATGAGTTATATCATAGTTTAGTAGTGATAGAATATTCAGAATTTTATTGACTGGTTTTTATAACCCAAGCACTTTTGAGCCTATAGGCCTTCTTCTTTCATCGAACAGGAACTATTCATATCAAATCTGTTAGAAAACAATTTCCCTGTCTTCCTTGAAAGTCTTATTCAGGTTTGCTGCCTGATCCTAAAATCAACTTGACTCGATATTTCGGCGATCCAACTGGTCGCCATCTTCAGGAAAATGCTGCTTCTGCTGATGAGTCCCACTGAGAACTGACGCCAGGTTGCAGATTAACGTCCTATATAGGCACCATTCAGTTCACGGCGCATGTGCTGCCCATCAGGGTTTCTGCCTTCCAAGACAGGGAGGTGGAGCCGCCCTAAAACACTGCTGGCAGCAATATATTGCAATCAAGGCCGCACTGAAGAACGTTCAGTTTTGATACGAGATAATACAGGATTCCACGTCTTACTAAGAGGAAACCCATTGTCTCTGTTGATTAAATTATCCAGCCAACCTGATTTCAATCGCTTCTTTGTAGACACTGTTCTAAAAACCGGAAATGTTGGCAACTACCACAGTTTTATCAAATTTCATACTGTGTCCCTCATTTAGGCAGTGTTCTGCTACTGCCGATTTTTCCGTCTGCTGTAGCCTCGTATGACATCGATGTTCCACACACCTGTGCGAATCGAACGGTCAATGTAAGCTTTCCCACACTGACACGGAATTTTGTACACACCAGCTTTCCTAAGCCCTAAATCAACTTTCGCAGATTCGAGCAGAGTCCTAATCTTAGAATGTGGACGGAACACACTCTTAATGTTAAAATTCCTTAAAATTTGTCCAATCTTAAACGATAAGCCTCCAGCATAAGGAAGAAAGGCCACAGATCTATGTTCTCTTCATACATCTCCGGAGATGGTCCAAACTCCATAGCCCAACGAATCTGCTTCTCGGTGTATCCATTTTCCTTAAAAACAGCCATCAAATGCTCAAGTTCTTGGGTTAAACTGTCTGCATCGGAAATTGCATATGCTCTCCATACCAACGTCCTAAGGACGCCACTGCCTTGGTGTGGTGGATGACAACTCTTAGGATGCAGATACCAATCTCTGTGTGTCGGCTTTCGGTGAACACTGTGTCCCAAAGCACCATCTGGTTTTTTATAAACCAGAACGTCTATAAATTGAAGCATCCCATCATTTTCAACCTCCATAGTAAATTTGATACGGGGATGAAGACAGTTGAAGTGGTCCCAAAATCTATTAAGTGCATCATGTCCATGTAGCCAGACAAAGAAGGTATCATCCACGTATCTCCAGAAGCACTTTGGTTGCAAAGCTGAAGTCCTCAGTGCCATGTCCTCGAAGTCCTCCATAAATAAATTGGCGACTGTGGGTGACAAAGGACTACCCATAGCCACTCCATCATTCTGTTCAAAAATGTTACCGTTAAATAAAAAATAAGTGGACGTCAGCACATAACGACAAAGCTTCAACAGTTCTTCATCCAGTTTTTCACTGATCAAACTAAGGGACTCTTCCAGAGGAACTCGTGTAAATAGGGATACCACGTCGAAACTCACTAACGGATCTGAAGGACTCAACTTCAAAGATCCCAATCGTCGAATAAAATCCACCGAACTGGATATATGGTGTTCACAATTGCCAACAAATTGACTGAGAACAGATGATAAATACTTTGCCAGGTTATAAGTGGGTGCATCCAAATTACTAACAATAGAGCATAGAGGAATCCTTTCCTTATGCAACTTAGGCAGACCATACAACCTAGGCGGAACGGCAGCACCAAGATGAAGTTTCTTACGTAAATCTTCTGACAACGAACTCTTTTTCAACAGTGAAAGTGTCTTACGCTTGATCCTTTCTGTGGGGTCATTTACGCTTGATCCTTTCTGTAGTGTCATTAGGTAGTCTTCTGTACACCGGGTCATTGAGAAGTAAATCCAATTTTAGGACATAATCACCCGCGTCATTACAACCATGGCATTCCCCTTGTCAGCTGGTAAAACTACTACTTCATCATCATTCCTAAGGGGACGAATGGCTGCTCTCTCTGTGGAAGAGATGTTATCCAGCAGTGGTTGAGCCCGACGTAATGTGTGTAACACTTCTTGCCTTATTTCCTCTGCTTGTTCCTCGGGTAGGCTGTGTACTGCTTGTTCTACAGAGCATATGAACTCTGTGGCAGGAAGTCTCTTCGGAGTGGGCGAAAAATTTAAATCTTTCTCCAATACCGACACAGTGGGCCCATCCAACACCTTGTTAGAAAGATTAGTCACAGTACACTGACGTTTATCCGCATCTGATGCTGTAGAACAAGAAAGAAGCCATTCAAATTTCGAGTATCATCTTGTAACGGCATCCTATGTGCCCAATCTGATAGTGCCCATGTGGAATCATCAACCCATTGTCAAACATCCCTTGAAAACTGCGATGACAAGTTCAAATGTAAGTAAAATAAATCTTTGGAAACAATATCCAGCTGTCTGCGGGTAAAATGAATGTGTTCTCTTATAAGTGCTTGGCTTGCATGTTCCTTAATCCTATCAGCTCTCTTACTATTAATAAAATGAATAAATCTGGCGAAATTAGGAATCATACCTTCGTCATGGCATCTCAGCAAGAAGGCGAGTGTACTCAACAGCTTTCCTTTCTTCCTCCGAAGTTCTCAGCAGGACTCATCAGCAGAAGCAGCATTTTCCTGAAGGTGGCGACCAGTTGGATCGCCGAAACATCGAGTCAAGTTGATTTTAGGATCCGGCAGCAAACCTGAAGAGACTTTCAAGACTTATTACGCCGGGAAAGCCTATGTAATCACATCAAGTACCTCCACGGGGAGGAGATGGTGAGGGCGGCAGACAGTGAAGTGCTGCAGATTAGACTGAGGGCAGGGGAGAGGTGGGGAGGGAGGGGAGGGGAGAAGTGGCAGAGAAGGAGAGAAATAAAAAGACTGGTGGAATGATGGCTGTATGGTACTGGAATGAGAACAGGGAATGGGCTGGATGGGTGAGGTCAGTGACGAACGAAGGTTGAGGCCGGGAGGGTTACGAGAATGTGGGATGTGTTGCAGGGGATGTTCCCACCTGTGCAATTCAGAAAAGTTGGTGTTGATGGGAAGGATCCATAGGGCACAGGATGTGAAGCAGACATTGAGATGAGGGGTATCATGTTTGGCAGCGTGCTCAGCAACAGGGTGGTCCACTTGTTTCTTGGCCACAGTTTGTCAGAAGTCATTCATGTGGACAGACAGCTTGTTGGTTGTCATGCCTACATAGGCTGTAGCACAGTGGTTGCAGCTTAGCCTGAAGAGCACATGTGTTGTTTCACAGGTAGCCCTGTCTTTGATGGGATAGGTGATGTTAGTGACTGGACTGGAATAGGTGGTGGTGGGAGGATGTATGGGACAGGTCTTGTATGTAGGTCTATTACAGGGGTATGAGGTAAGGGGTTGGCAGCAGGGGTTGTGTAAGGATGGATTAGTATATTGTGTAGGTTTGGTGGACGGCAGAATACCACTGTGGGAGGGGTACAATGATAGTGGGCAGGACATTTCTCATTTCAGGGCATGACAAGAGGTAATCAGAACCCTGGCAGAGAATGTAATTCAGTTGCTCCAGTCGTGGGTGGAACTGAGTTATGAGGGAAGTGCTCCTCTGTGGCCAGACAGTGGGACTTTGGGAGGTGGTAGAGGACTGGAAAGATAAGGCATGGTAGATTAGTTTTTTTACGAGGTTGGGAGGATAATTACGGTCAGTGAAGGCTTCAGTGAGACCCTCGGTATATTTTGACAGGTACTGCTCACCACTGCAGATGCGACGACCACAAGTGGCTAGGCTGTACGGAAGGGACTTCTTGGTATGGAACGGGTGGCAGTTGTCAAAGTGGAGGTATTGCTGGTTGTTAGTAGGTCTGATATGGATGGAGGCACTGATGTAGCCATCTTTGAGGTGGAGGTCAACATCTAGAAAGGTGGCTTGTTGTGTTGAGTAGGACCAGGTGTAGAAAATTGGGGAGAAGTTGCTGAGGTTCTGGAGGAATGTGGATAGGGTATCCTCATCTTTGATCCAGATAGCAAAGATGTCATGAGTGCATCTGAACCAGGTGAGGGGTTTAGGATTCTGAGTTTTTAGGAAAGATGCCTCGAGATGGTCGATGAACAGGTTGGCATAGGATGGTGCCATGCGGGTCACCATAGCCATATCCCGGATTTTTTTGTAGGTTGAACCTTCAAAGGAGAAGTAATTGTGGGTGAGAATATAGTTGGTCATTGTGACTAGGAGGGAGGTTGTTGGTTTGGAATGCATTGGGTGTTGGGAAAGGTAGTGTTCAATAGCGGTAAGGCCATGGCATTAGGAATGTTAGTGTATGGAGAGCTGGCATCAATAGTGATGAGGAGGGCACTGTGTGGTAAAGGGACAGGAACTGTAGAGAGTCAATGGAGGAAATGGTTGGTATCATTTATATAGTTGGGTAGGTTCCAGGTAGTAGGTTGGGAAGGTTCCAGGTAGTAGGTTGAAAGTGTTGGTCTGTAAGAGCAGAGATTGTCTCAGTGGGATAACAGTAACAAGCCACAATGGGGTATCCTGTGTGGTTATGTTTATGGACTTAATGAAGCATGTAGAAGGTAGGAGTGCGGGGAGTGGTAAGGGTGAATAGAAAGATGAACTCTGGGAAGAGGTGGTTCTGGGATGAGCCTAAAGATTTGAGTAGTGACTGGAGATCCTGCTGGATTACTGGAATGGGGTCACTGCGGCAAGGTTTGTAGGTGGAAGTATCTGACAGCTGGCGGAGTCCTTCCACCAGGTAATCCTTGTGGTTCAAAACAATGGTGGTGGAGCCTTTGTCCGCAGCTAGGATTACAAGGTTTTAGATAGTGGACTGTGATTCTTTCTGTGGATGTAAGGTTAGTCTGCATGCTGAGGGATTTGGGGAGTGATGATGAGGCAAGGTTTGAAGTTAAGAAATTCTGGAAAGTTAACAGGGGGTGGTTTGAGGGCAGTGGGGATGGATCACGGTTGGATGGAGGAGTGAACTGAGTTAGGCAAGGTTCAATATTGGTCTTTGGTTGAGTCTGATTGGTAGGGTTGGTGGTGAAAAAGGGTTTCCACTGTAAGGACTGGGAGAAGGAGAGAAGGTCTTTAACAAGCCCTACATGACTGAATTTGGGAGTGGGGCAAAAGGTAAGGCTTTTTGGAAAGTTGGAAAGGACTGATATTTCTGTGGGCTAAGGATTGTGGAGGAAAGGTTTATGACTGTTTTGTGGGTCAGTTTAGGTTCCTCCCACCACCAAACAGAATCCAGTGAAATTTTGCTATTGCAATGTTTACCGAAGAAAAAAAGGAAAGTAAAAAGGATAAAAAAACTGATTCATCAAGAGCATAAAACACTCCAGTTTCAAATTGCCATGCCTTCTTGAAAGTAGTCAGTGCAGGCTTCAACATTTTTCTGTTATGTATTGCTTTAGCACATGCGTGCATCACTAAGTTTAGGACAGAATGAACAGAGAAAGAATTGTTCTCACTCGATATTTCGTGAGAATTTTGGAGGAAACATCAAAAAAAGTGCAGCTAGGTGAATTACAGCTCTATAAATAGAACAGAGAAAGAATTGTTCTCACTCGATATTTCGTGAGAATTTTGGAGGAAACATCAAAAAAAGTGCAGCTAGGTGAATTACAGCTCTATAAATAGTCGTATAGATCTTTCTCTGAATGCAGAAACTTGTCTAATGACTTACGAAAACAGTGTCCAAACAATTATGGCAATATTTAATAATATTTTCTTAAGTTCATGTACAGTACAAGCTAAGTTTACAATGTGACGCCTATTTGAAATTTAAATCACGTAATGCATTTATATTTTCAATAGTGGCACTCTTGTAACAAAAATACGCATTACCAGTAATGAAACACAGCGTTCAGCCATTACTACCACAATGACACTGTGCACAATATGGTTTAGTCGTTGAGGTCGGCAGTTTGCGAACGTGAAACACCCATTTCTTAACATGGGAATTGAACTATTTCTTTAAACTAGTTGAAATACACATGAACTCTGAGTATAAAGACAGTATCTAATTTTAACATTAAATAACTACCAGTCATCACTTATGTCCTAAAATTTAGAATGTTTTATATTTAGGAACAGGAAAAAATGCTTGTTTCTATGACATTTCATGTTATTCATCGGATAATGGTTTAAACAAAATGTATCTCTTTCTTGTTATCTCATTCCATGGTTGAGCAGCTACCTGTCAGGTGGCCCCATGAACAGGAGGAATAAGATTGAGCTAGATACTGTTACAGATGATAGCAGTGTAAGCAAGTTACTCCCAGTAATAAATGAAATCTAATTTGTTAAAAGAGCTATGTGTTTGTTATAAAAGCAGTCTCACCTAAAAAGATTTAGTTTTGGAAACGTTGGTAGGCTTAGGGAAGTATACTAGCACTAATCAAGAAAATGTTGATTACTAAGCAATTTAAAATGTTGGTAGATTGTTGGGAAATGTTTCCGGAAGGTGGGATTGCTTAAAGTGTTGCTTTATGTTGTTCAGACATTGACAAGGTTCATATCTTGTGTTTATGTACTATAGAACTGTTGTTATTGACATATAAGTTTATCGTGTACCAAAATGCTGCCTTCTCCTGCACTGTTGAGTCTCTGACAGGCCACACTACATTGCCCTCATTTTTAGAAACATGGGATTAATGTTTGAATTTACTCTTAACATCTGCTAAATTTGCTTTTTGATCATTTAAGTAAGTATTTTCATGTGGGGTTCACTTAAAACTACAATAAATGATTTGACTTTAAAACCAATAAATTTTTAAAACTAATAAGTTTTACCAAAAAATTGAACTAACAGACAGAACATGAGGGAAGTGGAAATAAATATTTGTTATGCAAAGTGGCTTAAATTGCCTTCTCATTAGGTCTAGCAATTTGAAATATTGTTGAAGTATGTAAGTACTTAACTTCTATCATCCATTGTCTGCCTGTGGACTGGATGGTACAGCTTTAGAATTGTTGACAATGCTGTCCTGAGAGCATAATAGAAGACAAAAGTGGGAGTAAATCTCTGTTCTCTTTCAGAATAGGTCTCTGGTCATAGGAATAGAAGATTAAAACTTTGTAGATAACAGCACACATTTTCATAATAGAGCCAATTTTATGTTACATATATGTATTTTATTCACTGTTTATAGCTTTTTGTAGCTTCACATGTAAGGTTTAGGATCAGCTGTTAATACATTGCCAACAAATGTTCTGTCCAATAATGGACAACCTGAGAAAATTGTGCTACTAGACTGTACATTTATGTAGAACAAAGCAACTAAGTTTCTCCTCACTGTCGTTTTAACATGTATAGTAGTTTATGAGTGCAACATTTGATATTTTTCTACTTCACTGCATTGCCGAAATAAATAGTTATGTAATCATTAGGATTAGCCATTAAGCTTGGATTGTGTGGGAAATTCTCATAATATTTCAAAACGCAAACAGTTTCTGTAATTGATGTAAAACTTTATCATCGAACCTTTTCCAACAGGACAAGGTTAACAGACAGATTGTTATGGACTTGCTACTGTTCCATGCCAATAGTAATGGATTCCAGTATGTATTTTTAACTCCTCAAGACACGTCATCTGTGAAGACAGGGAAAGATTTAACCATTCACTGGTGAGTTCTAGTTTCATAAATATTAAACTATGGTTTTCAAATATAGTGTGTTCCCAGTCTTCATTGCTGCTTTAAGAGTCTTGGTACCCTTGTGCCCATATTCTGGTATATTTTCTAGTGATTCTAATGAAATCTTTTTCATATGTCTTTATAGATACACATCTTTTTCAGCATAGACTCAGTTGAGCTGTGGTTTAAAACAGTTTGTGATTTCCTCAAAAGTGCATGTGGAAATTTCTCTGTTCCATGAAGGAATAATCAAAATTGAATAGAATTTTGGCTATGTATGATCCATTATGATACAGTCAAATGATAAAATGTACACAGCAAGTAAATATTGTCTGTCTACAATCAGTGTTTTATTAAAGTGACTTCGTGCTGCTCCACATGCCGTGCACCTTATCAGGCAGACTAAATGTGTGTCTGAGGCTTGACACACTGCAGTTTCTGTCATAGTCCAAACCTGAATTCTGTTTCTGGAGAGCTAATTGCCAGTTGAGGAAATTTGTTTGGTGTATGACATGCTTGGTGAATGGATTGGCAAGGAAGAAGGTGTATCTGTTTTGTGGGAAAGATGTCTTTAGAGTTTTCTTGCCATTGCTTAGATGAGTATCAGCCTGTTGGAATAAAGCTGCAGGTGTGTACTGAAGGGAAATTACCACTTCTAGTTCCACATCTTCGTTGATGTAGTTGTTGCTTTTGCAGGCACCTACAGTCCCAAGCAGTGATGACGGCATGTTTACAAATTACATATTCATCTGTGTTGCCTACAGTCCTTGGATAGCACAGGAGGTATTAGATTTAGCTGACAAAAGAATAAAATATAAAAATGTAACCAATGAAGCAGGCCAAAGGGAATACAAACAATTAAAAATGGAATTGAAGAAAATTCAGAGTTGCTGAGCAATAATTGTTAGGACACAAATACAAGACTGTAAAAACTTGCATGAGTTGAAGAAATATAGATGCTTTGTATAGGAAAATTAGAGAGACCTTTGGAGGGAAAAAAACCAGGTGAATGAATATCAAGAGCTCAGAAGGTAGGCCAGTACTAAGCAAGCTGGAAGTTTGGAAGGAGTAGAAAGAGGCTCAGTATAAAAAGAACAAACTTGAAGGCAATATTATAGAAAGAGAAGAGGAAGCAGGTGAAGATGAGATGGGCGTGTGATATTGTGAAAAGAATTTGACCCATCACTGAAAGACATAAGTGGAAACAAAGCCTGTGGGAAAGACCACATTTTCCATTAGAATTATGGAGGTTCGCGGGAAGGTAGCCCCACCAAAGCTAACCCACTGGTGTGCATTTTATATGAGACTAAGAAAATACCCTCAGACCTTAAGAAGAGCCTAATAATTCCAGTTCCAAAGAAGGTAAGTGCTGATAGATGTGAACATTACTCAACCGTAAGTTTAATAAGTCATAGTTGCAAAATATTGACAAAATTATTTGCAGAAGAGTGAAAGAACTGGTAAAAACATATATTGGGGAAGATCAGTGTGGATTCCAAAGAAATATAGGTACACATGAGCCAATACTAACCCTGTGAATTACCTTAGAAGATTGGTTGAACAAAGGCAGATGTACATTTATAGCACTTGTAGATCTAGATAAAGCTTTTGACAGTGTTGACTGAAATACACTCTTTGAAATTCTGAAGGCAGCAGAGATAAAATACAGGGAGTGAATGATTATTTGCAACTTGTACAAAAACCAAATTAGAGTTATAAGAGTTGAAGTATGTTAAAATGAAACAGTGGTTGAAAAGGCAGTGAGACAGGGTTTGTAGCCTATCCCCGACAAATCAGGAAAAAGAAATTAAAAAGTTGAGATTTGCAGATTATATAACTCTGTCAGAGACAGCAAAGGACAAGAAAGAGCAGTTGAATGGAATGGATAGTGTCTTGAGAGATATTACAAGATGAACATCAACCAAAGGAAAACAAGGGTAAAGGAATGAGTCAGGTATCAGGCGATGTTGAGGGTATTAGATTAGGAAATGGGGCACTAATAGTAATAGATGAGGTCTTCATTTGGACAGCAAAAAACTGACTTCAGCCACAGTAAAGAGGACATTAATACAGACATTAAAGCAAAAAAGGAATTTCTGAAAAAGAGATATTTGTTAAAGTCCCCCGTACATAATCAAATTTGTCAAATTTTGCTCTTATCTATCCATAGATCTGTCAAACAAGCCCACACATGAGCCAGCAAATTTGTCAGTTTAACCTCACTCTTGAAGCAGACATTTTTGTATATGTATTTTGACATTAGTGGGAGTGGCTAATATTCACATAAACATTGGTTCTGGCACTCTGTTTAGAGGAGGAGGAGAAAGGGGGGGGGGGGAGGGGGAAGAAGAAGGCTCTAGTCTAGGGAATGGTTTAAAGTGAGGGCTAAATATATATGTGAAAACCTGTTAATGGAAATGTTGCAGTTGGCCCTTTATGATTACACCAACTTTCTCTGAATAGACAGTGAAACTATTAATGATTATATGTGTGGCTAGGCCAGCAGCTCCATGTGCAGGGAACCCAGCCGCTTAGTGCAATTCTTTTTGGTTGGGGCCAATTTGGCGACTTGCATGTCGATGAGAATGAAATGAAGAAAGCAACGCTCGGGTGGAGACCTCCGACCCAGCCAGGAATTGAACCTGGGCCCCTTGCATGGCATTCCAACATGCTCACACTCGGCTTTGGCAGTGGACAAAACTTTTTAATAATTTGTTTAGAGTTACTTTGCCCTCACATTCAAAAAGAAGATATAACTGTGAAAATTTATTCTCTTATTCTTGGTCCTCTAATGACAGTTCATCACAACATGGAAACATATAGCATACAGCACCATGGAAGAACTGGAGAGCTTCGATATTTATTTATTTTCCTCTCCCATTTGTATGTTGTGTATAGAATATTGATTTTCTTCTTAACTTTTACATGCATACTATATGGCTGGGAAAATTTGGCATGTCCACTAGTCACTAGTTTGCTAATTACCAGTGCTATTTAGTTTTTAACCGTGTTAATAGTTTCCATTGTTCTGGAAACTCACAATACAGTGCGGTAGATTAATATAAACTTTTTTTCACAAAACATATCTGGAGAAACATCAACACCTGCAAAGTCCATCATCTTGTGAAATTTTCCATCAATCAAAATTTCTCTCCTACATGCTCTGCATTTGACAAAAATGTCAAACAGTGCTGCACAAAGTCAGATATTTGGTGAACTTAGTCGTTTGACAAATTCTTTGATTGTGGAAGCGGGGCCTAACCTCTATTAAAATTTAAGTATTAGGTAGACTTCTCTGAAGGTGTTTGTCGGGAGTGTAGCTGGTACCAAAGTGAACCCGGATGACAAACATTTGGACAAAAAGAAAGCAGAAGCTTTTTAAATATGATATTGCAGTGCCTCTGTTATTCTGAATTATTATGCAATGTACCTATGCAAGTATGTCCAAAGGAAGAGGCACTGTGGCGACCTCATCTTTTATAAAATGGATTAAATGTACACATCGACACTGGGCAAACGACTTTCGAGTAAAATGTCTTCCCTAAATGGGAATGTACATAATGGATGCACAAGTACACATTGTAGATACATGGTTGATGCCACAAGGAAGTTGGGGTCTGGCTGTGAGTCATGCACGGATAATCAAATGGTAAGGCCACTGCTCACAATAAGGAGATATCCAGATTTGATTCCTGGTTCATCACAAATTTTCTTTGTTGTCATTCCATTCTGAGCTGATGGATGTCCATGTTCACAATTGCAAATATAATAAAAGTTTTCAAATTGTGGTGATATAGAAGAATGCTAAAGATTAGATGGGCTGATGGAATAACTACAGAAATAGTTGGTACAGAATTGTGTGAAACAGAAATTGATGACCCAACTTGAAACAGGAGGGATTGGTTAGTAGGACACAACCTGAGGCATCAAGGTATAGTTAATTTGATAACAGAGGAAAGGTGTTGGGGATATTCCGAAACCCTCTCTCTTGTTGTTGTTGTTGTCGTCATCGTCGTCTTCAGTCCAGACGCTGGTTTGATGCAGCTCTCCATGCTACTCAATCCTGTGCAAGCCTCTTCATCTCTGAATAACTACTGCAACCTACATCCCGCAGCCAAATATCGAGTTAATCTGGGTTAAATGCTGACTTGACTGCAGTTAACTTTTAATTGGCATTGCTGCAGTCGGCCCTTGGTCTCCCTCTACGATTTTTACCATCCATGCTGCCATCCAATACTAAATTGGTGATCCCTTGATGCCTCAGAACGTGGCCTACCCATCAATCCCTTCTTCTGTTCAAGTTCTGCCACAAATTCCTCTTCTCCCCAATTCTATTCAGTGCCTCTTCATTAGTTACGTGATCTCCCCTTCTAATCTTGAGCATTCTTCTGTAGAACCCCATTTCGAAAACTTCTATTCTCTTGTCTAAACTAGTTATCATCCATGTTTCACTTCCATATATGGCTAAATTCCATACAAATACTTTCAGAAAGGACTTCCTGACACTTAAATCCATACTTAATGTTAACAAATTTCTCTTCTTCAGGAACGCTTTCCTTGCTGTAGCCAGTCTACGTTTTATATCCCTCCTTCTTTGACAATCATCAGTTATTTTGTTTCCAAAATAGCAAAACTTATATCTTCCTTTGTAGGCACTGTCCATTCCATTCAGCTGCTCTTCCAGAGAGACAGAGTTACAATGTCATCAGCAAACATCAAAGTTTTTATAGCTTCTCCATGGATTTTAATTCCTACTCCAAATTTTTCTTTAGTGTCCTTTACTGTTTGCTCAATATACAGATTGAATAACATCGGAGATAGGCTACAACCCTGTCTCACTGCCTTCTCAACCACTGCAACTGCCATCTGATTTCTGTACAAATTGTAAATAGTCTTTTGCTCCCTGTATTTTACTCCTGCCAACTTCAGAATTTATAGGAGAGTATTCCAGTCAGCATTGTCAAAAGTTTTCTCTATGTCTACAAATGCTACAAACATAGGTTTACTTTTCCTTAACTTATCTTCTAAGATAAGTTGTGGAATCAGTGGTGCCTCGTGTATTCCAACATTTCGATGGAATCCAAACTGATCTTCCCGAAGGTTGGCTTCTACCAGTTTTTCCATGTGTCTGTCAAGAATTTGTGTTAGTATTTTGCAGCCGTGACTTATTAAACTGATAGTTCTGTAATTTTCACACCTGTCAGCACCTGCTTTCTTTGGGATTGGAATTATTATATCCTTCTTAAAATCTGAAGGTATTTTGCCTGTGTAAAACATCTTTCTTACCAGATGGAAGAGTTTTGTCATACACCGGATGGAAGAGTTTTGTCATAGCTGGCTCTCCCAAGGCTATCAGTAGTTCTAATGGAATGTTTTCTACTTCTGGGGTCTTGTTTTGTCATAGGTCTTTCAGTGCTCTGTCAAAGTCTTCACACAGTATCATGTCTCCCATTTTATCTTAATCTATGTCCTCTTCCATTTCCATAATATTGCCCTCAATTACATCACCCTTGTATAGACACTCTATATACTCCTTCCACCTTTCTGCTCTCCCTTCTTTGCTTAGGACTGGTATTCCATCTGAGCTCTTGATATTCATACAGATGGTTGTCTTTTCTCCAAACGTCTCTTCAATTTTCCTTTAGGGAGTAGTGATACATGCTTCTACAATCTTTTACATTTGTCCTCTAGCCATCCATGCTTAGCCATTTTGCACTTCCTGTTGATCTCATTTTTGAGAGACATTTATATTCCTTTCAATCTGGTTCACTTAATGCATTTTTGTATTTTCTCCTTTCATCAATTAAATTCAATATCTCTTCCATTACACATGGATTTCTACTAGCCATTGTCGTTTTACCTACTTGATCGTCTGCTGCTTTCACTATTTCATCTCTCAAAACTAACCATTCTTCTTCTACTGCATCTCTTTCTGCTGTTCTTCTCAATTGTTCGCTAATGCTCTCTCTGAAATTGTCTACAGCCTCTGGCTCTTTCAGTTTATCCAGATCCCATATCCTCAAATTTCTATTGTTGTGCAATTTTTTCATTTTGAATCTACAGTTCATAACTAATAAATGGTGGTATGAGTCCACATCTGCCCCTAGAAATGTCTTACAATTTAAAACCTGGTTCCTAAATCTCTGTCTTACCACTATGTAATCTATCTGAAACCTTCCAGTGTCTCCAGATGTCTTCCACGTATATGACCTTCTTTTATGATTCTTAAACCCTGTTATCTATGATTAAGTTATGTTGTTGTTGTGGTCTTCAGTCCTGAGACTGGTTTGATGCAGCTGTGCAAAGTTCTACCAGGCAGCTAGGTCTTTCATTCCTTACCCTCAGTCCATATTCACCTACTACTTTTCCTTCTCTTCCTTTTCCTACTATATTTATTCCAGTCATCCATGACTATTATATTTTTGTCTCCCTTAGCTATCTGAATAATTTTTTTTATTGCATCACACATTTCTTCAATCTCTTCATCATCTGCGGAACTAGTTGGCATATAAACTTGCACTACTGTGGTAGGTGTGGGCTTGATTTCTATCTTGTCTACAATAATGCATTCACTATACTGATCATAGTAGCATGTCCACATTCCTATTTTGTTAATCATTATTAACTTTACTCCTGCATTACCCATATTTGATTTTGTATTTATAAACCTGCATTCACCTGACCAGAAGTCTTGTTCATCCTGCCACTGAACTTCACTAATTCCCACTATAACTGTAATCTATCCATTTCCCTATTTAAATTTTCTAACCTACCTGCCCAATTAAGGGCTCTGACATTCCATGCTCCAATCCATAGAACACCAATTTTGTTTCTACTGATAACGATGTCCTCCTTGAGATCTGAATGGGAGATTATTTTACCTCCAGAATATTTTAGCCAAGAGGATGCCATCATTATTTAACCATACAGTAAAGCAGCATGTCCTCAGGAAAAATTACAGCTGTAGTTACCCCTTGCTTTCAGCCGTTCACAGTAACTTGCACAGCAAGACCAGTTTGGTCGATGTTACAAGGCCAAATCAATCATACAGACTGTTGCCACTGAAAAGGCTGCTGCCCCTCTTCAGGAACCACTCATTGACTGGCCCCTCAACAGATAACCCTCCATTGTGGTTGCATCTACAGTACGGCTATCTGCATTGCTAAGGCACACAAGCCTCCCCACCAATGCCAAGGTCCATGGTTCGTGGGGGAAGCTGCCCCCCCCCCCCCCCCCCCCCCTCATCACTTCTGAAATCCAATATTTTTTGTACAGTAACACTAAGTCTGTGCAGTCTTTTGAGTGAGAAGGTAGTTTGAAATAATACTTAAAACTCAAGTGCTCATCTGATTCTCATGGCTCTTCATTGAATATATGGCTCATTTAAAACATGGTTTGCTGAAAACAATAATTTATTGTCTAACAATAATTTATTGTCTAGGTAGGACAATCGGGTTTGCTCTTCAAATTTGAACACTGGTGGTTTCTGTTTTTTTATCATTCCTTTTATTTTGTGTGTCTTGTATTTCAGTATAATGTCACAAATCTGATTCTGTTCTGATATAAATCATTCATTTGTGCATAACAATTCCTTAACAGTTTCATGATGATAACAATTCCATGTCTTGTACTTAACATCTGCTACCCTGTAGCTACTACTTCAGAAAGGGCACAAGAATACAATAAGTTGCAGTACAGTGATGTTAAACAATATCAAGTTCATATCCAAAAACCTTAATACACAATTAGTTCTTTTGCAAATTATTACTCAAAACATATTATAGAATAGAAAAAACTTCCAAAATATAAGTTTTATTGCCCAGATTGCAGTTGATACATATCCTGATTACTAGTTCAGAAAAGTTATATTGCCATCTTCAGATCATTGGATACATAAATTATGAAGACCATATGTGTGGCATATTGGCATCTAGCCATTGAAAACACAGAGGTAAACTCGCAGACAAGACACTCCCATGCAAACTAAGTACACTAAAATAAAAGCCGTACTTTTATCAGTTTCTGCAGTTACAATTTTTATTCTAATGTACTTAGTGTTCTATGAGGGTGTTATTATTCACATATCCAATTATCTGAAGATGGCTATATAACTGTGCTAAAACTAGGAAACAGAATATTTATTAATTGTGATCTGGACAATAAAAAGTATAATATGGAAGCTTTTTTTACACCGATATAGAGATTCCTCTCCTTCCGACAGTGTAAGAACATAACATAATATAGAATGACATTAATAATTTCAAATCTATAGTACTAATAAAGATAAGTCATAGTTTAACTTTGTTGCCAAAAATCTCCAAAAATTCGTGACCGATTTACTTCAAAATTTTATACGATACTGTAATAAATGTTAAACAGACATAGGTTTCATATTTTTTAAATATATATGTAGTTTAATGTTGTTGCCAAAAATCTCAAAATGTTCTTGACAGTTTTACTTCATATTTTTACGTGATATTCTAATAAACACATAGAATGACGTAAGTGACCTTTTTTTAAATGTATGTGTACTAAATAAAAGAGAAACAATATAAGGAATAGGATAGATTGCTACTCACCGTAAAAATGACGTATTGAGTTGCAGATAGGCATGGAGAAAAAGAAAAAAAACCTGATGTGCATGCAGCTATCGACCAAAACCTTCTGAAGCAGAGAAAACAAACATTCGCACAAGAAAGCACACCCTATTCGCATATAGCCGCTGCCACACTTAGCCGTCACCACCAGCAGCTCTGACAGGAATGCGACTGCCACGTGAATAACAATTTGGAATGGGGCTGGGAAAAGAAGGAATAGCAGGGTTTGGATGGGGGGAGGGGGGGAGAAGTGTCTGGCAGGATGTGCAGAGATTCAGAGACCGCCAGGCATAGCATCAGGAGGTGAATTAGAGGGGAAGGAATGGGCAATGAAAAGGAGGAGAGTGGAAAAGGAGGGGAACAGGGAATGGGAAAGGACAGACAGGAACATTGGCAGAGGGCGGCACACAAAAGAGGATGTCGGAATGTGAGAGGGGAGGAGGTGATAGGAGCAGCAGGTGGATACTCTTGGGTGGAGGGTAACGGGGGAATGGGTTGCCGTAGCTTGAGGCCAGCATAATGTCAGGACTGAAGAATGTGGTGTAAGGATAACTCCCATCTGCGTAGTTCAGAAAAGCTTGTGGTGAAGGGAAGGATTCAGATGACCTGGGTTGTTAAAGCCATTGAAATAAAGAATGTTGTGTTGTGCTAGAGGGTGGTCCACTTTGCTTCTGGCCACAGTTTGGCGGTGGCTATCCATCCTAGTGGACAGCTGGTTGGTAGTCATACCAGAATAAAAAGCTGCGCAACGGTTGCAACACAGCTGGTACACAATATGGTCACTTTTGCAGGTGGCCCGGCCTTTGATGGGTAAGATAAGCCTGTGACAGGACTGGAATAGGAGTTGCATGGTGAGTGGATTGGACAGGTCTTGCACCTAGGTCTTCCCCAGGGATATGATTCTTGTGACAAGAGGTTAAGATTTGGAGTGGCATAGGGATGGACTAGGATGTTGTGGATGTTGGGTGGGTGGTGGAACACTACTTTAGGAGGGGTGGGAGGGATCTTGGGTAGGATGTCCCTCATTTTAGGGCATGGTGAGAGATAATCAAAGCACTGATGGAGTATGTGGTTCAGTTGTTCCAGACTGGGGTGATATTGTGTGACAACGGGCACACACTTTGGTAGCCAGCTCTTCGGCTCCTGGGGGGTGGTGGGAGGATTGGGAGTGTTTGGGGAAATGGAACAGGAAGTCCATTTACGAACTAGGTCTAAGGGGTAGTGCCTGTCTGTGAAGGCCGTGGTGAGACCTTCAAAACACTTGAAAATGGATTTCTTGTCACTGTAGATTTGCAGTCCCCAGTCAGTGAGGCTGCATGGAAGGGACATTTTGATGTGGAAGGGATGAGAGCTGTCAAAATGTAGATACTGTCAGTGATTGGTGGGATTAATGTCGATAAAGGTGTGGATGGAGCCATCAGAGAGGAGGAGGTCAATGTCCAGGAAGGTGGCACACTGACTTTAGGAGGACCAGGTGAAGTATATGGGAGACAAGGTGTTGAGGGAATGAGGATAGGGTGTCGTGGCCTTGACTCCAGATTATGAGGATATCATCAGTGAACATGAACCATGCCAAGGGTTTGGGGTTCTGGGAGGCTAGGAAGGTTCCTGCTAAATGGCCATAAACAGATTGGCATAGGAGAGTGCCCTGTGGGTGCCAATGGCTGTGCTGCAGATTTGTTTGTATACCTTCCCTTCAAAGGAGAAGTAGCTATGTGTTAGGATGAAGTTAGGTAGGTGAAAGACGAAAGCAGTTGTGGATCTGGAGTGTGAAGGATGTTGGAAGAAATAGTGTTCAACAGCAGCAAAACTATGGGAATGAGGGATATTGGTATTAGGGAAGTGGCGTTAACAGTGACCAGTAGGGAACTGGGAGGTAAAGGGCTGGGATGTTGGAGAGTCGATGAAGGGAGACTTTGATGTGAGAGGCTAGATAACAGACGGTTGGTTGGTGGTGTTGTTCATTGAGGGCTGAAATCCTTTCCATGGGGGCACAATAACGAGCTATGTTGGGGTGTCCATGGTTATTGGGTTTGTTAATTTTGAGGAGCATGTAGAAGGTGGGTGTGCAGGGTGTCATAGGAATGAGGAAGGAAATGTATTCAAGGGAGAGGTTCTGGGAAGGACCTATGGCTTTAAGCAGGGATTGAAGGTTATGTTGGACTTCTGGGTGTGATCACTCTGGCAGAGTTTATGGGTGACAGGTCAGGCAATTGGTGGAGACCTTTCACCTGGTAGCCACTGCAACTGATCATTACAATGGTGGAGCCTTTGTCAGTAGGGAGGATGATTAGATTAGGATGTGTTTTGAGACTTTGTATGGCTGTCCTTTCCTCTGCTGAAAGGTTGGTGTTCTTAGGAAGGACCTGTGTAAAGATGGTGAGGCCAAGTTGGAGGGAAGGAGTTCCTGTGAGGTGACTAGGGGGAGTAAGGTGGGAGGGGGGGATCACAGTTGCGTGGTGATATGAGCTGGGAGAGGCAGGGTTCACTGTTGGAATTAGGTTGACTTTGGTTGGGGGGATTGATGGCAAAGAAGTGTTCCCATTTCTGGCACCAGGAAAAGAAGATTAAGTCCATGACAAGTCCAACATGATTAAATTTGGGTGTAGGGCTAAAGATGAGGCCTTTGAATAGGACTGAAACTTCTACAGGGCTGAAGATTTTGTTGGAAAGGTTGACAACAGTATTCCGGAGTTGTTTGGGCTCTGGATTTGGAGTGTTGGTAGTGGGTTCTTGTGGGATGTGGCAAGCTGAAAATGTCCATGAGGCATGAGGCATGAGGCAGGGTCTGTGTGCTGCGAGAGGTTGACATGGAGGAGTACTGTGGCTAAGATAGGGGTTGGACACTGGTGTCCAAAGAAGGCAGTAAGATGTCAGCAAATTGAAGGCGGTGTCTGTAATGCTCTTCCAGATGCTGGAGAGCAAGGGATTTAATTTCAGAAATACACTCCTGGAAATTGAAATAAGAACACCATGAATTCATTGTCCCAGGAAGGGGAAACTTTATTGACACATTCCTGGGGTCAGATACATCACATGATCACACTGACAGAACCACAGGCACATAGACACAGGCAAAAGAGCATGCACAATGTCGGCACTAGTACAGTGTATATCCACCTTTCGCAGCAATGCAGGCTGCTATTCTCCCATGGAGACGATCGTAGAGATGCTGGATGTAGTCCTGTGGAACGGCTTGCCATGCCATTTCCTCCTGGCGCCTCAGTTGGATCAGCGTTCGTGCTGGACGTGCAGACCGCGTGAGGCGACGCTTCATCCAGTCCCAAACATGCTCAATGGGGGACAGATCCAGAGATCTTGCTGGCCAGGGTAGTTGACTTACACCTTCTAGAGCACGTTGGGTGGCACGGGATACATGCGGACGTGCATTGTCCTGTTGGAACAGCAAGTTCCCTTGCCGGTCTAGGAATGGTAGAACGATGGGTTTGATGACGGTTTGGATGTACCGTGCACTATTCAGTGTCCCCTCGACGATCACCAGAGGTGTACGGCCAGTGTAGGAGATCGCTCCCCACACTATGATGCCGAGTGTTGGCCCTGTGTGCCTCGGTCGTATGCAGTCCTGATTGTGGCGCTCACCTGCACGGCGCCAAACACGCATACGACCATAATTGGCATCAAGGCAGAAGCGACTCTCATCGCTGAAGACGACACGTCTCCATTCGTCCCTCCATTCACGCCTGTCGCGACACCACTGGAGGCGGGCTGCACGATGTTGTGGCGTGAGCGGAAGACAGCCTAACGGTGTGCGGGACCGTAGCCCAGCTTCATGGAGACGGTTGCAAATGGTCCTCGCCGATACCCCAGGAGCAACAGTGTCCCTAATTTGCTGGGAAGTGGCGGTACGGTCCCCTACGGTACTGCGTAGGATCCTACGGTCTTGGCGTGCATCCATGCGTCGCTGCGGTCCGGTCCCAGGTCGACGGGCACGTGCACCTTCCGCCGACCACTGGCGACAACATCGATGTACTGTGGAGACCTCAGGCCCCACGTGTTGAGCAATTCGGTGGTACGTCCACCCGGCCTCCCGCATGCCCACTATACGCCCTCGCTCAAAGTCCGTCAACTTCACATACGGTTCACGTCCACGCTGTCGCGGCATGCTACCAGTGTTAAAGACTGCGATGGAGCTCCGTATGCCACGGCAAACTGGCTGACACTGACGGCGGCGGTGCACAAATGCTGCACAGCTAGCGCCATTCGACGGCCAACACCGCGGTTCCTGGTGTGTCCGCTGTGCCGTGCGTGTGATCATTGCTTGTACAGCCCTCTCGCTGTGTCCGGAGCAAGTATGGTGGGTCTGACACACCGGTGTCAATGTGTTCTTTTTTCCATTTCCAGGAGTGTATGTACTAGGAATTGCACAGTAGTAGTATCTTGCAGATGGAGGCCTGTGCCATGGAAATGTGTTTTTGCAGTACCAGGTTTATGAGGAATAAGGACTGACGGAATCTGAAAAGATGGAGGTCATTGTGAAAGGAGGATTAGGATCCAGAGAAAGAATTTTTATGGTTAGGCCATTTGGGAGGATTTCATGGCTTGGGCAGCATTTAAGGAACAGGATATGAGATTGGGTTTTAACCAAGAAAAGGTATACTTTTCTGAACTGGTGCAGAAAAATAAAGCAGGGGTCCATTGTAGCAGGGATGGCGTTGGTAAAACTGGAAACGACATAGGAAATACGTAAATGAGGTTGTTGGGAGGAGCTAGATGACAGAAAGAGACTAGTAAAAATGCTTAAAGGCATGCAGAGACGTGAACAGATATGCAAAAGACTCATAGATACACCAAAAAAATGCATACACATACACAGAAATATGTACATATATGTGAAAATACACACAAATATCTAAAAAATTGTACAAAAATGTGGGAAAAAGGGAATGTACGAAGTGTGGAAATTTGTGTGCCATTTGGAAGTTTGTGTGGCACAGGTAGGTGGGGAAAATAATACATGAAAATACGAAAGGATAAGCGAGGAAATGTGATCAATATGAATAATTATAATAATTGGAGGGAGGGATTTGAGACGAGAGATGCTGCACGAACAGTCTGAGCGGTCACTTAGCCTTACGTTGTGCACATATGGGATCACTGATACAGTGGGGCTCAGAAGTCACAGTGTGCGCGGTGTGGAAGGTGATGAAAATACACATGAAGGAAGAGAGAGAATGGACACTGAGAACCATAATGCTTTGGAGACAGTAACAAAGGAAAATAACACAGGATTGTGGCATGGAAGAAAAGCTATTAACAAAATCAAATTATGGAAACTCAAGATTGGAATAACGACAATATAAGGATAGAATATATAGTTACACACCATAAAGATGGTCCATTGAGTTGCAGACAGGCACTGCAAAAAGAGTGATACACTTGCAGTCATAGGTCAAAGGAAAACATTCACACAAGCAAGAAAGCAAAAGGAGAGGAGGGGGAGCAGGGAAGGGGAAATGATGGACAAGTACACTGGCAGAGGATGGCACACGGAAAGAATGAGGGAATGTATGGGGGGGGGGGGGCGCAGGCAGGTGGGCAGGTGATGGGAAGAGGGGCTGGAAACTGTTGGGTGGGAGTTGTGGGGGCAGCACGTTACTGTAAGTTGAGGCCAGGGTAATTTTGGGAGCAGATAATGTATTTGAAAGATAACTCCCATCTGCACAGTTCAGAAAAGCTGGTGGCAGAGGGGAGGATCCAGATGGCCAAGGTTGTGAAGCCACCATTGAAATCAAGCATTCTGTATTCCGCAGTATGTTGTGCCACAGGATGGTGCAGACCTAGTTTACAAACAGATTTCCCATACCATTTCCCCACACAACCTCAACCCTCCCACCACCCTCAAGAGCCAGCTACAAAAGAGTGCCCCATTTGTCATCCAGTACCACCCAGGACTAGAACAACTGAACCATATACTCCATCAGCACCTTGATTATCTCTCATCATGCTTTCATATGTGAGACATCCTACCCAAGATCCTTCCCACCCCTCCTAAATGGTGTTCTGTCACCCACCCAACCTCCATAACATCCTAGTTGATCCTTATGCCATTCCCAAACCTAACCCTTGTCACATTGGCTATATCACTGGGGAAGACCTAGGTGCAAGACCTGTCCAATTCACCTGCCCAGCACTTCCCATAGGCTTATCTTAACCCATAAAAGATTGAGCCACCTGCAAAAGCAGCCATGCTGTGTACCAGCTGTGCTGTAACAATTTCACAGTTTTTTATATTGGTATGACTACGAGCCAGCTGTCCGCCATGATGAATGGCCACCACCAAACTGTGGCCAAGAGCAAAGCAGACCACCCTGTGGGCACAATATGATGTGTAACATAACATGCTTGATATCAATGGCTGCTTCACATCCCAGGCCATCTGGATGCTCTCCTCCATCACCAGCTTTTCTGAGCTGTACAGATAGTATTTATTCTTATAATACATTCTCCACTCCCAAAATTAACCCAGCATCCGCAACCTACAGTAACCTACTGCCCCCTTACCCTGCACCCAACAGTTTCCGCCCCCTCCTCCTATCACCTCCTCCCTCTCACATTCCCTCATCCTCTTTTTGTGCTGCCCTCTTCCAATGTACCTGTCTGTCCTTTCCACTTCTCTCCTTTTCCATACCTCTTCTTTTCTGCTCTCCTCCTTTTCCTCTCCTCTCCTCTCCTCTTCTTTTCCCCTCTCCTGCTTTTCCTCTCCTCCGCTTTTCTGCTCTCCTCCTATTCCTCTCCTCTTCTTTTCGACTCTCCTCTTTTTCCTCCTTTTCCACTCTCCTTTCTCACTCCCTTCTTTTGCGTCCACACCCACATGATGCTTTGCCTGGCATCCCTAGCCCCTGCACGCCCTCCAAGATTGTACTTTCCCCCTTCCCCCCAATACCCTGCTATCCCAGCCCTTCACCCCACTCCAGATTGCTATTCAAGTGACAGTCACATTCCTATTGGAGCTGCCGGTGGTGGCGGTCAAGTGTACGTGAGATGTGCTTGCTTGTATGACTGTGGGTATGTTTTCTTTGCTAAGGAATGGTTTGGCTGATAGCTGCATGTGTATCAATCTTGATATTAGCAATGATCAGTTCCATTGCACGGGATAAAAACTGTAGAAGAAGACCAAGGAATGAATATAGTAAGCAGGTTCAAATGGATGTGGATTGGAATAGTTACTCTAAGATGTAGAGGCTTGCACAGGATAGACTAGTGTGGCGAGCCGGATCAAACCAGTCTTTGGACTGAAGACCAGAACAACTACAACAACAACAACAACAACAAGCTTACAGTGAAGTTTGTGCATTTCACTCCACTGAAAATAACACAAACATATAAACTTTCTTTTCCTTATTATGTGCTTCTAATAGTGTTATGTTGAAGATGTTTAAAATTGATAATCAGATTTCACTCATAGTAAGTTTTATGGGCTTCTTCATTGACAAAAAAATGAATAAAGCTGGGGAATAACACTGTGTGCAACTAACCAATTATAAAAAATGTCTGACTCTTGAGATGTGGACACAGATTTTTGGCTGTTAGGCAAGCCTCGTGCGATACTTGCATTTACAGTAACTACCAGATGATTGCGTTAGAGAGTTTGGGCTGTTGACTAGCATTGAAACACTGCTGACTGGCTTAGCAGAAATATTTGAGCACCAGCTGATTTAGATTTGCCTGTAGTGAAAGAAAATCTTTGCAGTGTGGAGCGATGGAAACTTTGATTCTGTGGAAATGAAAACCTGTGCCCATTTCACATTCTTATTACTGATGGTTTGTAAGTTCTGTATCTGAACCATTCATTCCTAAAAGAATGTGATGTACAATCTTCGTCAAGTTTGGTGCTTTCATCATCACAGAATCAGTAGTCTTCATCAAATGACTCCCCTTCATTACAGTAGTTACAAAGTGTATATGTGGTAGAACATTGATTTGAGAATTCCCTCAGACCCAAAGAAGTAAAACTCTCTTCTCCCCTCCCCCATCCCCCTTCTGTGGTGGAAGGGATGGAGAAGTGTCTTCCGTCATAATCAAATCTGAACATCAGGCTTGATACATCATTAAGTATGAACAGCATGATGAATTGTAGCTGTAACTGGAGGAATTTCTTTGCCCTACTGTATTTCCTTGGCACTGATAATTTCACGTACCAATCAGTCTTTCTGAAGGAATGGATGTGGTGATACTGCTGCTCTGCTAAGTATAAATTTCTAAGCTAATGGATATCTACAGATTTTCAGTATCATTTATTTGGTTTCCAACAGTAGCACATTTGCTGAGGTTAAATTTGTAATGACCTGACAAATTCTAATAGCACTGTACTTCATGGTGTTAATTTCATTGGGAGCATATTTTGGGGCATTGCCATGCAAAATGCCATAATTATTCAGTACTGAATGAAAGAGGCTGCAGTATAGGGAGGGTCACCTCAATATGTTGGAAAAGCAAAAAAGGGGGAAAAAAAAAGAAAAAAAATTCTGTGACAATCTTCGCATGGAAATGAAATGTGTGGCAGATAGCAGAAGGAGCTTTCTCCTTAACAACTCCTCTTGTACCATATATATATTTTCTATGTGGGAAAAAATATCTAAAAACAAAGATGATGTGACTTACCAAACGAAAGCACTGGCAGGTTGATAGACACACAAAATTCAAGCTTTCGCAACCAACAGTTGCTTCATCAGGAAAGAGGGAAGGAGAGGGAAAGACGAAAGGATGTGGGTTTTTTAAGGCAGAAGGTAAGGAGTCATTCCAATCCTGGGAGCGGAAAGACTTACCTTAGGGGGAAAAAAGGACAGGTATACACTCGCACACACACACATATCCATCTGCACATACACAGACACACACACACACACACACACACACACACACACACACACACACTCTTTGCCTTTAAATATGTCTGCTTGTGTCTGTGTATGTATGGATGTGAATATGTGTGTGTGCGCGTGTGCGTGTGCGCGAGTATATACCTATCCTTTTTTTCCCCCTAAGGTAAGTCTTTCTGCTCCCAGGATTGGAATGACTCCTTACCCTCTCCCTTAAAACCCACATCCTTTCATCTTTCCTTTTCTTTCCCTCTTTCCTGACGAAGCAGCCGCCGGTTGCGAAAGCTCGAAATTCTGTGTGTGTGTGTTTGTGTGTTTTATTCATTGTGCCTATCTACCGGCGCTTTCCCGCTTGGTAAGTCTTGAAATCTTTGTTTTAAAGAAACTTCCACATGGGAAAAATATATTAAAAACAAAGATTCCAAGACTTACCAAGCGGGAAAGCACCGACAGACAGGCACAATGAACAAAACACACACACAGAATTACTAGCTTTCGCAACCGATGGTTGCTTCTTCAGGAAGGAGAGGGAAAGACGAAAGGATGTGGGTTTTGAGGGAGAGGGTAAGGAGTCATTCCAATCCCGGGAGCGGAAAGACGTCCCTTAGGGGGAAAAAAAAGGACAGGTGTACACTCGCGCGCACACACACACACACACACACACACACACACACACACACACACACACACACACACACACACATATCCACCCGCACTTGAATCCATTTGCAGGTCTACTCCAATACTCCATAAGCTCATATTTGTTTCATTAAATGGCAATGTGAGACAGTGTCAAATGCCTTACTTAAGTCAAGGACACGGCATCAGCCTGAGTGCCATTGTCCACCATGCTGTGGATCTCATGGACGAACAGAACAAGCTGACTTTCGCAGGCTCTCTGTTTGCGTAATCCATAGAGGAGCTTTTCATTTTCCAAAAAAAGTCATAATTCTTGAGCATAAAACATGTTCCATAATTCTATAACAGATTGGCGTCAATGATATAAGTCTATAATTGTGTGGATCTGTCTTACAGCCTTTTTTAAAAAATGGGAATTACCTGCACTTTTTTCCAGTCGTTAGGAACCTTTCGTTGCTCAATTCGATCTACAATAAATTACTGCTAGAAAGGGGGCAAGTTCTTTCACATAATCTTTATAGAAGCTTACAGGTATCTCATCTGGTCCTGAAACCTTTCCACTACCAAGCAATCGTAGCTGCTATTCAATTCCACGAGTTATCTTAATATCTCCCATTTCGACGTTTGCACGATGGTTTAAAGGAGGGATAGTCTTATGATCTTCCGCAGTTAAACAACTTCGGAAGACCAAATTCAGTGTCGCCCTAACCGCCGTCTGTTTCACGTCTGCTGTGCAGCGAGCTACCTTAATTTAAGTATTAACTATATTTTTCTTACTTGTCACTTCTTCTTCGGAGTGTTTTTGCTTTTAGGAAGCTTTAATTGTCGAGTGCTAGTAATAGTGTTCCATAGATTTCGTGTTTGTTTTGAATACAGTCAGAGAGAGTCCCTTTAGTCAGCCATAGTGCCAGTAGTGTCAGTGTCGCCCTAACCGCCATCTGCTTCACGTCTGCTGTGCAGCGAGCTACCTTAATTTAAGTATTAACTATATTTTTCTTACTTGTCACTTCTTCTTCGGAGTGTTTTTGCTTTTAGGAAGCTTTAATTATCGAGTGCTAGTAATAGTGTTCCATAGATTTCGTGTTTGTTTTGAATACAGTCAGAGAGAGTCCCTTTAGTCAGCCATAGACCCAGTAGTGTCAGTGTCGCCCTAACCGTCGTCTGCTTCACGTCTGCTGTGCAGCGAGTTACCTTAATTTAAGTATTAACAGTATTTTTCTTACTTGTCACTTCTTCCGTGTGTTTTTGCTTCTAGGAAGCTTTAATTGTCGAGTGCTAGTAATAGTGTTCCATAGATTTCGTGTTTGTTTTGAATACAGTCAGAGAGAGTCCCTTTAGTCAGTCATAGTGCTAGTAGTGCTAATGTTTGTCTTGAATATAGTCCAGAGACAGGTAGTGCTATTTTCATTGTTTTCTACAAGAAGTGGTTAGCAATCGAAGTTTAGTCAATAATCAGCCGCCTTTAGTGAATTAGCAGTCTAGTTAAAAGTTAAGTCTCTTCAGTAAATAGATTCCTTAGGATGGATAGGATGTGTGACTGCTGTGTACAGACGCAGGAGGAGCTGGCCACTGTTCGCGAACAGCTGAGCGTTTTGATGGCCGCGGTCTGCCGTCTTCAGGCTGCTGCCTCGGAGTGTACCGGCAGTGGGAAGTCTGGTGCGTCGCAAGGTACACCCCAGGTGTTACATGCTTCACCCACTGTCCCTGCTGTCGAGACATCTTCGCGGGTTCAGCGGCGTTCGCGGCACATGAGGCGGAGGGTCAATGTGGAGGCTGGCCGTGTGGCATCGCCCGCTCTGCCTGTGAGTGGACATGTGGCTGCTCCTTCAGCAAGGTCCGATCAGGCACACGGGGGGAGGGGTTTATTAGTTATTGGGAGATCCAACGTTAGGCGGGTGATGGAGACCCTTAGGGAAATAGCGGAGAGGTCGGGGAAGAAGGCCAGTGTTCACTCAGTCTACTTACCGGGGGGCCTCATCCGAGATGTGGAGGAGGCCCTACCGGCGGCGATAGAGAGCACTGGGTGCACCCGACTGCAAATTGTTGCTCATGTCGGCACCAATGACTCCCGCCTTCTGGATTCAGAGGTCATCCTCAGTTCGTACAGGCGGTTGGCGGAGTTGGTGAAGGCAGAAAGCCTCGCTCGCGGGGTGGAATCAGAGCTAACTATTTGTAGTATCGTTCCGAGAACCGATCGCGGTCCTCTGGTTTGGAGCCGAGTGGAAGGCTTAAACCAGAGGCTCAGACAATTCTGCGGAGAGCTGGGGTGCAAATTTCTCGACCTCCGCTATCGGGTGGAGAAATGTAGGGTCCCCCTGAATAGGTCAGGCATGCACTACACGCCGGAAGCGGCTACGAGGGTAGCGGAGTACGTGTGGAGTGCACATGGGGTTTTTTTAGGTTAGAGAATTCCCTCCCTAGGCCCGACAAGACGCCTCCTGAGACGCGGCAAGGCAGGAGTACGCAAAATGCAACAGGGAATAACAATATTAATGTGCTAATAGTAAACTGCAGGAACGTCTATAGAAAGGTCCCAGAACTGCTCTCACTAATAAAAACGGTCACAACGCCCATATAGAACTAGGGACAGAAAGTTTGCTGAAACCACATGTAAACAGTAATGAAATCCTAAACTCTGATTGGAATGTATACCGCAGAGACAGGCTGGACAGTGAAGGGGGAGGCGTGTTTATAGCGATAAGAAGTGCAATAGTATCGAAGGAAATTGACGGAGATTCGAATTGTGAAATGATTTGGGTGAAGGTCACGGTTAAAGCAGGCTCAGACATGGTAATTGGATGTCTCTATAGGCCCCCGGCCTCAGCAGCTGTTGTGGCTCAGCACCTGAAGAACAATTTGGAAAATATTTCGAGTAGATTTCCCCACCATGTTATAGTTCTGGGTGGAGATTTTAATTTGCCGGATGTAGACTGGTAGACTCAAACGTTCATAACGGGTGGCAGGGACAAAGAATCCAGTGAAATTTTTTTAAGTGCTTTATCTGAAAACTACCTTGAGCAGTTAAACAGAGAACCGACTCGTGGCGATAATATTTACACCTTCTGGTGACAAACAGACCCGAACTATTTGAATCAATTAATGCAGAACAGGGAATCAGCGATCATAAAGCGGTTACTGCATCGATGATTTCAGCCGTAAATAGAAATATTAAAAAAGGTAGGAAGATTTTTCTGTTTAGCAAAAGTGACAAAAAGCAGATTACAGAGTACCTGACGGCTCAACACAAAAGTTTTGTCTCAAGTACAGATAGTGTTGAGGATCAGTGGACAAAGTTCAAAACCATCGTACAATATGCGTTAGATGAGTATGTGCCAAGCAAGATCGTAAGAGATGGGAAAGAGCCACCGTGGTACAACAACCGAGTTAGAAAACTGCTGCGGAAGCAAAGGGAACTTCACAGCAAACATAAACATAGCCAAAGCCTTGCAGACAAACAAAAATTTCGCGAAGCGAAATGTAGTGTGAGGAGGGCAATGCGAGAGGCTTTCAATGAATTCGAAAGTAAAGTTCTAGTACTTGGCAGAAAATCCTAAGAAATTTTGGTCCTATGTCAAAGCGGTAGGTGGATCAAAACAAAATGTCCAGACACTCTGTGACCAAAATGGTACTGAAACAGACGATGACAGACTAAAGGCCGAAATACTAAATGTCTTCTTCCAAAGCTGTTTCACAGAGGAAGACTGCACTGTGCTTCCTTCTCTAGATTGTCGCACAGTTGACAAAATGGTAGATATCAAAATAGACGACAGAGGGATAGAGAAACAATTAAAATCGCTCAAAAGAGGAAAGGCCGCTGGTCCTGATGGGATACCAGTCCGATTTTACACAGAGTACGCGAAGGAACTTGCCCCCCTTCTTGCAGTGGTGTACCGTAGGTCTCTAGAAGAGCGAAGCGTTCCAAAGGATTGGAAAAGGGCACAGGTCATCCCCGTTTTCAAGAAGGGACGTCAAACAGATGTGCAGAACTATAGACCTATATCTCTAACGTCGATCAGTTGTAGAATTTTGGAACATGTATTATGTTCGAGTATAATGTCTTTTCTGGAGACTAGAAATCTACTCTGTAGGAATCAGCATGGGTTTCGAAAAAGACGGTCGTGTGAAACCCAGCTCGCGCTATTCGTCCACGAGACTCAGAGGGCCTTAGACACGGGTTCACAGGTAGATGCCGTGTTTCTTGACTTCCACAAGGCGTTTGACACAGTTCCCCACAGTCGTTTAATGAACAAAGTAAGAGCATACGGACTATCAGATCAATTGTGTGATTGGATTGAGGAGTTCCTAGATAACAGAACGCAGCATGTCATTCTCAATAGAGAGAAGTCTTCCGAAGTAAGAGTGATTTCAGGTGTGCCGCAGGGGAGTGTCATAGGACCGTTGCTATTCACAATATACATAAATGACCTGGTGGATGACATCGGAAGTTCACTGAGGCTTTTTGCAGATGATGCTGTGGTGTATCGAGAGGTCGTAACAATAGAAAATTGTACTGAAATGCAGGAGGATCTGCAGCGAATTGACGCATGGTGCAGGGAATGGCAATTGAATCTCAATGTAGACAAGTGTAATGTGATGCGAATACATAGAAAGATAGGTCCCTTATCATTTAGCTACAAAATAGCAGGTCAGCAACTGGAAGCAGTTAATTCCATAAATTATCTGGGAGTATGCATTAGGAGTGATTTAAAATGGAATGATCATATGAAGTTGATCGTCGGTAAAGCAGATGCCGGACTGAGATTCTTTGGAAGAATCCTAAGGAAATGTAATCCAACAACAAAGGAAGTAGGTTACAGTACGCTTGTTCGCCCACTGCTTGAATACTGCTCAGCAGTGTGGGATCCGTACCAGATAGGGTTGATAGAAGAGATAGAGAAGATCCAACGGAGAACAGCGCGCTTCGTTACAGGATCATTTAGTAATCGCGAAAGCGTTATGGAGATGATAGATAAACTCCAGTGGAAGACTCTGCAGGAGAGACGCTCAGTAGCTCGGTACGGGCTTTTCTTAAAGTTTAGAGAACATACCTTCACTGAAGAGTCAGGCAGTATATTGCTCCCTCCTACGTATATCTCGCGAAGAGACCATGAGGATAAAATCAGAGAGATTAGAGCCCACACAGAAGCATACCGACAATCCTTCTTTCCATGTACAATACGAGACTGGAATAGAAGGGATAACCGATTGAGGTACTCAGGGTACCCTCCGCCACACACCGTCAGGTGGCTTGCGGAGTATGGATGTAGATGTAGATTCAGTATTTCAGCCTCCTCTCTGTTATCTTCCGTTTCGGTGCCGGTGTAGTCACTGAGAGAATGAATAGACGATTTTGACCCACTTACTGATTTTACATACAACCAAGATCTCTTAGGGTTTTCACTCAGGTCAGTTGACAACGTCTTACTTTCAAGGTCATTGAACCCTTCTCTCATTGCTCTCCTTACACTCATTTTCACTTTCTTCAGCTTTTTTTGTCAGCTAGGTTTTTACTTCTCTTTAATCTGAAATGAAGTGCTTTTTGTTTATGTAGCACTTTCCTAACACAGCTATTAAACCATGGTGGATCTTTTCCAGCCTTACTCGGATCACACTTCTCTAGGGCATATTGAAGGATGCCATTGAATTTTTTCCTTTTGTTCTCCAGGTCTTCATCTTCATTACCAAATATTTGGTGCTGACTGCTGAGATATTCTGAAATTTGTGTCCTGTCACCCTTGCTGAGCATAGAAAGAAACTTCCACATGGGAACACGCGATCTAGTGTGAAAAATATATAAATAAAATAGAAAGAAACTTCCACATGGGAAAAATATATTAAAAACAAAGATTCCAAGACTTACCAAGCGGGAAAGCGCCGGCAGACAGGCACATGAACAAAACACACAAACACACACACAAAATTACGAGCTTTCGCAACTGGCAGTTGCTTCGTCAGGAAAGAGGGAAGGAGAGGGAAAAATGAAAGGATGTGGGTTTTAAGGGAGAGGGTAAGGAGTCATTCCAATCCCGGAAGCGGAAAGACTTCCCTTAGGGGAAAAAAAGGACAGGTGTACACTCGCGCGCGCACCCCCCCCCCCCCCCCCCACACACACACACACACACACATCCATCCGCACATACACAGACACAGACACAAGCATGTCTGCTTGTGTCTGTGTATGTGCGGATGGATATGTGTGTGTGTGTGTGTGTGTGTGTGTGTGTGTGTGTGTGTGTGTGTGTGCACCTGTCCTTTTTTTCCCCTAAGGGAAGTCTTTCCGCTCCCGGGATTGGAATGACTCCTTACCCTCTCCCTTAAAACCCACATCCTTTCATTTTTCCCTCTCCTTCCCTCTTTCCTGACGAAGCAACTGCCAGTTGCGAAAGCTCGTAATTCTGTGTGTGTGTTTGTGTGTTTTGTTCATGTGCCTGTCTGCCGGCGCTTTCCCGCTTGGTAAGTCTTGGAATCTTTGTTTTTAATATTACCTTTCTTAACATTCCTTGTAGGATCCGTTGCCATAGATGCTGTCACAGCCTTATGATCACTGATACCTTCCTCTACATTAACCAGTTCGATAACTTTAGGTGTGTTTGTTGCTGGGAGGTCTAAGACGTTACCTCACGAGTTGGTTCTCTAACTATCTGCTCAAGGTAATTTTTGGACAAGACATTGAGAACAATGCCACATGATTCCCTGTCCCTGTCCCTGGTACCAGTTTTGATGGCATAACACTCCCAATCTATACCTGGCAAGTTGACGTCACCCCCTATTACAATGGCATGATCAGAAAAATTGTAAATGATACTGTGCAAGCTCTGTCTGAAGCACTCTTACAACTACAGATCCTGATCCAGATGGTCTATAAAAGCATCCTTTGATTCCCCCAGATTAATTCACATTCAGAATCCACGATAACCTTGTTAGATTTTATCAAATTTTTTATTGCAATAAACATTCCGTGATCATTGATGCCTAACCTATCCTTATAATAAACAGTCCAGTCTGAACTTAGAATTGCGTTGTCATTGACGTCTGCCTTCAACCAGCTTTCCAAATATATATATTTTCCATTTGTAGATTCTCTCCGTTCAAATTTGCTACCATTTTGATTTTGGTTTGTACATCTGTTATTGAAATTGTTGAATCTATCCTTTCATATGATCTCAGATCTTTTAAGAAGAAGAGATCTACATGAGGAGGTTTTACAACTCCATTGTACTGAAGCCACAGTTTGGCATACACACTTATCATGAAAAGAGAAACACCTCTCAATACATTTTTATTATCGATGGATAGTTCAAGTTGTGAACTTAGCAGAAACATTTTAAGCAACAAATTGCTCTTGCCATCTATCTTGCTTACACATTGCACCAAGAGGGTATATTTTCAGTTGTTTTTTTCTTCCGAAGTCTCCTCCCAAAAGTATTGCACAGAGCTCTGTGAGTTCACAGTAATTACCTCTCAGTGTTGGTTTGTCTAATTCATTTTCATAAAAATCAGACATTTCCTTAATTTCTGACTCATTAAAAAACAAATCCACAATATTTTTGGCTGTGTGACAAGTTCTGGCATATGTGCTTTTCCAGTTTTCTATTCAATGTTTAAAAAATGGTAGGTTAGGACTGCTTGTTACACCAAGTACCTTACGTTCAGATACACTTTCATAGGTGTGATGATGGATGGGAAATAAACTACTCTCTATCCATTACATGCTCAAGTAAGGTGTTTGCCCCATTAAGACATGCATTGTTTGAGGCAGTTGTGTTGCTGCAGAGAATTTGTATATTGTCTTTAATACCCCAGTATGTTAATGAATTTCAAACAGCATTTTTTCACTTTCTCTTCACAAGAACGGTTATGTAGTATTGGAATGCCAATGAGCTGCTCACAGTCCCCAAATAATACTAGAAGTCTTTGCCCTTTCAGGCCCATGACATTTAATGCTGGCAACAGTTTACCATCCCAGTGAACAGTAAGAAGTACATGGCATGAAAACTGGTTGTATTGTTTAAGACCATTCTCTTTTCTTCTTCTGATTTTATGAAGAGAACATTGATTAATACATAGGTCTTCAGTATTGTAACCATGTGCCCCTGCCGCCACCTGAAGAATATATACGGTATCTTACACTCAGTTGAGATCTATCCAAGGCAGCCACTATAATTTTTTAATAATGAAGTCTTTGTTTCTTCACTTTGCAGCATTGTCGAATGAACAACTATCAGAAGTATGTTCTAAAAAGTCACCATCACCAAAGTTAACTTCATCAGAACTTGAAAATGTCTTCTCTGATTCCTCAGATGATGAAGAGTTTAGTACAGCAGAACATGTAGAAGTAGATGTTGTGCACTTTTGTTTCTCTTGCTTCGCCCTTCCTTGTTTATCCACAAGTATTTGGTTTACTCCACCAAGGGAGCCTTTACGCCAAGGATCTCCTAATCAAGTTATATATAATCTAGTACATCACTTGGGTATTTCATATCAAATAAATTAGTGTAATTTTTTTCTGCATTCTTCATCTAGGGAAAAAGGATGAAGAAGAGGGTTGTTGTTGTTGTTGTTGTGGTCTTCAGTCCTGAGACTGGTTTGATGCAGCTCTCCATGCTACTCTATCCTGTGTGCAAGCTTCTTAATCTCCCAGTACCTATTGCAACCTACATCCTTCTGAATCTGTTTAGTGTATTCATCTCTTGGTCTCCCTCTACGATTTTTACCTTCCACCCTCCCCTCCAATACTAAATTGGTGATCCCTCGATGTCTCAGAACATGTCCTACCAACCGATACCTTCTTCTAGTCAAGTTGTGCCACAAGCTCCTCTTCTCCCCAATTCTACTCAGTACCTCCTCAATAGTTATGTGCTCAACCCAACTTATTTTCAGCATTCTTCTGTAGCACCACATTTCGAAAGCTTCTATTCTCTTCTTGTCCAAACTATTTATCGTCCATGTTTCACTTCCATACAAATACTTTGAGAAACGACTTCCTGACACTTAAATCAATACTCGATGTTAACAAATTTCTCTTCTTAAGAAACACTTTCCTTGCCATTGTCAGTCTACATTTTATATCCTCTCTACTTCGACCATCATCAGTTATTTTGCTCCCCAAATAGCAAAACTCCTTTACTACTGTAAGTGTCTCATTTCCTAATCTAATTCCCTCAGCATCGCCGACTTAATTCGACTACATTCCATTATCCTCGTTTTGCTTTTGTTGATGTTCATCTTATATCCTCCTTTAAAGAGACTGTCCATTCCGTTCAACTGCTCTTCCAAGTCCTTTGCTGTCTCTGATGGTATTACAATGTCATCGGCGAACCTCAAAGTTTTTATTTGTTCTCCATGGATTTAAATACCTACTCCGAACTTTTCTTTTGTTTCCTTTATTGCTTGCTCAATATACAGATTGAATAACATCGGGGAAAGGCTACAACCCTGTCTCACTCCCTTCCTGACCACTGGTTCCGTTTCATGCCCCTCGACTCTTGTAACTGCCATCTGGTTACTGTAGAAATTGTAAATAGCCTTTCGCTCTCTGTATTTTGCCCCTGTAAGGGTGTGTAATATAATTTAGAGCAAAAACTTCAAATAGTTATTAAAAGTATTGTATGATTACTAATACTTTCTCTTACATAAATACCATGTTTCTAGTTTGCTGTCTGCACTCATTACAGTATCAAAGTGCTTTTCAAATTCCTACAGTAATATATTTCGTACTGTTCAGTACAAAAGTAGGTGGCAGTGCATACATATTGGTTCAGAGAGTCTCACATGAAAAACTCCATCAAACTGCTGATAAACCTGAACTTCAGAACTTCAAATATCACCTGTTGGAAAGAGATTTAAAATTTGAATATTTCACAGTAGCAATTATTGTCAACTTTAACAATAAAATTAACCTTATTATCATGTTAACCAGTTCAGTTAAAAATTCTTACCCTCCTTACATTGACATTTTTTTAAAATCAAATTCTACCTTTGGATTTTTCTTTTACAGGTTGGAAGCACCCAAACGAGGAAACTGCCTATGACAAGGTGAAATACAACACTAATATGAATACTACCAGAAGTGTAGATACATTATGTATGTTCAGTCTGTGTGTCTTGTTTTGTATTAATGCCTACAACTGATGATAGGCTGCACTTGTTTTCATTTTAAATAGTGCTGAACATCCGTGATTTAGAATATATTGTATTATGAAAGTAAAACATTTTACCTATTTTCCATGTTGTATATAAAAACATGCATGAATACACACACGTTATTACATTTATACAAGGCAGTCAGGAACTGTCTGAAAAACTAATAAGGGTGTTGCAACCTAATTCAAAAGCAAATTTCCCTGGCTATCACTCCCAGTCCTGGTACTGTCCTTCCAAAAAACAACTTAGGAGTACACCTCTTGTCACTCAGTATTATCCTGGTCTTGAACATATTAATCAGCTACTTCGACAAGGCTATGATTTCCTAAAATCATGCCCTGAAATTAGATCCATCCTGTCTGATATTTTGCCCATCACACTTAGAATAGCTTTTCTTTGCCCTCCCAATATCCACAGTACCCTTTCAGTTCCTATGCTCCTTCTGTACTCAGTTTCCTACCCTACAGCTCATACTCCTGTGATTATTGCCGCTGGAAGACTTGCCCTATCTATGCACCCACCACCACAACCTATACCAGCCCTGTAATTGGAAAAATGTATACTCTCAAACAGAGAGCCAATTGTGTAATGACACCTGTCGTATACCAGCTGGTATGTAAACACTGTTCAGTTTTTTACATTGGTGTGACTACCACAAAGTTATCAGGATGAAGGGGCATAGGCTTTGGGTATATACTGGCAACACTAAAATTGTGGTGCAGAGCTTGCTCTACAACACAAATTGTGACCTCAGTGCCTGTTTTACCACACATTTCATCTGGATTCTTCCCCCTAAAACAAAACTGTTGTTGTCAGCATGGTGTGAGATGTGTATAATATGGATTGCTGATAAATAAAATATTTTCAGACTTGTAACTGTTGAATGTTTATGCCAAAAGTTATACCAGTTTTTGCGGCCACAATAATAATGTGATCCGCAAGAATGTAAAAAATGGGTCTTCACCAGCTGAGATGTAGCTATCTCAACAAATTGATTGAACTAAACAAATGCAGAACTGCTCATTAATTTAGACATGAAATGTTGTTGCAAAAAGTTCGTGAAATTTACATAACTTTAGATCTGCATTCTTGATGTGTAACTTAGCTGCAAATACTCCTGAGCTCTTCTGCTGTGTTACTATACGTGCAAAACTAAATGTGTGGTGTATGAAATAAATTCCAGGCACAGATTTTCCACAAGATTGCTTTATTCACATGCAGGATGTTCGGTGGCAAAAAATATGTAAAGAAAGTTCTATATGCTGTGCAGTTGCTGGTTTGTAACAAACTACCTCCCTGCTGTAAGCAAACCGCTGGTGTTTATATGATTTACAACCACTGACAATCAGAATTTACAAATTTTATGAAATGTCAGTTAAAGGTGTGTAACAAAATTAATTCGCAAACAATAGAAAAATAATGCATTACAGTTTTGTGTGGACACAGGCATAATTAAGTTAAGAATTCTGAAGTAATTTACAAGTTTCCAGAAAATAAGAATACCTATTACATTCTAGTTAATTATAGTCCAAAGAAAGAGCAAAAAGTATTCCTGCCATTTGTATGAATAGCAGATACGTTTATCAAAAATAGCTAGCAGGTTTTCCAAAAATAAATTTGTAAGCTGCAGAAATATGCTTTGTTTAGGTAGGTTATTACAGTTTTTCAGAAATATTAATTAACAGACTCATTGCTGTAGCAAGTTTAGATCAATGACTTAGTAATATTTGTAGCATATTCACAAACTTGTTATTGAGCGCAGAATACAATAGCAAATTCAGATGTTACATTAGTTGCCTTAAAAAGCCTAATTACTGGTATAGGTGCATTGTAGCATCGTAAACAATTAAACGTAAAATAAATGTAGTCTCTTCAGGCGGTGGTAAAGGATGCACCAGGAGCTGTTTTATTACATACAGGACACCAGTTTCTTAGAACTCTACAGATGGGAACTGGTGTTACATGTCCTTGGTTCTCATCATCTACCTGGCCTTTATTAACATTACATTCTTTGTATTTCCTCTTTTCTTTTTCTATATCTTTTATGATCTGACCTGTCAATCCCCTCCCCCCCCCCCCCCCCCCACACACACACACACACACACACACACACACACACACACACACACACACACACACACACACACACACACACACTCTCTCCACCTCTTAGCTTTCCGTTCTTATAAAATCATGCATGGTGTTTTGTCAGTTATCTCTGTATTGCATATTCCCCTATCTTCCACCTTTAAGCTCGCAGATTCTCAAATCTCATCCAGTGTAGTCTCCCATGCCCCTTGGTTCTGGGAAACTTCCAGTCCTTCCATTTTATATGTGTGTTCTCCTGATGCCATTTGGCAAGTAGAATTTTTATCAGTCCAATTACATTATACCACAATATAAGGAAAAGAGAGATTGCTATTCACCATAAATATGACATATTAGGCAGGGACTAGACTGCCAACAGGCACAACATTGGGAGGCTGGGAGCAGAAAGTGGAGAGTGAGAAAGGAGAGGAGTGGAGAAGGGGAAAGATGGGTGGGTGCATTAGCAGAGGATGGCACTCAAAGAGGGTGGGAGACGAGAATAGGCAGGAGGTGATTAGCACAGAGGGGCTAGAAACTGTTGGATGTAGAGTGTGGGGACAGTAGGTTACCATAGGTTGAGGATGGGATAATTTTGGGGGCAAAGAATGTGTTCTAAAGCTAACTCCCATCTGCTCAGTTCAAAAGCTGGTGGTGGAGAGGAGGATCCAGATGGCTCAGGTAGCAAAGCAGCTATTTAAATCCAGAATGTTATGTCATAGGGTTGGAAGACATCTGGTTGGTAGTCGTAGTGATATAAAAAGCTGTGCATTGATTGCAGTAGTGCTAGTATTTGATATGGCTGCTTTCACAGGTGGCCCGACGTCTTGTGGGGTAGAATTAGCCTGTGACAGGACTGGAATCGGAAGTGCTGGGGGCGAGTGGGATTGGGCAGGTCTTGCACCTGGCTCTTCCGACAGGGATATGATCCCCATAGCAACAGGTGGGATTGGAAAGTGGCGGAGGGATGGACTAGGATGTTGTGAAGTTTGGGTGGACGATGGAACCCCACTTTAGGAGGCGCAGGAAGGACCTTGAGAAGGATGGACCTCTTTTCAATGCACAAAGATAGGTAATCGTAGCCCTGGCGAAGAATATGGTTCAGTTGTTGGCAGTCTGACAAAGGGGCACTCCTTTATTGCTGCTGTTACTTGGGGGTTGTAGGACAACTGGGCGAGGGGGGGGGGGGGAGGGGTGTGAAGGGAAATGGCATGGGAGATCTATTTGTGGTATAGCGCCTGTCTGTGAAGGCTTTGGTGAGACCCACAGCATACTGTGGCAAGGGAGTTCTCGTCATGAATGGGAGGGAATTTTTGGTGTGGAAAGGATGACAGTTGTTGAAATGCATATACTGTTGGTGGTTGGTGGGTTTAATGTCAACATAGGTGTGGACAGGGCCATCAGAGGAGAGGGTTAACGTCCAGGATAGTGCACACTGGGAGGAGGACCAGGTGAAGTGGATGGGAGAGAATGTGTTGAGGTTGTGAAGGAATGAAGATAGTGTTTCTTGGTCCTGAGTCCTGATCATGAGGATACCATCAATGAACCAGAACCAGACTAGGATTTTGGTAGGCTAGGAAGGTCTCCTCTAGATGGCCCTGTAAATGGGTTGGCAGACGAGGGTGCCATGCGAGTGCCAATGGAGGAGAGGTTCTACGAAGGGTCAATTACATTACAGTCTACTTTTCACCTAGTGTTATGTTGCCACTACCTGAAGGGCAACTGGTCATGTACAACAAATTAATGTAAGTTATGCCCCCCTCACCCAATATAATGATTTTCATAAAAGATCCACTTCTGTTTAGAGTAGACATTAAACATAGCTCAGTTTCCTCTCTCAATAGTTCAGAATAAAGCATCTCAGTGTTTTTTTTTTTTTTTTTTGTGTGTGTGTGTGTGTGTGGGGGGGGGGGGGGTGTGTTGTCTGATATGATGGCTAGTAAAGAGAAAGTAAGAAAGTACTTCCACTAAATAAATTTATCACATACCAGCTGTGCCCCTTGGTGCCCACAGATAAACAGGTGTATATATATAAGTTAATCCAAAACTCACCATCCACACATATGTGCCATCACAAAAATTATCTTTCGAAGGTATTGAGGTACAAACCATTTGCAGCCTGGCACATGACATGACATTGGGAGGGAAGATGGTACCATACACCAAGACAAGACAATGGGAGAGGCTAACAGAATATGTCATTCACAAGTCACTCATTTAAATAAGGAAAAATTCTTTATGCGGCAAAATAGCAGATTAAAAAATGTGTCAGGAAAGGGAGTCAATCATTTTATGACTGCTTCCAACATGCCTAACACGGAAAAAATAGTAACTATCTTGGTGTGTGTGTGTGTGTGTGTGTGTGTGTGTGTGTGTGTGTGTGTGTGTGTGTGTGTGTGTGGGGGGGGGGGGGGGGGGGGGGGGGTGCGCGCGCGACCACCCACCCACCCACCCACACACACACACACACACACACACACACACACACACACACACACACACACACACACACACACACACACAACCAAGATAGTTACTATTTTTGTAGGCATGTTGGAAACGGCGTGTGTGTGTGTGTGTGTGTGTGTGTGTGTGTGTGTGTGTGTGTGTGTGTGTGTGTGTGTGTGTAAATAGCTTTTTCTAAGAGTACTTGTTGTTCCGCATTTCACATCAATATTGTTCAAATAAATAAATGTTTTATAGAGCACAATTATTTAAAAAAAAACTAGTTCTGTTCAAAAAAAATTCCAAATCCAAGTAGCAATTTCAGCATGAAGGAGTAACAAACATACTCACACACATACTTTTGTATTTATAATATATACGAGATTCCTTGCAGACGTGGATAACGGGGCCAATATAGACCATGCCAAATGTGTAAAGAGATTCCATTCTGGAAGCTCCCAAGCCACTTTTTCAAATTCCTTGGTTACAAAATGGCATCTGACTAGCACAAGAAACAAACCAAGCCAAGGTTGTTGCTTGATGGAATTGTTCAGGTAAACATTGCTTTTACAATGATGATGCATGACATGACAGTCTCTCCAGAAGAAAAATTAATTGTGTGTGTTGTGCACCAAGATTTAAAATGCCCATCCTTCTTGGCTGAAAAGAGAGTGCTTGTCAGCTCATTCCTCAAGATCAGTGTGAATGAGCTTTCTGTAGGCATATTCTGCTAATGCTATGTTCATTATCCATTTGACAGCCTAGTGACAAAATGATTCCATCACCCTCCATTTTCGTGGTAAATTGAATATTTGGATAAAGAAAGTTTAGAAGATGAATCAAAACATTACTAACACTCGATGCCTTGGAGTGATACATCAAAGGTTTTGCATACAGCCAAAAAGTGGAGATTATCTGTGATTGATAGTTCACCGTCCTGTACCCATAGCATTGCACTGTGTCTGTAAAATGTTGGTGACAAATGAGCTGTGAGTAATTAATAAGTACTGTTATTATAGACACTGTAAATAACGGTTATACATTTTGTCTTCCTCCACACAGTGAATTGCAAGTAGTGGAAATTGACTATGACAATCCTACATTTGTGAGAGGAGTAGCTCTACTGCATGAAATGCTCATTTGTAATTACGTAAATTTACAACTTACTATGGTATTTATAACTATCCAAACTCTAGAGACCCTGTCTTCTGCAGTGGGCTATTTTGAAATTCGGTTTGCCACATCAATGTGGATTCCAAAACATTTTTGATTATTTGTGTTTCCCCCTTCATACCACTGTTCCATTCTTCACATGAATAGATGACTGTGGTATTATTTGCTTTTCAGTGGTCACAGATCTTAAATTTCAGTTATGTAGTTTATTTTTGTACATGTAGATTCGACATAATATAGGAAGTTAATGAATGTCATTGTGTTTGAGGAATAACTTCATGTATAAAAAAGGCAAGTAACTTTGTAAAAACAGTTAACTTGTAAGCAGTCAGGATGGCTGGCCAGTACTTACCTTCAGCACTGCCCACACACACGCTGAATGAATGCTACGTAGAATAATCATTAATATTAAAAACTCCTTCAGTTACAAATTGACATGCAGGTTGTGTGTGTATTAAATACAGGGTGTATACGACCCTGGAGATCCCGGAGAAAACCGGGATAAACCTGGGAACTGTTTACAATTTTGGGAATTTTTCATTGCTTTAGTTTTCAATTTTGAGTGATAAGAACCAATACTCTAACAAAGGATATTATTGTACCCCGCTACTGCAGAATAACACTGCGACAACGAAACGTGAACGAGAGAGACAAAAAACGTAAAATAAACTAAGTTGCAAAGGAAATGCGCCGTATACAACAACAAAAGCGAGTGCTCATATAAGCGTCTGTCAACAGCAAAATGTGTCAAAGGCTTTTGGAAGACTATGCAATGCTTCATAACAACAAATTGCCTCCGATGAGTGTGATGTGACAACTGTTTAAATTAGATTGTGCATGCGTAGTTGAGTCGCATATGAGTAGTACCTTCTCCTGCTTCTTGTTACAAAAGTGTGGCTTGGCGTCACTACCTAATATTGCCCTGGTTTGTAAATATAGTAAATCCGGGCCTGATGCACAGAGCCGTCTGAGTAGTGGTGGGAAGGTGGGTCGTCTCCACGTGACCTGAGTTTACGTTCAGTGATTTTGTTGTATCCTATTCGCTTATTGCTCTCATGTTAAATAATAAAACGGATTTTTGTGACCGGGAGATATCACATGAATTAAAATACTTTCGAATAATTACGGATGGCTAAAATATGTCATTAGTTTCAGATTTTGTTTCCACCTTTCTGACAGTCAAGCATTAATCACCTTGCAGAACAATGAAGTTATCTTTGTCGGTTTACTAAAGAGATTTGGCTTTTATTAATCTTTTCTGCTGAGACAGTCAGTTTATTTGAAACAAACTGTTTAATTTCACACTGTTGGCTGGTTTCAACTGTTCGCTGATTTCAAGTGCACATATGACATTATGCCATAATAAAGAACCAGACATGAGATAATACAATACTGGTACTCCAAGAAAATTTACATCCGAATCTGGACATACGAATGTGCACTTTAAGCCGAATTATTCATTTTAGTATGGTTCACGAAATTCCGATGCTGTTGAAGTATCGTTTGATGTCTTGTTTCTTTTATGACATAATGTAAGATCTTTTAATGTTTTATGTGGACGAACATATGGCCTTCCTGCGTCATCGCGCGGTGACGACTGTTATCTGGCACTCTCTTGCAACTGCTGAAACGAAACTATTTCTAATAGGTAGCGGGAAAATATTGCGAACGCTGGTTTGAAAAGCTTTACATACATTAAAAGCAAATTTCCTTTTACACCAAGATGAACTATGTGCGAGAATGTACGATGAATTTCTTAAATAATAAAGCGTTTGACTCTCATTTAAAAATAAAAATAAACAGCCATTTAGAATAATTTTGAGCTAAGAAGATCACACATTTACGTCGTTATTAAAAATTTTACTGGCACATTTGTGTGATGTATCTTAAAGTGTATCACGTGCAGAAAAGATCAACATTATATATGAATGCTATGTATATTAATTTAAACCATTAACTTTTCTCATTTGTGTTTTCGCGCTACTTAAGAGTATTCTTGCCACTGACTGTCCTATGCTGTCATCAGCTGGCGAGATCACGTGACATGAGTTATGAGTGGCTTACAAAAGCGCATTGCAGTCTTGATTTCAATGCTTCGGAAAGTTACATGCAGTATTTGGTGGAATTCGAATTTATACCTTCATAATACGAAATACTAAAAGGTATCAGATAGATTATATAATGATAAGACAGAGATTTAGGAATCAGGTTTTAAATTGTAGGACATTTCCAGGGGCAGATGTGGACTCTGACCACAATCTATTGGTTATGACCTGTAGGTTAAAACTGAAGAAACTGCAAAAAAGTGGAAATTTAAGGACATGGGATCTGGATAAGCTGAAAGAACCAGAGGTTGTACAGAGTTTCAGGGAGAGCATAAGGGAACAATTGACAGGAATGGGGGAAAGAAACACAGTAGAAAAGAATGGGTAGCTCTGAGGGATGAAGTAGTGAAGGCAGCAGAGGATCAAGTAGGTAAAAAGACGAGGGCTGATAGAAATCCTTGGGTGACAGAAGAAATATTGAATTTAATTGATGAAAGGAGAAAATATAAAAATGCAGTAAATGAAGCAGGCAAAAAGGAATACAAACGTCTCAAAAATGAGATCGACAGGAAGTGCAAAATGGCTAAGCAGAGATGGCTAGAGGACAAATTTAAGGATGTAGAAGCTTATCTCACTAGGGGTAAGATAGATACTGCCTACAGGAAAATTAAAGAGACCTTTGGAGAGAAGAGAACCACGTGTATGAATGTCAAGAGCTCAGATGGCAACCCAGATCTAAGCAAAGAAGGGAAAGCAGAAAGGTAGAAGGAGTATATAGAGGGTCTATACAAGGGCGATGTGCTTGAGGACAATATTATGGAAATGGAAGAGGATGTAGATGAAGACGAAATGGGAGGTAAGATACTGCGTGAAGAGTTGGACAGAACACTGAAAGACCTGAGTCGAAACAAGACCCCGGAGTAGAAAACATTCCATTAGAACTACTGACGGCCTTTGGAGAGCCAGTCATGACAAAACTCTACCAGCTGGTGAGCAAGATGTATGAGACAGGCAAAATACCCTCAGACTTCAATAAGAATATAATAGCTCCAATCCCAAAGAAAGCAGGTGTTGACAGATGTGAAAATTACCGAACTATCAGTTTAATAAGTCACAGCTGCAAAATACTAACACGAATTCTTTACAGACGAAGGGAATAACTGGTAGGAGCTGACCTCGGCGAAGATCTGTTTACATTCCGCAGAAATGTCAGAACACATGAGGCAATACTGACCCTACGACTTATCTTAGAAAATAGATTAAGTAAAGGCAAACCTACATTTCTAGCATTTGTGGACTTAGAGAAAGCTTTTGACAATGTTGACTGGAATACTCTCTTTCAAATTCTGAAGGTGGCAGGGGTAAAATACAGGGAGCGAAAGGCTATTTACAATTTGTACAAAAACTAGATACCAGTTATAAGAGTTGAGGGACATGAAAGGGAAGCAGTGGTTGGGAAGGGAGTGAGACAGTGTTGTAGCCTCTCCCCGATGTTATTCAATTTGTATATTGAGCAAGCAGTAAAGGAAACAAAAGAAAAATTTGGAGTAGGTATTAAAATTCATGGAGAAGAAGTAAAAACTTTGAGGTTCGCCAATGACATTGTAATTCTGTCAGAGATGGCAAAGGACTTGGAAGAGCAGTTGAACGGAATGGACAGTGTCTTGAAAGTAGGATATAAGATGAACATCAACAAAAGCAAAACAAAGATAAGTAGTAAAGGAGTTTTGCTATTTGTGGAGCAAAATAACTGATGATGGTCGAAGTAGAGAGGATATAAAATGTAGACTGGCAATGGCAAGGAAAGTGTTTCTGAAGAAGAGAAATTTGTTAACATCAAATATAGATTTATGTACCAGGAAGTCGTTTCTGAAAGTATTTGTTTGGAGTGTAGCCATGTATGGAAGTGAAACATGGATGATAAATAGTTTGGACAAGAAGAGAATAGAAGCTTTCGAAATGTGGTGCTACAGAAGAATGCTGGTGATTAGATGGGTAGATCACATAACTAATGAGAAGGTATTGAACAGAATTGGGGAGAAGAGAAATTTGTGGCACAACTTGTCTAGAAGGGATTGGTTGGTAGGCCATATTCTGAGGCATCAAGGGATCACCAATTTAGTATTGGAGGGCAGCGTGGAGGGTAAAAATCGTAGAGGGAGACCAAGAGATGAATACACTAAGCAGATTCAGAAGGATGTAGCATCAAACCAGTCTCAGGACTGAAGACCACAACAACAACACGAAAATATACAGCGTACATATTGCTGCACATCAAAGGTGTTTCAAAACGTGTTTTCTTTTTTTCTGCTGAGTTTCGTTTTCTAAAGTGGTAGGAAATTCTACATCGGTATATAAAACAATAAACATTCAAAGGACTGATTAGTTTTACAGTGCCGAGGAATAGTATATGGTCACTTAACACGGAAAAAGTGTATTTTCGCCAGGGAGAAAGTGTATTATTAACTGGGAAATCCGGGAAAAAAAGTCGTACAGACCAAGGAGTAATTCATGACGCTGCTGATGTGTTCACTCCAGAATCTTCAGACCAACTTCAAATGCAGCGTATTCCTTTGTGGAATGAAAAATGTAGTAAAAGAAATCATTGCAGAAGTTCCTAAATTTTGTGAACAGTCTCAATATACAAATACACACAAGCACATATTGTACCAACCAACTTCAAATACAATATGAAGGCCACATACTTGAGCTGGCAGTTACTACAGCATGTAAACCATGTTGGCAGACCTCAATATACCACAAAACTAACTTCCTCCAAATTTCCCCCATTTGGCTGGATGCAGTGCTGAAGTGATTGTGGGAAGGCTTCTACGATCCATGACATCCTGCGGAATAAGGTGGTTATTTCATAGTGAGTGGTAGTTTATTTTTGTCAGTTGTCTGCAAACAATTGGCAAAAGTTCTTGTCTTCACATAAACCCAGAGGAAATAATCTGGAGCTGTTAAATCAGATTTCCATCACATCACTGAAGCAGGATACCACATGGTTTGAAAATATTTATTAGAGTATAGCTATACTTTGGCATGTTGCATAAGCCATTGTACCATACTGCTGAAACAATATGTTGTTCAGCAACCCTCTGGTGTGCCATTTTAAAATGAGGAACCTGCACACTATAATACAACTGTGGATTTTCCTGAGATTAATTGCAGAAGTATTGCCTACTAACATGTCCAGTCATGAAAACATTTGCTGGATCAGACATTAGCAGTTGTTGGCGAAATAGTGGTTCTCCGTTAAGCATTGCAAGAAAGTCAGTGCAGTTGATAAGTCTGCTTTGCCTATCCATGTCTCAATTCTTGAACCATCTGTAGTTTGTTTCACCCAGCAAGTGCTGCAGTGGACAGTGCAAATTTTGTGAATGTCTAGGATTGTGTTCCAGTGACACACACACACTCGTGGTGACTGTTAGTTGAAGAATTGTTTCTCCACTGTCTAACTCGCCTGAGAATACTGTGCCTCTTGGGTACAGCCAAATGGCAAGGTACAGCCAAACTGTAATTATTATTGTTATGTCACAGTGTCTGCTGAGATTTCGTCATGGAACCAGTTCAGATAAAGGCTTTTACCATTGAATTCCCAACAGCAGACTACTACTCAATGGCATACTACTTACATAATTCCCTCCTTCCTCATATTCAGTGACATACGCATGAACAGCATTCAGTATACATTCTGCCAGGTTCACCAACTGAAATTGGTAGATACAATATGTATCATCTTGTATTAGTGGAACAAAAATTGTTTGTTTGCTTTTCCCCTCCAACCAAGAAGTGGCAAGAATCCAGGATCATGAAGCCTACATTAGATTGGGACATCACGAGATAGAATTTCAAATTCCAAAGAGTTATGAAGCATGATAAATGGAATAAAGCAATTCAGAGTTTTACTTCTTGAAGAGGAATATGTCCAATGAAGTGCGTGATTGCACTCATGTCACAAGCAGAACTTAGGAGAAGGCATATTGTATTAGGTTGTTTGCTGCAGAAACTCATTTTTAGTGGAATTTTTTTATATGAAAACTAAAATTTTTAAAATAAAACAAATGTTATTAACATTCTATATCTTTATTCTTCGTGTTTACACACTTGCAGCCCTCTGCTGCTAAAAGGCTCTGAATTGCAGCACATAACATTGCTGTGTTGGTGCATGAGAAACAGTCTGCTGTAAACGAGTTTCCAATTTGAAGCATTTGTCTGTACATGGAGCATGCCAATGCCAAATCACACAAGCGCTCTGACATTGGCAACAATTCGATGACATCGGTTCACCGTCACTGATCATCATCCTTACAGTCCCAACTTGGCCCCATACAATTTTCATCTGTTTCCAAAACTTAAAGAACACCTTCGAGGACTACTTTAATTTGATAGTGATGAAGTGGTGCAAGCAGAGGTGACATGACTCAGTCAACAAATTCAAACATTCTACACTGACTGTATCAACAAACTGGTCTCTTGTTAGGACAGATGTGTTCATCACAAGGGTGACTGTTATTGTTGTGGTTTTCAGTCCAAAGACTGTTTTGATGCAGCTCTCTGTGCTACTCTATTGAGTGCAAACCTCTTCATCAGGGTGACTATGTTGAGAAATAAATACGTAGACATGAAGATTTAGAATCTTAATAATAGTTCTTTTTTATGAGCTCTAAGAGTTTTCACGTGAAGAATTCAGTTACATTACTTTTCAGCACCTGATATTGATAGTCAAAAAGTTTTGCATTTGGTCATTTTCATTTAACTTGTCTGCTATAAAAAGTATACCTTACGAGTCAACATCAAATTGAATATTTATCAAAAATATGTTTTTCTTGGTACAATTTGTTATTAGATGTCACTTAATAACATAGCAGCAATTAAAATCTCCTGGAAATGCTAACATCAAAGAGAGTCTTTAATAGAACAATCCACTGTACTGAAATACTTTAATGGATAGAGGTATGAAATAGTGAACTCAATATCAAGATATAATAGGTTTGGATCCCACCTACTGTAATTTTTTTAATGCACCTGCACATTTTCTGGAAGAGTTTGAAACATTCTTATTAATGTAATACAAATATGTCTTTTCATATTCGATGTTATATATATACAAAAGTGCTTTCTGTCAGGAATGAGTTCGTTTGTTTTCATAAACATAACAAGGAATTGCACACTGCATTTTATGCTCCTGCCTGATTCAATCATAACTCAGTATTTATTTATTCATTCAAAATACTTTCCAGGTTGTGAAGTATACAATTCCTTGTGAATTAGATTGTGATGGGGGTTATGGGTAGAGGGATTGGGGGTGGGTGGCAGTGACTTGTAAGGATGCACCCTGTTCGCCAGCAAGGAATGCAGTGAGCGAGGGGTGGCAGATTCATGGGATAGACCACATGAAGTATCTTTTACCTTGCAGTTACAAACAGGCCAGATGTTATTGAAGACAACCGTATAGATATGGGGATTAGTGGTTATGGAAGTTAATCAGTCAGGAGGACAAAGAGAATGTTTCTGCTAGAAGAGCAGTTGTTAACATCTCCCTTAGGCAATGAACTAGTTCCAGAATGATGAACATAGAGGAATTGTGGGCAAAGTTTAAACAGATTGTAAATCATGCTCTGGACAAGTGTGTCTCTAGTAAGTGAAAAGGAAAAGACCCACCATGATTTAATAATGAAATCTAGAAAATGCTGAGAAAGCAAAGGCTGTTGCACTCTCAGTTCAAAAGAGGACGAGCAAGTGACAACAGACAACGATAGTAGAGATTCATGTGTCTGTGAGAAGATTTATACGCAAAGCATACGAGGTGCATTCAGTTTCTAAAGCCTCCGATTTTTTTTCTCCGGACTGGACAGAGATAGAAACATGTGCATTGTTCTAAAATGAGGCCGCGTTCATTTTCAATACGTAGAGATGGCAGCACCATACGGCAGATGGAATTTTACCGCAAGCGGCGAGAATGAGAACTGTTTTAAATACATAAAATGGCGACGTTTTCCTTACTTGAACAGCACGCAATCATTCGTTTTCTGAATTTGCGTGGTGTGAAACCAATTGAAATTCATCGTGAAACCAATTGAAATTCATCGACAGTTAAAGGAGACGTGGTGATGGAGTTATGGATGTGTCGAAAGTGCGTTCGTGTGTGCGACAGTTTAATGAAGGCAGAACATCGTGTGACAACAAATCGAAACAACCTCGGGCTCGCACAAGCTGGTCTGATGACATGATCGAGAAAGTGGAGAGAATTGTTTTGGGGGATCGCCGAATGACTGTTGAATAGATCGCCTCCAGAGTTGGCATTTCTGTGGGTTCTGTGCACACAATCCTGCATGATGACCTGAAAATGCGAAAAGTGTCATCCAGGTGGGTGCCACGAATGCTGACTGACGACCACATGGCTGCCCGTGTGGCATGTTGCCAAGCAATGTTGACGCGCAACAACAGCATGAATGGGACATTCTTTTCGGCGGTTGTGAGAATGGATGAGACGTGGATGCCATTTTTCAATCCAGAAACAAAGTGCCAGTCAGCTCAATGGAAGCACACAGATTCACCGCCACCCAAAAAAATTTTGGGTAACCGCCAGTGCTGAAAAAATGATGGTGTCCATATTGTCGCACAGCGAGGGCGTAATCCGTACCCATTGCGTTCCAAAGGGCACTACGGTAACAGGTGCATCCTACAAAAATGTTTTGAAGAACACATTCCTTCCTGCACTGCAACAAAAACGTCTGGGAAGGGCTGCGCGTGTGCTGTTTCACCAAGACAACACACCCACACATCGAGTTAATGTTACGCAACAGTTTCTTCGTGATAACAACTTTGAAGTGATTCCTCATGCTCCCTATTCACCTGACCTGGCTCCTAGTGACTTTTGGCTTTTTCCAACAATGAAAGACACTCTCCGTGGCCGCACATTCACCAGCCGTGCTGCTATTGCCTCAGCGATTTCCCAGTGGTCAAAACAGACTCCTAAAGAAGCCTTTGCCGCTGCCATGGAATCATGGCGTCAGTTGTGAAAAATGTGTACATCTGCAGGGCAATTACGTCGAGAAGTAACGCCAGTTTCTTCGATTTCGGGTAAGTAGTTAATTAGAAAATGTCGGAGGCCTTAGAACATGAATGCACCTCGTAAAAAGCTACCACTGTCATTACCTTGGCTAAAGATCTGGTGGAGAACCAGAAAAAAATTCTGGTTCTATCTAAAATAGTTAAACTTGTCTAAGGCTTCCATCCAGTCACTAGTTGACCAGTATGGTTTGGCAGTCGAAGGCTGAAGTTTTAAATTCCATATTTAAGGAGAATCATACAAATATACCATCGTTTGACTATCACATAGAATCCTGTTTGGATGACATAGTAATGAGCATCCCTGGCATAGAGAAATAACTGACAGAGTTGAAAAAAAATAGGTTGCCAGGTAGGGGTGGAATCCCATTTTGGTTTTACAAAGAGTATTCTACATCATTAGCCCCTTACTTAATTAGCATTTACCGCAAATCTCTCAACCAGCGCAAAGTGCCAAGCAAATGGAAAAAAGTGCTAGTGACTCTTGTGTATGAGAAGGGTGAAAGAACCGACCAACAAAATTACAGACTAATATATCCATGTGCGGATGGATGTGTGTGTGTGTGTGTGTGTGTGTGTGTGTGTGTGTGTGTGTGTGTGTGTTTTGTTCATGTGCCTGTCTGCCGGCGCTTTCCCGCTTGGTAAGTCTTGGAATCTTTGTTTTTAATATATATATATATATATATATATATATATATATATATATATATATATATATATATATATCAAGGTTGAATATGTTAGTGGAAGAATAATGATGATGAGACTGAAAGGGAAAAAGAAAGACTTAGTTATCATCCAGGTCTATATGCCAACAAGTAATCATTGAGATGAAGAGGTAGAAGAATGTTATGATACAATAGAAAACTTAGCAGAGAGAGAAAAGAAATGCATGTACTGTTATAATGGGTGACTTGAATGCTGTAGTTGGCGAAGAACCACAATAAAAAGTACTGGGAAAATTTGGACTGGGAGAAAGAAGTGAGAGAGGGCAAAGATTGTTGGAATACTGCAATGAAAATTTCATTGTAGTTGGAAATACTCTATTTGATAACCACGAAAGACAATGATATACTTGGATATCTCGATTTGACAACAAAAGATATAAAATTGATTACATAATGATACAACAAAGATACCAAAATTGCCTAAAGAGTGTCAAAAGCTATCCAGGGGCAGATATTTATTCAGCTCATATTGGTAATAGCTGAGGTTCTAGTTAAATTAAAAATAACCTGGAATGGACAGAAGAACTTTGAGAAACTTAAAGACAAGGCAATTGTGAAAAATTAGGGAATGCATATTGTGAAATTATGATGAAAGTACAGGAAACGGAATGCACAGAAGGAAGATGTGATCGTTTTAAAAACGGGATCAAAAAGGCAGCTAAGGAAACGCTTGGAGTCAAGGAGAGGAAAAAAGTAAAGAAAGAATGGGTAACAGCAGATATGATAACCAAGATGGATGATCACCGAAGAAGGGAAGTGAAACTACAGGAGGTTAAATAATGAAGTAAAAAGGGAGACAGAAAAAGCAAAGGAGAAATGGCTGACAGAAAAGTGTGACAAGATAGAGAAATAAGAGAAAGAAGGAACATATGATTTGATGTACAAAGAAGCAATGGATTTGACATTCAGGGAAAAGAGAAACAACAATGGACTAAAGGAAGTAGAGGCAGCAGATAGTGAGTGAACCCCAAGAAATATTGAGAAGATGGAAAGAATATATAGGATGGCTATACGCTGCATACCATACAGCTGACCAAGTGAAGAAGGTTGTGGGATAGAAGAACAAGATAAAGTTACAGATGATGACAAAGGAAATGCGATACTAACTAGTTAGATTGAAGAATCTATGAAGGAGATGAAAAACGGAAAGGCAATGGGAATTGATGAGATTCCTGCAGAACTGTTAGTCATTGGAGAAAGAAGGGAAGAGGTAGTTGATTGAATTGTGTAATCAAATATACATGACAGGAAAATGGCCAGAGGACTTTACAGAAAGTGTCTTAATACCCATAGAAAAGAAAAAGAACGGCAAAAAGTGTGAGTAACATAGAACAGTGAGCCTGATATCGCATGCAGCCAAAGTCTTGCCGAGGACGCTCAACAGAAAGCTGAATTGCATAATAGATGATGAACAGTTAGGTTTCAGGTGAGGATTGGAAACTAGGGATGCCATTGGGATACTGAGAGTGATAGGGGAGAGATATATGGAGAAGAAAAGGAAGGTGTATGTTGTGTTCATTGATCTTGAGAAGGTTTTTTACTGTGTGTCAGACGGGATAAGCTGATGGAAATCTTAAGGAAACATGGAGTTGACTGGAGTAGATGGCTAATTAGAATTTTATATTTGAACCAGAGAGGAAGAGTAAGAATAGGAGGTGTGATGAGTGAAGAAATTGAACTGGGAAGATGTGTAAGACAAGGTGGTTGTTTATCACCAACACTGTTCAATATACATCTGGAGGAAATTATTAGTGAAAGTTTTGATGGAAGGAGAGGAGTTTGTATAGGGGATCAGAGAGTGAAAGAGAGATGGAACAAATGTTAGTTGATCTAAACACAAAATTAGAAGAATATGGAATGAAGATTAACAAGAAGAAAACGAAAAGCATGGTAATTGGAGGAAAGGGGAGAAAATGTCGTATGAAAATAGGGGGAGAGGAAATAGAGCAAGTGAATAACTTCAATTACTTGGGAAGTGTAATAATGGATGATATATATTGCTCAACAGAAATTAGGAAAAGAATTGCAATGGCAAAAGAAGGATTCAAGAGGAGACAGAAATTACTGTGTGGACCACTAAACAAAGATATGAGGAAAAGACTTGCCAAATGCTACATCTGAAGCATTGCACTATATGGTGCGGAGACCTGGACAATGAGGAAGGAAGATGAAAGAAGATTGGAGGCACTAGAGATGTGGATATGGAGAAGAATGGAAAAAGTGAAGTGGGAAGACTGGGTAAGGAATGAAGAAGTATTAAGAAGAGTTGGAGAAGACAGAAACATTCTGAAAGTCATCAGAAAGAGAAAACGTAACTGGACTGGACATTGTTTGAGGAGGGACTGTTTTTTGAAAGAAGAAATAGAAGGAATGGTGGAGGGAAAGAGGAAAAAGAAGATAAATGCAATATCAAAAGAGGCAAATGTTCAGAAATGAAAAGACTGGCTGTGGACTGACAAAAGTGGAAGAGGCTTAACCCATGACAAGACCTGCCATAAGGCAGAATACCATACACATGCAATATCCTTAACATCAGTTTGCTGCAGAGTTCTAGAGCATATTCTGATTTAGAATATAATAAATTTCCTACAGACTGAAATCCTCATGTCCACGAATCAGCATGGCTTTAGAAAACATCGCTCGAGTGAAACCCAGCTTGCTCTTTTCTCACATGATATACTGTGAACTATGATGGGCAACAGGCAGATTCCATATTTCTAGATTTCCAAAAATCATTCAACATGGTACCCCACAGCAGATTGTTAACAAGGTATGTGTGTGTGGAATAGCCTCCCAGATATGTGACTGGCTCGAAGACTTCTTAAGTAAAGAACCCAGTACAATGTCCTCAACAGCAAGTGTTCATTGGAGACAGGGGTAACATCAGGAGTGCCCCAGGGAAGTGTGATAGGACTGTTGCTATTTTCTTAGACTTAAATGATCTGGCAGACAGGGTGGGCAGCAATCTGTAGTTGCTTGCTGATGGTGCTGTGGTGTACAGGAAGGTGCCAAAGATAAGTTAACCTAGACAAAATTTCTAGTTGGTGTGATGAATGGCAGCTGGCTCTTAATGTGGAAAAATGTTGAGTTAATGCAGACGAGTATGAAAACCAAACCCATGACATTTGCATACAGCATTGGTAATGTGCTAAATGGTCAACTAGTTAATTTGTAAAGGCGACCACATATAGGATGCTATTGTGACCTATTCTTTAATGCCACTTGAGTGTTTGGGATCTGCATCAGGTCGGACTGAAAGAAGACACCAAAGCAATTCAGAGGCAAGCTGCTAGATTTTATATTGGTAGGTTCAATCAGCATGCATGTACTATAGGTATATATTTCGGGAGCTCAAGTGGGAATCCCTGCAGAGAAGAAGACAATTCATTTCGGAGAACAGAGAAGAAGACATTCATTTCGGAGAACACTACTCAGAAAGTTTAGAGAACCGGCATTTGAAGATGACTGCAAAATGATCTTATTGCCGCCAACATGCATTTCATGTAGAAACCATGAAGATACAGAAAATTACGGCTCACAGGGAGGCATATAAACAGTCGTATTTCCCTCACTGTCTGCCATCAGAACAGGAAAGGAAACAACTATTTGTGGTACATGTCACCCTCCACCACACACTGTATGGTGGCTTGCAGAGGATATAAGTAGATGTAGGGGCATGTGATGCACATGTCAGAGCCGATGTGGAGTGATGCACACTGAAGATGACATGAGGCAGTGAATTGAGAGGGAACAGGATGGGGGAAGGGGAAACTGTTGGGTGAAAGGTATGTGGGCAGTGGGTTACCAGAAATTGAGTGGAAGGTGTGTTGTAAGGATAACTCTCATCTGCACAGTTCAGAAAAACAGATGGTGGTGAAGTAGCCACTTAAATTGAATATGTTGTGCTCAGATGAGTGTTGTGCCACCAGTTTGTCAGTTTTGTTCTTTGCAACAGTTTGATGGTGGCCATTCATCCTGGTGGGCAACTGGTTGTTAGTCTTACGTAAATAGCTGTGCATTGTTTGCAGCACACCAGAACTGGTATACGACAAGGCCACTTTCACTGGTGGCCAGTCCTCTGATAGAGTAGGGTATAGACTGAAGTAGAAAAAGCTGTGTGGATTGTTTTTAACGAGCACTCATTTTTGTTTACTCTGATTTGCAAGACAGATCTAGGCAACAACTTCAATTGGAAAGAGCTGCAGTAGCAAACCATGATGGGAAGCACTTTCCATTTGATACACCAATTTGTTTATAATCGTGCACCAACCATGAATGAAACTAATTTTCGTATGCTTTGTGAGAAGAAACTATGTCAATGCTTTTTATCAGTGAATAAACTTGTCTCAGGCATGTGGAAAAAAAGGTTTTAGATTTTCAACAAAAAATCTGTGCACTCATATTAAACATTTAACTCTAGTATGCATGTTGTTGAAAAAACACCTGAGTGCATATCCAGGGCCTGCAAGGCCCTGTCCTTATTTTAAATAGTTCTCTTTATATACCCATCTTTTGGAGTTGAACAATTTGTTTGAAATTTACTGGTGCATTGAAATGTTCCTACATTATATTAAAAGAATCTGATGGGCCTGAGTAATATTTTGTTAATCCATTGATGCCCGATTTATTTTTAATTAACATATATTCTTAATTTTTGGAAAACTGTATCCTGAAAAACTAATTTATGGAATTATGAGGAAATTTTGTTCACTTAGAACCTAAATGTGAAATTTTGGGTCAACATTACACTTGCCATAATATGTTCTAGGCTTTCCTTTACAGGTCTCAAACTGGTATCATCTTTACTTTTCACACTTCTGGATGATGTGCCATATCTGGTCATATCGTATGTCTGGTACACTAGTATTGTATGTCTGGTACATTAGTTCTGGGAAACGAGATGAGTTTTGTTGGTCTTCCCTTACTTGACGTCATTTCAAGACCTTTCTTCTGGTATGTTCTGGCAATCTGTCTTCTGAATTCTTTCACTTCAGAAGAAGTTCCTTCATTGCACTTCTCGAAAGCCATGTATGCGTTTACAACAGTCATATCTTACATCCTCGTAAAAAGACACCATTACCACCACTTTTTACCATGCTCTGCGACTGTGTTTCTCTGTTAGCCAGTCATGAAGTACAACATATTCAATGAAATTCTTGTGTGTGTTCAATGCATATGGTTGTGGAACACTAAGCTTTTCTTTCTGAAGTGAATTCCAGTGTTGGACTTTGACAGAAGGGAGCACAATGTCAAAAATAATTGCTAGTGCAACACACTTGTCCTTCAATTTTGTGATTCAAATTTCCTTCTCTCTATTAAATCTGAATTCAAAATGACCCTTTCTTTTTCTTTACATTATGAGGTAATAACGGCACTTTGTACAGTTTTCCTCTTATTAAGACTAGTAAACTAATTGTTAAAAAATACTTTGTAATGGCATCATCCTGGTTCTTCCCACAATATAGAAAGCAGTTGTAATGGTAACCATCAGTATCACATAAGGCCCATAGTTCATATCCAAAGTGTATGGGCTTGATTCAAACTGCTTTATAGGGTGATGTCCTTAACATATCACAATCATTTCATCGGCTGCTAGATTTTCCTGAAAGACTGATAATTTTGTACCAGAGCCTCTGTGAATGACTTTCAAGATTTGTCACTTATTTTCGGCCTTTTTATTATCATTGAAATGTAATACAGATTTCCATTCAAGGTACCTGTTACAACACACTGAAACTTTCACCATTTGGACACTAAGATCATCATTCTCAGACCAATAATCTCTTCCACTGGACAATTTACGACAGCCAGCAAAGATCAAAAATCCAACAACAAATACAAGAATTTCAACAGGTACAACTGATGCAAAACTAAACAAGACACGATGGCAACAATAACCGCATTGGGGAGGGAGGAAACTAACTTTTAAACCAACCATGTACATGGTGAAAGACCCACAGATATGTTAGGGTTAAAATTTATTAAAAAATGAAACAGCGATAACGATATTATAACAGACAGACTATAAGCGTCAGCAAAGACATTAGTTATGAATATGCAGTAAAGCGCAGACAATTTACCATACAACAGCATTAACTTTTTTGTAGATGATTTTGTTTCACTCTCTCGTATGTAGAAGTTTTGTTATGCTGTACTGCTGGGAGTATGACAGGCTAAGAGTCTTTTGTATTGTGTGTGTGTGTGTGTGTGTGTGTGTGTGTGTGTGTGTGTGTGTGTGTGTGTGTGTGAATAAGAAGACTTAATAACAGTATTAAACAATGAAAAATCCTGGATGGAATGTAACAAAACCAGACACAGAAAGCTGCTACTCACCATATAGCGGAGATGGGTGTGTCGCAATACGCACAACTAAAAGATTCACACAATTTGAGTGAGGTCTCAGTTCTCCGAGACTGCAAATGTGAGTGTGTGTGTACTGCTGACAAAGGCCTTAATGGCTGAAAGCTATGATTGTGTGAATCTTTTTGTTGTGTATCGCTACTCAGCATTTCCGCTATATGGTGAGTAGCAACTTTCCTTCTCTGGTATTAAAATAACAGTATTAAGTATTTTTACTAAAGTGAAACAGAAAAAAATTAAGAAGAATTCCTTCATATTTTATATCATCTTGAGAGGACTGGTGTTCCCTGGAGTCGGCTGCCTGCATCTACAATTGAAGTTGAGGAAAAGAACTCAACAGTCATTTTTTTGTAAACTTAACAGAACGAGAAGCTTTCAGAAGACAAGAAATATAATTAAATTATGTATAGTTATTGTCACGGCATAAGAAAAGACACAAGGTAAAGTAAATGAACAATAATACAATTTCATACACACAGAACATTTCATAACAATCCAATTGTACTAATATTCTCTTTTCATTGCAAGCGAAAAGATAATTCCCAATCAATTTCTTTCATGCTTTCCTTTAATTTTTGTTTATTGTAATACACCGTGCAAGAATAAAGAATGTGATTGCAAAAAAGCTCAAAAGTATACAGATATCTCTAATAAGTAAAGGACAGGTCTATTCTCTTTAGTCTTTTGTACTACTTGCTGCTGCTAATACTTCCACATCCTCTACTACAGTTACTGTTTAATTAATAACTGCTCCTAAAAAGTGTAAAAGTCATTGTGTAATAGAGAAGCACTATTGGTGTTTCGGTAAATATTTTGAATTATTCAAAAACAATTTAGCTCAAACTTGATAAGAGGGGTGCTACAGGGAAAGTGGGAGACTACTGGAAAGGAGGTTGAAATCAAATCACGAATTATAGGAAAATTTAAAAAGTAAGACTTTCAAACACCTCTGGGGTCCTGTATATGCACTGTAGAATTAAGTGTCACTTCTATTATGATAAAGGAGATTCTGTGTGGAAACAACATGACTGCAAGCCACTACTGCTGACCTATCACCATACCATCTTGAAATTTCCCTCATTGTGCCATTTGAGCACAGGATCTCCCATCAGAGTACTGTTAACAACCAGATGCAGGGAGAACAAATTTACTGTCTGCTGTAACAGGTAACGCCACAATCTTATTTCAAATTTTACTTCTAAAATTGTTTAATGCTAAAAGGAATGTAGAGGATAACAAGTGGGCTAGTTATGAAAGCAAATATAAAGCTTTCTACGTCTTCCATAAATATTCCAGACCGCACCAGCAATTACATATCATTTTGTTTAAGGTCATACTTATTTTAGAATGTGACTGCAACATTGTACTTGTAACAAGAAAGCACTCAGCAGATCTATTAAAGTACTCAGTAAGTGTTTAAGAGTGTGTTCACTTGAAGCCATTCCCATTGTTACACATACCATGCAAACTGAGCATTGCCCGAGAACTCTAAGAGAATTTAGAATCAAGATTTAAAAAGACTTGCTGGTTGCAGCAAGACATAGTACTGGAATTATTTTCTTGCTGTGTCACTCACATATGGTACAGAACTGCTAAAGGTAGAGATCAGATCTTGACAAATGAAGTTAATAAAAGTGTAAACTGACACATTCCATGCTCTTTAACTTACAGTTAGTGTGATCCATAGAACACAGGGCTAATTAATTTGTCCCCGGTCACATCAATTAAGAACTAACAATATAATAAGTGAAGGTTTCCACTTCATGTGTAATGTAGGCATGCTCGTTCCCAAGTGCCGAGCCCTAACAATCTGCCCTTTGTTAAAGTCACTTGTGTCAGTGGTCTATCCAATTTGAATATCTCATAGTCAGTAGAATAATTACCCACTTGTCTCTGCTCTGCTTATATACTTTTCTTTCTGCATCATGTGCCTGAATGTATTGCCATTCAGTCTGTGAGAAAATGGTCATGTTTCAGAGAATGAAATAAGAATACAGTACTCCCTACAATAATTCATTGAGTGCTTTATTTTCTCATTAATCAACTCTCTTTCCATTTCAAATCAGCTACTAGTGCTAAGTGATCTGAAGGAAAGACAACATTTGGTAATGCAGTGTGCTGTTTTAGTTCCTCTTCAGTAGGTAAAGGAACAACCTGGAAACAGAAAATAAACCATATTGAATATAAAATTGTAGATTTTTGATACATATCTGCTTACATACAGAAGAAAAACGCACAAAAAATTATGATTGGACATCTCACCATAAGATAAATGATGGGTGAGGACAAGCATAATCTTGTCCACTGCCAGCACACACGCAAGCGACCCCCCCCCCCCCCCCCTCCACACACACACACACACACACACACACACACACACACACACACACACACCATCCGCACATACACAGACAACACCTTCCGGGTTACAGGACTGGAGTAGGTGGTGGTGGGAGGATGCATGGGACAGGTTTTACACCGGGGCGGTTACAAGGGTAGGAGCCAGAGGGTAGGGAAGGTGGTTTGGCGATTTAATAGGGATTATCTAAGAGGTTACGAAGGTTAGGTGGACGGTGGAAAGACACTTTTGGTGGAGTGGGGAGGATTTAATGAAGGATGGATCTCATTTCAGAGCAGGATTTGAGGAAGTCGTATCCTTGCTGGAGAGCCACATTCAGAGTCTGATATAGTCCCGGAAAGTATCTCGTCACAAGTGGGGCACTTTTGTGGTTCTTCTGTGGGAGGTTCTGGGTTTGAGGGGATGAGGAAGTGGCTCTGGTTATTTGAGGTTGTTGGTGTAATGGTTCAGGGATTCCGGACTGGAACAGATTCATTTGCCATGAAGACCTAGGCTACAAGGAAGGGACCGTTTGATGTGGAATGGGTGGCAGCTGTCATAATGGAGGTACTGTTGCTTGTTGGTGGGTTTGATGTGGACGAATGTGTGAAGCTGGCCATTGGACAGATGGAGGTCAATGCCAAGGAAAGTGGCATGGGATTTGGAGTAGGACCAGGTGAATCTGATGGAACCAAAGGAGTTGAGGTTGGAGAGGAAATTCTGGAGTTCTTCTTCACTTAAGGCAACTCACTCACCCTCCACGATCTTTCCAACAAACCACAACTTCCTCTCATTGCACACAGACCCAGTCTCTCCCATCTACTCAATCTCCCACTTCCAGCTCCACTCCCCCCAAAACCTCAAAATTCTAGTCAACACAATCTGGAACCACAACACCCCAATTCAGTAGTTAAACTTTTCTCCAAACCTCTCTCCCAATCCGAAACCTCTGTCCTATCCAAAGGCCTCACCTTCAGCCCCAGTCCCAGATTCAACCAAACAGCCCTCGTCAAAGATTTACTGTCCTACACTCTTAGTCTCTGCTGGAAATATCACTTTGCCACGAAGAAAAATACTCCTCATCCTACTCCTAATGATCCAACTCCCCACGACACTATCCAAATTTAACCCTGCCTGGAACAGTTCCGTCCTTCATCATAGCGGGACCCACCTCCTCTTCCTCAAAATCACCCTCTCCAAACCTTCCAGGAATTTCTCTCTTCCAGCCTTCCCTTTCAATCTTTCTTGAAAAACCTTAGTCCTACTCCCAACATCACCACAGCTGAAGCCCAGGCTATCCGTGATCTGAAAGCTGACCGATCCATTATCATTCTTCTGGCTGACTAGGGTTCCACGACTGTGGTACTTGATCCTCAGGAGTATGTGGCTGAGGGACTGTGTCAGCTTTCAGACAACACTACATACAAAGTCTGCCAGGGTAGGTAATCCCATTTGTGATGTCCAGGCAGAGTTTCAAGGAATCCTCAGAACCTTAGCCTCCCTACAAAACCTTTCACCTAACTCCAGCAGGGATACAACTAACTCCAGCAGGGATACAACTTCCTCAAATCCTGCCCTGAAATGAGATCCATCCTTCATGAAATCCTCTCCACTCCACCAAGAGTGTCTTTCCACCGTCCACCTAACCTTCGTAACCTCTTTGTTCATCCCTATGAAATCCCCAAACCACCTTCCCTACCCTCTGGCCCCTACCCTTGTAACCGCCCCTGGTGTAAAACCTGTCCCATGCACCCTCCCACCACCACCTACTCCAGTCCTGTAACCCGGAAGGTGTACACGATTAAAGGCAGAGCCACGTGTGAAAGCACCCATATGATTTACCAACTGACCTGCCTACACAGTGAAGCCTTCTATGTGGGAATGGCCAGCAACAAACTGCCCATTCACATGAATGGACACAGGCAGACAGTGTTTGTTGGTAATGAGGATCACCCTGTGGCTAAACATGCCTTGGTGCACGGCCAGCACATCTTGGCACAGTGTTACACCGTCCGGTTTATCTGGTTACTTCCCACTGACACCAACCTATCAGAGCTCCAGAGATGGGAACTTGCCCTTCAATATATCCTCTCTTCCCGTTACCCACCAGGCCTCAACCTCCGCTAATTTCAAATTGCCGCCCCTCGTACATCACTTGTCACTCAACATCTTTGCCTCTGAACTTCCGCCTAGACTGACATCTCTGCCCAAACTCTTTGCCTTTACATATGTCTGCCTGTGTCTGTATATGTGCAGATGGAGTGTGTGTGTGTGTGTGTGTGTGTGTGTGTGTGTGAAGAGAGAGAGAGAGAGAGAGAGAGAGAGAGAGAGAGAGAGAGAGAGAGAGTAAACCCACATCCTTTCGTCTTTCCCTCTCCTTCCCTCTTTCCTGGTGAAGCAACCTTGGGTTGCTAAAGCTTGAAATTAGTATTTTCCTTCAGCAGACTTCTGCTGTTGATTTGTTGGAATGCAGAATCTGAATAAAATTTTACAAGTATCTACAGTTTAAAGTACTCAAAGATTTAAATGCAGATATTAAGGAATCTTTTAATGTGATGGGTTGTCTGAATATAGGTAGTTGTGAGCTTTATGTGGTAAATGGAGCATCTGACACTGAATAACAAAAACTAATTGGAACATTATTGCCTTTCTAAGGGCAATTTATTTTTTATTTAAAGATTCTCCTGTTAGAAGAGCAAAATACATAGAATGCTCAATAAATGTACAATCTTCCCTAAAAAATTTTGTTCAATCAGATGAGTAGAGAATATTGATGTGGCCCTGAGAGCATTGGAAATTTTGCGTAAATTGAAAAAATACATTTCTGACTCAATAAAAAAAAAAATCTGTGCCAACTTCACAGAACTTCAAAACTATATCAGCTGCTCTCATTGATAAAATACTTGCACCAAAACTTGCTTTTTTGGTGCAACAGCATCATTAGTTGAGCCTTTCCTGCAAGAATAGCAGACGAGTAAGCCGTTCTTGTACAGTGATTTGTGATCTTTGCTTTCTCTGCTGCTGCATGTAATCAACCCTGATGTTTTAGAATCTATTCCTCCTTTTTGGAAAATATACCTTATGGATGAAAACAATCGAGTTACAGCCAGAAAGTTTGATCTTGATTATAGTACTCAGGAAGCATTAAAGAATGTAAATAGCCTATCAGAGTTGGACATTCTACATCTGAAACAAGAAATGCAAACATGCATTTTAGGAATATTGGGCAAAATAAGACAGTATTTGCCTTTAAAGTATAAGCTTAGACGGGCTTTCTTGTTTACACCCATCGGTTACTATCAGTTTTTCTTCAGCTGAAAAACAGTTGACATGTTTAGATATTCTAGTGTCTAATACTAAACTCTCTGGCATTAAAACTGACCATGTAAAACAAGAATATATGGGTCTTTGTAGACAAATGCCTGTAAAGGATGTACTTAGAACCTTCAACAGGTCTGAAATATGCTATTCACAAAAACCTTGCGAAAATTTTAAGGATTTTGTTACAAAGATTCCTATCTTATCCCAAGGCAGTGCATGCATCAAGTTTGGATTCTCTGTGAAACTTGCTAGCAGAGGAGGGGGAGAAAGAAAGAAACTGTTCAAGCAAGACTCAAAACATACTGTTTTGAAACTTCCTATAGCTTAAAACTGCATGTTTCCCGTGCAAAACAGAGTTCTTCATTTGCACCAAAAATGGACACACCACCGATTTGTGTGTAGCAAGGTCAAGGGAAGTTTGCACATCCACTCGCCTAGGCATCACATGTAATGTAACTGAAAATCAAGGTCCACAAATGTAATCAAATCCTAAAATGGCTCAATTACAGGTCATGGGGAGCAGACATTTTAACTCTGCCTCAGTGCTATAATGTCTTCTTGCAGTCCCAGATAAATTATTGGTGCCAGCTTTATGGACTGGAAATAATTACAAGTCTCAAAACCATCAACTATGGTTCCAGGTACTTACAGCCCCAACTCCACATCCAGCCTGTAGTGATCTGCCAAACTATATATACTCACAACTTCTCATTGGACCTAACAAGAATTTATATGCCTTATGGAAGAACTCGCTAGTATTCCATGTAGTTGATCCTTATTTCATGCAAACTGCATTAAAAAAAAGGGGCACTTGCAGAAAAGACACTTGCAGTCCACCTGAAAGGACACCCAGTGGATCAAATCTCAGTCCTTATTCCACATCAGCTCCTGTGAGAGCCCAAAAATATTTATTTAACAAAACACAAGAAGTATAATTTTGTAGATTCCTATACCAATACAAACATGTAACAGGCTCCACAAATGAGTTTGTTTCAGTGAACGGCCCCCGACTGTTTTGCAATATGCTCTGATTATTTTTTCAGAACCTCCATAGCTAACGAATTCGCTACCTATGAAGTGTGGTATATGCAACCCTGAGGGCATGGAGCAAACTGAACATTATTCAAGTTACAAAGTCCCTCGTCTACTCATGGCTCGACGAGTCCATTACAAACCATCTGCTGGATGACCCAGCAGAGAAACCACTTCAGTCCATCTATAATGCTCCAAAAGGAATAGATATTTCACCGAGTACAAAGTATATGGGAATTCTGGGCGACTGACAGATAAAGCAGCTACATATTGTGACACTGCATTGTCATCACTGGGAGAAGTGACTTCAAAGGGCAGACAACAAGCTGCAGTCAATAAAACCACAACCCATCAAATCTCTTCCAGCCACCTGGGTGAATGCTGCTAACACTGTTCAATATTAGACAGTGGAGTTCTGGAGCTCTGTATATACTGGAAACATTACATTTGTGAACATATTTTGTTACATTATTATTACTATTATTATTATTATTATTATTATTATTATTATTATTATTATTATTATTATTATTATTATTACTGTGTTTTTCAATTATTTAAATTCAATTAGGTAACTGACAGGCTTGGAATACAAGTGCTGAAAATCACACTGTGGTGCACCCTTACCACAAAAAGCAATAACCCTCTTATGAGGCGTCAGCATTCATGTGTATTTCCTCACACAACTTTTGTAGTAATTCATCACAATTATCCCGGTTTTTACAGAAAGTTTAAAATACTTTACTTCTGTCTTGCAATGTGTAACACATCACAATGTCAACTCTCTCATTGTCTTGTGCTTTAATGTAAAATCAATATCTATTATTGCCCACCTCATCATTATTCTGTAAGTAAAACACAATGCTACTCTCGAGTCACTGCTTTACATCAAAAGGTTACTGCTGTATATATTTTTAATGAAAGCCAGCTCAAGTCATGCACAAATACATTCCACTACGAGCAAAATGAAACTTATTGTCACTTTAATGCAAAATATCTTATGGATTTTATACTTTAAAATTTTCCAAAAAGTTTTTATTGGTTTAGTGACATCTTCTACCAGTTCCTTTAACTGTTTTAAATTTTTCAGTTAAACTTCCTAAAATTATCTGATTAACAATAATACATGCAACTTTTCACAAAATCTCTTTGAAACATATCTGTGATTTAAGTCAACAACAACTAACAAGATTAGTAACTCCTCCTCCTCTTCTTCTTCTTCTGTCATAAAGTAACCCTTCCTTCCTCTGCTGGTAGCATACATAATTGAAAATGTGTTGGTATTGCTATGACAGTGCTGAAAGATATTTTCAGGTTCTGGACCCTAGTTACACATCAGTAAATCTTTAAAAATATGTTGTTACTGAAAGTAAAAAAAAAGATTAACAAAATTTGATTTTGTTTTAAGTTCATTTGTTGTGGTCATAAAGAATGCTGACAACACCCCCCCCCCCCTTTCCCCCAAACCCTCTCCATTGATACTGCTACAGTTAGTTAATAAATAAAAGTAACATCAAATTATATCCATTAGTTTAAGTTACATACCTGTGTCACCTGTAAGTTATCTGTCTGGAAGAATATATAATCTAAACATCCAGCGAATCCTTCAGTGTAGTTTGTGAAATCTGGTGTCCCACATGCACTTGCAATGTTGAATTTGTGCGATAAACAAACACCTTTCACAGTCTCTGCTACATCTGTACAAATGAGTGGAATAGCTAACATTACAAGGGTGCACTGTACAGATGAAAGCACACAGCACACACAAGTTCATTTAAGTCTCAAGGCAATTGTCTTTAAAGATATTACATATTTTCTTATTACAAAAGAGATTCATTAATCACTAATGTTAAAATTACAAGATACGTAAAAGAAATATCACTTACTGCTTGACCAGTCGACAGCATCTTCCGTAACCATCTGTTGCGTCATAAGTTGATAGACTCCACATTCTGGTGTGCTGTTGAAGTCGCCACACAAGAGAAGTGTCGCCTCTTTGCCTGGAAGCTACAACAATAATTTAATCTACAGCATTTTTGGACCAGATTCACAGTTTTGAAACATTATTTTGTGTGACAGACAATGAGGCATATTAGGACTGTACATTAAATTTCTTTGCTCTACATATATTTGGGTAACATTATTCTATACAGAGTACGCGAAAGAACTTGCCCCCTTCTAAACAGCCGTGTACCGCAAGTCTCTAGAGGAACGGAAGGTTCCAAATGATTTGAAAAGAGCACAGGTAGTTCCAGTTTTCAGGAAGGGTAGTCGAGCAGATGCGCAAAACTATAGGCCTATATCTCTGACATCGATCTGTTGTAGAATTTTAGAACATGTTTTTTGCTCGCGTATCATGTCATTTCTGGAAACCCAGAATCTACTCTGTAGGAATCAACATGGATTCCAGAAACAGCGATCATGTGAGACGCGACTCGCTTTATATATTCACAAGACCCAGAACATATTAGATACAGGCTCCCAGGTGCATGTCAGTTTCCTTTACTTCCAGAAGGCGTTTGATACAGTTCTGCAGTGTCGCCTGATAAACAAAGTAAGAGCCTATGGAATATCAAACCAGCTGTGTGACAGGATTGAAGAGTTTTTAGCAAACAGAACACAGAATGTTGTTCTCAATGGAGAGACGTCTACAGACAAAGTAACCTCTGGTGTGCCACAGGGGAGTGTTATGGGACCATTGCTTTTCACAATATATATAAATGACCTAGTAGATAGTGTCGGAAGTTCCATGCGGCTTTTCATGTATGATGCAGTAGTATACAGAGAAGTTGCAACATTAGAAAATTGCAGCAAAATGCAGGAAGATCTGCAGCGGATAGGCGCTTGGTGAGAGGAGTGGCAACTGACCCTTAACATAGACAACACAGGATTCTTTATTGTATGATTATATGATAGCGGAACAAACACTGATAGCAGTTATTTCTGTAAAATATCTGGGAGTATGCGTACGGAATGATTTGAAGTGGAATGATAATATAAAATTAATTGCTGGTAAGGTGGGTGCCAGGTTGAAATTCATTGGGAGAGTCCTTAGAAAATGTAGTCCATCCACAGAGGAGGTGGCTTACAGAACACTTGTTCGAACTATACTAGAGTATTGCTCATCTGTGTGGGATCCGTACCAGGTCACATTGACAGAAGAGAGAGAGAGAAGAGCGGCGCATTTTGTCACAGAGTTATTTGGTAAGTGTGATACCGTTACAGAGATATTTAGCAAACTCAAGTGGCAGACTCTGCAAGAAAGGCACTCTGCTTCCCCCTACTTATACCTCCAGAGGAGATCACGAATGTAAAATTAGAGAGATTTGAGCACGCAGGGGGGCTTTCCGGCAGTCATTCTTCCCGCGAACCATACGCGACTGGAACAGGAAAGGGAGGTAATGACAGTGGCACGTAAAGTGCCCTCCGCCACACCCCATTGGGAGGCTTGCAGAGTATAAATGTAGATGTAGATACTATTCCACAGAAGTAGAAATAGGGATTCACAATAGCCAGATTTCTGGTTATACTGTCCTCAACTCACCTCCAACCAGTAATGTAGCCAATGACTCATGACTGCCACAGCACTGCAGGGTGTGCATGCGGTATATTATACAACCATATAGTCTCTGTACATTTTCACGTCTGTATCAGTTCCAGTTTCGTATATTGCTACACAACCAGATACTGGGAATATTATAAAATTCATACAATTCATCTTTTTGGTGGTGCAATAATTAAATTGGGGTAGTAATCCTGGCTTGTCTTTTTTATACACTGAAATGTGTACAAATGTTTGCTGAACTCCCTATGACTGACTTACAGTGAAAAACCACTCTCAGCCTATACAGTATAATTTTTCTTTTTTTACTTACCGATCTTCTTACACTTAGTAAAATATCTTGAAGATACAGAATTATCATTCCAGCCTGCAGAAGTCTTATGTGGTCAGCATCTGGATGGAAATATAGATGGGTGTTGCCAACAACTAAACATCTTTGTGAATTAACACAATCCAAAACAGTGACCTTAAACAGAAAAGAATGCAGGTTACACTTCAACATAAAATCAAAATCCAGAAAGAGTAATAAAATAGGTGTGAGATTTTTACCTGCAATGAAGTTGTTCTTGCCTGGAGCCTAGTAATCAGAGGTTCATTTGTTCTAATTTTTTGCCACAAATCCGAAAATAAAGGATTTTCAGGCAGTTCTTCAGAAAGAATCAAATTATGAGTATCTAATAACCTGTAAGGAGACAAAATGATAGCACAATAAATACCCATTATCCCTAGAATGGTTAACACAGAATGTTAACATTCAAAACTGTCGGTAAACAATACTAATAATTGATGGAGGCTCTGAGTCCTCTCCCTACAATTACTCTTCTAGATTAATGTGGTGAAATGTTATCATGCCAGACTCATGAATCTCACTTTTGTAAATCAAGTACAGCCTTTAATGAACTTGGCATTCTCACACTTTAACACCAGAATGTTTGCCGTGACGGATATTGATAATTACACAAGTATATTTTTGAAAAAGAGTGTAGATAAGCAGAACGAATTAACGCCAGTCATTCAATTGCAAATTACAGGTATCAATACACAGGTAGATAATGTAGAAAGACATTTCAAGGAGAAAATAGTGAACTCTCATATTATAAGTGTAATTAGTTTGGAGGATCAAGTTAAGAGTGATTATAGATCGAAAGGTTACTGAGAGAATAACATCCGGAAATGTATCACCTATTCCTTCTTCCAAACTTAGTGATACCAGGAAGGGTATGGATGACCTGTGGGTAGAATTTAAGTTTAACCACCAGTGAAATGGTGACCGATTTGCAATGCAGAGCTAATTCAGGGTTATCAAGACAATTCCCTAAATTTAAGCCGGACGGATATGTACATATGACCCATTTCTTAAAAAGATTTAATCAAGCTTTACCAAAAAAACTGGGAGGAGTCCAAGAAGATTGAATTTGCTTTGGGTATCTTCTAGGGAAAGCCTCAGAATAGGGAACAGTAAATACTGAGAATTTTTCCTCTTGGGGAGACTGTCAAAAGAAATTTAAAGAGAAGTACTGGTCGGCCAGTGCTGAAGAAAAGTTAATATCAGATTATGGGAGCCAAAATATTATAATAATACTTGGGGTGCTATAAGGAAATATTTCAATTGGCATTTAACATGAGCAAAGTATTTAGATAAGCCAATGGAAGAAGAAGGATTAGTTCGTATTTTAATTAGACGATTGCCAATCTATGCGAGAAAAGCCATCTTGTATGGTGGTTGGAAAATGCTGTCTATTTTTTCCCTCTTGATATTCACAAACTTCTATCATCCTTCCTTATATCTGTGTTTACTAGAAACCTAAATCTTCTCTCTAGATAAGAAGGCCAAAAAATCAGAACTACACGAACATACATCCACTTATACACAAATATACACTTCTACACAAACATTAAATTACATACGACAAAGCGTGTCATGTTGTGCGACCCGCCAGGTGTTGTAGGGGAAAATGTGTGTACATATGCAAATATGCGCCCATATATAGGAAGCTGTGATGGTTCTACATCAAATGTACATAAGAAGAGGTGCACATAAACAAAGAGTAATGACAGTTCTAAATAGAGATTAGAATAGGCACAATGAATTCATGCGCAAAGAGAGACAAAAGCATATTAAGTTTATGGAATGAAAATGCTACATAACAAACAACTATAAAGTAGTAATGAGTAATGCATAAATAAGAAAGTGGCATGAGCAAAAAAAAGAAAATGAAAGTAGGAGAAGGATTAGTCATGTTGATCATTAAGAAACGTCAGTGTAATAAATATTCTGATGAATTCAAGGATACTGGGACGTAAATAGAATATGTAGACATAGTTGTTGTGGTCTTCAGTCCTGAGACTGGTTTGATGCAGCTCTCCATGCCACTCTATCCCGTGCAAGCTTCTTCATCTCCCAGTACCTACTGCAACCTACATCCTTCTGAATCTGTTTAGTGTATTCATCTCTTGGTCTCCCTCTACGATTTTTACCCTCCACACTACCCTCCAATACTAAATTGGTGATCCCTTGATGCCTCAGAATATGCCCTACCAACCAATCCCTTCTTCTAGACAAGTTGTGCCACAAATTTCTCTTCTCCCCAATTCTGTTCAATACCTTCTCATTAGTTATGTGTTCTACCCATCTAATCTTCAGCATTCTTCTGTAGCACCACATTTCAAAAGTTCCTATTCTCTTTTTGTGTAAACTATTTATTGTCCACTTTTCACTTCCATACATGGATACAAATACTTTTAGAAACGACTTCCTAACACTTAAATCTATACTCTATGTTAACAAATTTCTCTTCTTCAGAAACGCTTTCCTTGCCATTGCCAGTCTACATTTTATGTCCTCTCTACTTCAACCATCATCAGTTATTTTGCTCCCAAAATAGCAAAACTCCTTTACTACTTTAAGTGTCTCATTTCCTAATCTAATTCCCACAGAATCACCCTATTTAATTCGACTACATTCCATTATCCTCATTTTGCCTTTGTTGATGTTCATCTTATATCCTCCTTTCAAGACACTGTTCATTCTGTTCAGCTGCTCTTTCAGGTCCTTTGCTTTCTCTGACAGAATTACAATGTCATCAGCAAACCTCAAAGTTTTTATTTCTTCTCTATGGATTTTAACTCCTAATCCGAATTTTTCTTTTGTTTCCTTTACTGCTTGCTCAATATACAGATTGAATAACATCAGGGATAGGCTACAACCCTGTCTCACTCCCTTCCCAACCACTGGTTCCCTTTCATGCCCCTCGACTGCCGTCTGATTTCTGTACAAATTGTAAATAGCCTTTCACTCCCTGTATTTTATCCCTGTCACCTTCAGAATATAAAAGAGTATTCCAATCAACATTGTCAAAAGCTTTCTCTAAATCTACAAATGCGTTTCATCAATCTCTTTGTCATCTGCAGAGCTAGTTGGCATATAAACTTGCAGTACTGTGGTAGGAATGGGCTTCACATCTATCTTGGTCACAATAATGTGCTACTACAGTAGTACAAATGTATATGCCAACTAGCTCTGCAGATGATGAGAATATTGATGAAATGTATGATGAGATAAAAGAAATTATTCAGGTAGTGAAAGGATATGAAAATTTAATAGTCATGGGTGACTGGAATTCGAGAGTAGAAAATGGGAGAGAAGGAAACATAGTAGGTGAATAAGGATTGGGGGTAGGAAATGAAAGAGGAAGCCGTCTGGTAGAATTTTGCACAGAGCATAACTTAATCATAGCTAACACTTGGTTCAAGAATCATGAAAGAAGGTTGTATACATGGAAGAATCCTGGAGATACTAGAAGGTATCACATAGATTACATAATGGTAACCAAGTTTTAAATTGTAAGACACTTCCAGGGGCAGTGGTGGACTCTGACCACAATCTATTGGTTACAAACTGTAGATTAAAACTGAAGAAACTGCAAAAAAGTGGCAATTTAAGGAGATGGTACCCAGATAAACTGACTAAATCAGAGGTTGTACAGAGTTTCAGGGAGAGCATAAGGGACCAATTGCCAGGAATGGGGGAAAGAAATACAGTAGAAGAAGAATGGGTAGCTCTGAGGGATGAAGTAGTGAAGGTAGCAGAGGATCAAGTAGGTAAAAAGACAAGGGCTAGTAGAAATCCTTGGGTAACAGAATAAACATTGAATTTAATTGATGAAAGGAGAAAATAGAAAAATGGAGTAAATGTAGCAGGCAAAAAAGGAATACAAACGTCTCAAAAATGAGATCGACAAGAAGTGCAAAATGGCTAAGCAGGGATGGCTAGAGGACAAATGTAAGGATGTAGAAGCGCTTATCACTGGGGGTAAGATAGATACTGCCTACAGGAAAATTAAAGAGACCTTTGGAGAAAAGAGAACCACTTGTATGAATATCAAGAGCTCAGATGGAAACCCAGTTCCAAGCAAAGAAGGGAAAGCAGAAAGGTGGAAGGAGTATATAGAATGTTTATACAAGGGCGATGTACTTGAGGACAATATTATGGAAATGGAAGAGGATGTAGATGAAGACGAAATGGGAGGTAAGATACTGCGTGAAGAGTTAGACAGAGCACTGAAAGACCTGAGTCGAAACAAGACCCCGGAGTAGAAAACATTCCATTAGAACTACTGACGGCCTTGGGAGAGCCAGTCATGACAAAACTCTACCAGCTGGTGAGCAAGATGTATGAGACAGTCAAAATACCCTCAGACTTCAATAAGAATATAATAGCTCCAATCCCAAAGAAAGCAGGTGTTGACAGATGTGAAAATTACCGAACTATCAGTTTAATAAGTCACAGCTGCAAAATACTAACACAAATTCTTTACAGATGAATGGAATAACTGGTAGGAGCTGACCTCGGCTAAGATCTGTTTACATTCCGCAGAAATGTCAGAACACATGAGTCAATACTGACCCTACGACTTATCTTAGAAAATAGATTAAGTAAAGGCAAACCTACATTTCTAGCATTTGTGGACTTAGAGAAAGCTTTTGACAATGTAGACTGGAATACTCTCTCTCAAATTCTGAAGGTGGCAGGGGTAAAATACAGGGAGCGAAAGACTATTTACAATTTGTACAGAAACCAGATGGCAGTTATAAGAGTCGAGGGGGATGAAAGGGAACCAGTGGTCAGGAAGGGAGTGAGACAGGGTTGTAGCCTTTCCTCCGATGTTATTCAATCTGTATATTGAGCAAACAGTAAAGGAAACAAAAGAAAAATTCGGAGTACATATTAAAATATGCAGCTCTGCACTTATTGGGTCATTGCCTATTGTTATTCAAACAAAAACAGATGAAAAAGAAATCTTTAAAACTCTTGACATAACCTTGCTAGGCCAGATTTATTTTCTGATTTATGTTAAGAAAAGTTTTGGCATCAAAGCCAATTTTCTTTTAACTGTAATTTGATTTGTTTCTGACGTTCGACTGTATGAGGGACTTACCGGAAGTTACATATTTATGTTGAAAGTGTGAGTTTTATTGTGTATGGAAGTCAAATACATCGTTAATTGATGAAAAGCAATGTTTATATGTCTACTTATTTCATAAGTAGAAAGAGTTTAAAAATTCTTGTACCTAGCGTTATTCGACGGAGAAGTCAAGAGGGTTTCCAGCAGCCGGCTATCCAGTAAAGAAGAGTGGCTGCAAATTCCAAGTAAGTCATCTCGTAAAGAAGTGAAAGATGGTTTGGGGGAATAAACCGAAATTACCCAGATCAACACTCACACTTTAAGTCAGAAATGTTAGAGTGTCTGCAAGTCAGCACTTCCTTTATTGATTAATAGCAATCTATCCTTTTCATAATACTGTTGAACACAATGGGGTGGTCATAAACAGTCTGGAAAGCTTGCAAGGGTTGCAGTGTAGATTGTGCTGAGAAATAATTGTTAAGAAATAAATTCTGTATGTTGTGCTGTTCAAGTTATCAGCTTAGAAATCAACTAACCAGGCCATTGCATATTCAAATTCAAGCACTCCATCAAATACAACTAGTGTCAGTTGTTCTCATAGCGTAGGTGATAGCGCCTGAGATTGCTCAGCCTTTGGCTCCGTTTTAATCTTTACTACCATCCCACATCCTATTTTTGTATTGCTCTTTTGTTCGGTTTTAGGAAACTGAACGGAGAACACATTTGCTTGGCTACAGAATCTCTGCTGGGTCGCTTGAATTTGAGCATGCAACAGCCTGATTGGCTAACTTCAATGCTAGTTAGCTCAGAAATAGCAGTACAACCTACCCTGTAACACCCATGCAAGCTTCTCAGACTGTTTCTGACCACCCTGTGCACAGGGTAACAAAAATTTACAGCACACATTGCAGGACACATTTCTCACATGCAGATGAAGAAATAATTTTATATGAATGTGGGTCTGGAAATGCTTTGTTTCCACATTACAACTCATTTGCTCCAACTCATTAATCGTGGGAAACACACAAAAACAGAATGTTAGAATCATGAGGGAACAGAATGTTAGAATCATGGGGAACATGCAGTCTTCGTGACATCTGGTTACGTTGTGCATCACCACTGTTTTGTCCTACATGTCCCTGTTGCCAGGTGACATACATCATTGCTTGTTTACAGGTAAAATCAATTCTTCCAGTAATCAGTATGACCATTGCAAGCACAAGGATACTATGCAGAGTTAATCACACACCTGGCTCGTGCAATGCCAGTGTACATAAATGCAGAAATGGCAGATGCCCATTTGATGTATGGATTAGCTGATGGCAATGGGAGACTGCAATTCTTCATGCAGTTGACAATGACCCTAGTGTCAGTATAAGTCACATAGCTGCAACACTGAATGACTGACTGGCAAGTGTTACACAAGAACCAGCCATACCCATCATTTACAGACCGTGTAGGCACTATGAGCAGCTGATTTTCCTGCACAAATACTCTTCTGCAAATGGTTTAATCAACCAACAAAGTGTCAACCATAATTTTAGTGCAACGGTGTTTTTCAAAGATGAGGCATAGTTTTAATAAGATCAGATTGTAAATTTTCAGAATGGGCATGTATGAGCGAAGTTATCATAATTTTGTAGAGAATGTTCTACCTGACTTGTTAGCAGATGTACCTTTAGTGACTTGTTAGCAGATGTACCTTTAGTGACTTGTTAGCAGATGTACCTTTAGTGACTTGTTAGCAGATGTACCTTTAGTGACTTGTTAGCAGATGTACCTTTAGTGACTTGTTAGCAGATGTACCTTTAGTGACTTGTTAGCAGATGTACCTTTAGCTGTGCAACAAAACACATACTTCATGCATGATGGAGCACCTCCTCATTTTAGTGTTAATGTCTGTTGGTTTCTAAATGACAGTTTTGGTGACGGATGGATAGGTAAACTGCTTGGTCTCCACGCTCTCTGGACCTAGCCTCATTGGAATTTTATTTGTGGGGGCATTTGAAAGCTCTCGTGTATGGAATTCCAGTACAAGATGTTCAGAGTCTCCGTGCCTTTATAATTCATGGCTGCGAAACCATACACAATACTTCACGGATACATCAGCGCATCTGAGTTTCTCTACAACGGGGGGCTGATGCAAGTGTATCAATGCCCAAGGAGGGCATATTGAACATCTCCTGTGAGAAAGAGTTATGTGGTATGCTGGCACATTTTGTTTGTGTGTTTTTCCCACGATTAATGAGTTGGAGAAAATGATTTGTTACATAGAAACAAAGCATTTCCAGACCCATGTTCACGTAACATAATTTGTTCATCTACCTATATATTTATATTATTGTCTATGTGTGAGGAATGTACCTTGCAATTTGTACCATACCTTTTTGTTACACCCTGTATAGTTTTAGTTAGTTTAGTTTTAGTTATGTCATGTTCTGTAGATCATTTTCCCAATAATTTTATCAATATGATGTGGAACGAGTCAGATTACAACACACACACACACACACACACACACACACACACACACACACACACACACACACGGATAGTGTTAATATTACTGAAATTTTTAGTTCTACAAATGCAACTACATTTAGAGGTCCTTTTTTTTACCAGTTCCACAGAAACTCATCCATAGAATAGAAGGAGTTGTGCGAAAGGTATGATTTTAAGCTAGATTAAGATATTAACATATCACTTAAGGGGAACACTGCAACATAAATCTATGTCTGTGAATAACTGAAAAATACATGGCAGTGGACAACTTTCATGGAACCCTACAAAAAGGCTTCTTCCCGTTTCATTTTCAGGTGGATAACAGGCAGAAATGATGCTGGCATGTCTCAGTGTGAGCATACCTGCACAAGTAAGCCTCAACTGATATGTAATAGGTCCTCCAGCACATCTACATTAATGAGTGTTTCATTTTAATGTATATTTTCCCCCAGAGTGTTTCAAGGTTTTTCTTCTGCAAGATAAGGTCCCACACCCTCAAGATCCAAACAATGAAGACCCTGTAAAGTTCCACTGTTGCTGAAAAATATAGGACTGGTAGTGCTGACCACTCCATGGCTTAGGTATTGTGTGTTCACTAAAGATGCTTGTTACAGCTGGGTGTACGTAAAAGGCAGCAGCATGATATATTCTGCACAGCAGCAGACAGAATATCTTGCAGAGTTGCCAGTGTACTTCCTATTTCTGTCCCACACCTCACAATTCACCATTGCCTGCCTAGGTAACTACAAGGGTCACTCCAAAAGAAATGCACACTATTTTTTTTAATCCATTTTTTATTCTACCTATTTGAAAGTTTTGCAGTGTGTAGATACATCTTTAGGAACAATATTTTCATTTCTCCGCATAATTTCCATCCCTCTCAACTGCCTTACACCATCTTGGAACCAGTACCTGTATACCCGCACGGTAAAATTCTGGACCAACCTGTTGGAGCTACTGTTTGGCAACGTGCACAAGGGAGTCATTATCTTCAAACCTTGTTCCACAAAGAGTCTTTCACTTTCCCAAAAAGATGATAGTCACACGGAGCCAGGTCAGGACTGTAAGGCAAGTGTTTCAGTGTTGTCCATCAGAGTTTTGTGATCGCTTCCATGGTTTTTTGCCTGACATGTGGCCATGCATTATCGTACAACAGCAAAACATCCTGCTTTTGCCGATATGGTCGAACACGACTCAGTCGAGCTTGAAGTTTCTTCAGTGTTGTCACATATGGTGGTTCCACTTGGAATGATGTCCACAAGCAAGAGTCCTTCGGAATCGAAAAAAAGTAGCCATAACTTTTCCAGCAGAAGGTATGGTTTTGATTTTTTTTTTTTCCTTGGGTGAATTTGCATGATGCCACTCCACTGATTGCCTCTTCGTCTCTGGTGAAAAATGATGGAGCCATGTTTCATCACCTGTCACAATTCATCCAAGAAATTCATCTCCACCATTCTCGTACTGTTCCAAAAGTTTGCTACATACTGTTTTTCTTGTTTCTTTGTGAGCCACTGTCAACATCCTGGGAACCCACCTGGCACAAACCCTTTTTAACGCCAACACTTTCAGTATTCTGCAAACACTCCCTTCCCCTACCCCAACGTAGCGTGACAATTCGTTCACTGTGATGCGTCTGTCAGCAGTCACCAATTCGTTAACTCTCTGCACATTGTCTGGAGTGTGTACAGTACAAGGCCTGCCGCTGCGAGGACAATCCTCAATATTGCCGTGCTCGCTTTCATCACGTAACATGCTTGCCCAACGACTAACTGTACTGCGATTGACAGCAGCATCTCCATACACCTTTTTTAAACGTCTTGTGGATGTTTCCCACTGTCTCGTTTTCACAGCACCGAAATTCTATGACAGCGTGTTGCTTCTGACGAATGTCAAGTGCAGCAGCCATCTAGAAGACATGCTGTGATGGTGCCACTCACGGGAACAGGTTGAACTAAGTTTGAAAACAAGCAGGAAGGATGTATCTACACACTGTAAAACTTTCACGCATGCAGAATGAAAACTGTATTCTTACAAAAATAGTGTGCACTTCTTTTGGAGTGACCCTCGTAGCAATACACGGGTTAGCGCTACAATCAGCCACTGTTTCTGCTGCTGATTCTGCTTAGGAGAATTTATAAGCTCAGAAAACTGTCACAGTCACTTCTTAATGTAATATTTGTCATGTATGTTCTATATCACCTGTAATGAACATTATAATGGCTATATAACGTCATAATACCTAAAATAACATGAAAATCAATGCTAAATGTGTTGCACGTACCCCGATGCACAGGCTACAAACAGACATGGCGAAATGACACTACTGGTTGAAGCATCATGAGGTACACTGCTCCTTGCCACTGCACACATGTGTGCACTGTTTTAAGGCTGGTCATGATACTCTAGTTACCTATGACTTGGCACCACCTACAGTGAACATGTAACCTATGGAATGTTGCTTCTGTGTATGTTAAGGAAAGCACACAAATAACTCCTAGTGTTTTCATTCAATGTGAATGGAATGAGATATTACATAACAAAATCACGTTAATCAGCAGCCAAATAGGGAATGAACTGAGGTGTAATGTTAAATGGGCAAAATCAAGATCAAACCAAAAATTTTGTCAATGCAGATGCATTCACATGGATCTTGAAGCTACTGCCAATCTAATGATCTGTGGTACAGTTTCAAGTGCAATTTGTTGTGTAACTAGGTTAGTAAGAACTTTGAATGTTAAACAAGAAGATAAATTCACCTAATAAGTGAAACAGTAGTGGTATTTTTGAACTATGAAAATCAAATAACTTTGCATATAATCACTTTAAACATGAGACATACTATTTCTAGTTTTATGAACTATGCATTCCTCTTTCCAGGAGGAAGGAGGGTTTCACTGCAGAATGTTGAAAATAGAGAGAAGGTTACCTAGACCAAGCTAAATACTGGCCAACATGTCAATATGTCTCCCTGCAATTTTAGCCATTTTTCTGTTTGACGCAGAGAACAGCATTTACAAGATATAAAATACTTTATATATGCATGATAAAACATTATGATGCTGTCCATCATGAGAACTACCTCTAAAGATGTTGACCATCTTTAATATTAGCTAAGAAATCACGAATTAAATGAAGACTTACTTGTATTTGGAAGAATGAAAGAAGCATGCAAGACCTTCAGACACGGTTTTTCCTTTTTTCTCAAACACCCCATCATATCCTTCAGAAGAAAGAACTGGGAGAAGGTCATAATTGAAGACCTTTGAATCAACCTCCTGAAGGCAGATTAAATCTGCATTATAACCTTCAACCCAAAACAAATATACGTTAATTGAATAAATTAGTCAAAGCTTGAAAAAAACAAACAACAATGCATAAACATTATTTATTCTGGCATTCTGAATGCACATTCCACTTATTCTATCATGAGGGAAAATCTCGGGGATGAAGAGTAAGTAAAGGCACACGTTACAATAGAGATGCACCTATGGCCAACTGTTTCTGTGAACTATCTGACTTTACCGACAGGTAACTTAATGGTATTCATCAAGGGTACAAGTCGTGCTATGTTCAAACATATAAAGCTTAAAAAGTTATCTTCGTCCCTTGTGGCTGAACAAGTTGTCCAGTACAACAATGGATCCATTTATATTCCCTCCCATCATGCACCCCTGGTTCTCAAAACTGGACAGGAGTTTATTGCACACCAGAATATCTTAAAATCCCACAAGCCCTGGTCTGTATCTCTCACACATCTGTGTTCTAGACCTGACCTCTTCAACTCTATTATTTCTTTCCCTTACCGAATTCTGCAATACACTTTGTAAGTAAGAAACACACATTCAGACAATCAGAACGTACTGTAACTACTTAGAGCTTAAAGTTATAGTACTGAAAACTAGGAAATTAAATAGAAAGACGACTACCACAAAACATCTTGTTGATGACAAAATCATCAGAGGTGGAGCAAAGGCTCACATAGGGCAAAGATAGAAAAGGAAATCAGTGTGTGTTTTAAGTAACCATCCGGGAATTTGCGTTAAGTGATTTAGGGAAGCCACAGAAGACTTACATCTTAATGGCTGAACAGCAATTTGAGCTGCTATCCCCCAGAATGCAAGTCTAACATCTTAATAAAATGCCACTTCACTCGACAGAAAATAAATTGTTCTGTGTGCAGTTGCGTATGTATTCATAATAAACTGACACAAAAAGTTTGTGTCACAAAATGAATGTGTTCAAATATAAACTTCATTTATTTAGTGGCACACATTCATATCGACAGCCATATTAGTAATTTATATATAATAAACTCCTGATACGAGTCTGCAATAGGTGAATTTTTATGAACAATAGCATTCAGATCACTTGACATATTTTTATTTATTTTGATGCTTCACCTATTTCCATTACAGGATTGGAACTTACAACTCATAAAACAAAATTTGGTGTCAGTAACAATAAAATCTATTTGTAAGCCAAGTGCCAACTGTTGCCATCCCACTTAGGCATAGTTTATATAATAACTGAGCTTTGTATTACAAGGTTTAATTTTTGTTCTGATGATGGCAGTAGCCATAATAAATGAAAATATATTAGACAATCTAAATAGCATTTTTAATTTCGAGAAGGGGGGTGGGGTAATTTTTTAAACCACCAGTCTGTAACTCAACATCCTAAGTTAAATCCCAACCAATCCACAATGGTACATGAAATCAGGGAATATGCCACAGTTCATAATAATCCATTGGGTGGATGGAAACATTAAACTTCATGCCCCCTCCAAGTACCATTTGGGAGAGGTAAGGGTATATCCCAACACTGAGTTACATCCTCGTTCTTCCTTCCATTCCACACTCGTGCACTTCACCACGGACACAATACAAACCCCATACTGAGTAGTTCAAACCCCTTGACACCTCATAGTAAATATGAAATTTATTCAGTCTGTTTTCAGTACAACGTCCAAGTTAAGCATTTTGCAGAAGTAAACTTGCTACATGAAATCAATCAGTAAATATAAAGTTAATTATAGTCTTACCTAGAATCTCTTTCACAAATAGTTGTTTTCTGTAGTCCACATTCAATGCATATGGCGGACAGTACGGAAACAGCTGCAGCCGAGCCGTGTCAGAATCAGCATACAAGTCAGCGAGAATGTTGTAGGACACGACTCTAAAACTGCAACAAAAACAACATATATTCAGAAATATATTTATATTATTATCTATTTTTATGTTGGTGACCTCAGGCCTCCCCTCTCCCTACCACACACACACACACACACACACACACACACACACACACACACACACACACACACACAATACCGCCTCCCCCCTCTCCCACTTCTTAAGTTTCTATCTACATCTACACTCTGCAAGCCACCTTCCTTAAGGTGTGTGTTGGACTGCCCCTTCCCTCATTTCCATTTCCATTCGTGAATGTTTCGGATAAACAATGATAGTTGGTAAGCCTCTGCGTGTGCTCACATCTCTCTAAATTTACCACATAAGTCTTTTGCGAGGTTTATGTAGAAGCAAGCAATATTCTAGTTGCCTTTTCTAGAAATGTACACTCTCAGAATATAAACAGTAAACCACACCATGATGATGAACGCTTCTCTTCCAAACTCGCTAATAGAGTTGGCCGAGCACCCCTGTGGTGCTTTTGTGCTTACTAAATGAATCTGTGACAAAATGTGAGCTCTTCTTTGGAACTTCTCTATTTCCTATATCAGTCATATCTAGTATGGATGACAGACTGATGAGAAATTTTCAAGTATAGGTCAAACAAGGGTTTCATGAGCCATCTTCTGTATCAGCTGACTACACTTTCTGAAGGTTCTTCCAATTAATCTCAGTACTGCATCTGCCTTACCAGCGATTAGCTTTATGTTCTCATTCTACTTTAAATTACACTGTATGCATACTTCTGTGATGTTTTATGCAAACAACTGCTTCCAGTGATTGTTCTGCAATCATGTAATCATACAATAATGGGTCTTTCTGCCTATTTATACACAATTCATAACATTTGTTTACGTTGAGGGTCAACTGCCAATCATTGCACTAAGTGACAATCTTCTGCAAATCTTCCTGCATTATGCTAAAATTTTCTAACATTATGACTTCTCTGTATATATCAGCATCATCCGCAAAAAGGCTCATGGAACTTCTAATGCTATTCACTATCGACTAGATACTACACGTGCTACAGGGGGAGAGGATGTAGATCTTCATTAAAGAACCGGAATAAACCTTTTTGAGTTGGTTTATCAAACAAACTTCACTTTTGTTCTCCAAGTTAATTACAAATTGACTGATGTATAACACTAAAGTTGTAACGTACCTCTTGGGACAACCTGTACGTATACTGTGAAAATTAATGGTCCCGTAACATTCTCTTGGGGTAAGCCAGCAGTTAGTTTAGGGTCTGAAGACTTATCTACATTGAGAATGACATGTTATTTTCTATTTGCTAGAAACTCTTCAATCCAATCACATAGCTAGTCTGATATTCTATAGCTTCATGTTTTGTTCATTAGGTGGCATGTGGAACTGTATCAAACAGCTTCTGGATGTAAGGAGAGATAGCATCAACCTTGGCATCAGTATTTACTGCCCTGTGGGTCTTGTTTGTTGACAAACAAAGCTGGATTTCAACTGTATCAATAGTATATCATCAAGTCCAGTAACAATTCTCTGTTGACCAATTCCAATTAGTTTTCCATCACATGGTCATTTAATTCTACATCTGTCATTTTGACAGCCATGCAACGATTTAAATGAGGAACCACAGTATGATCTTTCTCAGTGAAACTCATTTTGCAAAATACATTTATTACTTCTGCTTTCTCTCTATCATCCTCCAGTTCAGTGCCATTTTGTTTATTTTGTTTTGTTTTGTTTTTGGGTGCAAAAACAACTAGGGTCATACGTGCCCACCACAGAACTGTAGAACATGAAGACAAAAAAAAGGGGTTAAAAACGACTACACGTTATGCCCAATCGACGGAAAGAAAGACAGCTAAAATCAGAAACTTGGAGAAAGATCTATAAAATACACCATAGAGAAACAGAGGTCCTGAACTAAAGATCAAATGTCCTTCGCCATATTGCTATGATGGATAAAAAGTAAAACACGGTTGACAGTGTGAGAAACACTTGTTAAAATGGCTGATGATTCAGACAGCAAACACAAATGAAAACATAAGTGGTTAAGAAAAGGGCATTCCATCAGGAAATGACAAACCATCAGAGTTTGAGGACAATGAGCACAAAGTGGTGCAGCAACACCACTTAACAAATGGCAATGGCTAAACAGATAGTGCCCAATAAGCAATCTAGCTAAAATGATCTCCTCACGGCAAGAGGGCCGAGAGGAGGTCATCCATGCTCCTGGAAGAGTCTTAATTCTCTGGAGCTTGTTCCCACAAAAGGAGGACCAGTGGTGATGCCAAAGTGACACCACCTGTTGTCAAACAGCAACACAGAGATCACTGGAGGGAATGGAAGAACTAGTGGGCCGAGGTACAAGGACTGCAGCCTTGACAGCAGTATCAGCAGCCTTATTTTCCATCAGACTGACGTGACCAGAAACCCACATGAACATCGTAATGGTTCCATCAAGAGAGAGTGACGTGTGGAACTGTATCAAATCGTTGCACAAAGGGATAGACAGTGTACAGCACACGGGAGGCTCTGAAGGTCACAGAGAGTTGGAGCAGATGACACAATTGAAAAGCCTGTGGCACCAGATACACTGAATGGCCTGATACAGGGCAGAGTGCTCTGCTGTAAATACTGAGCTATGTTCAATAAGCCAATACCGAAAATCATCGGAGCCAATGACGGAGGAGAAAGTGCTTGCCCACAAGAGAGGGGTTCTGCAACATCCGAATGAAAACACTGTCCAGCCCTGGGGCGGAGAATTCGGATGAAGTGAGAGAACGGTCTACCTCCTTCATAGTAAAGGTGGCATTGCCAGAACCTCTTCCACTCATTTCCGATGGAGGAACAGAGAGTGATGGTGGAGCTCAAAATCTCCATAAAATAGCGGGCCAATGTATTGTACATAACAATAGGATTCACTGAGCAGCAAAAAGGGGGGAGGGAGTTGCCCAATAAGCTGGATGAAGTCTGCCCTGGTGACACAGGGTGACGGAGGAAGGTAAATGATACAATTGGAAAAGTGCAAATGAGGAAGGAAACTGAGGACTGCAACAGCTTGAAGCTGTGTAGTCAGGGAGATGGGTTGACTATGGACATCACCCCAGATGAGCAGCATGACTCCCCCATGAGATGGAATGCTGTCCTTGGGGGGAGGTGGGGGGGTGTTGGGGGGTGGGCGGGTCAAAGAGGATGGGGAAGAAATCCGAGAACTCAAAGTGTCAAGAAGAAGCAATTTTGTTTCCTAGAGGCAGAGAACAAGCGGACGCTGCAATTCCAAGAGCAGCAACAAGTCCTCTTTGTTGGATCAAAGAGTGTCATGACTAGGAAATGGGAGGAGAGAAAAAATGAAGGAGGGTGTCACCTGAGCAGCTGCCGAGTGCCAGCCTTCGAAGGCTCACTGCTACAGGGCGCAGAGGCTGTACAATCCTGCTCCACGAGATCTACAGAGGCATCGACATTCTCCTTCTATCGATTTGCAGAGTCCAGGGCAGAACAATGGTTGGTGGTGCGCACCGGCAACATGGAGGTCAGCCAGGCAAGGGTATCACGTGGAGACACCTTCGAAGAGGGTCTCTGAATCGGCGAAGTAGAAGACCATTTCCCTTTGTTTGATTTCTTGGGGCCTTTACAGTTTGCAGAGGGAGACTCAAATGTTTGTTGGCTGGAGAGACATAAGAAGTCTTGATGGCAGTATTCCTTCTGTCCTTTCCGACCTGCCGGTTGTGTAGCAGGTGACTTTGTGCCATGAGGTGTAACAACCACGGTGGTGAACTTGAGGATGCATGTCTGTTTGGACATGTCCTTCATGGAGCAAGATGTAGCAAGAACAGTACTGCAAGTGCCAGAGGGTAGAATGGAGGGTTTCCTACTAGCCAACAACTTGCAAGTGACTGGGTAAGGCGTTTTTTCCATCAACCGGATCTCCTCGATGGCCTGCTCATTGAGATACATGGGATAATCTTGAGACGAGGCAGCATGGTCACCATTGCAATCGATAGAGTGGGGAGGACGGTGTGGGCAATTGCCCTCATAAGCATCCCTACCACAGGTTACAATTTGGCCAGGTGTCGACATTCAAGTGTGGTTGTAACAGTGCCATTGGTAGCAGCGCATCAGGTTCGGAATGTACGGTTGGACTGTGGTAACTTGATAGCCTGCTTTGAACTTTGACAGAAGCATCATTTCAAAAGTGAGAAAAAGAGTGCGTGTGGGCACTAAGGAAGCATCTACCTTTCTCATCATCCAATGGATTGCAATGACATTCTGATCAGAGAGGTACGTTTGGATTTCTGTTTTGGTCAGGCCATCGAACAGCCTAGTGTGAATAACACCACGTTAAGAATTCAGTGATCAATGGACCTCAACACGAAAAACTCAAAGTGCCATTGTGTAAACAAGAGCAGGATTTCACAGGGCTGGCATCTGTATCAACACCTTTCTTAATAATAAACAGATTTATTGTAGCAAAGGACTGATCATCTTCAGTACATGAAACCATGAGGAAAAGTGGTGCAGCTGGGAGGATCTCTGAATCATTACCCTCATTCTCTTTATGTTTACTAGACGTTGACTGTGAAGAAGATGAGTGGCTCATTGCAAGAAAACCCCGCACGATTGCCTGTGTGTCTGATGGTGTGCTTCTTCCAACTGCCCCCCCCCCCCACCCCCACCCCCCTCCAACACACCCAATTTACGTGACTGTTCACAGCTGAGGTCACAACTCCCAAACACCTGACAGAAAGACCAATCGGCAAATGGGAAGGTTGCAGCTCAGGCAATCACCGCTCCCATTACTAGTGGGTACATGAGAACACTACCTGTCAACCCGGGACTGGGAATTACACATTGTCCAGTCAATTGTTACACATCAGACACATGGGCTGGTCTTCAGGAGCTCACAGGGAGAAAGAAGAAAAAGATGAACCTCAAATTCAGAAGTGGAGGAAGGATAGGAGAAGGGGAACAAAGAAAGAAAAGACGAAAAAGAAACAGTAGAAAGACTGTTCTGATGACAGCTACATAAAATGCAGAACACATTTAAAAAACATGCCAGACTGTTTGCCATGCGAGGGAAAAAAAATTGCAAGAGGATAGACAGGCAACATGGAAGGGAAAAAATGCTGCAAAGGCCAGGGCCCCATGGTAATCAAGCATGCACGAACCTCTCAAAGTGGTGAGCCTCCTAGGGGGACAATGCCATTATGGTCACAAGTGTCTGGACAGAGGGTTTCAATCCATTTACTGATTTCACATGAGAGCAAAACTTTTTACGACTTTCTATTGAGTCAGTAGACAGAATTTTACTCAAATTCAATGAACATGTCACACACTGCTCTCCTTACACTAATTTTGGCGTCATTCAGTTTTTGTCTGTGAGGCTTTGGTCACATTTACATTTGCAGTGAAGTTCTCTTTGTTTTTGTAGCAGCTTTCTAACATGGCTATCGAACCACAGCAGATCTTTCCCATCCCTCACAACTTTCTTTGTCACATACCTGTCTACAATGCATTGGACAATATACTTGAACTTTGTCCATTAATGGTCAAGATTGTAAGTGCTGGAGATCAGATTTTTTGTTGTCCACTAATAACTTACTGCAAGAGTTTTATTTCTGTCTCCTTAATTGGAAGTTTGCGACAGGCATAAAATCAATATGGTATCATTTGCTGATGACATGAACAGGAATTAAGTCAGAAGAGATTTAAAACTTTCCCAGTGTACATATTGTTCCACAAAATTTCGAGAGAACTGCCGGATGTTTGTAGCTTCCTGCCACAATATTTCAGTGCTGAGTCTTCTGGCCATCTTCAGGCGATACTGGCAAAAATACACTGAGCTCTGCTATGTAAGGCCCCAACAGCTCAGGCGTGGTGGATTCACCTGGTGTTCTGCGAGTGCTACTAAAGCGCATTTGATTCTGCTTCGCTGCTTGACCTTCGTGGTGAAAACTCACCGCATCGATATCAATTCAATTGTCTTCCTGCTGTTCCATCACAGAATTACGCCAGCTACGGAGGACACGAAGTTTTTCAACGACTGGATTCCATGCCTCGGCCACTTTTAAACCAACAGCATTTTGGCAATATGTTGATGATACTTTTATAGTTTGGCCTCGTGGTTTGGATCGTCTGCAAGAATTAGTACAACATCTGAACTGCATACACGAAAACATAAAATTTACTATGGCGTTGGAGGAGGGTTGCCTGCCATTTTTAGACATCTTGGTGCAACATAAGAGCATTGGCACACTTGGTCATTCAATATACAGAAGGCCCCACTCACAGAGACCTCTTCTTCTCCAAGCCACTAGTTGCCACCATCGGGCACAAAAATTGTGTGTTTTGAAGACATTGATTCACCAAGCCCACGTCATCTCTGAAACTGATAGTTTGCAAACAGAAAGGAGCATCTGCAGACTGTATATCTGAAGAATGGGTATTCGTCCCAGCAAGTGGAGAGATGACCTGTAAACGATGGAGCAAAGAAGAGGAGGAGGAGGCCTTTAAAACGACTGCCTATTTACCATAAATATTTCAGAGCAAATAGGCAGAATACTAAGAAAATATAAACTGAAAGCAATCTTTCACCCTCCTGCAAATATTTCGTCACTGTTGGGATCTGTCAAAGACAACCTAGAACTGCACAAGGCAGGTGTTTACAGTACAAATCCTTTGATATCACCTGAGATATTGAATTAACTGATGAAAGGAGGAATATAAAGATGCAGTAAATGAAACATGCAAAAGGGTAATGAGACTAAAATATGAGGGTGACAAATTGCAAAATGGCTAAGCAGGAATTGCTCACTAAGACTAATATAAATTCTACAGAAGCATGTATTACTAGGGGAAAGACACACACTACCAACAGGAAAATTAAAGAGAGATCTGTACATAAGAGAAGCAGCTTAATGAATATCAAGTGCTCAGATGGAAAACAAGTACTAAGCTAAGAAGGGAAAATTGAAAGGTGGAAGGAATACATAGCTACTGGGAAATTGGGGTGGGAGAATTTGACAGAGCACTGAAAGACTTAAGCTGGGAGAAGGCACCTGGAAGTGACGACATTCTTCCAGAACCGCTGATAGCCTTGAAAAAGCCAGGCATGGCAAAACTATTCCACCTGGTGTCCAAGATACATGGACAGGGAAAATAACCTCAGATTTCAAGAAGAATATAATCCCAACTCCAAACAAAGCAGGTGCTGAGAGACGTGAATATTACCATACTTATATATTAAAAACAAAGATTCCAAGACTTACCAAGCGGGAAAGCGCCGGCAGACAGGCACAATGAACAAAACACACACACAGAATTACTAGCTTTTGCAACCAATGGTTGCTTCTTCAGGAAAAAGGGAAGGAGAGGGAAAGACGAAAGGATGTGGGTTTTAAGGGAGAGGGTAAGGAGTCATTCCAATCCCAGGAGCGGAAAGACTTCCCTTAGGGGGAAAAAAGGACAGGTGTACACTCGCGCACACACACACATATATCCATCCGCACATACACAGACACAAGCAGACATATTTAAAGGCAAAGAGTAAGGGCAGAGATGTCAGTTGAGGCGGAAGTACAGAGGCAAAGAAGTTGTTGAAAGACAGGTGTCTGCTTGTGTCTGTGTATGTGCAGATGGATATGTGCGTGTGCGCGAGTGTACACCTGTCCTTTTTTCCTCCTAAGGGAAGTCTTTCCGCTCCCGGGATTGGAATGACTCTCTACCCTCTCCCTTAAAACCCACATCCTTTCGTCTTTCCCTCTCCTTCCCTCTTTCCTAAAGAAGCAACCATCGGTTGCGAAAGCTAGTAATTCTGTGTGTGTGTGTGTGTGTGTGTGTGTTTTGTTCATTGTGCCTGTCTGCCGGTGCTTTCCCGCTTGGTAAGTCTTGGAATCTTTGTTTTTAATATATTTTTCCCGTGTGGAAGTTTCTTTCTATTTTATTTACATCAACATTAATTTGAACCCAACAATTACGTTTGTTTGTCTCTGTTGCATTTCGAAATCTTCTCTATCATCTTACTTTCTCTTTTTGTTTACCTCACCTGTCTTTCAACAACTTCTTTGCCTCTGTACTTCCGCCTCGACTGACATCTCTGTCCTTACTCTTTGCCTTTAAATATGTCTGCTTGTGTCTGTGTATGTGCGGATGGATATGTGTGTGTGTGTGCGCGAGTGTACACCTGTCCTTTTTTCCCCCTAATGGAAGTCTTTCCGCTCCCGGGATTGGAATGACTCCTTACCCTCTCCCTTAAAACCCATATCCTTTCGTCTTTCCCTGTCCTTCCCTCTTTCCTGAAGAAGCAACCATCGGTTGCGAAAGCTAGTAATTCTGTGTGTGTGTTTGTGTGTTTTGTTCATTGTGCCTGTCTGCCGGCACTTTCCCACTTGGTAAGTCTAGGAATCTTTGTTTTTAATATATTTTTCCCATGTGGAAGTTTCTTTCTACACTCCTGGAAATGGAAAAAAGAACACATTGACACCGGTGTGTTAGACCCACCATACCTGCTCCGAATACTGCGAGAGGGCTGTACAAGCAATGATCACATGTACGGCACAGCGGACACACCAGGAACCGCGGTGTTGGCCATCGAATGGCGCTAGCTGCGCAGCATTTGTGCACCGCCGCCGTCAGTGTCAGCCAGTTTGCCGTGCCATACGGAGCTCCATCGCAGTCTTTAACACTGGTAGCATGCCGGGACAGCGTGGACGTGAACCGTATGTGCAGTTGACGGACTTTGAGCGAGGGCGTATAGTGGGCATGCGGGAGGCCGGGTGGACGTACCGCCGAATTGCTCAACACGTGGGGCGTGAGGTCTCCACAGTACATCGATGTTGTCGCCAGTGGTCGGCGGAAGGTGCACGTGCCTGTCGACCTGGGACCGGACCGCAGCGACGCACGGATGCACGCCAAGACCGTAGGATCCTACGCAGTGCCGTAGGGGACCGCACGCCACTTCCCAGCAAATTAGGGACACTGTTGCTCCTGGGGTAACGGCGAGGACCATTCGCAACCGTCTCCATGAAGCTGGGCTACGGTCCCGCACACCGTTAGGCCGTCTTCCGCTCACGCCCCAACATCGTGCAGCCTGCCTCCAGTGGTGTCGCGACAGGCGTGAATGGAGGGACGAATGGAGACGTGTCGTCTTCAGCGATGAGAGTCGCTTCTGCCTTGGTGCCAATGATGGTCGTATGCGTGTTTGGCGCCGTGCAGGTGAGCGCCACAATCAGGACTGCATACGACCGAGGCACACAGGGCCAACACCCGGCATCATGGTGTGGGGAGCGATCTCCTACACTGGCCGTACATCTCTGGTGATCGTCGAGGGGACACTGAATAGTGCACGGTACATCCAAACCGTCATCGAACCCATCGTTCTACCATTCCTAGACCGGCAAGGGAACTTCCTGTTCCAACAGGACAATGCACGTCCGCATGTATCCCGTGATACCCAACGTGCTCTAAAAGGTGTAAGTCAACTACCCTGGCCAGCAAGATCTCCGGATCTGTCCCCCATTGAGCATGTTTGGGACTGGATGAAGCGTCGTCTCACGCGGTCTGCACGTCCAGCACGAACGCTGGTCCAACTGAGGCGCCAGGTGGAAATGGCATGGCAAGCAGTTCCACAGGACTACATCCAGCATCTCTACGATCGTCTCCATGGGAGAATAGCAGCCTGCATTGCTGCGGAAGGTGGATATACACTGTACTAGTGCCGACATTGTGCATGCTCTGTTGCCTGTGTCTATGTGCCTGTGGTTCTGTCAGTGTGATCATGTGATGTATCTGACCCCAGGAATGTGTCAATAAAGTTTCCCCTTCCTGGGATAATGAATTCACGGTGTTCTTATTTCAATTTCCAGGAGTGTATTTTATTTACATTACCATACTTATAGTTTAATAAGTCAACGTTGCAGAATACTCGTGCATTATTTACAGAATAATGGAAAAACTGGTGGAAGCCACCCTAGTGGGAAGAGCAATTTGGATTCTACAGAAATGTAGGAACATGTGAGGCAATACTGACCCTACGGCATAGGTACGTTAAAGAAAGGTAAACCTACACTGGTAGCTTTTATAGCCTTAGATAATGCTTTTGACAATATTGACTGGTATACCCTCTGTGAAATTCTGCAGGTAACAAGGATACAATACAGGAAGCAAAAAGCTATTTACAACTTATATAGAAACCAGAGAGCAGTTATAAGAGCTGAAGAGCATGAAAGCAAATCAATAGTTGAGAAGGGAGAGAGTTAGGTTTGTAGCCTATCACTGATGTTATTCAATCTGTACTCTGAACAAGTAATAAATGAAGCAACAGAAAAATTTGGAGAAGGAATTTAAGTTAGGGAAATTAATTATGAACTTTGAGGTTAGCCAATGACACTGCAATTCTTTCACCAACATCAAATGTCTTGCAAGTGCAGATGAATGGAAAGGGCACTGTCTTGGAAAGAGGACATAACATGAACATTATCAAAAGCAAAACATGGGTAATGGAGCAAAGCTGAATTAAATCACGCAACACTGAGGAAATCAGATTAGGAAATGAGACACTAAAAGTATGTGGCACACGAGTTGTGCTATTTGGATGGTAAAATAATGGATAATGGCCAAATTAGAGAGGGTATAAAATGTACTCTGACAATGGCAAGAAAAGCATTTGTGAAGAAGAGAAATACAAATTTAAGTGTCTGGAATGCAGCCTTGTACAGGAGTGAAATGAGGATGATATGCAGCCCAGACAACAAGAAAACAGAAGCTTTTGTAATGTGGAGCCATAGAACAGTGCTGAAGATTAGACGGTTACATTGTGTAACTAATGGAGAGGTACTGGAAAGAATTGGGAAGAAAAGTGATTTGTTGCACAACCTGACTAGAAGATTGGATTGGTTGTAGGACATATTCTGAGACATCAAGGGATCACCAGTTTAGTACTGGAGGAAATGTGGTAGGTAAACCAGAGGGAGACCAAGAGACAAGAACAGTAAGCAGGTTCAAATGGATTTGAGTTGCAGTAGTTATTCAGAGATAAAGAGACTTGTACAGAACAGAGTAGCATGGAGAGCTGTATCAAACGAGTCTTCATAATGAAGACCATAGCAACAAAACAACGTAGAAACAAATCTAATTGGGGCAAGAAACCAGGCAAAATATAATACCTCTGTTACAAGCGGCCGGAGACCAAAAATCCCTTATACCACAAGACTCTAAAGGTATCCCTGAACAACCTTTGAAAGTCAGACAGTAGAATTCTGTTTCATCCTGTATAAGGGGAACAAACTTGAGTGCAATAAGAGAAAGAGAAGAAGTAGTGAAACTGGGACGGGAAGTAAGATATTATGTGAAGAATCTGACAAAGTATAGACATAGACTCTAAAGTAGATGAGATTCCTTCAGAGTTATTTAGATCCTTGGGAGAGCCAGCCATGACGATTATTCCACTTTGTGTGCAAGATATATGGGCCATTCCATGAAAACTTAAAACAAAGATTGAATTTTTTTCTGTAAGTGAAGGTTGGCATGTATTAAATTTGAAGTAAAATAGACCTAACTCTGAGAAATTGTATAAACAACAAGTGGCAACATTGTTACATCTTTATTATTGTTGTTATATTGCTGCAAGGTGACAATGATTATTGAAAGAACTGTCTGGGCAGTTCCATTTGAGGAAGATTTCTTACAGATAAGTTTGACTAATTCTGAAAATTAATCTTTTATTTACTTACATATAGAATCATGGCTACATTTGCATTTAATTTATTTGTCACTGTTACTCCATATTATACATAATATTGGAACTTTAATTATGATGGTTTGAGTGTCCCATTTCATCACAGAAAAAGTGGATTTTTTGTATTACATTCAAACAATTAATATTTATTTAATGCTGTTTTGTATGACAAATGAACTTCATGTGATAAACATCCAACAGCAACCTAATCTCAAATAACACAAACATGAAGCAGCAGTTTTAGGGAGGAGAGAGAAATTCTAAAGAGAGAGTACAGAAAGAAACTAAAAGAGAAGAAGATACAGCCTGCAAGACTTCGGTCACCCTTTTGTGTTGCACCTGCTTATCCACCCCTCAAAGTAAAGCAATGTCTGTCAAAAAGCCATTGAAGTCACTTACAATACGTCCAAGCAAGATTCGCCGTCTGATCACAAAACTCGCTAATGTTCATTGTCTCTCTATAACCCCAGAAACAAAACGAAAACAGAAACTGGGTGAGATTTAACCAAGCAATTAAATCGAAGGGATGATATATGACTGCAAGTTCCTGGGTACAATGAGAGCGAATGAAGAAAAAGAAAAATTTCAGAAGAGATTTATGTACACCACTATTTAAGGGGCATATCAAATATTTAAAAAGGAAAACCCTGATAAGGAAGTGGGGAAACTTTGTCCTTCTAATCAGTGAAATGCCTCGCCACAGCTGCTTGTGCCACTATCATGAGAACATCAATTGACTCTTGACTGCTCTAGGTGGGCACAAAAAGGATATTCCTAAATCATCATCAGAACTGATCACTACATTATTTTTCAATCCTGAAAATGAAATCTGCATGTCAAACAAATGTGATAGTTGTGATATAAAAAATCTGCTCGGTCAGCTTAATTCTTTAAGAGATGATACAAATTACTTACCATGGTTTGTTTGGAAAACTGTTAACGGAAAAACTGAGGTTCTGAATGAACATACTGTCTCAAACATTTTAAGAACTTGCTGAAGAAATACCTCAGTTCTTAAAACACTGCTTCTTGGTGAAAACTCAGGGTAGATATTTTCAAAAAAAAAAAAAGAAAGGTGCTGTAGATGGTAAAGAAATATTAGTACAGATTTTTGCCAAAAATTATACTGCCAGATTTTAAAACGGAACTCAATCAGCATATTGGAACTCTCAACAGATTGCAATCTTGACAGCAGTTGCCTGGATAAGTCCTATAATGGCAAAAAGTTGTGCTACTGTTTGTGACAAATATCACCATGATAAATATGCTGTAACACATTCTGTCTAAAATGTCTGTGATTTCTGTGTTCAGGGAAACCTACCCAGAGGCATCAACAATAAACATTTTTTCAGATGGTGCAGCAAGTCACTTTAAACAGTGTTATTCTCTCTAATTTAACTCACCTTCAGGAAATTTTCAAAGTTCTGTTAAGATGGAACTTACTAGCTGCAGGTCATGGAAAGGAAAATGTCAGTGGGGTTGGTGGGGAGCTGAAGAGATTAGTATGCTATTCAGCATTAGGTATAAAACACCTAGTTGCTGGTGCAGAGTATTTTTATTGGTGTGCCAATATCATCAGAGTTGATATTTTGTTCTGAGGATCAAGTGCATAAACAGAAGCCACAATTTGATGCCAGTGTTACGCTCTGTTACCAAACCAACAGTAATGCTGCAGCTGCACTTCAAGAATATCAACAGCTCAAAGCGTTACGGAAATGTGCTTTTTCTCCACCTGCTGTGTGGAGCATGATGAAGTAGTTTGAATCAACTGGAGAACTGGGCATTGCTCCGAGAAGAAGCCAATGTCCGGTTGCACCACTGGTCGTTGATGAATCACTGTTGCAAGAGCAGGCAAAGCTGCGCACAATTCTTAATCGTCAGGCAGTGCGTGTGCTGTTTCATGGCAGCTGAACATCCTGTGGTCCAATGTACACAAGGTCCTGACACACTCAAATGGTTTGCATGCAACTGCCAATCATCAGGCAGTACGCATACTGTGTCATGACAGTTGAACATCCTGTGGTCCACTGTACAGAAGGTCTTTTGAACCATTCTCAAATGGTATCTGTACAAGATCCATATCATACAACAGCTTGCACCGCAGGACGCACAGTGACTTGTTGACTTTGCTCTCTCGCTGGCCCTGGACCACCCAATGGGCAGACAAAGCTCATTTTTCTCTAATGGATGAGGTGAACACACAGAATTGCCAAGTGTGGGGATCTTCACCATGAATGAAGCTCCTCTATACGGTGAACGTGTCAATGTATGGTGTGGCTTCATGGCTATGTTCATCATTGGCCCATTTCTGTTTGAACAGGATGGCACTCAAAGACTAAACACATGCAGGGTGGCTGGCCAGTGTTACTGTGATATGCTTCACCAGCATGTCATAACCACTCTACAGGACAGAGACACATTGAACTCAACAGTTTTCATGCGAGATGGGGGCCCACTACACATCACTCATGAAGTTCACCTGCTTCTCCGAAACACACTTGGAAACTATCGAGTTATCAGCCTATTGTTTCCAAATGCTTGGATGGCACAATCATCTGATCTCAATCCTGTGATTTCTGATCGGGGGGCTACCTGAAGGACATGGTTTTACCAGGGGGACATTCACACGTGCTAATCTAAAGCACAGCATATCAAGAGAGGTAGCCGCATACCTATGGACATACTTCGTTCTACTGTGCAGAATGCAATCCTGCACTTTCAAACTCTTCTAGACACTGATTGATGACATTTGAGCCTCTTTTGTAGCAGTAATGATACCAGTATGTCATAGTTTGATGTATCGTAGCTGCCTATTAAAAGTGTTTCAGCTGAACTGATTCTGCATTATTTCTCTTCCCCATGACCTTGACATTAACAGTACCAAGTTTGGTTCTCGTACAGAAATTTCTTTCCGTGTTAAATAGGAAAAGTTAAATTGTAACCACATGGTACATTCAAATGATAAAGTAGGTGCTTTGTAGTGGTGAAGATTATAGCAAAAGGACAACTAAAAATTTCATAGGACAAATCTTACAATTTGACAACACCAAATGTGAGATCAGTTTTATGAGAAAAAGCAACTCTTATTTCAAATTTGCATTCAAAAGCAAACACATGTCATGGGTTCCAATTTCTGACATAATGAAAGTACTTCCAGTTCAAAATATTGATAATAGGCAGAGATTTCCATTTCCTGGTGTAGACATCACTCATATATCATAATGTGAGTTCTGATAAAGAATGCTGATACTGTAACACTAGCAAAGTAGTTTTTAAGTTCTCATTTGGTAACTGACCCTTTCCGTCACATAAGTAAAAAGCAATGGTTTCCATGTAATTCTCCATACTCTTACAATAATACTTTATCTGTTGCTATTAATTACTGAAATCATGAGACAGCACATTTGTATAGTTTCACAATACTTGAGGGATGTACTAACTCAGATGAAACTTTCATTTTGTACCAGTCCCTTTCCATCACAGGAGAATTACTTCATATTTTTACTTCAGTTAACAAAATTTTTACCTTGTATACTTTTTGTATTAACCTTCGGATTGAAATTACCTGTTAAGAATAAAATAAACATTTATAATTTGTTTTCATGCTATTTTTGTAACAATACATAACGAACAGAGTCTTCCAAATGATCCATCCAGACACATGGAATGACCCATATCAGACAGGTAAAATACCCTTCGACTTCAAGAAGAATGTAATAATTCCAATTCCAAAGAAGGCACGGCTGCCATGTGTGAGTACTACAGAACCAGTGTGAGTACTACAGAACCATCAGTTTAACAAGCCACAGTGAAAAAATTTTAGGGTCAACCAAAAGTTGTGGTTCCTCCCATCTGCTTTGACCCATGACATAACTGTGTTGTGTCGTGAGATGTCATGGTGGCACAATGTTTTTGAATCAGTTTGTGTTTGTAGACTACATGTTGTAATATTTGGTGATACGCTCGTGTCCAATGTTTATGTTTCAAAGCTCTTTGTTAGGTAGCTTCGTCAGTCATTTGACACAGTTAGTGTGAGGTCATCATTTTGCATATTATGGGTGATCGATTCATACTTGTGTTTGCTATTATTAGGCCTAAGGTCATGTGTTCCTTAAGGTCAGAAATTTAATAGTGTTTTTCCTTTTTGGTCAATAATGAATATCACAAATTTAAGAGCAGGTGTTGAAGCTGGTGAAGATATGTTGTCTACGGGCAAGTTCCTACTGTTATTTGGACAGGTTCGGTAACAGATTTGATGATTTGAGTGTGTTGGTTTTTGGTATTGTAGGCTTTGTTTTAGATACCACGTATGTCTAATGAAACTGTGGTATCAGGTTCTGAAGTAGTGCGTGGGTTCACGGTACTGAGGGCTTCATTTGAGATGTATAGGTCGAGTGAAATTTGCAGTACCGGGTTTTTGAGTTGTGTACGAGTTCCTGTCATCATATGCTTCATTTGAGCTACTATGTAGGTCAAGTGAAATTTACAATACCAGTTGTTTCTGTTGCTTCCTTTTCTGATTGTAAACTGAAAATTCTGTGTGCTTGGTTTTTGAGTTAATATTTGTTTTTGGATGGTGTCATTCTTGTTGTTGTGTATTTAGTCTGCCTCATCCCGCAGTTGTCCTGTTAGTTTCATTGGGTCAATGGAGACATCTGATCCCACCTGTCGACTTCGACCCATGGCATAAGAGTGTTGTTGTGTGTGACGTCATGACGGCGCGGAGTTTCATTTATAAGTGTATTGTGTTTGTAGGTGTCATCTTGTTGTGGTTGATGGTGTCCTCTGGTGGTATGTGTGTGGTCCGCGTGTTATGTGGTGTATTAGGTTCTTTTGGGTGCCGGTGCTTGATGTGTGCATTCATCGGTCATGACTGTTATAGAAGAACGGAAAATGGTTTAAGTGAGTTAAGAATTAAGTTTCTGTTATGTTTATGTTATTGCAGTGTCGTTTGATGTTATTGGTTTGCTGTTTGTCACGTGGTAAGCCGTTTAACTCAATCTGTGGCTACTTTTGTTAGGTATGGATATGACTTCTAAATTTAATAGTGCACGTCTGTGGGTTGAAATGGGGCACGACATCATGTCCGTCATTAAGTTTCTGCAACTTTTAGTGCTTGTGGTGGAGATAGTGAAATATGGCGTATGCAAGCAGAATATGCAGTTGGCCAGAGTTCCAGCATCTTGGACCAAAGACTGTTGGTGGATTTTTTTTTTTTTTTTTGGGGGGGGGGGGTAAAGTTTGGGTGGGTGGGGAGTTTGTTTTGTTAGTCTATTTGTTCGCGTATTATGATGTTTGGTGGGGTTTCAAATGTTGTTGGGTCAGTGTTATTTCTACATGTGTTGGTGGATGATGTTTTGGTTTCGGCACTTGTGGTTGATTTATGTATCTTAGGGGAAGCACTTTATTTCAATTTTTTTGGTATTGTCATTTGTATTTGAGCTATATAGGTCATGGGAACTGTCAGATTCTAATGTGTTGTCATAGCTATATGTGTTTTGGTATCATGAGCTGCTGTTGACATATATAGGTCAAGGGAAGTTGGTTAGTTGGTTTAAATGATGAGAAAAAGCACCAAACTATGAGGTCATCGGTCCCTTGTTACTTATAAAACAATGCCACAGGTGTGAGAATAAAACAGACGAGACATATAACACAAAATGGAAAGAAAGGAAAGACCACAAGAACGAAGGAAAGGCAACAAACACTACAGGAACAAGAGGACAGGAAAACAACAGAGATATGCTAGAAACAGCTAGAAGAGAGTAAAACAAGGAAGCAGATTACAGTAGCTGGCTGACCACGAAAATAAAAAGGAAAAGCCAGCCACCCTGCAACACATTAAAAGCTCCACCCTAAAAACACTACGGTGAACAACACACAGGGAAAAAAAGAGAAGATGTGCTAAGACTCAGATCGAAAAATCTCACCCTCACGGATGAAATGTAAAACCAAATCAACTGAGGAGGCGTTGTCTGATAAAATCAATGATAACGAGTCTGGCAAGCGAAGATGAAGTCACACGGCAGCCAAAGAAGGGCAGGGCAGAAGAATATGGGCCACTTTCAACCCAGCACCACACCGACACTGAGGTGGGCCTTCACGGCACAGGAGGTAACCGTGGGTCGTCCAGGCATGGCCAATGCAGAGCTGGCAAAGAAACACAGAGTCCCTGCGAGAAGCCCTCATCGAGGACTACCACACATTCATGGTCCCCTTAATGGCTCGCAGTTTCTTGTGCGTATTCAGATTTTGCCATTCCATCTCCCAAAGCTGAAAAACCTTGCGGTGTAATAACGAACACAGGTCAGTTGCGGGCATGCCCATCGCCAGAAGTGGTTTCTGTGTAGCCTGTTTGGCCAGCCTGTCAGCAAGTTCATTTCCTGGGATTCTAACATGACCAGGGGTCCATACAAATGAACACCACTGAACAACTGGACCGTTCCAGGGCACAGATGGACTCCTGGATGGACGCTACCAAAGGATGATGAGGGTAGCACTCGTCAACAGTTTTCAGGCTGCTCAAGAAGCCAGTACATAAAATAAAAGCCAGAGCATGAACGGAGATACTGAAGCGCATGAGAAATGGCCACCAGCTCTGCAGAGAATACACTGCAGCCATCAGGTAAAGAATGATTTTCAATATGGCTGATGTGAATTTAGGCAAAGCCAACATGACCATCAGCCATAAAGTCATCTGTGTAAACCACCTGAGAGCCCCGGAACACGTCAAGAACTGACAGGGGAGAGCCACAAGGTTAATGGAGTCCTTAGGGCCATGTAAAAGGTCCAGAAGAAGCTGCGCCCGAGGCGTACACCATGGGGCCATACGTGAATGGACCACAAGTAGAAGTGGTAAAGGGAAGGAATCCAGTTCGGAGAGAAGGGACCACATGCGAAACACAATTGTTAACCTCGACCTGGGCCGTCAACAAGGAAGACGGACTGCCACAGGTGGGAAAAGGAGACAGTAATTCAGATGCTTAAGAGAACTACAAATGTGTGCTGCGTAACTGGTGAGCAGTTGTGCATGTCTGATTTGGAATAGAGGGATCTCAGCCTCCACCAGTATGCTGGTCACCGGACCCGTCCTAAAAGCTCCTGCCGCTAGTCGAACGCTGCAGTGGTGCACAGGTTCATGTAAATGCAATGCTGAGGGCACTGCCGAACCATAAACCACACTCCCATATTCAATTCGGGATTGGACAAGGGCTTTGTAAAGCTGCAGCAGCATAGAGCAATCTGCATCCCAATTGGTGTTGCTCAGGCAATGGAGGGCATTGAGGTGCTGTCAGCACTTCTGCTTAACCTGATGAAGATGAGGGAGCCAAGTCAATCGAGCATCGAAAATCAGTCCTAGGAACTGATATGTCTCCACTACAGTGAGTGGATCATCATTAAGGTAAAGTGTGGGTTCTGGATGAATGGTAGGACACCGACAGAAGTGCAGAACACACGACTTTGCAGCCGAAAACTGGAAACCGTGTGCTAGAGCCCGTGACTGCGCCTTGTGGATGGCTCCCTGTAGGCAACGCTCAGCAACACCAGCACTGGAGCAGCAGTATGAAATTCTGAAGTCCTCTGCGTCCAGAGAAGGTGAGATGGAGGGCCCGACAGCTGCTGCTAGACTCTTAATAGCCACTAAAAATAGAGATACACTCAATACAGAGCCCTGCAGAATTCCATTTTCCTGGATACGGATGGAACTATGGGAGGCACCAACTTGGGAGACGGAAGTGTCATAGCGACAGGAAGTTTTGGGTAAAAATCGGGAGTGGGCCCCAGAGACCCCACTCATATAATGTCGCAAGGATATGATGTCACTAGGTCATGCCATTTGCTTTACGTAAGTCAAAAAAGACGGCAACCAGGTATTGCCATCTGGGAAAGGCTGTTCAGATGGCAGACTCAAGGGACACAAGATTATCAGTGGTAGAGCGACCCTGACAGAAGCCGCCCTGACATGGAGCCAGTAGGCCACATGATTCCAGGACCCAACCCCCTTCGCCAACGTACCATATGTTCCAGCAGCTTACAAAGAATGTTGGTGAGGCTGAAGGGCCGATAGCTATCCACATCAAGCGGGTTTTTACCCAGTTTGAGCACTGGAATTATGGTGCTCTCCCGCCACTGTGATGGAAAGATGCCATCGCACCAGATCCGGTTGAAGATGATGAGATGATGTCACTTGTAGTCAAGTGAGAGATGTTCAATCATCTGGCTGTGGATTTGATCAGGCCCAGGAGCTGTGTCGAGGCAATGTGCAAGGGCACTGAGGAGCTCCCACTTTGTAAATGGGGTGTTATTGGATTCACTGTGGTGTGTAGTGAATGAGAGGACATTCCCTTCCAGTCACCGTTCGAGAGTGTGAAAGGCTGGGGGGTAATTCTCCGATGCAGAGGCTCGGGCAAAGTGCTCGGCAATCATGTTTACGTTGGTAGATAACACGCCAGTTAGGGTAACACCAGGAACACCTGTTGGGATCTGGTACCCGAAAAGACATTTGATCTTTGCCCAGACTTGGGAAGGTGATGTATGGTACCCAATGGTCAAGACCTATCTCACCCCAACACTCCCACTTCTGCCGTTTGACAAGTTGGTGAACGTGGGCACGGAGCAATTTAAAGGCTATGAGGTGCTTCAGGGAAGGGTGCCACTTAGGCGGCTATAGAGCTCACTGACACTCCTTAATTGCTTCAGCGACTCCCGGCGACCACCAAGGGACTGCCTTACACCTCGGGTACCCCAAAGAGCGAAGTCTTGCATTTTCTGCCACAGAAACAATTGTTGTAATCACCTGCTCAACCATCACCTCAATGCTACCGTGCGGGGAAGATTCATCAGTAACAGCAGAGGTGAAAGTTCCCCAGTTTGCCTTGTTTAAAGCCCATCATCTGGGTAGGCATCCATGGGCCTGATGCTGGGGCAGTGACAGGAATATGAGGATGTGGTCACTACACAGGTCGTCATGTGCTCTCCATTGGATAGATGGGAGAAGTCCTGGACTGCAAACTGATAAATCAATGGCCAAGTAACTACCTCTAGCCAAAGTGAAATATGTGGAGGGCCCCAGTATTTAAGAGGCAGAAATCGAACTGAGACAGTAATGTTTTGACATCTCTGCCTCGGCCAGTAAGCACGTTAAAATCTCCCAAAAGTAGGAAAGGTTTAGGGAGTCGATCAATCAGTGCAGCTAATACATTCAGGGGTACTGCATCATCTGGAGGAATATATACATTGCAGACAGTTATCTCCTGTGTCGTCCTTATTCTGACAGCCAAAGCTTCAAGAGGGGTTTGAAGAGGCACAGGTTCACTATTGTCTGAGTTTAGGACATAAACTCAAATTCCACCTGACACTCGATTATAGTCACTACGGTTCCTGTAATCTCTCTTATAGCCGCGGAGGACAGGGGTCCGCATTGCTGGGAACCATGTTTCCTGGAGGGCAATGAAGATAGCATGTGTAAAGCTTAACATGCTGCCGTAGCTCAGCCATGTGGTGGAAAAAACTGCCCCAATTCCACTGGAGAGTGACATCTTCGTGAGACTGGGAAACCAAAGACCATTCAATGAGGCAGTTTACGCCTCAGAGTCACCTGCTGCCACTGACTTATTGCCTGAGCAATCTATACCCATTGTGTCTGAGGGTCCAGCGAGATCCAGGTCCTCAGTGGACACCAAAATCTCCACCCCATTCCCAGACGCAGAGCTTGTAGGTAGCAGTGGAGTGGGTGCCACCACAATTTCCTTGATCTTAGGGGTTTTCTTTTTGGATTTCTCTCACTGCTTCTTAGGTTTCCCTTGCTGGGAGGACTTCACTGGCTCAGTCTCCGGAACTGAAGATGAGCATGAAGACCTATGACCAGCTGCTTTTGGCCTCTTCAGCCAGTGGCAGGTGTCATCTTTCCCACTAGGAGAAATCTGGGAAGGCAGTGACCCAAGGGACCCCGTCCTAGAGAGAAGCCAAACAAGACTTATGCTTTTCCGGCTTAGAAGTGGGGAGGCCTGTCCCCGATGGTTGGGGGGTGGGGGTGGGGGTGGGGGGGGTGCTGTTCCTGAAGTAGGTGGTGCAGGAGCAACAGGGAGGGAAATGCCCCCCAACATCAAGGGGGCAGGTGTAGTCTTCTGGCTCTGAGAGGTGACTGGTTGGCGGAATTGATAGTGCCAGAACTGTTGTAGCGGCAGTGTAAGACAATGTCATACGCACAGGATGTAGGCGTTAAAATTTTCTCTTAGCCTCAGAGTCAGTCAGTCGGTCCAGGGTCTTGTACTCCATGATTTTCCTATCTTTCTGGAGAATCCTGCAGTCTGGCAAGCAAGGCGACTGGTGCTGTCCGCAGTTGACACAGACGGGAGGCGAGGCACATGGAGTATTGGGATGCGATTGGTGTCTGCAATCTCGATATGCAACGCTGGAAGTACAGGGGGAAGACATATGGCCGAACTTCCAGCACTTAAAGCACCGCATCGGGAGAGGGATGTAGGGCTTTACATCACAGCGCCAGACCATCACCTTGACTGTCTCGGGCAATGTATCACACTCTAAGGCCAAACGGTGGACACGCCGGACAAAATGTACAACTCGCCACTCTAAATTGGCATGCAGCTCATCGTCAGACTACAAAAGAAGGTCCGTGTTAAATATGATACATTGGACCATATTTAAGCTCTTATGGGGCGTGATGGTTACAGAAACATCCCCCACTTGTCACAAGCAAGTAATACCCATGACGGCACAGAAGATGCTGTTTTGATCGAGACTGACACAGATCTACTTTTGGATAAGCCATCGACCTCCCAAAACTTGTCCTCTAAATTCTCAATAAAAAATACTGAAGCTTCATTGTCACGAAACATTCCCCATCACCTCTCGAACATACGAGATACCGGAGTGAATAAGATCAGCTGTCATCCTTAGCCTGACGCTCCTCCTGTGGTGTGACCAGGGAGGGGAACAATTTGGGGTCGTACTTCTGTGCGCTGAACTGAGCTCGTGAATGCTTAGAGACTGATGGTGTTTCACCACCAGCAAGAGATGATGGACTATGCTTCATCGCGTGTCATCCACGCTGATGCCACCCACTCCCACCAGGGACCCTCCTCACAGGTGCCACCCAGTCGCAGCAAAGGCACCTGGCAGGACGGCCATTGCTGGCAGTCCCAATGCCCCAGGGGGATGGGCATCAACCCCTTGGCATACATGGGGAATTAACAGGGCAGGCATCAGCAAAGCAATCCCTGTGTGATCAGGCAGCTACAACCAACAGGGTACATGGCGGCCCCACAACGGACTGGCTACCGTGCTGGATATCAGATACAAAGAAGTCCATGATCATCGTCGACGCAGAAGGCGACACTGCATAGTGCATGGTGAAAATGCACCCAGGAAGGTGTCCTTGCCCGAGAGCTGCAGAATGGGCGGGACTGCAATGTGACAACAAGTGAGCTAAAGCTCTCAATGCATGATGGACACAATGCACCATGTTAAGACGGCCTTACCCAATCAGCTCACTCTTCAGGCAAATTTTGAAGAATGGAGGTCAAACACTACAAGGGACCATCACATAAAGGCCAAAATGTGCTTCTTACGACAGGCAGGAATACCTTGGGCCTATTCTAACCCCAGGTCCCTCTGGGGGGGGGGGTCAAGGGAAGTGTCCGATTCAAATTTTTGTTGATATAGGTGTTGGTTTTATGGTATCGATAATTTTTGGAGTAGTTGGTTTTTATTTTGTGGTATCGACAATTGCAGTTGAGCTACGTAGGTGAAGGAAAGTGACGGATTCCTGTCGATATTGTAAGTGTAGAAGAATTTGGGAATTTTGTGGTGTTTTTAGGTCACCATTTTGTGTAGTTTGGGATCGTGGTGTGCATCTGTATGTGTTTATATTTAGTTTGTCCCCACCCAAAATCCCCAATTTCCCACGCTGCTCCCGTTAGTTTGATTATATTTTTGGATGGAGATTTGTTTGTTGGTTTTATAGGTATTATTGTGTTTATGTAATGACATCATAGGCACCACATTGAAGATATTGAGAATGGTCGTTTCCACCATATTGGTGACGTCATGGGTCAAAGCAGATGAGTGTAATCCCACTTCATTTATTGCTGGAATTAAAAGTATTTCACTTTTTTTTTTTTTTTTTTTTGTGTATGTTCATGTGTGTAATGAAGTGTCATCATGGTGAGTCATCGTGTATACACTTGAAATTGGGGTGTCTGCCATGATAATTAAATCACAGGTCAAAGAACATGGGTGGAATCATAACTTTTGGGTAACCTCAGGTGGTGAAGTGCAGCGTGTGTCAGCAGAACATGCAGTTGGATACAGTTCCGGCGTCTCTGACCGGGGACAGCTACATGTGGCGGTGCCATAAGAACAACCTTTGGCACTCCATAAGGTGTGGTACCTGGATTGAGAGGTCTAGGTTGGGCATGAGAGAGATAGTGTTGAAGACACATTATCCTCCCATAGAGTATGAGAGGATGGTTTTTTGATTTGTCTCCATCTTGTAAGGAAGTTTGTTCTGAATATATTAAGTACAGGGGTAAGTTGAGTAGGCCTGGGTTGGTGGTGGAGGTTGTGAGCCGCAGTTTGGGAAGAGGAAGTATGGAAGTGGTAAGTCTCCGGTTGGCATATGGGTGTCCTGTTGTATCTGGGGTTGGTTTTTCAGACGTGTTTTTAGGGTTTTGGAGAGGAGCACAAAAAGGGAATTGGTGGGATTAATTGAGGAGTTTATAAAGGAGGGTAGCACAATAGTTTCCGATGCTTTTACATCTTATAGGGGATTGGGCCAGAGGGGGTATTATCATTTCGTTGTTAACTATAGCTTATATTCAAGAATTATGAGACTGGGGCATGTACAAATACGATAGAGGGTTTTTTTTTGGGGGGGGGGGGGCTAAGTCAGTTATTGGGAGGGGGAAGAGGCGCTCTTCTAACCTCTCATTTAGATGAGTACTGTTGACGGAAGAGTGTCCCTAGGGACTATTGCACTTTTCACATTTCTTAAGAGCTATTAGCAAAATGTATAAGCTGAAGGTGGGGGAGGGGTAGTATAATTGTTGGTAACGTTAGTGGAGGTAGGTGGGTGGGGGAGTGGTGGCTGTTTTATGATTACGTTGTGGAGAATCCGTTTTGTTGATTTTGGGGTGTGTGTGGAGGTTTTTGTGTGTGCGTGAGAAAGAGAGACAGAGGGTGGGGGGGGGGGGAGGGGGAGGGAGAGGGAGAGGGAGAGGGAGAGGGAGAGGGAGAGGGAGAGAGAGAGAGAGAGAGAGAGAGAGAGAGAGAGAGAGAGAGAGAGAGAGAGAGGGGGGGGGGGCTGTGTTGTGTGATTGTGGTGTATGACCTAGTGTGTAGCGCTGGAGCTCTTTTGTGGTAAGCAGTCATCTTTTTTTCTTTTTAGTGTATTTTTTGTGTGTTATGATGTTTGGTGGGGTATTTCTGTGTTGTTTGGTCAGTCGGTGGTATTTACTGCATGTGTTGGTGATTGAAATTGTGTTATTGGCACTTGGGGTTGATTTAGATACTTTTTGGGAAGTACTTGTTTAAATTTTTTTTGGTATTGTTAGTTGTTTTTGAGCTTTATAGGTGATGAAAAGTGTCCAATTTCAATATGTTGTCGAAGCTATGTGTGTTTTGGTATTGTGAGCTGATATTGACCTATATAGGTGAAGGGAAGTGACCAATTCCATTGCATCGTCGGTTTTGGTTCTGTGAGTCGCTGTTCACCTATATAGGTGAAGGGAAGAGTCTGATTCCAATGCGCGGTGGTCGTTATGTTGGTATCACGAGCTGCTGTTAACCTATATGGTCGAGGGAAGTGTTAGATTCCAATGTGCGGTCGTAGTTATCTGTGTTTTTGCTATTGACATATATAGGTTAAGGGAGTGTTCGATCCCAATTTGGTTTAGGTGTTGGCTTTGTAGGCTTGGAAGAGCAGTAGAACAGTGTGGATAGGGTCTTTAAAAGGGATAATAAGATGAACGCCAATAAAACAAAAATGGGAGTAATGAAACATAGTCGAATTAAATCAAGCAATGCTAAGAGAAACAGATTAGGAAACGAGATACTTAGCGATATGGATGAGTTCTGTTATTCATCCAGCAAAATAACTGACAATGGCCAAAGTAGATAAGATATAAATCACAGACTGGCTACAGCAAGAAAATAGATTCTGAGAAAGATGAATTTCTTAACATGTAATACAAATTAAAGTATTACTTAGTCTTTTCTGGAGGTATTTGAAATGCAGTCTTGTACAGAAGGAAAACATGGAAAATAAGCAGTTCTGACAAGAACGTAACAGGCGCTTCTAAAATGTGATGCTATAGAAGAACGATTACGATTACATGGGCAGATCAAATAACACGTAAAGAGATACTGAACTGGCGAAAAAGTAAATTTATGGCATAATTTGATAAGGGTTCACTTGATAACACACATCATGAGGCATCGATGAATTGTCAAACTGGTATGGGTGTGTGAATGATGGTTCATTCCTTAAATATTGTTACTACAAAGTCCTGTATGATGCTGTTTTTTCACAGTGAAGTTTGTTGTTACAGTATGTTTATATAGTTTAAGGATTCCATTACTAATATATTGGTGTGTGTTTACTAGGTAACAAGAGGTCCACTTTCGCTGTATTGCAGCTTAATTGACATTAATGAGTCCAGGAGAACTTCCATATTTTGGTGTTGCTGGTTTCTTTGAGAATACTATAGTTTGGTGGATAATTAACACCATGAAGTGTGGTTCAGATACAGGGGTCAACTGAAGATCTTGAATTATATTAAGAATTCGTCAAGAAGTAGTCAATGGAGTTTTGTTTAATTTATTGGATTTGTTTCCTATTTAAAGGGCAGACGGGGCTGTTTATTCGGTTTGTCCCAAAGCCACAAAATTTATGCGAGTATCCCCACTGCTTACATATTGGTTTTTAGAAACATTTATTTTTTTACGATGACGTTAGGGTTTGTTGTCTGTTCATTATGGTTGTATGAACGACTTGTTGGACGCTAGTTTGATATAGACAAATTGTCTATGTTTGCTATTTGAATGACATACCAAGTCAAAGCCGAACCCCAATATTGACTGTTTTGATTGCTTGTATAAAGGAGATGTGACGAGTTGATAGTGTTACGATGCGATGAAAAACTTAATGTAGACAACCAAGAGATAAAACATATGTTACACATAGGAGATCCTATTGTCACTCCTTTTTCACTCTCACATTGTTTCATCAAGTTTCATTACGATACCTCTCTTTTTCAAGTCGTGTAGACGTGAAAACATGGCGGTTCTCGAAGGGACATCGACCTGGTCCAGCTTCAACGACATTCTTCGACATTTCTTCTGCTACAGGACCTTCCACATCACCGTTGCTCGGAACACAAGAGAACTTCAAAAAGCTCCCAATGTCTTTAACTGTTGGCGTGTAATAATAACCACTCCCGACCTGTACACACTCAGAGCACGTTGATGTCGCACATCTGTACCATGTAAACTTGCTACTTTCCTCTCTAGCAAACAGCATTTTAAACTTCGCAGGATAAACAGGAAAACCTGCCATGATACTGGCTGGTAATTTCACTATATCAACAGACGGTGCATTCATAATAACAGCATAATCGACACCAGCAACATGTAAAGTAAGATTTTTCGAACATTTAAGAAGATCCGCACATCTAGTGTCTGGCGGTACAAGAGCACTATTTTTGAGAATTTCAACACGTACATTTGAAGACGTATCTTCTGTTTCCTTTTTCTTTTTCTTCGCTTTTTTCTGTAGAGCTTTCTCTACATTTGCAGAAACTCTGTTTGTCAAATCCTTAACACTCTCTGACACTTGCCGACTAAAATTGAATTGACGATTCACACCTAAGTCTGCATTTTCGAAATGAAATGTAACATGGAATTGGTCGGCTCCTTCCTCGTGCCTGAAATATGCAGCAGGCATCTTGCAGAGAGAACGTAGAGAAATTTTTGGCAGTGTTATTTTACGAGCCACCACCCAACCTCCACGCATCATCACATAACCTACATAGCACAAACAACTAACCAAAGTGTTTTCCAATTACACTGCAGACTACACAGTACACAGCACTTCTTGGAGCTTCCCCTTCCTCTTTGAACAAACCAACGAGGTTACCTACTTCGAACCAGTAAGCTCATTGCTCAATGCTTGGAACTACAGTCGCGACAATTCGTCTCGATTTTGTTGCATACTGCGCCAGCAGCGCCTCAAGCGGCCAATAAATTAAACTGGGAGTTCGGTGCGATCGTAAAAGCGAATAGTGGTAGTTTATTTTGATTTCTGCAGTAGGTTTTACAAGTGGGAGTGTTTGTAGCGCAATAAATTGCAGCAACAACAGGAAGACGACACCACAGCTGCCTTTTTTTTTTTAGGTTTCCCAAGGATCCTGAGAGGTATATACCATCATATTACTTTTATTTATTTATTTATCGATGTAAATCTCTATTCCAATTCATATATTGTACACAAGTTGTTGGACAGAAAACCTTTTTAGATATTGGCTCTTCAAATGGCAAACATACATTATTTAAATTTTTATTACAAATTGGATCTATACAGTTAATAATTGCAAATTTTTGAAATACTGTATATTTATAACTTATTTTCTGCATTATTACTATTATTATTATTATTTATTTTATGGCCTTCATTGGACCACTTTAGTCAAAAATACAAAGTTGTAAACAAGTTGTTACACATGGATACAATTTGGTTCAACAATAACTTCATATGATATTTAGGTAATATAATTATTACAGTCCATTCTTATATGAAAGGTGTTTGGCTCTTCTGTCTGCCCAATATTTCTTCATTCTTTCAGATATTTTCTTTCTTTCTTCATCTGAGACTACTCTTCCTGTACTCCTTTTATTGATTTTCATTTGTAGTCTGGTTTGTGGGTCTTCCAGTATTATGGTTTTCTCTGTCTTGTTTTTTAGGTCGTCTACTGTAATTTGGAGTTTTTTTATATCTTCCTTAATTTCTGTATTCCATTTAATGTCGCTCTTGCTATTCCACATTTTTTTTTTACTAATTCTGTTTTCTGCAGTTCTCATCAGATGTCCATAGAATGAGATGCATTTCTTCCTGATCGTGCTCATGACTGGTTCTATTTTCTTATATACTGTTTCATTTGATGCTATTCTCCAATGTCCATTTATTTTATACTCTTTATTTATACATGTCCTAATTAATCTTCCTTCTATTTTCAGTATTCTATCAATTTCTGCTGTATTAGTTGTTTTGAAGATAGTTTCAGCTCCATACGTTATTTCTGGTTGTGTAACTGTTTTATAGTGTTTTAATTTTGCATCTACAGATAGGCTTTTTTTGTTGTATGTAGTTTTGGTAAAGTATTTTGCGTAGTTCAGGTTTTTTATTCCGTTCTGCCATGATGGCTTCTCATTTTAAATGTATGTTATTGTTTCGCCTAATTATTTAAATTTATCAACAGTTTTGGTTTCTCCTATTGTAATTTTGTTTGCAAGTGGTGGATCAATTATCATAATCTCCGTTTTTTTTCTAATGATCTTCTAAGGCCTACTTTCTCTGCTATTTCTAGTAGTGATTTCACGTGTTGCCTGGCTTCTTGAAAGGTGTAGGCTAGCAGAGCAAGATCATCAGCGAATCCCAAGCAGTTTAAGCTAATATCATCTTTTGCACTTCCAATTCTTATCATCTTTGGATTGTCCTTGTACCATTCTCTCATTATGTATTCCAGTGCACAGTTGAACAGTAATGGTGGTGGGCAGTCACCTTGTCTTAAGTCTGTTTTATGAGGAATGGTTCTGAAATTTCTCCTCTAAACTTCACTTTTGATTTGGTTTTGCTTAGAGTGAGTTGTATTATTTTAATTAGTTTTGGATGGAGTCCTAGATTTCTTAAAATTTTTAATTTTGAAGGTCTGTGGAGACAGTCATACGCCTTCTTAAAGTCTACAGTGGTTTCCTGCAATTAAATATACAAATTACATTTTCTGCATAAGATACTGTGAGATTGAATAGTAGCACTTTTTCAGAAGGTAGGTTGTCACAGACTTTTTAAAGCTTTGTAGTTCAGAAAGAGATTTTATATGGCTTGGTAATCTGCTGTAAAGTTTTGTTCCTGTATGATATACACCTTTTTGGCATAATGTGGTGTTACAATGATTAACATGTATGTCACTGTATGACTTGGTACTGTAATCATAGAGACTATTGTTTTGAAGAAAAAGGTTTTCTTTTCTCAGTATGCTTTTTTTTACATGCATGACTACTCCCAGTTTATAAATGCAGGGAAGGGATAGGATCTTTAGATCTTTAAAGAAAGGTTTGCATAGTTTTCTGCTGCTGACTTGTTTCATTATTCTTATAATTGCCTTTTGCTTCCTGAAAACTGTTATGGCTTGGTGTACATTTCCCCAGACAATGATACCATACTTCAGTACTGAATGTGCACGAACAAAGTATACAGCCCTAACTGTTTCAGCACTAGTATTGTTGCAGAGAATTCTTATAACATATCATTTTTGCTAGTTTTCACTTTAGGGATGTGATATGAGTGCTCCATTTAATATTTTCCTGGATATAAGTTCCAAGAAATTAATTTCATTGACAGCACTATTTTTTTGGTTATGTATGCATATTACATATTGTGCTGGATTTTTATTTTCATCAGTGTGGAAATTCATGAGTACCGTTTTTTGGGGATTAACTATTAGACTGTTTTGGGAAATAATTCAGTCACTCCTTTTGTAATATATTTTGCATATGCAGTAAGATTTTCTTCTTTATTCCCTTAAATCAATAGACTGGTGTCATCTGCAAACAGTTCTGCTTCAAAATCCCTAATGTGTGATGGGGAATCATTAATGTAGCCCAAAAAAGAAAGGGACCTAAAATGGAGCCCTGTGGAACACCAAGACTTAGTCCACAGAGTTCTGAAAGGTGTACCTGGTGTTCATTTCCTTCCATGTACTTAATTTCAGTTACCCGAGAGCGATATTCCAAATATGATTTACTCCACTGATTTGGCACACCTCTTACATCACACCATTCAAGCTACCTCAGGAGTATAGAGTGATCAATCACATCAAAAGCTTTTGTTAAGTCCAAGAATAAACTGTATCATCAGGTTTCACTTGCAAACTACACATGTATTAGTGATTAATGTTTTGTTTTAGGAGCAGAAAATGGCTAGTTAATAGCGGACAAGAAGACCTTATGAAAAAAGACCCAGTTTACCTGTATTTCGAACAAAACCAGTTCATGAACGCAGACAATAATAAACTCGTGTGGAATGCAGTAGCCACACTGATTGACATCCCAAATAAGCCACCTCAACTGACGAAGAAGAGGAAACTGCCACAAAGATGTAAATCAGTCCTATTTCACAGCCAGTTCAACTCTCCATGTATCAATGCCAGATTCGTGTGAATCGTCAACATAGACCTGCTTTGACGATGAAGTAGTTAGTTAAGTGCAGTTACTCGTAACTTAGAAAAGTGTAATGTTTGGTGTGTATTAAATTTTCATTCACTTCTGTTGTAAGTCGCAACAGGCGACAATGTCAAACACAGTAGGCCTACAGAACTAAAAATGAGTTATCGATCGCTTTGGCATGTAGAGGTACATGTCTGTGCTTCTTACGTGTGAATCTGTGTGTTTATATTCTTTTGATATCAACATGGTGAGCTGCAATTCTATTCAACGTCACAAATGTTTCTTTACGAATGTGTTGTAGTTTGCCACTCGATTCATGGTTTTTGTACATACTTGCACTTATTTTAGAATCATTTTTAGAAACGTATATGTCTTCTGATACTGCACAAACACTTGGAGGCAAGAAAATAACTCAAATATTTCGTAAATTACGTAGGAAATGGGCGCCAAACAAACATTATGCTTATGACGCTTCTGACGTTCATCTTACTCGTCGCTTGGAGCGCTAGTGTCGCTCTATCTGTCAAACGGTAACAACTTTTACAGCAGTGAGTGTCACGACTGTTATGTTACACTGTGTTATCACATCAATTATTTTTAACTTTGATACGATCTAGTCGGTGCAAACGCAACCATGTGTCTGGGCAAATATCTGAGCATGTAGTAGGCCTGTGCGCCACAGACATAAATTACTGTTGTCGTGAACCTTGGATATAATTTTGTAGCAAGAACAGCACTTTTAGGAACAAAGAAATCCACACAACACAAAACCAAGCACCACCGTAGGAGAAAACAAGAAACACACAGTTCTGATTTATTTTAAGTTTTTTGATTTTATAGGCTTTGTAAACATTGCTGTGCTGGTACTGCGAATGGCTGAAAGCAAGGGGAAACTACAGCCGTAATTTTTCCCGAGGACATGCAGCTTTACTGTATGATTAAATGATGATGGCATCCTCTTGGGTAAAATATTCCGGAGGTAAAATAGTCCCCCATTCGGATCTCCGGGCGGGGACTACTCAGGAGGATGTCGTTATCAGGAGGAAGAATACTGGCGTTCTACGGATCGGAGCGTGGAATGTCAGATCCCTTAATCGGGCAGGTACATTAGAAAATTTAAAAAGGGAAATGGATAGGTTAAAGTTAGATGTAGTGGGGATTAGTGAAGTTCGGTGGCAGGAGGAACAAGACTTCTGGTCAGGTGACTACAGGGTTATAAACACAAAATCAAATAGGGGTAATGCAGGAGTAGGTTTAATAATGAATAGGAAAATAGGAATACGGGTAAGCTACTACAAACAGCATAGTGAACGCATTATTGTGGTCAAGATAGATACGAAGCCCACACCTACTACAGTAGTACAAGTTTATATGCCAACTAGCTCTGCAGATGATGAAGAAATTGAAGAAATATACGATGAAATAAAAGAAATTGTTCAGATAGTGAAGGGAGACGAAAATTTAATAGTAATGGGTGACCGGAATTCGAGTGTAGGAAAAGGGAGAGAAGGAAACATAGTAGGTGAATATGGATTGGGGCTAAGAAATGAAAGAGGAAGCCGCCTAGTAGAATTTTGCACAGAGCACAACTTAATCATAGCTACACTTGGTTTAAGAATCATGAAAGAAGGTTGTATACGTGGAAGAACCCTGGAGATACTAAAAGGTATCAGATATATTATATAATGGTAAGACAGAGATTTAGGAACCAGGTTTTAAGTTGTAAGACATTTCCAGGGGCAGATGTGGACTCAGACCACAATCTATTGGTTATGACCTGTAGATTACAGCTGAAGAAACTGCAAAAATGTGGGAAATTAAGGATATGGGACCTGGATAAACTGAAAGAACCAGAGGTTGTACAGAGTTTCAGGGAAAGCATAAGGGGACAATTGACAGGAATAGGGGAAAGAAATACAGTAGAAGAAGAATGGGTAGCTCTGAGGGATGAAGTAGTGAAGGCAGCAGAGGATAAAGTAGGTAAAAAGACGAGGGCTGCTAGAAATCCTTGGGTAACAGAAGAAATATTGAATTTAATTGATGAAAGGAGAAAATATAAAAATGCAGTAAATGAAGCAGGCAAAAAGGAATACAGACGTCTCAAAAATGAGATAGACAGGAAGTGCAAAATGGCTAAACAGGGATGGCTAGAGGACAAATGTAAGGATGTAGAAGCTTATCTCACTAGGGGGAAGATAGATACTGCCTACAGGAAAATTAAAGAGACCTTTGGAGAGAAGAGAACCACGTGTATGAATATCAAGAGCTCAGATGGCAACCCAGTTCTAAGCAAAGAAGGGAAGGCAGAAAGGTGGAAGGAGTATATAGAAGGTTTATACAAGGGTGATGTACTTGAGGACAATATTATGGAAATGGAAGAGGATGTAGATGAAGACGAAATGGGAGATACGATACTGCGTGAAGAGTTTGACAGAGCACTGAATGACCTGAGTCGAAACAAGGCCCCCGGAGTAGACAACATTCCATTAGAACTACTGACGGCCTTGGGAGAGCCAGTCATGACAAAACTCTACCAGCTGGTGAGCAAGATGTATGAGACAGGCGAAATACCCTCAGACTTCAAGAAGAATATAATAATTCCAATCCCAAAGAAAGCAGGTGCTGACAGATGTGAAAATTACCGAAATATCAGTTTAATAAGTCACAGCTGCAAAATACTAACGCGAATTCTTTACAGACGAATGGAAAAACTGGTAGATGCGGACCTCGGGGAGGATCAGTTTGGATTCCGTCGAAATGTTGGAACACGTGAGGCAATACTGACCTTACGACTTATCTTAGAAGAAAGATTAAGAAAAGGCAAACCTACGTTTCTAGCATTTGTAGACTTAGAGAAAGCTTTTGACAATGTTGACTGGAATACTCTTTTTCAAATTCTAAAGGTGGCAGGGGTAAAATACAGGGAGCGAAAGGCTATTTACAATTTGTACAGAAACCAGATGGCCATCATAAAAGTCGAGGGGCATGAAAGGGAAGCAGTGGTTGGGAAAGGAGTGAGACATCGTTGTAGCCTCTCCCCGGTGTTATTCAATCTGTATATTGAGCAAGCAGTAAAGGAAACAAAAGAAAAATTTGGAGTAGGTATTAAAATTCATGGAGACGAAGTAAAAACTTTGAGGTTCGCCGATGACATTGTAATTCTGTCAGAGACGGCAAAGGACTTGGAAGAGCAGTTGAACGGAATGGACAGTGTCTTGAAAGGAGGATATAAGATGAACATCAACAAAAGCAAAACGAGGATAATGGAATGTAGTCTAATTAAATCGGGTGATGGTGAGGGAATTAGATTAGGAAATGAGACACTTAAAGTAGTAAAGGAGTTTTGCTATTTAGGAAGTAAAATAACTGATGATGGTCGAAGTAGAGAGGATATAAAATGTAGACTGGCAATGGCAAGGAAAGCGTTTCTGAAGAAGAGAAATTTGTTAACATCGAATATAGATTTATGTATCAGGAAGTCGTTTCTGAAAGTATTTGTATGGAGTGTGGCCATGTATGGAAGTGAAACATGGACGATAACTAGTTTGGACAAGAAGAGAATAGAAGCTTTCGAAATGTGGTGCTACAGAAGAATACTGAAGATAAGGTGGATAGATCACGTAACTAATAAGGAGGTATTGAATAGGATTGGGGAGAAGAGAAGTTTGTGGCACAACTTAACTAGAAGAAGGGATAGGTTGGTAGGACATGTTTTGAGGCATCAAGGGATCACAAATTTAGCGTTGGAGGGCAGCGTGGAGGGTAAAAATCATAGAGGGAGACCGAGAGATGAATACACTAAGCAGATTCAGAAGTATGTAAGTTGCAGTAGGTACTGGGAGATGAAGCAGCTTGCACAGGATAGAGTAGCATGGAGAGCTGTATCAAAGGACTGAAGACAACAACAACAGCATTGTCAGTGATCAATACAGGAGTATTTCTTTTTCCACTAATCTACAACAGCAGTCTATTAAGCCATGCTAATTCCTTGGCTCCGTCACTTGCGGCAAAGAACTCCGCTTCAGTGGTGAACAGTGCACCTGATTTCTACAGCTGAGATGTCTACGATACAGCTGTGTCGCCAATCATTGAAACAAAATCATTTGTTGATCGATTTGTTTCAGTGTTGCCAGCAAAACCGCCAGATGAAGTATAGCAGAAACGTAAGTCTGAAGTACCATGAAGATGTGTGAAAATGTGGTTTAGAGCGTCAGGAGAAGTGGACTTAGACACAGATTGAGCAACTTCGGAACGGCATAAGCGAGATCTGGGAGAGTACAGCATGCCAGGTTCATAAATAATCCCACTGATGAACAAGAAGGAACGTTGTTGTCAAGAGTATTGCAATATTCATTGTCTAATTTTTCATTATTACAGGGAGGTTTTAATGGTTTCGAATCAGCCATGTTAAAAAGGATGTAGAATTTTCTGTGTGTATGCTCGCTGTGAAATAAACGAGCCAGACTTTCGTTGCTGAATTTGCATATGTAAAAATGAGACTAAAGATTCCACTGTTATTTTGAATTCGGACTGATACATATCTAAAAATGAATTCATTGTGCATTGTATTGTTCCCTGCAAACACACTCTCCCTAAATTTTGAGAAAACACAGTAGATACAGTTCCATACAGTAAATGGCATAACACCATTGATAAACATAGACTTTGAACAGAAATCTGTTGCTAAGACAGAATATTCAAAATTTCTGGGCCTTTGCATCGATGACGAATTGAAATGAAAGAAACACATCAATGATCTGCTGAAGCAGTTAGGATCAGCTACCTATGCCATTAGGGTTACTGCAAATTTTGATGATAAACATGTCAGTAATTTCGAATATTATATCTATTTTCATTCACTGCTTTCACATGGCATCTTATTTTGGGGCAATTCATCACTGAGACAAAAAGTATTCATTGCACAAAAGTGTGTAATCAGAATAATAGCAGGAGCCCACCTAAGGTCAGCTTGCAGACATTTATTTAAGGAATTTGGGATACTCACATTACCTTTGCAAAACATAAATTCAGTTATGAAATTTGTTATTAATAACCCATACAAGTTAAAAATAGCACAAAAGGGCTGAATTATGCTGCCACAAATTAAAAGAATTTCTGAATGACAGGTCCTTCTACTTAATAGATGAATTTTTAGATATGAATTACTAAATGAAAAAAATTGATTATTTTGTGTAAAGAAAACTTATGTTAAAGTGTCACGTTCCACATCATTACAAAATGTCGTATTCATGATGTATGGAACAATTGTTAATTTATGTATGTATGCAAGTATGTTCCTGTGATAAGTCCATCATTGACATAAATAGTAATCAGCAATTTTACTGTTTTGCTTTGTCGAAAGTAAATGCAAGGATCTGCTTTCAAACTAATGAAGCCAACTTTTTCATGAATGAATAAACTTATTTTTGCTTTTAAATCCATACAATGATTTCTTGATGCGACAAACACGACCTGTCCCATCCTCGAAACCTTCTGCTTAGTCGTGTATATTTGTGTATCCAAGTAACCACATAAAAATGCAGTTCTAACGTGGAATTGACCACGTTTCAAATGTTCTTCTGTTCCATTTGCTATCTCAGCACGAATAGCGTCATAACGAGCAACTGGACTAAAAGTCTCGCACGTTGAAACACACTGCACATAGATCAATCGATCCATCAGGTTCATATTTAATACCCATCGACTGTCGATAAGACTTTTCCATTAGGCAGTTCTACCAAGTATCATTTTCTTCATATGCCTTAATTTCTCTTTCATCTTATTAAACCATTTATTGGAATTACTACTTTCCATAGCTTTTGTTGAAGCTTGTTGGTGCAAGCTCTTTGTGGAATTCTTTTGTTAGGCGAACTAATGCATTTGCTTCTTGAGATTGGTGAGGCTCGTATCCTAATTTGTAGTCGCTAAATTTTACTAGGGGACGTATTTCACGAACTGGACGTCGATTTGGTGACTCATTCGAATATTCTTGATCACTAGTTTTAATCTGTTCAACAGTAGATTCACTTTTCTTTCCTGTTTCTACAGCTATGGAGTTAAATTCCAACTCAGCCAGTTTAATACAGCTTTTTGGTTGAAAATCAACATTTCATCACACCATGTTTTGAAAGAATCCACACTTTGTAACCATCTTTGTCACTCGCATAGCCAATGAAATGGCCAGGTATAGCCTTATCAGCAAACTTTGAACGAAATTTCTTTTACGAACAAAAAAAGCATTTTGATCCAAAAATATGTAGATAGCAAAAACTGTTAAACACTTTGCCAGTCCACAATTTGAAAGGTGTTTTACCTTCAACACTTGACTTACCAGTACGATTGTGTTGAAAAACAGCTGTGTCATATGCAAGAGTCCAGACTGACTTACGTAACTTGCTAGATGTTAGCAATGAGCGAGCTAATTCAACTACACTCCTGGAAATTGAAATAAGAACACCGTGAATTCATTGTCCCAGGAAGGGGAAACTTTATTGACACATTCCTGGGGTCAGATACATCACATGATCACACTGACAGAACCACAGGCACATAAACACAGGCAACAGAGCATGCACAATGTCGGCACTAGTACAGTGTATATCCACCTTCCGCAGCAATGCAGGCTGCTATTCTCCCATGGAGACGATCGTAGAGATGCTGGATGTAGTCCTGTGGAACGGCTTGCCATGCCATTTCCACCTGGCGCCTCAGTTGGACCAGCGTTCGTGCTGGACGTGCAGACCGCGTGAGACGACGCTTCATCCACTCCCAAACATGCTCAATGGGGGACAGATCCGGAGATCTTGCTGGTCAGGGTAGTTGACTTACACCTTCTAGAGCACGTTGGGTGGCACGGGATACATGCAGACGTGCATTGTCCTGTCGGAATAGCAAGTTCCCTTGCCGGTCTAGGAATGGTAGAACGATGGGTTCGATGACGGTTTGGATGTACCGTGCACTATTCAGTGTCCCCTCGACGATCACCAGAGGTGTACGGCCAGTGTAGGAGATCGCTCCCCACACCATGATGCCGGGTGTTGGCCCTGTGTGCCTCGGTCGTATGCAGTCCTGATTGTGGCGCTCACCTGCACGGCGCCAAACACGCATACGACCATCATTGGCACCAAGGCAGAAGCGACTCTCATCGCTGAAGACGACACGTCTCCATTCGTCCCTCCATTCACGCCTGTCGTGACACCACTGGAGGCGGGCTGTACGATGTTGGGGCGTGAGCGGAAGACGGCCTAACGGTGTGCGGGACCGTAGCCCTACCTCATGGAGACGGTTGCGAATGGTCCTCGCCGATACCCCAGGAGCAACAGTGTCCCTAATTTGCTGGGAAGTGGCGGTGCGGTCCCCTACGGCACTGCGTAGGATCCTACGGTCTTGGCGTGCATCCGAGCGTCGCTGCGGTCCGGTCCCAGGTCGACGGGCACGTGCACCTTCCGCCGACCACTGGCGACAACATCGATGTACTGTGGAGACCTCAGGCCCCACGTGTTGAGCAATTCGGCGGTACGTCCACCCGGCCTCCCGCATGCCCACTATACGCCCTCGCTCAAAGTCCATCAACTGCACATACGGTTCACGTCCACGCTGTCGCGGCATGCTACCAGTGTTAAAGACTGCGATAGAGCTCCGTACGCCACGGCGAACTGGCTGACACTAACGGCGGCGGTGCACAAATGCTGCGCAGCTAGCGCCATTCGACGGCCAACACCGCGGTTCCTGGTGTGTCCGCTGTGCCGTGCGTGTGATCATTGCTTGTACAGACCTCTCGCAGTGTCCGGAGCAAGTATGGTGGGTCTGACACATCGGTGTCAGTGTCTTCTTTTTTCCATTTCCAGGAGTGTATATATTGATTTGCTTCTTCAGCAACACCATTTTAGTCAGGAGTGTCTAGACACATAAGACGAAACTCAATACCACGATCTAAAAATGGTTCAAATGGCTCTAAGCACTATGGGGCTTAACATCTGAGGTCATCAGTCCCCTAGGCTTAGAACTACTTAAACCTGACTAACCTAAGGACATCACACACATCCATGCCCGAAGCAAGATTCGAACCTAGCAGCAGAGCGGTTCCAGACTGCAGCACCTAGAACCGCTCGACCACAGCGGCTGGCTACCGCGGTCTCATAGCACTGCTGCTGCCATGTTACAATTAAACTCTCATCCACCGCCACACTGAAATGCTTTTACTTTATGACCAACAGCATCAAACTCCTTCATAAATATTTTCAAATTGCCAACCGCTTCAGATTTATTTCACATGAAATATATCAGAACGAAACGAGAATAATCATCTTTGAAAAATCACATAGTAACGAATACCATTTATAGAGTTAACAGACATGGGTCCATTAACGTTTGCATTGATCAACTCACTGACAGTTTGTGGACGATCTCTGCAATGGCTAAATGGTTTGTGGTAGGATTTGCCCAGTACACATCCATCACAAAACGATGTATTATCAGGGCACTTAAGTGATGTTCCGAAACGAGAGAGCACATCTCGTACATAACGTTTATCTTGATGACCGAGTCTCTTATAGATTGCAGGTTAGGGCCCTGTCACGGTCGCCAGTTGTAGTGGTTAATAAAAAAGAAAAAGAGAAGAAAAGAAAAGGTTGAAAATTTGGGAAGAAATGGTGAATAAAAATGGGCTTTTAAAATCGTTAATGACTGTGAAAAAGAGAAAGAATGAAATGCAAATCGGACTTCATATTACAAAAAAGCTATTGGACTCCGTGATTCGGAAAAGCTATTGTTGGGGTGGTCTTTGTGGCGTTTCTGACCAAAAGTCAAACCAATTTCCACTAAAAAATTATTTGAAAGAGAACAGAGAATAACAAAATGTGATTAACAGTGGGAAATAGCGTAGATAAGAGTTCATTCATTACCAAGTTAATGTGTCTCCTCTCGTGCGCCTTTCAGGTCTTGTTCTCCAACAATCTCCTGCTTCATTTCTGCATGAAAAAGTCGTGGCTGCTCCAAAATCTTGCAGTAAATTTCATCGTCCAGGAATTACTAATGTATACGAATTAAAACCATCTTGATATTGAATGCAATGTATTTTACGGCTGCTTCCATCCTCCAAATTTCATACAAGCTTCCACAATACAATATGTCTGCACATCAATAAGTTTTTACGTCTTAATCAGACCAAGATTAACGAATATGTTTTTACGTCTGAATCATACCAAGACTAGCGAATAAGTGAAGTTAAGCTTCCGCTCTCAAGAGACAAGAGCGGGTAGAAAACAAAAAGAGTTACCTTTCTTGTACCTTCATTTTCTTATAAATATTTTCTCTGCCGTCGAGCGCTCATACAGCTGCAACGGTATAATTTATATCTGAGGGAACGAGTGTAGCGCACCGAAATTCAAAGTCCCGCTACAGGGTCCATTAACGTTTGCATTGATCAACTTACTGACAGTTTGTGGACGAAGTCTGCAATGGCCAAAGGGTTTGTGGTAGGATTTGCCCAGTACACATCCATCACAAAACGATGTGGTATCAGGGCACTTAAGTGATACACCGAAACGAGAGAGCACATCTCGTACAAAACGTTTATCTTTATGACCGAGTCTCCCATGCCAAATTTGTAATTTTACTTCTGAAGTTTCTGAGTTAATCAATACTTCTGAATTCCGTTTATCTTGATCACCGAGTCTCTCATGCCAAAATTGTATTTTTTCTTCTGAAGTTGCTGAGTTAATAATTACTTCTGCATCCAGAGGACAAAATAGCATGTTCATAATGTATACTGAACCAACTAGTCTTCCTGTGGCGACTATTTCACGATGTCGCCAAATGATAAAAACTTTGTTATCGTAAGTCACATTACATCCACTTTGTGCAGCTTGACAGACAGAGAAGAGTTGGTGTCTGACATTGGATATGCACTAGATATTTTCAAGCAAAGCAGGTGTCCACCTTTTGTTTGTGAATATTTCATTGTGAATACTACCAGATCCATGTGCAGAAATAACTTCTTTGACAGTTGACTGTACACTTTGTGGAAACAGGAACTTTTAGAATGTAGCGAAGTGCTATTTATTTGGTGAAATGGATGTGTCGTGCAAGAGTCCGAAACATAAGAATCTGCACTATCAAAACTAAGAAGAAACAACAAGCTAGTGGTTAGAAATGTATTTGATTAGCTGCTCACTTTTAAACTGGAACTCGAATTATTACTGTTGTTAGCTGTCGCTTTTGCTTCTTTGTGATCATGCGCTTGCGGCAGTTTGCGATAATATTTGCAGATTTCGTGCAATATGGTCATGTACGACTTTCTGTCTTCTTTGACTCACTCCCCTTTGTTGCAAATTTCTTCTGTTTTTGATATTGGTCATCCGATTTTGATTTTGCATAGAAATCACCAGCTGCCTCTGTAACTAGCGAATTCTCAAACGAACGCAAATTCTCAATAAGAAGCTTTGTCCCCCCTCCCCCCAATGAACCATGGACCTTGCCGTTGGTGGGGAAGCTTGTGTGCCTCAGTGATACAGATAGCCGTACTGTAGGTGCAACCACAACGGAGGGGTATCTGTTGAAATGCCAGACAAACGTGTGGTTCCTGAAGAGGAGAAACAGCCTTTTCAGAAGTTGCAGGGGCAACAGTCTGGATGATTGACTGATCTGGCCTTGTAACACTAACCAAAACGGCCTTGCTGTGCTGGTACTGCGAATGGCTGAAAGCAACGGGAAACTACAGCTCCAATTTTTCCTGAGGGCTTGCAGATTTACTGTATGGTTAAATGATGATGGCGGCCTCTTGGATAAAATATTCCGGAGGTAAAATAGTCCCCCATTCAGATCTACAGGCGGGGACTACTCAGGAGGACGTCGTTATGAGGAGAAAGAAAACTGGCGTTCTACAGGTCGGAGCGTGGAATGTCAGATCCCTTAACTGGGCAGGTAGGTTAGAAAATTTAAAAAGGGAAATGAATAGCTTAAATTTAGATATCGAGGGAATATAAGTTGAACATCAACAAAGCAAAACTAGGATAATGGAATGTAGTCAAATTAAGTCGGGTGATGCTGAGGGAATTAGATTAGGAAATGAGACACTTAAAGTAGTAAAGGAGTTTTGCTATTTGGGGAGCAAAATAACTCATGATGGTCGAAGTAGAGAGGATATAAAATGTAGACTGGCAATGGCAAGGAAAGCGTTTCTGAAGAAGAGATATTTTTTAACATCGAGTATTGATTGAAGTTTCAGGAAGTCGTTTCTGAAAGTATTTGCATGGAGTGTAGCCATGTATGGAAGTGAAACATGGACGATAAATAGTTTAGACAAGAAGAGAATAGAAGCTTTCGAAATGTGGTGCTACAGAAGAACGCTAAAGATAAGATGGGTAGATATCATAATTAATGAGGAGGTATTGAATAGAATTGGGGAGAAGAGCAGTTTGTGTCACAACTGGACTATAAGAAGGGATCGCTTGGTAGGACATATTCTGAGGCATCAAGGGATCGCCAATTTGGTATTGGAGGGTAAAAATCGTAGAAGGAGACCAAGAGATAAATACACTAAACAGATTCAGAAGGTTGCAGTAGATACTAGGAGATGAAGAAGCTTGCCCAGGATGGAGTGGCATGGAGATCTGCATCAAACCAGTCTTTGAACTGAAGACCCCAACAACAACAACAATGTAACTTCCTGGCAGATTAAAACAGTGTGCCAGACCGAGACTCGAACTCGGTCCGGCACTCAGTTTTAATCTGCCAGGAAGTTTCATATCAGGGCACACTCCGCTGCACAGTGAAAATCTCATTCTGGAAACAACAAGAATGTTTTGAAAATACGATGGTGGAGCAGCGAAAAGGACAAAGTTGCATTTGGATTAATTTTGTTCAGTTCACTGCACAAGTCATCCAAAATGTTTGCCAGTAGCATTGTGTATTTTGTAACTGACGTAATGTTATTTTTTGATGTTTCAAAGAAACAACCGAATAATGATTATAGTGGCTGCAATAAAAATTGTTCATATACTGACGTAAGGGTGTCTCAGATTTCTTTTGTATCAGTCTTCTTTCTTACATGAACAGCAGGTTCCTTATCAAACGCCCTTCCAATTATACGAGCTGCCCCAGCATTGTTCTGTTGCCAGCGCCAATATGCGTCGGATGGTTCGTCTCCTTCCCCTAATGACGGACACTGACGTATCGAATAAAGAATATGTTCCTTTAAACAAGTACGTACTAGCTAAAGAATATTGGATCAAGGAACTGTAACGAATTAGATAAGTCTCGAAGTAGGGAAACAGAGCAGAAGAAGTCCACACATTTATTAGAAGTGTACCTTCATGAAAACTGTGGACGATTTTAAGGCGGGTCCACATGCAACGACCTATCTGCGCAAATGTCTGCGCATGCAACAGATTGCTGCAAATGTTGCACATTGACATGATAGAAGTTCCAATTTACTGCTCGACGGCCATCTGCCGGTGTAGAAAAAAAATTAGGTGCCAGCGACTACACTCTCGTACAGTAACCTCAAAATTTATTTCACTTATTCAGAAATTGAGAAAATTCTATTACGTTCTGTGTCCACAACTTGCGTTACAAAAAGCAAAAAGCAAACAAAATGCCAGAAACAGAAAGACAGGTCAAAACGGTCTACATAGTGGCTACTAATAAAAGTCAGTTTTCGCACATAAATACTTCATGAGTTGCACGGCGAACTTGAAAACTGGGGTAATTATTTGAGGAAAGGTTTGGAAATGAAAATTATCCTTTGACCTTCTTATTTCCTAGTATAATACAGAAAAACCTTGTATGAGGAGAGAAATTTCTCCATATGAGTGACTGATGGTGACGTTAAGGTTCGTGGCAATAGGATCTAAAAATTTTGCAATTTTCAAACAAGCATTGAGTGAAAACATACCCAACACACATGAGCTGCTTATACTGCCATGAAGGACGATTTCATAAAGGCAAGTACGTTACTGTACCGGTACCTCCAGTCTGAAAAGTTACACATGATATTTTTATAATTTTAGACGTGTTTGAGTCATTGTATATTCTTAGAAGTTATATAAATGGGCAATGAGCTATAGTTCATTTTGTTTCTAAGACGATATTTTTAATGCCCTTCTGAAAGTCTAACAGCAACTGTTGCACCAGAATGTAAAATTCCATTCTGGACTCTAGATATAGACTCATAACAGATCTGGAAAGTTTTCCTTGTAGTATTGTGGTAGTGAATTCTACAGTACACCTCTAAATTACAATTGTTATGTATTACATATTATATAACGAAAGGTAAAGAAGTGTAATAATAACTATGTTCCTCGTGTCACTGTTCCAAGATCTCCCATTATAAGATTAATACAATATGTTGACTGCACTCTTCCTTAAAAAAATTATGTTACTACGCTGTCACAACTCAGTTAATGGCATAGGGCAGTACTGAGCGAAAGTATGCGACCAATCCCATAGCACCAGATCGTATAGATTTCGTTACTTCGCTTAGCTCTTTGCAGTAAAGAGTTCGAAACGAATCTTTTAGTATTATTATTATGCATCCTTTCCCTGTTTATCGTTATGTCATCTGCTCGTAATATCTCTGTTAAACAATTATAAACAGGTGTCTTCTTATTCCTCTCGATGTTTTCCATCCTTTTATATTTTCCACAACTATATACGATACCCAAACGACGTGTCTACATCTACATCTACATATATACTCCGCTAGCCACCAAGCGGTGTGTGGCGGAGGGCACATTTTGTGCCAGTCATATTCCGCCCCCCCCCCCCCTCTCTGTTCCACTCGCGGATCGCACGAGGTAAAAACGACTGTCTGAACGCCTCAGTGCGACCTCTAACTTCCCTTATCTTTGAGTAGTGATCATTGCGCGATTTGAAAGCTATGCTCTACATCCTCGGCGAAGATCGGATTTCGTAATTTCGTGAGCAGCCCATTCCATTTAGCGCGTCGTCTATCTGCAAGTGTATCCCACTTCAAACTTTCTATAAGATTTGTAACACTCTCGCGATGGCTAAATGTACCAGTCACGAATCTAGCTGCTCTTCTTTGGACCTTCTCAATCTCTTGAATGAGACCCAACTGGTAAGGGTCCCATACAGACGAACAATACTCTAAGACTGGACGAAGTAACGTATTGAAAGCAATTACCTTTGTTGAAGGACTGCATCGCTTCACGATTCTACCAATGAACCTCAATCTAGAGTTCGCCTTGCCCGTTACTTGTGTAATCTGATCATTCCAATTGAGATCATTTCGAATAGTGACACCCAGATACTTGAAGGATGTTACCACTTCCAATGACTGGGTATTTATTTTGTATTCATACATTAATGGGGATTTCCGCCTTGTTATACGCAGTAGGTTACACTTACTAATATTGAGAGATAACTGCCAGTCATTACACCACACATTTATTTTCTACAAATCCTCATTGATTTGTTCACAACTTTCGTGTGATACTACTTTCCTGTAGACTACAGCAGCATCGGCAAACAGTCTAATGCCTGCCAGTCATTACACCACACATTTATTTTCTACAAATCCTCATTGATTTGTTCACAACTTTCGTGTGATACTACTTTCCTGTAGACTACAGCAGCATCGGCAAACAGTCTAATGCCGCTGTCAATACCATCAGCCAGATGGTTTATGTATCTGTACAGATTGTGATGTGCTCAGACAGTTGCGCAAACAGATCGTTGCGTGTGAATCGGCCTTTATAGTACAACATCTGAAAAGCCTGACATCTGTATATAAAAAAGATCGGATATGTCTAGATCCTCAACAAAGTACTAGAAATTGAAATGATGGACACTGATATTATTTTAAATTGGGCTAAACTTGTAAATACTTTGACATGTCTTATATCCTTGTAAAAAGAGATCTATGGATGAATAACGCTACTACTACTACTACTACTACTACTTACTTACTACTACTACTACTACTACTACTACTACTACTACTACTACAAGAAATAAAGAACCAGAAAATGTAATCAGTAATCAGTGTTCTAGTGGTTTCTGAAGTCTGTGACATTCCCGAATTTGTCGAGCCCTAGGACGTTAATCGATAAATAAACTTCTATGCATAAACAACTTTTTGATCAAATAAAATACAAATGACATAGTGAAAGCCAATTAACGTTCACACAACGACTAAGAACTGGCCGTAACTATTTCTTATTTTCAGGAATAATCACCAAACTCCTTTGTTTTGAAATGGAAAATGAACAGCTCAGCTGGTATATTAGTCAGCAGTTACTTTCTACGAAATATTATTTCCAGCTTAATCTCTGCAGTTCCCAAGCAAAAAGTATAAAATCTTGCTATGACCTTGTAACTGCCATAACACAGTATATTTACTGGCGCTAAAACAACGTTGCTTAACAATATTTATAAATAGTTTTCAATATACAACTACACAGCTAATCACACAAGGTCACTTGTTTTGTTAGTCTTTCCAAATTCATAAAACTAAAATGTTCTGTTCCAGTTCCAATCACTGTGATCTCTATACTACATCCTCGCTAGTAACGAAGTTATGAATGGTGTTGAAGACAACTCCTTATGAAAGATCAATGCAAGATTAAAACGAAACAAATATAATGCATACAGGAATGACAACAAATGGTACAAAATCACTAAGTACAAATGCTACACATGAGATCATGATATAATTAAAAGAAACTGTTTACAATGTCTGAAATGATAGTTCATTAATCCTCAACATAGATGATGTGATCCAAGAATCGAGGTGGAAACCTAACAGTCTTTCCTGATTTCGATACTCTGATATTTCGAAGAGGTTCCTCTGGAGAATATTTCCTGTTCCCTTTTTCCTAAAGGGATGGACTGGTTTAAGTTTGTCCACTGACAAATTTATGTGTTTGCATTTCCTCTCAACAGTGAGATATTTTTCATGCACTGCTATGATAAGCACAGGATCATCGTATCTAGATTCTAATGGTTTTCTAATCCTATCGCATCTCAGAAAAATGGGGGTGCATGTCCCAAGTTTTTGGGACAAATACCGATCCTGATGTGCTACTTGTAGATCTATTAGCTCAGATTAACATTTGGTCTTGCAATTCCGATGTAAACGAACCAGCGTCAGTTTTTGTAGTTTTCACTTCAAAAAATTTCGCCAGGAAGCATTATAGGCTTTCCACATACTATCTGTGAAACAGAATGTTTTGATGTCTCTTGTACTGCAGTGCACAGCCCCAGCAGAACAGTAGATAGAATTTCTGTCCCGTTAGAAATGTTATGGGTCGTGATTTCAGACCTCAAAATTCTGTATAGTCGCTCAACCTTGCCAGTGCATTGAGGCTGATGTGGTGTTGTGCATTGAATTTTCGTTCCACAGCCAGTGCCCAAATTATTAAACTATTGGAATCTAAACTGTGTTCCTTGGACGGTAATTACCTGTGGTGAAATGTCGAATCCTACAATCCAGTGTTGGTAAAAGGCCTTTTCTATTTTTTCAGCTGTGATACCTTCGAGTGATATGACTTACATTCAGAATGTGAAACGATACAAATCAAGCAGAAAGTCATGCGATCAGAAGGAAGTGAAGATCCGACGATACCAATGTGTAGGAAACTGAAACGTTCATCAAGTTCTGCAAATATTTCGAATTGCGATATTGTGGGGCGAGTGATCTTGGTTTTCTTGCACTAATATAGGATTTAGTCCACTGTTGCACATCACTTTTTATGTTTGACCAAATAACTCAAGTATTTAACAGTTTCACTATAGTATTTTATGCCAGGATGATGAAACTATGAAAACGGAGAAATATTTGATAACGAAAAGCTTGAGGAATGTAAGGTCTGATATTTGCAGTTGAAGTGTCACACCACAGTATTTTTTTCTGTTGGAAGCTGATACAACTTGAAGTTTAAAGCGTTGTTTCCCATTTGGAATTGTAGAAATTCTTTATCTTACAGAGGGCTCTCAGCGATTTCATCATTGTCGAATATTGTTACTTCAACAGCTCTAGACAGGCCATCCACTATAATACTGTCATGGCCACTGACATGACGAATATCAATCGAAAATTGTGAAATGTACTGCAGCTGTTTCATCTGTCAAGGAGATGAATTTTCATTGATTGCTTGAAAGTAAATGCGAGTGGATTGTGGTCAGGGAAGATTATGAAGGCCCTTCCTTCAGGTAAATGCTTTAACTTTTTTAGATACAGATAAACTCCCACCAATTCTCGGTTGTAGGTACTGTAAACCTCCTGAGATTGACTAGGTACTTTGACAAATAATGCACCCAATTTCATAATATGATGTGTTTGTACATAGTGCTAAAGGTAACTCCAAGTTAAGAAAAATCAATAATGCAGCAACTGCAATATCATGTTTACATTTCCCGAACAATTTTTTCAGTTCCTCGCCCCACTGAATTTCTTTATATCCTTTATTTTCACTTCTTTAAAATAGTCATGCATTTGTACCACATCTTTAAGGTAGCAGCAATAGTAGTTGACAGTATCAAGAAACGTATGGGGCTCATGGAGTTTGTCAGGTATTTGTACTCCAAATTGCTTGCACTTTCTCATAAAGTGGAAGGGATAGCTCTGGTGTTGTCCAGTATACCAGAAATTTTATTTGATTTACTCCCAAGACTAATTTTGAGTTGTTGATTTGAAGTCCATAATTAGAAAATCGCTCGAAGACTAGTCTGAGGTGTGCTGCATGTTATTCAGTACTGAAGGAAGTGACCAAAATGTCATCGAGGTAAGTAAACACAAGATCCAGTCCAAACATAACCTCATTACTGAATCACTGGAATGCTAGGGAAGACGCTTTCCACAGTGCAAAACTCATTGCATTAAATTCATACAATCCAAATGACGTGATTATAGCTGTCTTGTGCTAATTTTCTTCGGCAATGGGTATTTGATAACAAATCTTAAGCAGATCAGCTATGTAAAAGATGTTTTTGCTTTGCAGAATCCAGTGGAAATCTTTTAGTTGAGGTACAGGACAATGATCAGGACTGTTCTTTCATTTAACTGTATGTAATATCCACATGACGTTTCAAGCCATATTCCTTGAGTACTGGTACTCCATGCGGAGGACTAGTTCACACATATTTAGATGTCCTAATGATGTCAGTGCCTAACAAGAATTTCTTGTGTTGCCACGAGGGCAATCCTAAGGACCTACCTTGCCCTATAAATCATGGGCAGGCATTCAGTGGTAATGTAGTGTTTAATATTATGCTTATTTTGCTGGATACCAAATTAGGTTGTGCTATATCTGGATACTGCAACAGTAGGTCTATAAATTTTGTATTTTGAATCATGGCACTTACTACATTTTCCTCTTTTAATCTATTATTATGGACATCTACTAATAATTGGAATTCATTCAAAACTCGGCTCCCAATATAGCTTTATTGATTTCTGCAATGATAAATAGCCTTTGAAACTGATGTTACAGCCTGGAAACGATGGTATGAAGTTCAGTCCTGAATGTAGGAACTGCAGTACCATTAGCAGCACACAATTAACACATGTTTCAACATTAACCTTTGGAATTACAGAAACATCAGCCTGATTGTCAACTAAAAATTGCAATCTCGTTTTACTCAATTACAAATAGGCACGTTTTATGGTAATTGCCGTAGGCATCAGCACTTATTTATCTATTGGATCAGGTTTCCCTTTTCAGATTAGTTATATGGAGGTATGGATTTTTCATGTTTTCATTGCTGTCCAGTGATAGTAAGTAATAACAATACTTGCTCTTGGGGTTGTATTTTTTTTAGGTTTATTGCAGCTATCATCAGGTCAGTGGTCGTAGCTTCTATTACGAGACCTGACTGAGTAACCAATTGACAATACAGCTATTTGTTGGTCTAACTCCGTAATTCTTGTCATTTTGTTATTGTTATCAGAGCATCCTGTTGGTTGCAAGCATCACTATTCAAAATGAACAGTTCGTTACAGAGATTCATTTCTATTTTTGTATCAGCCATTAGCGCCACTTTTTCGAGTCCCTCTACAAATACATTTAAAATGTTCGTTTTACAATCTTGAACCTTTTTCAGTCAGAGCATCTTAGGCTCTTTTCTAACACACCTACTCTTACAAAGGCTTGTATCTTACATAATGACTGGCGAGTGGCTTTAGGTCTCCCAAATCGATTCCAGTGTCCAGTCTCTTAACACGCGTACGTTTGGTTACTTTGAATATATTCAGTAGACATTGCTTAGTCAATGGATATTTATTTATTTCAATTCCTAAAAATAATGCGCCCAATTATCACCATATATTGTTACACTAGATGATTATATTTAGTCTTTTTTGTAACAATTTAGCAAATACTAAACTCTGCCTCTACCTGATAGAACCAAATTTCGAGTTTTTCACTCCAGAAAGGCAAATATTGATGCTAACCTTATTTGCTTCCAGTCGATCCTCGGGCATGCTTTCATTTGTCATGATATCTTCTTATCATCATTTCAGGATTACCAATTAAAACTGCATAATGTTGTATATTTACTGGAGCTCAAAAAAAGTAGCTTAACCACATTTATTAACACTTTTCAATATACATGTCTAATCACACAATGGCACTTGGTTTTTTTCCTTTCAAACATATTTTGCTGTTTTATTGTTCCTGCCAATTTCATAAAACTTAAATGCTCCGATTTCTAACGCTGTGATCTTCACAACCACTTTCTGGAATCTACAAGCAAAATGTCGCCGACACTTTGCATTTCTCATACGTCTGTTATTTCTAAACTTTTGTTACTGATAGTCGCCTTTGTGTTTTCTTTTTCTGTCCCCTTTCCACCACAATAACATGGCACAAACTCCAGTCAAAGAAAAGGATGCATAGCGGAGTGCTTGAGCAATGAGGCAAAGTGTGGACACAAGAACGCACATGCATATGTACTTTATTTCCACAAATGTTTGAGTATGGACTTTTAATCCCATTCACCTGTGACTGCATTCGAAGAAGGAGGCATCATGCAGACAAGAGAGATACTGTGGCTCTACTCCAGCTTTCTGTACTACCTGGGTGTAGATCTCTGATCTCACAGCTTGGAAATTTGACGTGCATGCATAATCTTGTTGTCTGCATAGTGAGCCATGTTGTAGCTGGGTAAAAAAATTCCACGGATCTGTACATGATAAAGAACTCCTTACTTACTTTGGCTTTGAACTTCATAGCAATGTGTAATGAATAGGCTGATATGCTAGCAGAATCGAAGAAAAAAGTATTTTGTGGCAGCCATGTTGTCATTAGGCAAGACCCGAAAAATGAACATCTTTGGGCATGATGTTTAGACAGCTGGGGGTTCGACAGCCACATAGTATAGAGATCACTGCTCCACTCTTTCCAAAGATGTACTTTGGCTGAAGCAACTGGAGACACCTTATTGGATTTTGCAAGTTCGTATTTGGTTTGTCTTATATTATAACTTATGTACTGTGAGCATACGCTATTCCACAACCTATCACACTCAGGATCTCATGAAAAGATACAGTTACACTATTCCACAACCAGTCACATTGAGGATCTCTCGAAACGGGAATGGTTTGTTGCAATTAAATGTCAGGTAATGAGTTGTTGGTGTTCAAAGACTTTAGGTGGCCTGTGACACAGGACAAAGTGATAATTCCCACATGTGGTGCAGTGAATGTAGACATGGAGCTCTGAATTCGAAGACTCTGATTTTCATCCTGCCATCCAAAAAAAATTTATTATTCACCTCTGCATTTTTGAAAGATTTAATGAAATAAGTAAGAGTATGTGGACTATCAGACCAATTGTGTGATTGGATTGAGGAGTTCCTAGATAACAGAACGCAGCATGTCATTCTCAATGGAGAGAAGTCTTCCGAAGTAAGGGTGATTTCAGGTGTGCCGCAGGGGAGTGTCATAGGACCGTTGCTATTCACAATATACATAAATGACCTGATGGATGACATTGGAAGTTCACTGAGGCTTTTTGCAGACGATGCTGTGGTGTATCAAGAGGTTGTAACAATGGAAAATTGTACTGAAATGCAGGAGGATCTGCAGCGAATTGACGCATGGTGCAGGGAATGGCAATTGAATCTCCATGTAGACAAGTGTAATGTGATGCGAATACATAGAAAGATAGGTCCCTTATCATTTAGCTACAAAATAGCAGGTCAGCAACTGAAAGCAGTTAATTCCATAAATTATCTGGAAGTACGCATTAGGAGTGATTTGAAATGGAATGATCATATAAAGTTGATCGTCAGTAAAGCAGATGCCAAACTGAGATTCACTGGAAGAATCCTAACAAAATGCAATCCGAAAACAAAGGAAGTAGGTTACAGTACGCTTGTTCGCCCACTGCTTGAATACTGCTCAGCAGTGTGGGATCCATACCAGATAGGGTTGATAGAAGAGATAGAGAAGATCCAACGGAGAGCAGCGCGCTTTGCTACAGGATCATTTAGTAATCGCGAAAGCGTTACGGAGATGATAGATAAATTCCCGTGGAAGACTCTGCAGGAGAGACGCTCAGTAGCTCGGTACGGGCTTTTCTTAAAGTTTCAAGAACATACCTTCACTGAAGAGTCAAGCAGTATATTGTTCCCTCCTACGTATATCTCGCGAATAGACCATGAGAATAAAATCAGATAGATTAGAGCCCACATAGAAGCATACCGACAATCCTTCTTTCCACAAACAATACGAGACTGGAATAGAAGGGAGAACCGATAGAGGTACCCAGGGTACCCTCCGCCACACACCGTCAGGTGGCTTGCGGAGTATGGATGTAGATGTAGATTCCGAGACTTATTACTTCAACAGAAGTGTGTTCTGTAGTACTCCATGTCAAGCACAAAGTAAATATTCGAAACACGTTGGTTATCTGGTAAAACAAACTACCACTCAAATAAAAAACATAAAATAGACCGACATTTGTGGAAAAGAATCAAAAGGTAACATAGTCTGAACTATCTATGAAATATAAAAGAAAGGTTACAGGCTAGTTATTTTAGGAGGCTTCTTTTCCGAACACTAGTGGCTTTAGGTAAAGTACATTTGAGGTGCGTGAGAAAAGCTGCTCCACTCTTTTCAAAGATGTACTTTGGCTGAAGCTACTGGAGACACCTTATTGGGTTTTGTCAAGTTCATATTTGGTTTGTCTTATATTATAACTCATGTACTGTGAGCATACGCTATTCCACAACCTGTCACACTGAGGATCTCATGAAAAGATATAGTTACACTATTCCACAACCAGTCACATTGACGATCTCTCGAAACGGGAATGGTTTTTGCAATTAAATGTCAGGTAATGAGTTGTTGGTGTTCAAAGACTTTAGGTGGCCTGTGACACAGGACAAAGTTGATAATTCCCACATGTGGTGCAGTGAATGTAGACATGGAGTTCTGAATTTGAAGACTCTGATTTTCATCCTGCCATCCAAAAAAATTTTATTATTCACCGCGGCATTTTTGAAAGATTCCGAGACTTTTCTTATTACTTCAACAGAAGCGTGTTCTGTAGTACTCCATGTCAAGCACATATAAGAGGAGTAAGCAGTCATTGTAAATATTTTACAAATTAAGCTTTAAACACGAAAATGAGAGTAAATATTCGAAACACGTTGGTTATCTGGTAAAACAAACTACCACTCAAATAAAAAACATAGAATAGACCGACATTTGTTGAAAAGAATCAAAAGGTAACATAGTCTGAACCATCTATGAAATATAAAAGAAAATTTACAGGCTAGTTGTTTTACGAGGCTTCTTTTCCGAACACTAGTGGCTTTAGTTAAAGTACATATGAGGTGCGTGAGAAAAGTAAAGCTACCAAAGTTTGTATTTTTTTTCAGACAACGGTAGTGTCCCCTTCAAAGTAGGCAGGCATACGCCAGGGGTGTAGTTGTTCCCAGTGTTGGTAGCAGCACAGTAAGGATTCAACTGGTAGGGGATTGAATGCGTCGGTCATGTTCTTTTCAATGTGCTCCATTGTCCCGAAATGCTGTCCTTTTAAGACAAGGACTCAGATCAGGTGAATAGGTGGGCTATGAAAGAACAGGAACGCCTTTTTAGGTCAAACATTCCGTGATGGAAATGGTCGTGTGACATAGGGTATTGCCATGACGTAGCATCCACTTGTCTGAAATGTCTGGTCTCGTACAATTCACCATTTTCCTGAGTCTTTCAAGGACATATTTGTAGAACACTTTGTTCTGGAGGAACAAATGTTCGCTCCTTTGCTCTTAGGCAGGTATCCTCTAAGCAGTGGGGAAACAGGCGTGGAGAATTCAAGTGTCCATCAACATGGCCGCCACCTGGAATTGGTGACTGGTACCTTGCATGCACAGGTAATGAACGCTTTGCTGAAAGGAGGTTCTGAGTACATTGCAATGGACTTAGTGCTGTTGCTATGGCTTCTGGCATCTTGATGTTCACTGCCTCCATTACTGCTGCACAAGGTGACAACTGTTTGAACCAGTGCAGTTCCTGCAGTTGCTCTGGATTTACAAACAATGCTGCTGGGATATTCTCCTCCAGTATCACTGAGCAATTGATCGAAAGGTTAGGCATGATACACAACTATCTCTACAAGTGATTGGAGATCCTGATGAAAGCCGCCGTTTTCAATTCGTCTTGTGATGGTTGCATATTAGTCACAGTCCTCTACGCAGTATAGACATTTAAACTGCAAAAACAAAATGACTGCAACGAATCCGAAACGTTCAATTTGTTACTCAACTATCTAATTATATCACATCGCAATTCGTTACACTGTTTACATATCTTGCTTTTGACAACAATCAGTGTGGCCAACAATACAACACCAAAATTTCTCACTGAGCTCATGGGACATCTGGAGAGCAGCACAGCTTTCGTGCTACGTGTTCTTGGCCACACTGAACGCAGTTACAGCGTTGCCACACCGTTGTTCTTTAAATCTTTTTTCTAATAAACCTGCTGGTGGGACAAGGTTTCGCTAGATGCACTTCTGTCTTGAAATGAGATGAGGACTCGCGTTGGCCACAACCGAGTGCAGCACTTTTTTCTTTGCAGTGTATTCTGGTATTTTCCAGGAATGTTTTTGCTAGTGTATTTTATCATTGTGTCAATTACTTTCAAAGGAAGAAGTTTCCTTTTCTGGCAGCAGACTGTAGTTTTTCGCAAAAATTACAACATACTTCAAACTAGTAGCACATTTATTCACCACTCAGAAGTTCCTCCTTAACTACTTTTCGAAATATATACCACTTTGTAAATAACAAGTATGAAGTTTGCAGGTTTCCACTTTAAAAGAAGAAAGGACAGCAATATCTTCCAAATCCGCAATGAATGGAGCACCTTAACACATCGCAACCTGTTAAGAACAGTGACACGGTTCAAAAATGCAATGAGAAAACTCGACTTGTAAACAGTTCTATAAACTTACAGTTCTTCTTCTTCTTCTGTATCCGGATGCAACAAGTATACTTATATTATACTTATATATAACTTACATTGAAATAGTATAAGCTTCCGACTTCTATCTGTGGGTTCGAAAAAGCCATAGTACGAGGGGCATTCAGTAAGTAATCTAATAATTTTTTTCTCGGTTAGTTTCGATTGAAAAAATGTGGAATTCATTGTGGGACATTGTGTATGGTGACCAGATGCAACTGTTTAAAAAGGAGAACAAACAGCTTCAAAAAGAAGGACAAAGGAAGAAAAAAGAGAACACATCAAACGGGTCAACTGCAGATGAGGATACCACTCGTCAGCTAAGGACCAGTTACGTGACTGCCGGGAATTACCGGTAAAACTGGTAGTTAATTGTTGCTGATGGTCAGTTGATGGTTAACTGAGCAATATAAAAAAATTAAAAACATTGATTGTGGTGACAGTGTGGCGCCAATTGTTTTGTTATGTCAACAACACGGAATTGTTTACAAACCGAAAAACGTAAGACCATTCTCCTCCCTTCATTCGACGCACTGCTACTAAATGCACTTTAACCTTCCGAATCCAAATAAATTGAATGACTATAAAACAATGAAATAAAACCATGACAGTTAATCTGTCGAGTTATTTATTACCTTTATTGGCCACTGAGACGTACGTTCCAGCTCCACATATCTTACATTCCACTTCAAATTCATTTCTCCCTTTCTTGAAAACTGGATATTTGCAGGGAAGGGCATCAGAAAATGTACACTTTCGTTTAGGCATAGCCAAATATTTTACGTAACTCACTCGGTTAAAAATTACAATCACAAATCACACGTGCGCTACAGGAAGCCAAGCGAAGATACGAAACGAAAATTTTAAATAATCGATATTTGCTTTCGCTTATAGGTCGATCAACGATAACATCGACGATCGTGGTTCCACCTTCTAACATCGCCTTCGTGCGTGTTTATCACGAAGGCTTTGCCAATAGTTAAAGTATTTAAGAAAACAGCAATAGAACGGGATGAATTGTAAATTTAACTGTATTACGCTCAACTTTCCGAAAAAGCCGGACACTGTAAAAATCCCCCGGACAAAGAGCTAAAAAGGAGGACATGTCCGGATTAATCCGGACGTCTGATCTCCCTAACATCTACATCTACATGATTACTCTGCAATCCACATTTAAGTGCTTGGCAGAGGGTTCATCGAACCACAGTCATATTATCTCTCTAACATTCCAGTCCCGAACAGCGCGCGGGAAAAACGAACACCTAAACCTTTCTGTTCGAGTTCTGATTTCTCTTATTTTATTTTGATGATCATTCCTATCTATATAGGTTGGGCTCAACAAAATATTTTCGCATTCGGAAGAGAAAGTTGGTGACTGAAACTTCGTAAATAGATCTCGCCGCGACGAAAAACGTCTTTGCTTTAATGACTTCCATCCCAACTCACGTATCATATCTGCCACACTCTCTCCCCTATTACGTGATAATACAAAACGAGCTGCCCTTTTTTTGCACCCTTTCTATGTCCTCCGTCAATCCCACCTGGTAAGGATCCCACACCGCGCAGCAATATTCTAACAGAGGACAAATGAGTGTACTGTAAGCTGTCTCTTTAGTGGACTTGTTGCATCTTCCAAGTGTCCTGCCAATGAAACGCAACCTTTGGCGCGCCTTGCCCACAATATTATCTATGTGGTCTTTCCAACTGAGGTTGTTCGTAATTTTAACACCCATGTACTTAGTTGAATTGACAGCCTTGAGAATTGTACTATTTATCGAGTAATCGAATTCCAACGGATTTCTTTTGGAACTCATATGGACCACATCACAGTTTTCGTTATTTAGCGTCACCTGCCACTTACCACACCATTCAGCAATCTTTTCTAAATCGCTTTGCAACTGATACTTGTCTTCGGATGACCTTACTAGACGGTAAATTACAGCATCATCTACGAACAACCTAAGAGAACTGCTCAGATTGTCACCCAGGTCATTTATATAGATCAGGAACAGCTGAGGTTCCAGGACGCTTCCCTGGGGAACACCTGATATCACTTCAGTTTTAGTCGATAATTTGCCATCTATCACTGCGAACTGCGAACTTCCTGACAGGAAATCACGAATCCAGTCGCACAACTGAGACGATACCCCATAGGCCCGCAGCTTGATTACAAGTCGCTTGTGAGGAACGGTGTCAAAAGCTTTCCTGAAATCTAGAAATACAGAATCAACTTGAGATCCCCTGTCGATAGCGGCCATTACTTCGTGCGTTGCACAAGAACGATGTTTTCTGAAACCATGCTCATTATGTATCAATAGATCGTTCCCTTCGAGGTGATTCATAATGTTTGAATACAGTACATGCTCCAAAACCCTACTGCAAACCGACATCAATGGTATAGGTCTGTAGTTCGATGGATTACTCCTACTACACTTCTTAAACATTGGTGCGACCTCGCAATTTTCCAATCTGTAGGTACAGATCTATTCTGGAATATTTCATTCGTCTTCCCTGGTGAAGGAACTTCGGAAAACTGCGTTCAATAACTCCGCTTTAGCGGAACAGTCGTCGGTAATAGCACCATCGGCACTGCGCAGCGAAAGTATTGACTGCTTCTTGCCGCCTGTGTACTTTACATACGACCAGAATTTCTTCGGATTTTCTACCAAATTTCGAGACAATGTTTCGTTGTGGAACCTATTAAAGTCATCTCGCATTGAAGTTCGCGCCAAATTTCACGCGTCTGTAAATTTTAGTCAATCTTCAGGATTTCGCGTTATTCTGTACTTCGCATGCTTTTACCGTTGCCTCTGCAACAGCGTTCGGACCTGTTTTGTTTACCATGGGGGATCAGTTCCATCTCTTACCAATTTATGAGGTATGAATCTCTCAATTGCTGTTGCTACTATATCTTTGAATTTGAGCCACATCTCATCTACAGTATATTTGCATAGTCAGTTCGGAAGGAATGGAGACTGCCTGTTAGGAAGGCTTCTGGTGACACTTTATCCGCTTTTTTAAATAAAATTATTTTCCGTTTGTTTCTGGTAGATTTGGAAGAAACGGTATTGAGCCTAGCTACAACGACCTTGTGATCACTAATCCCTGTATCAGTCATGATGCTCTCTATTAACTCTGGATTGTTTGTGGCTAAGAAGGCAAGTGTGTTTTCGCAACCATTTACAATTCGCATGGGTTCGTGGACTAACTGCTCGAAACAATTTTCGGACAAAGCATTTAGGACAATCTCAGAAGACGTTTACTGCCTACCACCGGTTTGGAACAAGTATTTTTGCCAACATACCGAGGGAAGGTTGAAGTCCCCACCAACTATAACCGTACGAGTGGGGTATTTATTTGTTACGAGACTCAAATTTTCTCTGAACTGTTCAGCATCTATATCATCAGAGTCTGGGGGTCTGTAGAAGGAGCCAATGATTAACTTAGTTCTGCTGTTAATTATAACCTTCACCCATACCAATTCGCACAGAGTATCTACTTCGACTTCACTACGAGATAAACCACTACTGACAGACACAAACACTCCAACAATTCTGCCTAATCTATCTTTCCTGAACACCGTCTGAGACTTCGTAAAAATTTCTGCAGAACTTATTTCAGGCTTTAGTCAGCTTTCTGTACCTATAACGATTTCAGCTTCTGTGCTTTCTATTAGCGCTTGAAGCTCAGGGACTTTCCCAGCACAACTACAACAATTTACAACTACAATTCCGACTGTTCCTTGATCCAAGCACGTCCCGTATTTGCCATGCACCCTTTGAGATTGCAACTCACCCCGTACTTTCCCGAGGCCTTCTAACCTAAAACCTGCGCTTTCTATTAGCGCTTGAAGCTCAGGGACTTTCCCAGCACAACTAAAACAATTTACAACTACAATTCCGACTGTTCCTTGATCCAAGCACGTCCTGTATTTGCCATGCACCCTTTGACATTGCAGCTCACCCCGTACTTTCCCGAGGCCTTCTAACCTAATAAACCGCCCAGTCCACGCCACATAGCCTCCGCTACTCGTGTAGCCGCCAGCTGAGTGTATTGTGGAACATCCGACTTCGGCCCCTATAGTTTCATGAAGTTACGATACGTGGTGGCGATATAAGTAGCCTTCAAAATGGCATCTATAACAGAGGTGCGTTCCACGCAGAGAGCTGTCCTTGAGTTTCTTCTGACGGAAACCCAGAGCATCGCAGATATTCATAGGAACTTGGAGGATATCTACGGAGACCTTGCTCTGTATAAAAGCGCTTGAGTCGTTGGGCGAGGCGCCTGTTATCTCGCAACAAGGTCGTGCAAACCTGTCCGATCTCCCATGTGCCAGACGGCCGCATACAATTGTGACTCCTGCAGTGTTGGAAAGGGCAGACAGCCTCAGTCGAGGTGATCGACGAATCTTATTCCAACACCTCGCTGCACGACTCGATGTTTCTGTTGTCAGTGCTGACACACTCGTCCATCAGTTGTGGTACTCGAAGTTGTGTGCTTACTGGATTCCTTACCGCCTAACAGAAGACCATAAAGAGCAGTGAAGGATCATCTGTGCAGATACGCTTACGCTGATAGTGACAGTTTTTTGTCGAACATGATCACAGGCGATTAAACATGGATTCATCACTTCGAACTGGAAACAAAACGTGACCTGTGGAGTGGCGCCATCCCACGTCCCTCAAAAGAAACTTTCAAAGCCGCACCTTCAGTCTGTAAAGTCGTGGCGGCGGTCTTCTGTGAGTATGAAGGGGTTATTCTGTTTGATGTCTCCCTCATGGTGCAACTACGCTACTGACCATTAAAACTGCTACACCAAGAAGAAATGCAGATGATAAACGAGTATTCACTGGACAAATATATTATACTAGAACTGACGTGTGATTACATTTTCACGCAATTTGGGTGCATAGATCCTGAGAAATCAGTACCCAGAACAACCACCTCTGGCCGTAATAATGGCCTTGATACGCCTGGGCATTGAGTCAAACAGAGCTTGGATGGCGTGTACAGGTACAGCTGCCATTGACCAGACGTTTTCAATTGGTGAGAGATCTGGAGAATGTGATTGCCAGGGCAGCAGTCGAACATTTTTTGTATCCAGAAAGGCCTGTACAGGACCTGCAACATGCTGTCGTGCATTATCCTGCTGAAATGTAGGGTTTCGCAGGGATCGAATGAAGGGTAGAGCCACAGGTAGCAACACATCTGAAATGTAACGTCCACTGTTCAAAGTGCCGTCAATGCGAAAAAGAGGTGACCGAGACGTGTAACCAATGGCACCCTATAAAATCACACCGGGTGAAATGCCAGTATGGCGATGACGAATGGCTCTGAGCACTATGCGACTTAACTTCTGAGGTAATCAGTCGTCCATGCCTAAGGCAGGATTCGAACCTGCGACCATAGCGGTCGCTCAGCTCCAGACTGTAGCGCCTAGAACCGCACGACCACTCCGGCCAGCCCTAGCTAGCACTTGGTTCAAGAATCATGAAAGAAGGTTGTATACATGGAAGAACCCTGGAGATACTAGAAGGTTTCAGATAGGTTATATAATGGTAAGACAGGGATTTAGGAACCAGATGTTAAATTGTAAGACATTTCCATGGGCAGTTGTGGACTCTGACCACAATCTGTTGGTTATGAACGTTACATTAAAACTCAAGAAACTGCAAAAAGGTGGGAATTTATGGGGATGGGACGTGGATAAACTGAAAGCACCAGAGGTTATACAGAGTTTCAGGGAGAGCATAAGGGAACAATTGTCAGGAATGCGGGAAATAAATATAGTAGAAGAAGAATGGGTAGCTTTGAGGAATGAAATAGTGAAGGCATCAGAGGATCAAGTAGGTAAAAAGACGAGGGCTAGTAGAAATCCTTGGGTAACAGAAGAGATACTGAATTTAATTGATGAAAGGAGAAAATACAAAAATGCAGTAAGTGAAGCAGGCAAAAAGGAATACAAACGTCTCAAATATGAGATCGACAGGAAATGGAAAATGGCTAAGCAGGGATGGCTACAGGACAAATGTAAGGATGTAGAGGCTTATCTCACTAGGGGTAAGATACATACTGCCTACAGGAAAATTAAAGAGACCTTTGGAGAAAAGAGAACCACTCGTATGAATATCATGAGCTCAGATGGAAATGCAGTTCTAAGCAAAGAAGGGAAAGCAGAAAGGTGGAAGGAGTATATAGAGGGTCTATACAGGGGCGATGTTCTTGAGGTCAATATTATGGAAATGGAAGAGGAGGTAGATGGAGATGAAATGGGAGATATCATACTGCGTGAAGAGTTTGACAGAGCACTGCAAGACCTAAGTCGAAACAAGGCCCCGGGAGTAGACAACATTCCATTAGAATTACTGACAGCCTTGGGAGAGCGGTGCCGTGGGGTTTCCCACCATGGGGTTTGCTACCGTGGGGTTTCCTACGAGCACTGGCGCGCTAAACCTGTCAGAGGCCCGGGCCGGGAAAAGAAATTGAGGCTCCCCTTGCTCCCCCTACCACCCTCCTCATCACACAGGAGTTCTCCAAGAGTTTCAAACGCAAACAGGAGGAAGTCCCACATTGCTTATCATCTTCATTTTGTGTCGTGATAATTTACAACGTATAACATTATTTTGCATAACACTGGAAGTGACTGCTCTCTTAATCTCGTTGCTATTATTTAATAGCTATGTTGCACCTTATACGACAGAAATCATTACATGATTTCTGTTGTTCGAATCTATTATTTATGTTTCGCAACTATGTCGACATAGAGTGAGCTGGGTTTATAAAAATGAATACCTATTTCCCAAACCAAGAGGAAGGTCACTGTCTACATAAAACTTCGTTCAGTGCATGGTGGAGGGTACTTTACTTACGGATTTCAACAAAAATCAGTGTTGCTCTGATCTTGATGAAATTTTGTACATTTGATCTTCAAAAAAGGGGAACTCCACCGTCTACGTGAAATTTCATACAGTGTATAGCGGAGGGAAACTTACAACAGAATTACACACCGTTTGACTGATCAGGGTGGGAGTTGGTTCATGTATCTATGTTTTCGTGGTGAAGGCATTTATACAAGCCAACGTATGTTGGATGGTGGAGGGTTGGCCTACCTTTAAATAAATTCAACATTGTTTCGTCAATCAGCATGAAAGTTGGCAAAGATACGTATTCTTTCATGGACGGGGAAAGAGCAGATGGCATGATGGAGGCGGAGGAGGAGATATACGGAGAGAGGAGAACGTGAGGGGGGCGGGGAGGGGGAGTAGGTGTATCCAGAGAAGTGAGAGAAGCAGATTAAAAGTCAGAGGGAGCCGCAGGTAAACAGAGAAAGGGGGAAGGTGGTGAATAACTAATGGAACACTGTAATAAATACATAAATTAGGGGTGTTATTGTGAATTTGATGTACTATTAGAGAAAGTGGAGGACGAGGTGGACAGAGACGGGAAGATGGATGGAGAAGGAGAGGAGGATGGAGAGGAGGAAGAAGTGTTGTGAGAGAGGGGGACAGATGGAGGACATGGAAAGAGAGACGGGTGGGCAGAAGGAGGAGGTGGATAGATAAACGAGATAGGAGTAAATGGATAAGAGAGATGAGGAAAGAGGGAATGAACTGACATAAAATTGGGATGAATAAATATCTGGGCAACGCCGGGTTTACTGTTAGTAATTAGATAAAAATTTACATGACAATGGGCGTGTTCATCTGAAAGAAATCACAGAATATTTTTGTATGGTTAGATGCGGCGTATAAAGTCTTGATAACAAGAATGCTGTTCTTGATGTCTACAAATGATAAAATTCGTTGCTTAATATAGATGACTCCACCAAAGTTCATCTATTTGGAATTTCATCTTTATAAAATGAACTACATAATAATCAGCTGAAAAATGCTCCTGTTGGAGCCCAATAAAGGCAAATATGATAGTGTTTAAAAGACTCTGACAGAAAAGTGGGTAAGAAACTGTCCAAATCCTCATTCCAACTTCTTCACCAAAAATTCTGGAAGCTTCACAGGACGAGTGACCATGTTATGTAAGAAATTTACCAAGTCTAATTTCACTTTTGTTGAGTTAAAAATTCAGTAAATAGCAGATTTTGTATTAGAACTTTAGAAATACCGTTAAAAGCGTACTTTTGTGAATGAGATCCTCCAAATACAAATAATTAGTTTCGTATGACATATATGACGAAACTTCCGAATCGGCAAGTTAACTTTGCGAAATTATTGATACTGGTAAAATGTGTGATGTATTTACACATACCGTTTTGAAACAACATTATTTTGAAGGCCCACAGCAAATCCCAGAATTTTTCACACAGAACATCACGGGAAATCTCTAGACCCCCTCTGTGGTGACGCTCCTGTTTCCGTTACAAATAAATATCGTAACCGTGAGCTTTCCGACTGACATGAAAATGAGAACACCCTTTCACATTTTATCCAGGCTTAGGACTGGCTATGCACATAGTACACTGGTATGTTTGAATGCTTTTTCATTTTATTATTTTTTGTTGTTATTGTTGGTGTTTATTTGTTGTTGTTTTTGTTGTTATTGTTTTGTTCAACATTACAGTAGCAAACTGATAACGTTTTTTATTAATCGTAATTTTTTATTCAATTTTCTGTAAAAAAGGGTACACATTTTAAACACATTTTTATATCTCCAGAATCTTCATACGTTTTCATAATGTCTTTTAATCTTTTGTCAAGATCTATGTACCTTTTCTTTCTTTTTTGAAGAGATAGGCCAATGGATTCTTTTTTAATTTCAAAAATAGCATTCACTGCCTCCTCCTTCAGCTCCAAATTTCAATAGGTATATTAGCATTTTCCATCCCCTTATCAACCATATAGTATGCAAATGCTGTGATCTCTCCGTTGGGCATTTGTTCCATTATTAAAATCCACGCTTCATCGACAGTGTTAAGTGGAAGATGTACCACTGCAGCACACATCCAACAAAACAGTCGGACTTCCTCCCTATCTCTCTAGTCTTCCTTTAATCCCAGTTCCTGTATCTTCTTCCACAGACACTAGTTAAAGTGAAAGTTAGAACCGGAAAGTTGTATTTCTGGGAACACTGAATTCATTGCTTTAATTGTAGCCATTTCAAAATCTAGCACTGCAATTTTTGGTGACCACCCAGGCATCTTGGATTTCAATCCAGAAAAAAGTCTTTCATATGAATTTTGACTTTTGTCTGGCATTAAAGCAAATAAAACAGGAAATATCTTAGTTGCCTCTTCTGTACTTACGATGTCGACATGGCTTGTGTACAATTGTTTGAACTGTTTCGAACAGCTGAGAATTGTCCCATACATAAGCACAGTCCCATTGTCACAAAGGACTTTCTGTGCATCTTCACAAGCAAATACTAAAAGTCTCTTGCCTGGAACAGAGCCTTCATCAACCTTCAAAAAACTATTACCTTCCGTTTCAAAAGGTCTTCGCTAAGGTGAATTTCCGAAAATAGAGCCAGGGTTCTGGGTTGTCCCAATAGCTCCTCTTCTCGCCTTACACAATTCAGTCTTGGAGCTGTCATAATTCGGAATATATGCCACGAATTCTAATCCTTTATCTTTCAAATCTTGAAATTCCTGCTTAAAAATTTGGGCTACAGGCACTGTCTTTTCTTCACGAACTCTTTTTCTGCAATTATGTTCTTTTTTCTTTATCTCCACATCTGTTTTGTCAGGTGGACAAGAATGTTGCTGTTGAGCAACGATTTCACCATTTGCAATTTTTAAACGGCCTTTGCGCCTACTCCGTTGATAATTGACGCACGTCCAGTTCGTATATTCTTCATTTTTCCTATAAATATGGTAGCGATGACCATCATTGATAAGACATGGCCTACTTTTAGTTGTTGTTATCACTTCCATCGTGCACACTGCATAGAACAGAAGTCGTATAGGAAAACACACGGAACGAAAGATATCGACGACGACACTGTCTCAGAAACGGTGACAATACCTGCACTGAGGGTGAGCGACTGGGGTAGACAAGCAATGGGGGTGGCTCTGTTCTCAAACACCTCGTTAGTGAACCGGTTTTTCTCTGCCTCGTGATGACTGGGTGTTGTGTGATGTCCTTAGGTTAGTTAGGTTTAAGTAGTTCTAAGTTTAGGGGACTGATGACCATACATGCTAAGTCCCATAGTGCTCAGAGCCATTTGCACCATTTGAAGTGAACCGGTTGTTCGGGACAGCTTCGCTACCTGCTACACCCTTGTAGGAAACCCCAAGACAGGAAATCCCACGTAGCCGGGAGAGCCAGCCCTGGCAAAACTCTGGTGAGCAAGATGTATGAGACAGGCGAAATACCCTCAGACTTCAAGAAGAATATAATAATTCCAATCCCAAAGAAAGCAGGTGTTGACAGACGCGAAAATTACCGAATTATCAGTTTAATAAGTCACAGCTGCAAAATACTAACGCGATTTCTTTACAGACGAATGGAAAAACTGGTAGAAGCCGACCTCGGAGAAGATCAGTTTGGATTCCGTAGAAATGTTGGAACACATGAGGCAATACTGACCCTACGACTTATCTTAGAAGAAAGATTAAGGAAAGACAAACCTACGTTTCCAGCATTTGTAGACTTAGAGAAAGCTTTTAACAATGTTGACTGGAATAGTCTCTTTCAAACTCTGAAGGTGGCAGGGGTAAAATACAGGGAGCGAAAGGCTATTTACAATTTGTACAGAAACCAGATGGCAATTATAAGAGTCGAGGGACATGAAAGGGAAGCAGTGGTTGGGAAGGGAGTGAGACAGGGTTGTAGCCTCTCACCGATGCTATTCAATCTGTATATTGAGCAAGCAGTAAAGGAAACAAAAGGAAAGTTCAGAGTAGGTATTAAAATCCATGTAGAAGAAATAAAAACTTTGAGGTTTGCGTGTGACATTGTAATTCTGTCAGAGACGGCAAAGGACTTGGAAGAGCAGTTGAACGGAATGGACAGTGTCTTGAAAGGAGGGTATAAGTTGAACATCAACAAGAGCCAAACGAGGATAATGGAATGTAGTCGAATTAAGTCAGGTGATGCTGAGGGAATTAGATTAGGAAATGAGACACTTAAAGTAGTAAAGGAGTTTTGCTATTTGGGGAGCAAAATAACTCATGATGGTCGAAGTAGAGATGATATAAAATGTAGACTGGGAATGGCAAGGAAAGCGTTTCTGAAGAAGAGAAATTTTTTAACATCGAGTATTGATTGAAGTTTCAGGAAGTCGTTTCTGAAAGTATTTGTATGGAGTGTAGCCATGTATGGAAGTGAAACATGAACGATAAATAGTTTAGACAAGAAGAGAATAGAAGCTTTCGAAATGTGGTGCTACAGAAGAATGCTAAAGATTAGATGGGTAGATATCATAACTAATGAGGAGGTATTGAATAGAATTGGGGAGAAGAGCAGTTTGTGGCACAACTGGACTATAAGAAGGGATCGGTTGGTAGGACATGTTCTGAGGCATCAAGGGATCTCCAATTTAGTACTGGAGGGCAGCGGGGAGGGTGAAAACCGTAGAGGGAGATCACGAGATGAATACACTAAGCAGATTCAGAAGGATGTAGGCTGCAGTAGGTACTGGGAGATGAAGAAGCTTGCACAGGGTAGCGTAGCATGGAGAGCTGCATCAAACCAGTCTCAGGACTGAAGACAACACCAACAACATGGGGGTTTGAATGATGTTAAACGGCATGTTAGCGTCCCGGAGCAACAAAGGCGTGAAAGAGCTCGAAAGAGTACTCAGCTTTTACAACAGTTTTTAAAGTGCGATGTATTGACGACAGACGAGGACAAAGTAATAAGTGCAGAGTACTCAAAAGTTTACCATGGGCTAAGCTATAATAAGTCGTACAATTGTATTGACTGGTTCAAAGATGTGTCTCTTGATATTTAATGATTCCCAAATAACATCAAAAATATCGCTCGTTAGAACTAAGGCGTCCTCTTTAATTTACAATGTTGACGAAGATACTGCGGAAAAACTAAGGTCAAGCGTATTTTACAGTATTTCGAGAGATACTTCAAATCACGGACAAATAAAATTATTTCCAATAACTCAGATTTTCCTCTCCAGAGAATGGACTCGGCACCTGCCTGCATGATTTTTATGAGGACCAGGATGGAAAGCCAACCATATTTATAATAATGTAAAAAATGTAAAAAATAGACTCAAAGCGCTGGATTTAAATTTCACAAATGTATCTGGTTACTCAACCGACAACGTCAATGTTACTTTTGGCAAAAATAATTAAATTATCTAACTACTTCCTCAACATAATGCCAACATCTTGCCTGCAGAGTGTTCAGCGCACATGGAACGGAATATCGTCCGTCGTGCTGTGGAGAATTTGGCGCTTAGAATGCATGGGCACATATCCTATCATGACCAGAGAGTCCAAACCTTAAAAGACCACTTTCGTTGATGCTGGAGTAGAATACCAAAACATTATAAGACACGTCAAAACAAGATGGCTGTTAATGCTTCCATTTTTGGGAAAATTCTACGAGAGTTTCCAGCGTTAGGCCACATTTTATAACTCTTGGAGATAACTGTTCAGTTGTATTAGGAAAATTTTGATGACTACCACGCGCAGAAAATAGAATGCTTTCTTGTATTTCTAGATAATGCTTTAAAATGTATTCAGAATGCCATCATGTTTTCCGAAAAAGATAAAGTATTATCTTGCAAAACCTACAACATCCTATCAATTTCACGCCTAAAAACAGAGCAATGAAATGAAATTATCGCAAGGCATTTACTGGCCGGGATATCCCCTTCGGGGTTCGGCGGCCGTATTGCAAGTCTTTAGTTGACACCACTTCGGCGACTTGCGTGTCAATGATGATGAAGAACACACAACAACCAGTCCAGTGCCGGGAATTGAACCCGGGCAGTAACGTTACCGCTGCGCTACGAAGGTGGACTAAACAAAGCAAAGAATTAACGACGAATTCTTTGGATTTATTTGCTCAAACGCCATCACCAGTTTCACAATTGGTTATATGGTACAAAAATGCATTGAAATATCTAGACGATCACTTTGATTTTTCGGAAGGTAATAATTTGGCAATAATGCGAATATTTGCTTTGGCAAATACATTTATTTACAAAGATTGTCTATTTGTTGCGAAAAATTATCATTCACCCAGCTAATGGATGTGGACGAACTTTATAATGAGATATGCAGTGTTACGGAAATTGTTAATAAAATCTCCAAGGAGCGTAAACAAACGCTACTGTCAAATAAAACAATCTGTTTACGAAGCTTGGCATTCGAATATACCGAAATATGAAAGATTTTCCGATGTATTGTGTCTGTTCCGTGTTCTAACGCCGCTGCTGAGAGGGCGTTTTCAATTTGTGGAAGCGTCTGAACTGATTCAGAAATAGACTGAGAGATGAACATGTAAAAGCGGAACTACAAGTAAAAGGGAACTTTCAGTACAACTGCAAAGATTTTTATAATTATGTTTTGAAGAATAAAAAGTTTCTAGATGTGCCAAATCACAAACTAACTGACTAAGAAAAGCGATTTATTTACTGATTTGTGTTAAAATTTTATGTGATAGTTACTTTGGAATAGCGAGGAGTTTATTTTGTTGATTTTGCTTCGAATTTTAAATGAAACTGCTACAGAGTGATTACAATATTTTCTCTCGTTTCCGTACATTTGGACGCAGGTTTCGCTTTTCTTGTCAAGTCCCAAATACAAATTTCTGATTTCCTGCATATCCTTGAATAACAGTTGGCAACCGTAATTATAACCCAATGGTATGTATTAAAAACTTAAATACGAATTTCTCAAATTTTGAAACATGATGGGAGGAATTAGGTACAAAAGTACATAAAATTCTTATATCGAAACAATAAAACTAAATTTGCCTAAGAAATTACAGACTAAAGTTGATAAACAGTGTAACCCGGTAGGAAATGAAGTGAATGAACAGTTTCTACAACTACATCAACATTTATATTCCGCAAGCCACCTAACGGTGTGTGGCGGAGGGCACTTTACGTGCCACTGTCATTACCTCCCTTTCCTGTTCCAGTCGCGTATGGTTCGCGGGAAGAACGACTTCCGGAAAGCCTCCGTGCGTGCTCGAATCTCTCTAATTTTACATTCGTGATCTCCTCGGGAGATATAAGTAGGGGGAAGCAATATATGCGATACCTCATCCAGAAACGCACCCTCTCGAAACCTGGACAGCAAGATATACCGCAATGCAGAGCGCCTCTCTTGCAAAGTCAGCTACTTGAGTTTGCTAAACATCTCCGTAACGCTATGACGCTTACCAAATAACCCTGTGACTAAACGCACCGCTATTCTTTGGATCTTCTCTATCTCCTCTGTCAACCCAACCTGGTACATCCCACACTGATGAGCAATATTCAAGTATAGGTCGAACGACTGTTTTGTAAGCCACCTCCTTTGTTGATGGACTACATTTTCTAAGGACTCTTCCAATGAATCTCAACCTGGCACCCGCACTACCAACAATTAATTTTATATGATCATTCCACTTCAAATTGTTCCACACGCATACTCCCAGATATTTTACAGAAGTAACTGCTACCAGTGTTTGTTCCGCTATCTTATAATCATACAATAAAGGATCCTTCTTTCTATGTATTCGCAATACATTACATTTGTCTATGTTAAGAGTCAGTTGCCACTCCCTGCACCAAGTGCCTATCCGCTACAGATCTTCCTGCATTTCGCTACAATTTTCTAATGTTGTAACTTCTCTATATACTACAGCATCATCCGCGAAAAGCCGCATGGAACTTCCGACACTATCTATTAGGTCATTTATATATATATATATATATTGTGAAATTCAATGGTCCCATAACACTTCGCTGTGGCATGCGAGAGGTTACTTTAATGTCTGTAGACATCTCTCCATTGAGAACAACACGCTGTGTTCTGTTTTCTAAAAACTCTTCAATCCAGCCACATAGCTGGTCTGATATTCCGTAGGCTCTTACTTTGTTTATCAGGCGACAGTGCGGAACTGTATCGAACAATGAGGTACACGATGAAATTAAGACGTTAAATAATCAAATCTCTGATACGCGTGGCCGAGTGGAGGAATATGAAAAAAATAGAGAGTTTAGTGAAGTAATTTGTGCCCCAGACACTTTGAGTACTTTGGAGGAACATTTAGAAGAACCTGTCGAACAAAATGTACAGAAGAAAGTTGAGACTATTATCGTTACCACCAATTTTGTGGGTGACACTGTTGAAAACCAACGAAATTCGGTATTCAAGCATGTTTACTATCATTGTAAACTTAACTATGAAAAATATGTAATTATTCTGAATGCAATGTATCAAAAAAGTTGGATTCCGAGCGGAGGTACTGAAGTATGTTTTTGTTGTTGTGGTCTTCAGTCCTGAGACTGGTTTGATGCAGCTCTCCATGCTACTCTATCCTGTGCAAGCTTCCTCATCTCCCAGTACCTACTGCAGCCTAAATCCTTCTGAATCTGCTTAGTGTATTCATCTCTTGGTCTCCCTCTACGATTTTTACCTTCCATGCTGCCCTCCAATGCCAAATTTCTGATCCCTTTATGCCTCAGAACATGTCCTACCAACCGGTCCCTCCTTCTTGTCAAGTTGTGCCACAAACTGCTCTTCTCCCCAATTCTATTCAGTACAGCCTCATTAGTTATGTGATCTACCCATCTAATCTTCAGCATTCTTCTGTAGCACCACATTTCGAAAGCTTCTATTCTCTTCTTGTCCAAACTATTTATCGTCCATGTTTCACTTCCATACATGGCTACACTCTATACAAATACTTTCAGAAACGACTTCCTGACACTTAAATCTATACTCGATGTTAACAAAATTCTCTTCTTCAGAAACGCTTTCTTTGTCATTGCCAGTCTGCATTTTATATCCTCTCTACTTCGACCATCATCAATTATTTTGCTCCCCAAATAGCAAAACTCCTTTACTACTTTACGTATTGAAGTATATAGTGGTTTTAATTTTGATCGCAATCAGCATACAAATGTGAACCCATATACACTGAAGAGCCAAAGGAATTGGTACACCTGCCTAACATCGTGTAGGGCCCCCGCGAGCACGCAGAAGTGCCGTAACACGACGTGGTATGGACTCGACTAATGTCTAAAGTAGTGCTAGAGGCAACTGACACTATGAATCCTGCAGGGCTGTCCACAAATCCGTAAGAGTACGAGGGGGTAGAGATCTCTTCTGAACAACACGTTGCAGGGCATCCCGGATATGCTCAATAATGTTCATGTCTGGCGAGTTTGGTGACCAGTCGAAGTGTTTAATAGCAGATGAGTGTTCCTGAAGCCATTCTTGTAGCATTTCTGCACAGGTGGGGTGTCGCATTGTCCTGCTAGAATAGCCAAAGTCAGTCGGAATCCACAATGGGCAAGAATGGATGCAGGCGATCAGACAGGATCACCTGTCAGAGTCGTACCTAGACGTGTCAGGAGTCCCATATCACTCCATTACAGAGCCTCCCCCAGCTGACATGCAGGGTTCATGGATTCATGAGGTTGTCGCCATACCCATACACGTCCAACCGCTCTATACAATTTGAAACGAGGCTCGTCCGACCAGGCAACATATTTCCAGTCATCAACAGTAGAATGTCGGTGTTGAGGGGCCCAGGCGATGCGTAAAGCTTTGTGTGATGCAGTCATCAAGAGTACACGAGTGGGCCTTCGGCTTCGAAAGCCCATATCGATGATGTTTCGTTGAATGGTTCATACGCTGACACTTGTTAATGCTCAACACCGAAATCTGGGGCAATTTACGGAAGGGTTGCACTTCTGTCACTTTGAACGATTCTCTTCGGTCGTCGTTGGTCCCGTTATTTCAGAATCTTTTTTCGGCAGCGATTTCGGAGATTTGATGTTTTACCGGATTCCTGATTTTCGTGATGCAGGCATGAAATGGTCGTACGGGAAAATCCCGGTGATGCTGTGTCTCATCGCTCATGCGCCGACTATAACACCACGTCCAAACTCTTAAATCTTGATAATTGTAACCTGTCATTGTAGCAACAGTAACCGATCTAACAACTGCGTCAGACACTTGCTGTCATATGCGCGTTGCCGACCGCAGCGCCGTATTCTGCCTGTTTACATACCTCTGTATTTGAATACGCGTACCTATACCAGTTTCTTTGGCGCTTCAGTGCATAAATACAATATTAATGTACGAATACATGTTACGTATGTTGTCAAGTAAATTATTGTCTGTTGAAAAAGTAGTGTTTGTAGCTCATGGGCTCTGTGGTGGGATAGGTAGGGTACGTTAAGTAGATGCGCATTCAGCGTTGCCATCTAAGCCGATTTCCAACTGATTCTGGTAGATTTGTGTTACTTAAAGCTGGAAAATATTGTTCTCGGCCGGCAGCCGAAAATCGAGCAGATTTCCCGTACTGTTGTTCTTTAATGAATTAAACATAATAACGTAATTCACGTTGTTATTAAAATATTAACGTTCAAAGAAGAAATTCCATGGAGTTAGTAATGGAAGTAATATTCTGGATGGATTTTAGAATAGATAGCTTAATACGTAGTTTATCAATCAGCATTCTGTTTATTATTGCCTACTGCTTGACATCTGACAAAATGATTCGAATGGCTCTGAACACTATGGGACTTAACAGCCAGACTGAAGCACCTCATACCTCTCGGCCACACCGGCCGGCCGACATATAACACAATAGGAGACTGTAGTGAGACCACAGTGGGTTGCTTGAATAAACAATGGCACTTGCTACGACACATTCTGCAGCCCTGTTACAGCCATTCTTATTACCAATAATATACTGGCAGCAGTCTCTAATCGTTTGCAGTTCATTCATTTAACTCCTTTCACTTTGAATAAAATAAGAAGTCAGTTTTCATGGAATTGTATCCGTTTTGTGAAAAAAATTTAAAGAAACCTCCATATACTTAACACTTTAGAGAAGAACGGTTAATAGACGGTGTTAAAGGACTGGATTCAAAAGGTGCCGACAGATAAAGGTATGATGTCACTTTTGTCAGTGCCTTGTCAGCTGCAAGTATTCTGGACCGAGAGATCACTTTAATTCCGACAAACATGTGCATTTTTGTGTGCTGCGCAGTCTCAACTGAATTTCCAGCCTAAAGTTCCATCCGTTAGAGCTAGAGCCGATGCTGGAATGACATTGTTTGTGAGGATCATCTCAGCCAGCTGAATAAACTGTGAATCCAAATAAGTGATCTGAAAACACAGCGCATAAAATGCAGTGAAATAACTAAAAGTCTAGCATATCCGCAATTTAAAGTTTTGTTGATAAATGATGTTGGTTAGAATTCGTGTAGCATACTTGTAGACGAGAGCACCGACATTACTATTACGAAAAGGTAGTTGTTCAACGTTGTACTTCTCAGAAAACAATGGGTGTGTAGTTTCAAAATTTTTGAAATAGTTAGAGACTGACTCAGGTGATGCAAACAGAATTGCTCAAGCTATGATAGCTATATTTGCTGACTTTGAACTGAATTTGCAGAAAACGCCTGGAGTAGGCGTAGATAAAGCATCTTTTATGGCTAGCAAAGACGTCGGAGTGTATGATGTCCTTAAGCGAGAAATTCCACGCCTAATCCAAGTACCTTGTTCTTGTCGTCAATCCATCCCCATGGCGCTTTCTCATTCTTGTAAAGAAGAACTACCAACCCGTTTGGAGTTCGTTGTTTCAGAAACACACATTTGGCTTCAACACACTTCAACAACGCAAATGTCCTACAATGATCTGTACAATACACTTTACGAGAAGAGTCCCTTGAGCATAATACAAATCATTGGAAGACGACGGATCTCAATTGAGCCCATCTGTGAACGCGTACTTAATCAACAAGAGACTCTTATAGAGTACCTTCGGGAAATCTCAATGAATGAAATGTGTTGGAACTTTAAGACACTATATAAAAGTTTAAAGACAATAAAATCAATTTTTTCATGTTTCAACGACCAAGTTTGCAAAAGTGCCGTCAAGATCTCCCAACCCCATCAAGCTGCTGGAAAATCTCACATTTTAAACACAACACTTGTATAAATGGTAATCGAAAACGTACCAAGAGGATCTGCCTTTTGTATATGTTAAGAAATTCCTTCAACCCTAGTCACACTTGGCTTCCGTTTTTGAAAGACAAGTAGGAAGTTTGGTAGGAAGTTTGCCTACCAGCGTAGAATGACTGTGTATACTTAAATGGAAATTAGTTGAATCTGAATGAACTTTATTGTACTCCTTACCGGTGAGCTCCAGTCCCGTTTCCCAAAGAACGTTGAAGTGCTACGCAAGGAATCATCTACAGCACCTAGAAACTATTTAAGAGGAGCAAAGGTCAATATCACGTGATTAACTTTAGAAATTGTAATATTTCTAGCTTTGCAACAGCAGTTGAGAAGGCAGCTGTGGCAAGATGACGTAATGTGGTGCGAGGCACCGATGACAGATGGTTTCTTATGTAAGGGTACGGCCAGAAAGACCGTCTAAATTGTGATCCTTCTCCGCGATTGACTACTGCGTTTGGCAGTTATTAATATTAGACAACCTGAACAATCTATTTACTTATATGTCATATTGAAAGTATCTCTCAATAGCGTGCTATCATTCCATTATTTCACAAGTATTAATAATCAGCAGAATAATAAACAAATGCAAAACAAAAATTCTGACGAAGCACTTCGGTAGTCTTTAGAACGCGCCCAATTTGGTTGGCGGGCGAAGTGGTTCGTCTGTAAGATCAGAGCTAGTTCGGCATATGTCGGAGGAGAGACGTTGTCTGCGGCTGTCGGTGTTAGTTAAGTCTTTATTAGCAATCTGTGGTTTGTAAATAGAGCTAGTTCGGCAGTCTCGGAGTACAGACATGTTGTCCACCACAGTATCAGATAAGACTTAATTTGCAATGTGTAGTTTGTGAATAGAGCTGGTTTGGAAGCCCCGAAGGGCAGATGTGTTGTCTGCAATGTATGATTATGTGGACGTGTAGTTGAGAACAATGTGATAATAATTACAGAAATACACAGTTGATTAATTTGTTGAAGAAAGGAAATAATTTGTGACTCTAAAGTGGAATGTAATTGTGCAGTTTCTCGTGTTCTGGCAATAAAAAGCAAGCGAATGGCAAGCCATATAAACAAAATGATTGGAATTCAATCATTTCTAACATAACGATTCCTCGCTAAGTGTTTCTTGGAGCCTCAAGATAAAGGATTCACGACCTATGAGCTATTTTCTGTGCAGATGACAACTGTAGAAGACTGCAGGTTGGTGAACGTGTATTAGAACTTATGCATTCCATTCAGAGCGGTGGAAGCAAATAGGCACCTCACGTATACTACAGTCTTAGTACAAATGAGATCAGTGACACGTTATCTATGGTAACAAAAAGGAGAAGTTGCCAGCTCTCGCACATACAAAAAATTCGAACAAGCCTTTTTAGAGAAATGCTCGTCGCAGGTAATACAAGAGAATTTCGAATGGAGGTCTTTGACCCGCAACATTTCAATGCAAAACAGGGTGGGTTGTGAAATTACTTCCAAATATACAAGGTGTTACAAAAAGGTATGGCCAAACTTTCAGGAAACATTCCTCACACACAAAGAAATAAAATATGTTATGTGGACATGTGTCCGGAAATGCTTACTTTCCATGTTAGAGCTCATTTTATTACTTCTCTTCAAATCACATTAATCATGGAATGGAAACACACAGCAACAGAACGTACCAGCGTGACTTCAAACACTTATACATAAAATGTTCAAAATGTCCTCCGTTAGCGAGGGTACATGCATCCACCCTCCGTCGCATGGAATCCCTGATGCGCTGATGCAGTCCTGGAGAATGGCGTATTGTATCACAGTCGTCCACAATACGAGCACGAAGAGTGTCTACATTTGGTACCGGGGTTGCGTAGACAAGAGCTTTCAAATGCCCCCATAAATGAAAGTCAAGAGGGTTGAGGTCAGGAGAGCGTGGAGGCCATGGAATTGGTCCGCCTCTGCCAATCCATCTGTCACCGAATCTGTTGAGAAGCGTACGAACACTTCGACTGAAATGTGCAGGAGCTCCAACGTTCATGAACCACATGTTGTGTCTTACTTGTAAAGGCACATGTTCTAGCAGCACAGGTAGAGTATCCTGTATGAAATCATGGCGGTGAATCGAGGAAGTACAGTACATACTGACGAAACTAAAATGAGTTCTAACATGGAAATTAAGCGTTTCCGGACACATGTCCACATAACATCTTTTCTTTATTTGTGTGTGAGGAATGTTTCCTGAAAGTCTGGACGTACCTTCTTGTAACACCCTGTGTTTGAACGAGACAAGATGTTGGAGTAACCAGTGTCACACGTTGATGTTTTAAGAATATTAAATGGATGGTTACCCATACATGTGTGTGAAAAACTGGTTGCAGTACCGACTTATGACATACAATATTTTTTATCCCTAAGTCGATTCCATTGATCTCATATACGAAAGCAGCCCTAAGACAAACGATTACAATCATAATCAGTCAGGCGCACACTACAGTAATAATGGCAATAATGACAGCGGGGACAAAACTTTAACGACGCTAGGTAACGTGCAACAATCGTATCATCCATACGCACCAACTTAGAGGTATAGAGAGAACCGTAATTTAAGAAACAACCGACGAAACAGTAACAGAGGCTGTAACGGCAGGGGATATAATCAACAAAACCGCAGCACTGTAATAACCAGAATTGACGGAATAATGAGTATGGTCAGAAGGGCAACGCATGACAGAATCTTAATAATGGCAATAATCAACCACCGATTAACTACAATAATAGCAGTGATTACGGGAGTGGGAGAAACCGAGAACACGGAAATGCTGCCCCTGGTCAAATACAAGGCGGTACGTGGAATAAATCTGAATGCACGATACAGTTAGTTGATGTGATGGAAGAAGGGATTAGCCCCATATCTCCGCCACAGGGAGACAATCTCATTTTGCCTTCTTTACAAGTACAAAATTGTCCCATTATAACTGCACTGGCTAGTAAATTAAAGGTTGTAAGTCTGCAAACTTGTTTATCTATTAACATAAATGACAACATATTTTTACATGCACTTTTTCAATAGTCGAAAAATTGATAGGCAAGGAATTTTTGAGGAAGTATCAGATAAAGACTGATCTCAGCAAAGTAAAATATCATTTATACTTTGATGAAAATCCTATTTCAGCTATTCTTTTATGCACACGAAACATTTAATGATGTAAATTTTGAGATGTTGACAATACCATGCAATTACCACCAAAAAATTGAAGAGTCAATCAAACTTACACAAGACCAGATGCATGATTTACGTGTCCTATTGAAACATTTCTGGAATTCTGGCAAATTTTTGAAGAAAAACCTGGTCTAATAAAGGGGTATGTGTATCAAATGATGGTATACCCACACGAAACTTTCTGTTGCACATCACATGCAGTTCCATGGACGAAAAAGGAAGGTGTCAGGAAAGAGATCGAGTGTATGATTAAGTGGAATATAACTGAGCCATCGCACTCACTATACTGCAGTCCAATTTTAGAAATAGCCAATTCCGATGGATCTGTTCGCCTTCTCCTAGATGCAAGGGAAATAAATAAAACTATCATATCCATCAGAACCAGGCCAGACTATATTGAAGAGCAATTGTTAACATTTCACACAGTTAAGTATTTGACCTCGATTGACCTCAGGGCCTCATAATGGAAAATTTTATTCCACCCTGAAAGTCGCCAGTATACTGCGTTCATGTGCAACGGTAGAAGTTACCATTTTGCATTATGCCTAACGTGAGTGCCAGCATATTTATGCAGCGCTAGACAAAGTGCTTGGATCAGAACTTTTAAGCCAATTCACCGTGTATATGGATGACCTTCTTATCGTCACATCTATTTAAGATGCCGATGTGCAAATACTTACTAAGTCTTAGAAATGTTCTTTGAATATGAAGTCACTGCTAACTTGAGAAAAATCTGAGTTCATGTGGGAAGAGATAAAATTTTTAGGCTACATCATCTCACCTATAGATATTAGACCTAATATCGACAAGCTAGACACAAATAAACATTTTCCTAGATGACAGACAAAGAAACAACTAAAGGCATTTCTAGGATTAGCAACATTTTTTTTCGAAAATTCATGCTCAGTCAGCTATTAAATAACTAAGCTCTTCTGAATTTGTTGAGGAAAAACGAAACGCAGTTGTGGATTCCCAAGTGCCAAGAGGATATTGGGGCAATTAAACAGGCTTTAATAAACTCAAACATTTTAGCAAACCCAGACAGAACGAAAGAATTCTGTCCTAGTGCCGATACCTCACCACAAGGACTGGGGACAATATTGTTTCAAATGACAAAGGACAGGTCGTACAGAAAGTGAACCAGCTTATTCAGTCATATAAACCGAGGCAAATGCTATAATATGGGCTTTTACAAAATTTCAGTACTTCTTATGGGGAAACCACACAATGGTATTCTGTGATCATCAAGTGCTTCCATTTCCTTTTAACATGCAAATTACTACATGAATGGTTAGCCAAATAGCGCCTGTTTTTTTACAGGAATTCGATTTTGAAGTCATTTATGTCAAGGGTGAACTGAATATTTTGGGAGACACTTTGTCTAGTCTCGTGCAAGGACTGAGCGAGTGTGTGGAACTCGAGGAGCCAACATAAGAGTTCAGAGTACTCCTTATGCATGACAGTTCTTTCAGACCTTATTACCTCAAGAAGTGTAGGAACATGTCCCAGTTACGGTGCAGAATAATAGAGAATTGTGAAAGTGGTACATGAACCCTCTGCCATGCACTCGAATGTGATTTGCAGAGTATCCATGTAGATGTAGATGCAGATGCACAAGAAAAGGATGAACGGTGGCATAAGGTAAAGCAACAGCTTGTGGACAACAACCAGTCTGAACTAGGCAAACGATACAAATTGCACAACGGAGTATTTATTTTACCAAAGAACACCTGAATCTCATAACCGGTGTGTCTGCTGGCCAGAAATATGAGTCGACACCTTTATACGATACACACACAATGTTTGGGGACATTATGGGGTGATAAAGTGCACCAGTGAAATCACATCTTACTGTTATTTCCTGAATGTTAGAAAAAGTGTATTGCAAGTAATCAGGAAATGCAATTTAGGTTAAAAGGCTAAACACCTGAATAAATCACATCTTACGAGGGTGGACTGAAAAGTTCTCAGAATCATCACGAGAGGTCAGCGCTAGCGCAATGAGTTCTTCACGTGATATCCTTTGGACTGTTGCCTGTAAACACCTGCCACGTCAGTGCTCTTGGAAGAGAGCTATGGCGATGACGTGGTTCTGTTGTTGTTCCTGCGAAGTGATTTGCGAAGATGGAATAAATCGAAATGCGAGCAGCGACTAAGTACTTGGTAAAGAAAGGTATGAAAGCAAAGGACATTCATGCCTATTTCCCGAATACACTGGGGGACTCTGCTCCCTCATATTCAATATTTGCCAAGTGGACAAATGGATTTCAATTTGGTCGGAAGAGCTTAGATGATGATCCGCGCAGTGGTCTGCCAAGATGTGTCACTACTCCAGAAATCATTGAAAAAGTGCACAAAATGGTCATGGAGGATTGCCAGTTGTAAAAGTGCGTGAAATTGCTCACGCTAGCTAGATGTCATCTGAAATGGTATATCACATTTTAATTGAAGAATCAGAAATGAAAAAGTTATCTGCAAGATGGGTGCCGTGACTCTTGACGCTGGATCAAAAACATGTTCCGTCGCCATGGTAAAATTACACGAACTAAGGTATGAATTGTTGTCACACCCGCCTTATTCGCCTGATATGGGTCCGTCGAACATCCATCTCTTCTCAAAACTGAAAATTTTTCCTAGTGGACGAAGATTCACTTCAAACGAGGAATTGACAGCCAGAGTTGACAACTATTTTGCAGGCCTGGAGGAAACTGGTTTTCGAGATGGGATCAAGGCACTGGACATCGTTGTACCAAGTGCACTAATCTACAAGGAGACTACATTGAAAAATAAAAAAGTTTCAGTGATGTAAGTGCTTTTTTTCTATTCCGTTCCGAGAACTTTTCAAACCACCCTCGTAATGAACTGCGTCCAATCAAACCAACAAAAACTAGAGACCTCGTATCTATTGACGCGGCTGAACCGTTTCTAACCGACAGAGGAGGTGCAAAATAAGTAATCGCCTTGTACGATGTATTTTTGAAACACTTAAAAATGTGTGCTACCTAATTTCTTCCAGCGACGCCCATAATAAAGACAATAGTAAGAGATTATTTTGTTCGAGTCGGCAAGCCATAAGCTATACTTACTGACAATGCTACCAGCTTTATAGGCTCTAAATGGAAAGAATTTATTAAAGCTCATGGTATAAAATATATTTTTGTATCTAAATTCCACCCAGAAACAAGCCCCACAAAACGTGTATTTCGAGAATTCAATAGAGTCATCAGATCATACATCCCAACTAAACCAGTAAATGCATAGGGTACATAACACCTTTCCAACAAATAGTAAACATCTTGCCTTGCATCTCCACAGGGTACACACCTGCCGAATTAGTGTTTGACAAGCTTGAAAGCGATGAATGGGCCAGGCCTATACCAAAATTATTTGGAAAAGCTATATCTTTGGAAGAAAAGGTACGACCAGTGATCTCTATACTAGGAATGTGCAGTATGATAAACAGAATGACCGTACGACCACCTTTCATGTGGAGCAAGAAATGTTGTTACGATGACATCCACTATCAACAAAACATAGGGAACTGAACCGAAAATGGCAGTTATTGTATGTAGTACCTTACGTCATACATAAAACACTACACCAAGGATTTCAATTAGTAAGTAACCCAAATACCGGAAAAGATCGTAGATTGTTCCTGCATAAAGATCTTGAGGAATTATACGATAAGACTGAGGTCGTGGATCAAACGTTACACAGAATACGAATACGAGAGGGAGTAATTTCCAAAACTCTTATGAAGTCTAAATGTGGAGATGAACAGAAGAAGCTCATTAGGATGATCTTTATTCCACACCTTCGCTACTTGAGTTTGTAAGAGAATTTATATTTTTAATACTATTTACAGAAGTAAACGTTAGCAGTGCGATGTGCACTGAACGTATTCATCAAGCATATATACGCAACAATGCTGTCTGCGCCGTGTACGTACTTCCGCGACAGAAAAGGCATCAGTTTGGAAGGTCATCAACCCCCCCCCCCCCCACACACACACACTTCCGCCAGTTAACTACACGAGAACAGAGCAATCATCCCCCGCATGCACAGAATTGTAAAATAATAGAAATATGCTGTTCAGCTTCCTACAAAGCAAAAGCGCTACTACGGGCAACTAATAGACAAATTAATCAGAAAAGATTTTTTAATTGACTGGAGAGTAAATGCTGCAAATAGAATTTCGATGGCTAGCGCTAACACGTTCACCTGTAGTCTTAAGTGGCCACAAGTAGTCTAAATAATAATGACCAAATTACGTACATATTTATCGTAAGGAATATGACACACTTTGCAGCTTCAGGAAAGAACTATGTTCTCACTATTTGAATGAATAAATGTAGCACGAGTGTTGCTGCTCTTCACTAGCTTGTAGATAAAACAGGAAACAGATTAGGGTAGTGGGATGCAATATATACAAGAGGAAAGGATGTATCTATACACACATCCACACACCCACACACACATGCGCGCGCGCGCGCGCGAACTATTTACAAGCATAGAAACACACTGAGGAAGGTAAAACCAAGTATAACGAGATTATTAAGCGAACGAAAAAAGGGTTATACCAAATCTATATACGCTTTGTATTCTACTAGCTACAGCTAAATAATCTAACAACGCCTTATGCTAAGTTTGCTACGAACTACAACTGGTTAAGCTACTCAACTACAACCTACACGAAATAACAGGTAGCAAAATTTATATCTAATTGAGTTAGTACTATGCTAAAACGCCGAAAGGAATGATAACTACGCACGTGAAAGGATTCGATGCAGCTACCGTAGGCGGAAGTAAGCTGCAAGATAAGCTAAAACGTCACGACGCAAAACGTGATCCCGAAAACACATCACTGCAATTGAATTCACTATCAAATATTGAAACAAGAAGATCATAAAGCGATATGTACTTAGGAAAGCAAATAAACAGAGGTGTATTCACATACATGTGTGTGTGTGTGTGTGTGTGTGTGTGTGTGGGTGGATTTGAAAAAACGATGTCTAGCCTATCGGAGACAACACGTATATTTAAGAATTTATATAATAATTAATATTTCATAGGGTATGTGGTGAGCGCAAGAGCCAAATAATAAGTGTAGGCGGCAGTAGTAGTAGGGCAACCTATGCGTCAAGACACACTGCATTGTTGCCAAATTTATTTAAGATGACGGCGATGACGTCATCCAAGATGGCGGCATGTAGACTTGGCAACAGTGCATGACGTCATCCAAGACGGTGGCTTTTGGTGGGAAAATAGGCCAATTGTGCTATGTCCACTAACCTAACCTCCAGAAAAAATGGCGGTAATTTTGAATTTTGGCGGGAAAATAGACCGAATGGGCTACGTCCACTAGCCTAAGCTTCCAGAAAAAATAGGCGGGAAGTTTAAATTCCAACAGGATAATGCATGTAAAATCGTACTTGTCTTTTATTATTATAAATTATCATTTATTATCATTGATTATCATTTATTATCCTTCATTATCATTTATTATCATTTATTATTATTTATAATTATTGACCTGCCTCCACTAGAAAATTCCGTCCAAATTCAAATTCCAACATGATAATGGCTGCAAAACCTTAATTTTGTTTATTATTATTCATTATCATTTATTAACATTCATTATCATTCAGTCATTTATTATTATTATTATTTATAATTATAGGCCTACCTCCACTAGAAATTTGCGCCAAATTCAAATTCCAACACGATAATGTCTCGCAAACGGTACTTCTATTTATTATTATCGTTTATTATTTATTCAAGATGTCCGATTTTCTCGCCGAGAAAGCCGTTTTCCTTACATCCATAACAAAAATCTGCCACAAGTTCAAATCACAACACCATAATCGATCACATGTATGAACTTTCTCCGTCACTTATCTTTTTGCACTGGTTACCTATCAGCATCACGTCAAATTATAAACTGCACTTATAGTAACCTAAGTCACGTCCTTTGATTTTGCAGGGAGGAAGGGACTGAAGACTTTATTTCAAGCAGTACGGTCATCACTTGTTCTCCAACACAATCAGCTCACAACTTTGACATCGCAGTGCAGTCGCCACGACGTCCCCGCTCCAACTGAATTAGTTCAAATCATCGCCACCCCCTGGCCCCACCGGCCAGCGCGCGGAGCCACTGCCGACGCCTGTCACGTGAGGCGGCCGCTCTAGCTGGACTGCTGGTGGCGCTGGGAGCGAGCCCAGTGATCGCTCCCACGTCGTAAACATGTTTTCGCCGGACACACTGGAACTTGCCGAGTTTGACGTCACAGTGGCCCCTTGTCCGCTCACCACGCGTATTCGTCGCCCCCGCACGTTTCCCGCCAATATTGTTTGCCTCGGAGCTGAATCACACAACGGTCGGCCGTTCCCTGCCACACTTTTGGCGCCAAAGTTGTTTTCCTGGGCACATTCAAACCTGTCGGTGCCGACCGCTCACCGCCCACCACATGTCCTTGTGCAATCGAGAACGCAGTGCTACACTTTTGGCGCCAAAGTTTGCTCGACAGTGGAATCCGCCATGACTGTATAATAGAACGTTTGGTCAGCACTAGAACTCTCGCTAATCGACTCTCTCTCATGCTCGCATTATAACTGGACAATCGCAGTGCCGCACCCAGCTTAAATCAGACACCCTCCATACACGGGACTGACATAGTCTACTGTAAATATGTTAACTCCCACATCGCTCATCTAACCTATCAATTATCTAAGTACTTAATTCCATTTCATTTTTAATCATATTAAATAATTCAATTTACAATTTCATATACATATGCAAAGGTGTTCAACTACCAAATTTCAACTACTTTTCGAGGACCAGAAGCCACCTCTTCCTAGAAACCAGCGCCGAGTTTGAACTATGGCAGTAAAGAAAGGTCAATTCCACTTTCTCTACCAACCTAATAAAATTGTCGAAAGAAAGGGCACTTTTACTAACCTCAGCCACCTGACCGCCACTTCCTCCTAGGAACCAGCGCCAAGTTTGAAATCTGCCAGTAAACAAAGCTCGGGGAAGTATGGAAGGACTGCACTCCATTTATTTGGAGCCCTTTTATTTAGTCGTGGAGTATATTTGTCACAAAACACCCGCACTGATCTGACTGTGGTCATCTGAGACAGGCCACAAACACGTAAACAACTCCTAATTTCACCACACAATAGCAAACAGCTCTTAAATAATGCAGTATACAATATCATCAGACGAGCTCTGTACTCTTGAACTCTCCAAATACAGCACAGCAGAACCTGCAGATCCACTCGCAAAATAACTCTGCAGACGTGCACAGGTACCCCCCTTCACACCCTGTCCACAGGATCGTGAAGTCATGCATCCATCTGATTACAGACCGCCCGCAACCCCTGCTCGGCATCCGCAAGCTTGAGTTGGCGCGGTCTATGCCGTCTTCAGCTGTCAAAGCACAAATATACATCCGTCCAGGACTATGATCCATCACAACCCCGAGCCGTGACCACCTAACGCGGGTGAAAGTCAACTTTATATCAATGTTGTATAATTCCAAAGTGCAGCGTCCATATGCTAGACACATCATAGCACCAGCAGCACATGTCTTTACCTCCTATGATACACTGCGCATTGCTCCTGCGGCCCTTTAACTAAACATAACTACACATCCCTGCTCTCGCCTCATCATGTGACCAGCCATCTAAAACCTTCTCAATATTATTCTTACTTTACAACATTAAGTGCGTTTAGAGGAATGTGTGAACTTTCATCACACATGAGATGGAAGTCCTCTGGTGACCGACAGGTTCATCGTTTTGGCAGGAGTGAATATGGCTTTACACATTCAAGTGTTTAAAATTTGTGAGTTGAAATTGTCAGCGAACGGTGAATGACGTCAGGTTCGCTGGCTGGGGGAGACACTGTTTACATGTCCTGCTGGAGATGCAAGGTGCGGGGGGGGGGGGGGGGGGGGGGGTTGGGTAGAGATCTGCGCTATTCAGGAATCAATTTGTGCACTGCATGTCGTCAGATAATAGCTGGAGAGCAGGTATAGGGAGAGCCCACTGCATACTGGTCCTGGGGCTGCATTAAAACAAGCGTTCAGTGCATAGTGCTGCGGAATGTGGGAAAAACCGCAAATTGGCGTTCATAAGAAGAAAAGCAACACCAAAAATGCAACAGGAGCGTAATATGTAAGAAATTGTCCACGCAACCTGCCACTGATGACGCCTTGCAGGAAATAAAGGCGAAACGCGTATGGCACTAAAATTGTGTTTTATTCAGTTGCTGTCAGACGGTCCATAAGTAAAAATTATCAATATACCGTAATTTTCTACACAGACCATGGCGAGCAAGTGTACGCAAGATGGCAGTACAAACAGAAAGGCTGATTGAGCTGGTGCGTACAAATGTATTTCTTTACGATATCAGACACTGTGACTATAAAAATGTGATGGAAAAGGCGGCAATAAGGAAAAAAAATGACGCATGTGTAAATCAAACAGGTATTTTCTTTGTTTGTAAATAAATCCGCAGTTGCATGATATAGTACCAGTTGAATATTGCAGGGTACAATACACTTCGGTTCTAGATAATTATGTGCTTGCACAAATTAGTGGTGCCATTGTCAAACAAGTTAAGCTACAAATATGCCTGACTTCACGATCCTGTGGACAGGATGCGGAGGGGGGGTACCTGTGCACGTCTGCAGAGTTATTTTGCGAGCGGATCTGCAGGCTCTGCTATGCATTATTTGGATAGTTTACGAGTACTGAGCGTATCTACACATCTGTGTGAAGAATTAATTAGTAACAGTTTCCTATTGTGTGTACTGAAATCATGATTGGGTGCATGTCTGTGGGCTGCGCAACATGGCCCAGAACACATCTGGGTGGGTGGTTTGTGATAGCGTGATAGAGATACCGTATGATTAAATAAGTTGTTCGAAAAAATAAATAGAGTGTTCTCAATCATTACACGCGCCTTCAGCGCTGATCAGAGTGATTGGTTTTCCATCACCGTCTCGGTTGCATGCGAGTAGGAAATGTTTTTCCGGCTGCGTTAATCATGTGTGTCAACGAGCTATGGGCTCTTCTGACAATAGACGCGAAGGCAGGTCCAGACCTGAGACGCCGGCTGGTCACATGATGAGGCGCTTTGATAGTTAGCTTCTGCAGTATCGATTGTTAAGTGTACGAGCCTTAGAAATACTCATCACTCTTGAACGAGTGTACCGATGGCTTGTTCCACTGTATGACGGTCCCTGCATATTTGTTTACTGAAATCTGCTTTTGACAGATCTTCCCAGGCCACTGATTTGGGCAAAGGGGTCATCAGACACAAAGGGGTCTTCAACAATTGTCAACACAAGAGGGACGGGCATATTTGTGCCTGGTAATGATTTCGGAGGAAGAATACATTTTCCTCGCATGAATTCGTGGAAAAATGCAGTTTTCCGGCGTTAGGCGCGAATGCGACTGTGTTGAGGTCATGTTTGCGGGAGGCCGAGCAGAGACTTTTGGTCGCTTTGGCAGCTAGGGGTGTTTGGGCACGGCTGTTGCATTATTTTGCGAGCATGTCTGTGCACTGTGCTGTGCTTTATTTGGAGAGTTTAAGAGTACAGAGCTGGTCTGTTGATATTGTGTAATGCATCATTTAAGAGCTGTTTGCTATTGCGTGGTGACATCAGGAGTTGTTTACGTGTTTTTGGCCTGTCTCAGATGACCACAGTCGGACCAGTGTGTGTGTTTTGTGACAAATATACTCCACGACTAAATAAAAGGGCTCCAAATAAATAGAGTGCAGTCCTTCCTCACTTCCCTGAGCAGCACAGTGCAGTCTGAGCGGTTTTTGCGCAAAAGCTGCAATCTGGTCAGGCCGTGAGTGAGTCAACAAATAACTGGACAAATTTATCTGTAGAGGAGTTAGAGATCTGAATTGGAATGAATATCTGGATGGATGTGGTTGTGTTGCCACATGCAGTGCAGTACTGGACTTCAGACCCTGTCTTATGTCAGCCTTACATATCGAAACCTCTGAGATGCAAAAGTTTCAAAAAGATATGTCCCATATAAATAAAGTACACTCCTTCCTCCTTCCATCAGCCTATGGACTGAAATTATTTTCGAAAATTAGGAGTTGTTTGGCTATTTGGATGTAAATGTTTTGCATTACTTACGAGCGATTCACATGTCTGTAGGCTGTGCTGTGCACTATTTTTAACTGTTTACAATGAGCAAGTGTGTGTCTAGAGCATTATAAATGAGTTGTGTAGGAGTTTTTTGCACGTCTGTATGGTGTGGAACATGTCGGTGTGATACATATTCTCCATCCCTAAATAAAGTAAATTCGTTCCTCCATCCATGGGCCTAGTGCAGGGTGAGTCCTTTTACCCGAAACGTGTAGGAAGAGGTTGAGTGCTGGGGGCTTAGTTTGGTGGTGATGAGCTTCGTTTGCAACAATTTTCTTAGGTTGGTGGTGGAAGCGCAAGTGAGTTTTGTTTACTGGCAGATTTCAAACTTAGTGCTGGTTCCTAGGAAGAAGTGGCGGTCGGTTTTCTGAGGTTAGTAAAAGTGCCCTTTCTTTCGAACAATTTTGTTAGGTTTGTAGAGAACGTGGAAGTGACCTTTCTTTACTGCCATAATTCAAACTCAGCACTGGTTTCTAGGAAGAGGTGGTTTCTGGTCCTCGAAAAGTAGTTGAAATTTGGTAGTTGAACACCTTTGCATATGTGTACGAAATTGTAAATTGAATTATTTAATATGATTAAAACTGAAATGGAATTAAGTACTTAGGTCATTGATAGGTTAGATGAGCGATGTGGGAGTTAGCATATTTACAGTAGACTATATCTGTCGCGTGTATGGAGGGTGTGTGATGTAAGCAGCGCAGCGATTGTCTAGTTATAGCACGCATGTGAGAGAGAGTTAATTAGCGAGCGTTCTAGTGCCGACCTAACGTGCTGTTGTACAGTCATGGCGGATTCCACTGTCGAGCAAACTTTGGCGCCAAAAGTGTAGCACTGCGTTCTCGATTGCACAAGGACATGTGGTGGGCGGTGAGCGGTCGGCACCGACAGGTTTGAATGTGCCCAGGGAAACAACTTTGGCGCCAAAAGTGTGGCAGGGAACGGCCGACCATTGTGTGATTCTGCTCTGAGGTTAACAATATTGGCGGGAAACGTGCGGGGGCGACGAATACACGTGGTGAGCGGACAAGGGGCCACTGTGACGTCAAACTCGGCAAGTTCCAGCGTGTCCAGCGAAAACATGTTTACGACGTGGGAGCGATCACTGGGCTCGCCCCCAGCTCACCGGCAGTCCAGCTAGAGCGGCCGCCTCACGTGACAGGCGACTGTAGTGGCTCCGCGCGCTGGCTGGTGAGGCCAGGGGGTGGCGACGATTTGAACCAATTCAGATGGAGCGGGGACGTCGTGGCGACTGCACTGCGATGTCAAAGTTGTGTGCTGATTGTGTTGGAGAACAAGCGATGACCGTACTGCTTGAAATAAAGTCTTCAGTCCCTTCCTCCCTGCAAAATCAAAGGACGTGACTTAGGTTACTATAAGTGCAGTTTATTATTTGACGCGAAGCTGATAGGTTACCAGTGCAAAAAGATAAGTGACGGAGAAAGTTCGTACGTGTGATCGATTATGGTGTTGTGATTTGAACTTGTAGCAGATTTTTGTTATGGATGTAAGGAAAACGGCTTTCTCGGCGAGAAAATCGGACATCTTGAATAAATAATAAACGATAATAATAAATAGAAGTACCGTTTGCGAGACATTATCGTGTTGGATTTTGAATTTGGCGCAATTTTCTAGGGGAGGTAGGTTTATAATAATAAATAATAATGAATGATAATAAATGACAATGAATGATAATGAATGTTAATAAATGATAATGAATAATAATAAACAAGAGTAAGGTTTTGCGGCCATTATCGTGTTGGAATTTGAATTTGGACGGAATTTTCTAGCGGAGGCAGGTCAATAATTATAAATAATAATAAATGTTAATAAATGATAATGAATGATAATAAATGATAATGAATGATAATAAATAATAATGAATGATTATAAATGATAATAAATAATAATAAAAGATAAGTACGATTTTGCATGCATTATCCTGTTGTAAGTCAAACTTCCCGCCTATTTTGTCTGGAGGCTTAGGTTAGTGGACATAGCCCATTCGCTCTATTTTCGCGACAAAATTCAAAATTCCCGCCATTTTTTCTGGAGGTTAGGTTAGTGGACATAGCATAATTGGCCTATTTTCCCGCCAAAAGCCATGACGTCATGCGCTGTTGCCAAGTCTACATGCCGCCATCTTGGATGACGTCATCGTCGCCAACTTAAATAAATTGGGCAACAATGTAGTGTGTCGTGACGCATAGGTTGCCCTACGACTGACAGTTACTGAAGAAGGCCCCTCTTGCCATTCTATTGCCTTATAAGTATGTATGTTTGTGATTGTGTACTAGTGGTAATGAGACTTGTCCGAGACAAGTACACATGTTCTTCTACACTGCAGCGGCAAGCTTGAACTTTGTTGCATTGCTTCCAAAGTGTAAGAACAGGTGAAAGTCGCTCTAATGACAGTGTGCATGATGGAATCTGACACAACCCTTGAACACCAAACATAATGAGCACTTGAAAGGAAATATCAAAAGAACCTGGTTCACATGTTACATTAAATTATACATAATGTATAAATGCATTAATGAATAATCTATTACTCCCAAGACACAAGATTATAAGTCTGTAGGAACTCAAGACTCAATGAAACTGGTACACCTACCTAATATATAGTGCCTTCGCAAACACGCAGATGTGCCGCAACACCATGTGGCAGGGACTCAACTAATGTCTGATGTACTGCTGGAGGGAACTGACACCATGAATCATGCATGGCTGTCCATAAATCCGTAATAGTACGAGGGGGTGGAGATCTCTTCTGAACAGCACATTGCAAGGCATCCCAGATATGTTCAATAATGTTCATGTCTGGAGAGTTTGATGGCCAGTGGGAGTGTATAAACTGAGAAGAGTGTTCCTGGAGCCACAGTACAGCAAGTCTGGACGTGTGGGGTGTCACATATTCCTGGTGGAACTGTTGAAGTCCGTCGGAATGCACAAGCGACATGAATGGATGTAGATGATCAGATAGGATGCTTATGTACATACGTGTCACCTCTCAGAGTAGTATCTAAACGTATCAGGGGTCCCATATCACTGCAACTGCACACACCCCCACACCATTACGGAGCCTCCACCAACTTGAACAGTCCTCTATTGATATGCAGGGTCTATGGATTCATAATATTGTCTCCATAACCGTACACGCCCAACCGCTCGATACAATTTGAAACGAGACCAGTCTGACCAGGCAACATGTTACCTGTCGTCAACAGTCCAGTGTCAGTGTTGACGGGCCCAGGCGAGGCGTAAAGCTTTGTGTTGTGCAGTCATCAAGGGTACACGGAGGAGCCTTCGGCTCCGAAAGCCCATATCGATGATGTTTCGTAGGATGGTTCACACGCTGACACTTTCCGATGTCGCAGCATTGAAATCTACAGCAATTTACGGAAGGGTTGCACTTCAGTCACGTTGAACCATTCTCTTCAGTCATCGTTGGTTCCATTCTTGCAGGACCTCTTCCCGGCCTTCTGGCCGCAGCAGTGTCGGAGATTTGATGATTCACCGAATACCTGATATTCATGGTATACTTGTGAAATGGTCATATGGGAAAATCCCCAGTTCATCGCAACCTCAGGGATGCTGAGCCCATCTTTCGTGCGCCGACTATAACACCACATTCAAACTCACTTAAACCTTAATAATCTTCTCCTATTGTAGCAGCAGTAACAGAGATCTTACAACTGTGTGTGTGTGTGTGTGTGTGTGTGTGTGTGTGTGGGTGTGTGTGTGTGTGAGCGCATATATCAATCCTAATTCAAAAATTTACTTCTTAAGACGAAGATAGCTAGAAATAGTCTAAATACAACAAATAACTTGATTAATAAGTTTCTTAATCAAGTCCTCTCCTATACTCTCCTCATGTGTGGCAAAAATGTTTTTGTGTGTATGATTACAGCAATATTCATGATTTTCAGAATCAGCTCGCGGATGTTTTCTCTCTTGTAAAAGCAGTTTTTCTTTGTCTGATAGAAAAAACTGCTGTTGTTGTTGCTGGCTTCACTCCAGAGACTGGTTTGATACAGCTCTCATGCTACTCTAACCTGCGCAATCTTCTTTATCTCTCAGTACCTACTGCAACCTACATCTTTCTGAATCTGTTTAGTGTATTCATCTCTTGGCCTCCCTCTACGATTTTTACCCTCTACGTTGCCCTCTAATACTAAATTGGTGATCCCTTGATGCTTCAGAATATGCCCTACCGACCGATTCCTTCTTCTAGTCAAGTTGTGCCACAAATTTCTCTTCTCCCTAATTCTATTCAATACCTCCTCATTAGTTATGTGATCTAACAGTCCAACTTCAGCATTCTTCTGTAGCACCATATTTCGAAAACTTCTGTTCTCTTCTTGTCCAAACTATTTATCGTCCATATCTCACTTCCATACATGGCTACACTCCATACAAATACTTTCAGAAACGATTGCCTGACGCTTAAATCTATACTCGATGTTAACAAATTTCTCTTCTTTAGAAACGCTTTGCTTGCCATTGCCAGTCTACATTTTATATCCTCTCTACTTCGACCATCATCAGTTATTTTGCTCCCCAAATAGCAAAAGTCATTTACTACGTTAAGCGCCTCACTTCCTAATCTAATTCCCGCAGAATCACCCGATTTAATTCGACTACATACCATTATCCTCGTTTAGATTTTGTCCATGTTCATCTTATATCCTCCTTTCAAGACACTGTCCATTCCGTTCAGCTGCTCTTGAAGGCAATTTGCTACACCTGACAGAAGTACAATGTCATCGGCGAATCTCAAAGTTTTTATTTCTTCTTCATGGATTTTAATGCCTACTCCGAACTTTCCTTTTGTTTCCTGTACTGCTTGCTCAATATATAGATTGAATATCATCAGGGATAGGCTACAACCCTGTGTCACTCCCTTCCCAACCACTGCTTCCCTTTCATGCCTCTCGATTGTTATAACTGCTATTTGCTTTCTGTACAAATTGTAAATAGCCTTTCGCTCCCTGTATTTTATCCATGCCACATTCAGAATTTGAAAGAGAGTATTCCAGTCAACATTGTCAAAAGCTTTCTCTAAGTCTACAAATGCTAGAAACGTAGGTTTGGCTTTCCTTAATCTATTTTCTAAGATAAGTCGTAGGGTCAGTATTGTCTCATGTGTTCCAGTATTTCTACGGAATCCAAACTGATCTTCCCCGATGTCAGCTTCTACCAGTTTTTCCATTCGTCTGCAAAGAATTCGTGTTAGTATTTTGCAGCTGTGGCTTATAAAAGTGATAGGTCGGTAATTTTCACGTGTGTCAACACTCGATTTCTTTGGGATTGGCATTTTCTTGAGCTCGGAGGGTATTTCGCCTGTCTCATACTTCTTGCTAACTAGATGGTAGACTTTTGTTAGGCCTGGCTCTCCCAAGGCTGTGAGTAGTTTTAATGGAATGTTGTCTATTCCTGGGGCCTTGTTTCGACTCAGGTCTTTCAGTGCTCTGTCAAACTCTTCACGCAGTATCATATCTCCCATTTCATCTTCATCTACATCCTCTTCCATTTCCATAATATTGACCTCAAGTACACTTCTGAACAACAGATTCGGTGACCGGTGGATTGCTAGAGACGGACCAGTTCCATGGCCTCCACGCTCTCCTGACCTCAACCCTCTTGACATTCATTTATGGGAGCATTTGAAAGCTCTCGTCAACGCAACCCCGGTACCAAATATAGAGACTCTTCGTGCCCGTATTGTGGACGACTGTGATACAATACGCCATTCTCCAGGGCTGCATCAGCGCATCAGGGATTCCATGCGACGGAGGGTGGATGCATGTATCCTCGCTAACGAAGGACGTTTTGAACATTTCCTGTGACAAATTGTTTGAAGTCACGCTGTTACGTTCTGCTGCTGTGTGTTTCCATTCCATGATTAATGTGATTGGAAGAGAAGTAATAAAATGAGCTCTAACATGGAAAGTAAGCGTTTCCGGACATATGTCCACATAACATATTTTCTTTCTTTGTGTGTAAGGAATGTTTCCTGAAAGTTTGGCCGTACCTTTTTGTAACACCCTGTATACTCCTTTCACCTTTCTGTTTTCCTTTCTTTGCTTCGAACTAGGTTTTCCAGCTGAACTCTTGATCAATTCATATAAGCGGTTTCTTTTCTCCAAAGGTCTCTTTAATTTTCCTGGAGGCAGTATCTACCTTACCCCTAGTGAGATAAGCCTCTACATCCTTACATTTGCCCTCTAGCCATCCCTGCTTAGAAATTTTGCACTTCCTGTCGATCTCATTTTTGAGACGTTTGTATTCCTCTTTGCCTGCTTCATTTACTGCATTTTTATATTTTCTTCTTTCATCAATTAAATTCAGTATCTCTTCTGTTACCCAAGGAATTCTATTAGCCCTCTTCTTTTTACCTACTTGATCCTCTGCTACCTTCACTATTTCAGTCCTCAAAGCTACCCATTCTTCTTCTGCTATATTTCTTTCCCCCATTTTTGTCAATCGTTCCCTAATGCCCTCCTTGAAGCTCTCTACAACCTCTGGTTCTTTTAGTTTATCCAGGTCACATCTTCTCAAATTCCCACTTTTTTGCAATTTCTTCAGTTTTAGTCTACAGTTCATAATCAATAGATCTTGATCAGAGTCCACATCTGCCCATGGATATGTCTTATAATTTAAAACCTGGTTCCTGAATCTCTGTCTTACCATTATATAATCTATCTGATACCTTCCAGTATCTCCTGGCTTCTTCCATGTATACAACCTTCTTTTATGATTCTTGAACCAAGTGTTAGCTATGAATAAGCTATGCTCTGTGCAAAATTCTACCAGATTGATTCCTCTTTCATTCCTTACTCCCATTCCATATTCACCTACTACGTTGCCTTCTCTTCCTTTTCCTACTACTGAGTTCCAGTCACCCATGACTATTAAATTTTCGTCTCCCTTCACTATCTGAATAATTTCTTTTAATTCATCATACATTTCATCAATCTCTTCGTCACCTGCGGAGCTAGTAGGCATATAAACTTGTACTACTGTGGTAGGCGTGGGCTTCGTATCTGTCTTGGCCACAATAATGCGTGCACTAAGCTGTTTGTAGTAGCTTACCCACATTCTTATTTTCCTATTCATTATTAAACCTACTCATGCTTTACCCCTATTTGATTTTGTGTTTATAACTTTGTATTCGCCTGACCAGAAGTCTTGTTCCTCCTGCCTAACTTCACTAATTCCCACTATATCTAGCTTTAACCTATCCATTTCTAATTTTCTAACCTACTTGCCCGATTAAGGGATCTGATATTCCACACTCCGATCTGTAGAATGCCAGTTTTCTTTCTCCTGATAACAGCGTCCTCCTGATTAGTCCCCACCCAAAGATATGAAAGGAGGACTGTTTTACCTCCGGAGTATTTTACCCAAGAGGATGCTATCATCATTTAACCATTCAGTAAAGCTGCATACCCTTGGGAAAAATGACGGCTGTAGTTTCCCCTTGCTTTCAGCTGTTCGCAGTACCAGCACAACAAGGCTGTTTTGGTTATTGTTACAAGGCCAGATCAGCCAATCATCCAGACTGTTGCCCCTGCAACTACTGAAAAGGCTGGTGCCCCTCTTCAGGAACCACATGTTTGGCCTCTCAACAGATGCTCCTCCGTTGTGGTTGCACCTACAGTACGGCTATGTGTGTTTCTGAGGCATGCAAGTCTCCCCACCAATGCCGAGGTCCATGGCTCATGGAAAATAAACTTTATTAATAAAAGGAAAAAAATGATGGTTTCTAACAAGGAAGTTTACCTCATAACATCTCATTTAAATGTAAAAAATGCGTAAGATTTAAAAGAAATATTTCTCCATACAAATGTCTGTATGTAAAGTTTGTTTTCAACAATTTTGTAATTAGATTTAAGGGTATATGACATGTAAATCTTCTACGTGAAAGTCCAAACATGTGAATCAGAAAAAAACATGACGCAGTCAATGAAACGTCCCAAAGGTGTTATGATGAGGTTATAAAGTAATTTTAATGTGCTGTGCATCGTTGAAAGTACGCTCTTCGAGCGCACAAATTTTATCTGCAAACCAGGAGAAGGGATCCATTTAATAACGAGGTCAAGCTCTGCGAGCGCAACACTGACGTGTTGTTGGCGTAGGCATGCAGTACTCACTTCAGACACTGGGATAATTTCATAGGCCGTGAATGTTCCGGCGTATTTTTAAGACGATTCACATCCGTGCTGTCGAAGTCTGCGCATTGCGTAGATAAAATTAAGAAGAACAGGCCTCTGACACCGTGCGGTTACAAGACTAGTTTGCGTTCCAAGTCACAAGGTACTGTGTATGAGTAAAGACAATGCCACTTCCACTCAAACAGAGATAAATAGTTGGCCGTCGCCAATGATACTGCAAGTGGCAGTCGAATCCAGAAATGCACCCAATGGGAGGCGACAACAAAAACAATCAAATTTTTATTTTCTCTCGAAGTCAATAAGGACCTCGTGTAACCCTCAATATTAATCGCAAAGTTTGCAAAACTTAATAAGGAAAGAATGAAAAACAAAAATGGCGTTTAATCTTTTTATGTATTGAAGCGAGAAAGGTGTAGGAAAATTTTGTTTATAGACATATGTCTATGTACCGTAATATTAAGATTTTTCATATTTGTACAAGGTGGGGTGTAAAACTGTAAAGAAATATCACACTTCCACAAGAATTGGATAACCTGTTTATGTAATTAATACTAGTTTCTCTATTGTTTACATTTATTTACAGTTAAGTTATGACCAAAGAAGTTCCCATCAAAATTAATTAAACATATCACCGTATGTTCCCAGAGGACAGATTAAGATAACGAAAGGCCGAAAAATAAAGACTCTGCCCATATGGCCTTACTAATGAGGACGCATGCGGCACACCTGAAATCACTCTTACTTCGGAAGATTTCTCTCCATTGAGAATGACATGCTGCGTTCTGTTATCTAGGAACTCTTCAATACAATCACACAATTGGTCTGATAGTCCATATTCTCTTACTTTGTCCATGGGGGAAAGAAATACAGTAGAAGGAGAATGGGTAACTTTGAGAGATGAATAGTGAAGGCAGCAGAGGATCAAGTAAGAGAAGAAATATTGAATTTAATTGATGAAAGAAGAAAATATAAAAATGCAGTAAATGAAGCAGGCAAAGAGGAAGACAAACGTCTCAAAAATGAGATCAACAGGAAGTGCAAAATGGCTAAGCAGGGATGGCTAGAGGACAAATGTAAGGATGTAGAGGCTTATCTCAGTAGGGGTAAGATAGATACTGCCTCCAGGAAAATTAAAGAGACCTCTGGAGAAAAGAGAAGCACTTATATGAATATCAAGAGTTCAGATGGAAACCCAGTTCGAAGCAAAGAAAGGAAAGCAGAAATGTGGAAGGAGTATACAGGGTGTTACAAAAAGGTACGGCCAAACTTTCAGGAAACATTCCTCACACACAAAGAAAGAAAATATGTTATGTGGACATATGTCCGGAAACGCTTACTTTCCATGTTAGAGCTCATTTTATTACTTCTCTTCCAATCACATTAATCATGGAATGGAAACACACAGCAGCAGAACGTAACAGCGTGACTTCAAACAATTTGTTACAGGAAATGTTCAAAACGTCCTTCGTTAGCGAGGATACATGCATCCACCCTCCATCGCATGGAATCCCTGATGCGCTGATGCAGCCCTGGAGAATGGCGTATTGTATCACAGTCGTCCACAATACGAGCACGAAGAGTCTCTACATTTGGTACCGGGGTTGCGTTGACAAGAGCTTTCAAATGCTCCCATAAATGAAAGTCAAGAGGGTTGAGGTCAGGAGAGCGTGGAGGCCATGGAACTGGTCCGCCTCTAGCAATCCACCGGTCACCGAATCTGTTGTTCTGAAGCGTACGAAAACTTCGGCTGAAATGTGCAGGAGCTCCATCGTGCATGAACCACATGTTGTGTCGTACTTGTAAAGGCACATGTTCTAGCAGCACAGGTAGAGTATCCTGTATGAAATCATGACAACGTGCTCCATTGAGCGTAGGTGGAAGAACATGGGCCCAATCGAGACGTCACCATCAATGCCTGCCCAAACGTTCACAGAAAATCTGTGCTGATGACGTGATTGCGCAAATGCGTGAGGATTCTAGTCAGCCCACACATGTTGACTGTGAAAATTTACAATTTGATCACGTTGGAATGAAGCCTAATCCGTAAAGAGAACATTTGCACTGAAATGATTCGCAGAAGTGTACCTGTGGAGGCCAATCAGCTGCTGATAGTGCCTGCACACGCTGTACCTGGTACGGAAACAACTGGTTCTCCCGTAGCACTCTCCATACAGTGACATGGTCAACGTTACCTTCTACAGCAGCATCTTCTCTGACGCTGACTTTAGGGTTATCGTCAACTGCACGAAGAATTGCCTCGTCCATTGCAGGTGTCCTCGTCCTTCTAGGTCTTCCCCAGTCGCGAGTCATAGGCTGGAATGTTCCGTGCTACCTAAGACGCCGATCAATTGCTTCGGACGTCTTCCTGTCGGGACACCTTCGTTCTGGAAATGTGTCTCGATACAACCGAACCGCGCCACGACTATTGCCCCGCGCTAATCCATACATCAAATGAGCATCTGCCAACTCTGCATTTGCAAAGATTGCACTGACAGCAAAACCACGTGCGTGATGAACACTAACCTGTTGATGCCACGTACTGATGTGCTTGATGCTAGTACTGTAGAGCAATGAGTCGCATGTCAACACAAGCACCGAAGTCAACATTATCTTCCTTCAATTGGGCCAACTGGCGGCGAATCGAGGAAGTACAGTATATACTGACGAAACTAAAATGAGCTCTAACATGGAAATTAAGCGTTTCCGGACACATGTCCACGTAAGATATTTTCTTTATTTGTGTGTGAGGAATGTTTCCTGAAAGTTTGGCCGTATCTTTTTGTAACACCCTGTATAGAGGGTCTATACAAGGGCGATGTTCTTGAGGACAACATTATAGAAATGGAAGAGGAGATAGATGAAAATGAAAAGGGAGATATGATACTGCGTGAAGAATTTGTCAGAGCACTGAAAGACCTGAGTCGAAACAAGGCCCCGGGAGTAGCATTCCATCAGAACTACTTACACAGCCTTGGGAGAGCCAGGCCTCACATAATTCTACCATCTCGTAAGCAAGATGTATGAGACAGGCGAAATACCCTCAGACTTCACGAAGAATATAACCCCAAAGACAGCAGGTGTTGACAGATGTGAAAATTACCGAACTATCAGTTTAATAAGTCACAGATGCAAAATACTAACACCAATTCTTTACAGACGAATGGAAAAACTGGTAGAAGCTGACCTTGGGGAAGATCAGTTTGGATTCCATAGAAATATTGGAACACATGAGGCAATACTGACCCTACGAATTATGTTAGAAAATAGATTAAAGAAAGCCAAACCTACGTTTCTAACATTTGTAGATTTAGAGAAAGCTTTTGACAATGTTGACTGGAATACTCTCTTTCAAATTCTAAAGGTGGCACGGATAAAATACAGGGAGCGAAAGGCTATTTACAATTTGTTCAGAGATCAGATGGCAGTTGTAAGAGTCGAGGGACATGAAATGGAACCAGTGGTTGGGAAGTAAGGGACACAGGGTTGTAGCCTATCCCCGATGTTATTCAATCTGTATATTTTGCAAGCAGTAAAGGAAACAAAAGAAAAATTCGAAGTAGGCATTAAAATCCATGGAACAGAAATAAAAACTCTGAGGTTCGCCGATGACATTGTACTTCTGTCAGGGATAGCAAAGGGCCTGGAAGAGCAGCTGAACGGAATGAACAGTGTCTTGAAAGGAGGATATAAGATGAATACTGACAAAAGCTAAACGAGGATAATGGTATATAGTCGAATTAAATTGGGTGATTCTGCGGGAATTAGATTAGGAAGTGAGCTGCTTAAAGTAGTAAATGAGTTTTGCTATTTGGGGAGCAAAATAACTGATGATGGTGAAGTAGAGAGAATATAAAATGTAGACTGGCAATGGCAAGCAAAGCGTTTCTAAAGAAGAGAAATTTGTTAACATCGAGTATAGATTTAAGCGTCAGGAAGTCGTTTCGGAAAGTATTTGTATGGAGTGTAGCCATGTATGGAAGTGAGACACGGACTATAAATAGTTTGGACAAGAAGAGAATAGAAGCTTTCGAAATGAGGTCCTACAGAAGAATGCTGAAGATTAGGTGGGTAGATCAATAACTAATGAGGCGATATTGAATAGAATTGGGGAGAAGAGAAATTTGTGGCACAACTTGACTAGAAGAAGGAATTGGTGGTAGGACATGTTCTAAGGTATCAAGGGATCACCAATTTAGTATTGGAGAGCAGCGTGGATGATAAAAATCGTAGAGGGTGGCCAAGAGATGAATTCAATAAACAGATTCAGAAGGATGTAGGTTGCAGTAGATACTGGGAGATGAAGAAGCTTGCACAGGATAGAGTAGCATGGAGATCTGCATCAAATCAGTCTCAGGACGCAAGACCACAACAACAACAAAAACATGTATTCTTAACGAAATGTTCAACCTTTTCTGCATTAGCTACAGTGACTGTTCAGGCTGCTCAACTCCTCCCTTGTCTGATAATGTATTTCAGAATAATTTTAAAAAAACCGTTTACTCATTTCAATAATATCTTCCTGTACCTTTTCAAATCCTTTTTCCACAAATAATACCCCACACTCTACATCTCATAGTAGCACTTGCCGCCTACATCCTCAATTATTTGCTGGATGTTTTCCAATCTCTGTCATCTTCTACAGTGTATACCCTCTACAGCTTCCTCTATTACCATAGAAGTTATTCCCTTAAGTCGTAACAGACATCCTATTATCCTGTTCCCTATTTTTGTCAATGTTTTCCATATATTCCATTCCTCTCCGCTTCTGTGCAGAACCTCCTCATTTCTTACCTTATCAGTCCACCTAATTTTTAACATTGGTCTGTAGCTCATAATCTCAAATGCTTCAATTTTCTGTACCGGTTTTCCCACAGCACCTGTTTCAGTACCATACAGAGCTGTGCTCCAAATGCAAATTCTCAGAAATTTCTTCCTCAAATTAAAGCCTATGTTTGATACTAGAAGACTTCTGTTGGCCAGGAATGCCTTTCTTGCTGGTGGTATTCTGCTTTTGATGTCCTCACTGCATCGTGTGTCATGGGTTTTTTGCCACCTAGGTAGCAGAATTCCTTAACTTCATTTACATCACGACCATCAATCCTGATGTTAAGTTTCTCACTGTTCTCATTTCCGCTACTTCTCATTAATTTCGTCTTTCTTCGATTTATTCTCAGTCCAATTTTTATCAGATCCTGTAATTCTACTTCACTTTCACAGAGGCTAGCAATGTCATCAGGAAATCATATCATTGAAGTCTTTTCACCTTGAATTTAAATTTCGCTCTTGAACCTTTCATTTATTTCCATCATTGCTTTTTCAGTGTACAGACTGAACGGTAGGGGCGAAGACCACGCCCTAGTCTTGCTCCCTTTTTAATCTGAGCACTTAGTTCTTGGTCTTAAAGTCTTATAAATCCCTCTTGGTTCTTGTACATGTTGTATACTATCTGTCTCTCGCTACAGCTTACCCCTATTTTTCACAGAATTTCGAACATCTTGTACAACTTGACTTTGTTGAAGACTTTTTCTAGGTCGACATTATTAACTGCAACGTCAGAACAGCCTTTACCTGTCCTAAAGCCAAACTGATCATCATCTAATACATCCTCAATTTTCTTTTCCATTCTTCTCTATATCATACTTGTCAGTAACTTGGACGCATGTGCTGTTAAGCTGATTGTGTGATACCTTTTGCACTTGTCAGCTCTTACAGTCTTCGGAATTGTGTGGATAATGTTTCTCTGAAAGTTGGATGGTATATCGTCAGACTCACACATTCTACCCACTAACATGAATAGTCGTTTTGTTGCCACTTAAAATGATTTTAAAAATTCTGATTGAGTGTTGTCTATCCCTTCTTCCTTATTTGACCTTAAGTCTCCCAAAGCTCTTTTAAATTCTAACCCTGGGTTTCCTGTCTCTTCTATATCTACTCCTGTTTCTTGTTCTATCACATCAGACAAGCCTTGTCCACCCAATCTCTTCACTTATCTGCTCTCTCCTTTGCATTTAACTGTGGAATGCTCAATGTACTCTTAATGTTACCACTGTTGCCTCTAATTTCATCCAAGGTTGTTTGGCTTTTCTTCGTGGTGAGTGAGTCCTGATAATCACTTCCGTTCCGATTTCTTCACATTTTTCGTGTAACTTCCCTGCACTTTCTACTTATTTCAGTCCTAAGCGACTTGTGTTTTCGTATTCCTGAGTTTCCCTAAACATTTCTGAACTTCCTCCTTTCATCAATTAACTGAAGTACTTCTGTTACCCACAGTTTCTTTGCAGTTACCTTATTTGTACAAAAGGTTTTCTTTCCAACTTGTGTGACTGCCCTTTTTAAAGATGTCCATCCCTCTTCAACTCAGAGAACTTCAAGTTAACATCTTCATTCCTTAGTACTTCTGTATCCCCCTTCTTGGCATATTGATTCCTGCAGACTTGTCTCTTAAACTTCAGTGTACTTACTCTTCATCACTACTAAATTGTGATATTAGTCTATACCTGCACCTGGGAACAACACCTTACAATCCGCTATCTGATTTCAGAATCCCTGCCTCACCATGATGTAATCTAACTGAAATCTTCCAATATCTCCTGGGATTTTCCAAGTACACCTCCTCCTCTTGTGATTCTTGAACAGAGACTTCGCTGATACCAGCTGGAATTTATCACGGCACTCAATTAGTCTTCCTCTCTCATTCCTAGTACCAAACCCATATTTTCCAATAACCCTTCCTTCTACTTCTTACCCTACAACTATGTAACAATCCCCCACGACTTTTAGATTTTCGCCTCCCTTTATGTACTGAATTACCCATTCAGTACCCTCATACAGCCACTTTCTCTCTCTCTCTTCATCTTCAACTTGTGATGTTTGCATGTATACCCGAATTATCATTGTCAGTGTTGGTTTGCTGTCGATTCTGCTGAGAACAACCCTGGCATTGAACTATTCACAGTAACACACTCTCTGCACTACCTTCCTGTTCGTAATGAATCCTACTCCTGTTTTACCATTTTCTGCTGCTGCTATTATTACCGTCTACTAACCTGATCGGAAGTACTTTTCATCTTTCCATTTAACTTCACCGACACTTGCAACTACGAATATCTGGATTGAGCCTTTGCATTTCCCATTTCAGATTTTCTAGCTTTCCTACCACATTCAAACTTCTGACATTCGTCGCCCCGACTCATAGAACGTTATCCTCTTTTGATTGTTCAGTCTTTTTCTCATGATCACCTCCCACTTGGCAGTCCCCTTCTGGAGATGCGAATGAGGGCACTGTTACGGCGCAAAGTCAAGCGGCGGCACGCCAGCTGGGAATGACAGAGCAGAGAGGGCTGTGAAGAAGATGTCAGCCAACTGCACGTTGACCGACCCCTCTCCAAGACGACAAAGCGACAGCAGCGGCCTCTATGCTAAGAGAACATAAGCGCAGCGCCCGACTAGCCGCGGCTCACTTCTACAGCAGCATCAAGATTAGGCACTTGTAAAGCGCCGACTTAGAAATTGTATGTACTGAAGAAGGTTGTTTATTTCGGATGTTGCCCTTGGCTTGTGACACTTCTATGTAATTCTTAAGGTAAAGTATTGTCATTCATTTTTCGTAATAAAACTCATTGACATGATTTGTTTGAAGTGTTTGTCTAGCAATCTGAGAAAGCAGGTTTACTAGACACGCCATTTTCGACAACTAGGCAGGATTCAGCAGGGACTATTCTGGAATCTTTTTCCAATGGACATATCATCATGACATTTTTACTATTACAGGCCACATGTCCTTCGATACTCATTGTGTGTCTTTGAGTGTTTTCTACTGCCTTCTGCATCCTCATGCAGTTGATCGTTGCTAATTATTCCGCCTTTACGGACAGTTTCCCACTCCAAGGTCAGGAGAGTGCCCTGAACCTCTGTCCGCTCCTCTGCCTTCTTTGCGAAAGCAGTTGGCAGAATGAGGGTAATTTCTTATGCAGGAAGTCTGAAACATATTATGGTGATACAGAAATGTTAATGTTCAGTAGTCTAAAGAGAGAAAGATTATGCAAATAAAAGAACAGTGTGCCTTTAATAGACTGTATTTAGAATTTTATATACATATAAAGCATGTTCCTCATATAAATATTTTTGTCTGGTCGATTTCAAGGAGATTTTGAAAGTGGTTTGGCCGAAATACCTGTGACAGTTGGCAACACTGTGTGAAGTGTTTGCTAACAATATTTGTATTGTTTAATGCAAGAGGTGGAGGTAAAGACTGAGGTGTATCTTATTCCTCCAACACAGGAGGTGGATGTAATATTTAATTTAGGGGGCATTAATGTTCATTACAGATGTGAAATCAGGCTAGCACACTAACGTGCGTAATTCATTTATTTTCTAAGTTTTATAGCAATAATTTTAGTATTTATTTAGTTTTATTATTTACCTAAGGCTCTATAGCCTTATTAACTATGAAGGGAATGGGCGTTAAAGATAAAGGAGAAGTTGTGATCTATGTGGTGAATGCAATAAGCAGTGTCTACAGTTGTCAAGAATGAGCTGTTGGGTTAGAAAACTAAAGACGATTACTAGAGCTATGAGCATAATGCTGTAATTGCTGGAGTGTATTGCTTAAATTGTATTATTATAATTTAAATATAAAGAAAAAAGAAGCCAATGTTGCCACACTACAGGGGTACTTCAAGGTGCTGCAATTAGCTCATCCAAAAGCCGTATTCCTTGTAAACCCCAGAGACGAGTCAAAGCAAGAGATTATACAATGGAATTGAAATGATCGTATGGCATTGTTGGCAGGGAAGCCCCGTTCGGTCCTCTTTAGCTGACGCCAATTCTGCGACTTGCGAGTCAACGATGATGAAGTACACACAACACCCAGTCCCCTGCAGGGAATCGAACCCGGACCCCCTGCGTGGAAGGCGGTAACGCTACAGTTACGTTACGGAGGCGGACATAGCTTATACATCACTGACACAATTAATTAATCCATATCCTCAGGAGAATCTGCGATCTTTGTAAATTAGGAGAATTATGGCTATTGGGTATCTTGAGTTAACTGCTTTGTTTTCTCTGGAGGTTTCTTCTGCTCTTTCTATCCTGCAAACTTTAACTGAAATCTATCTTCCACTATTTTATACGAATTTCAGTCATAGAACAAAACTGGAATGTTCATTTCTATTAAAGAGACACGCTAGTTATCTCGTAGAAATAAGAAATGGATATGGAAATACAGGGTGACAATGATTGAACTTTATGAAAGAAACGTAAATTAGTTACAAATTATGACGTACACACACTTTGTTCAACATGTAAACGTCACTTCACGTTTAGGTTATGACACGTTCGATACTCCTACCATCATTGGCGATGAAGTGGCGCAGACGAATAGCGAAAGTTTGCATGACCCGCTGAAGTGTCGGAACGTCGATGCTGTCGGTGACCTCCTGAATGATTGTTTTCAGCTTAGCCCAGCAATTGTTTTGGGGTTATTGATGCACACCTTGTCTTTAATATAGCTCCACAAAAAGGAGTCGCATGTGTTCGGATCCGGAGAATCTGGCGGCCAATCGAGGCCCATGACAGTAGCCTCTGGGTACCACACAGCCAGAATTCGGTCCCCAAAGTGCTCCTCCAGGACTCAAACACTCTCCTGCAGGAGCAGCTTCTAGAGATGGTAACTACAGACTGATTTACTTGTAATCAGGGCCGACTTTAGGCAGGTGCAACATGGGCAACTGCACAGGGCGGCAAAATTTTGGGGGTGGCAAAATCCTGTCATCAGTTTTTTTTAAAGTATAATTTTAATGTTTACTGGATCAGCAATCAGGCATTCAATAATTTATTGGTAAAGTGTTCACAAATATTAGTACCTGTCATTGAAGTCGTATTTTACTATCCTCTTGTAAATATATTCCATGAATGAGGGCATTGCAACTCCGTGAAACAGGGAGCGCACAAACTGGGCCGCGCTCCCTCTCTCTGTGTTGCACACAACGCTGTGGAACCGTCCCGGCCAAACAGGAGACGGGCGCTCGCACTAGACCGCCATTGTCTGCGTGGTGTAGCTGCCACGTAGCGATTTTCTACACATCTTCAACTTTTGTAGTCGTGTCCTCCTCATTTGCGTGTAATATTACGGTATATTGATAATTTTTACTTATGGACCGTCTGACAGCAACTGAATAAAACACAATTTTAGTGTTGCATTAAAACAAGCGTTCAGTGCATAGTGCTGTGGAATGTGGGAAAAACCGCAAATTGGCGTTCATAAGAAGAAGAGCAACACCAAAAATGCAACAGGAGCGTAATATGTAAGAAATTGTCCACGCAACCTGCCACTGATGACGCCTTGCAGAAAATAAAGGCGAAACGCGTATGGCACTAAAATTGTGTTTTATTCAGTTGCTGTCAGACGGTCCATAAGTAAAAATTATCAATATACTGTAATTTTCTACACAGACCGTGGCGAGCAAGTGTGCGCAAGATGGCAGTACAAACAGAAAGGCTGATTGAGCTGGTGCATACAAATGTATTTCTTTACGATATCAGGCACTGTGACTATAAAAATGTGATGGAAAAGGCGTCAATAAGGAAAAAAAAAATGACGCAAGTGTAAATCAAACAGGTATTTTCTTTGTTTGTAAATAAATCCGCAGTTGCATGATATAGTACCAGTTGAATATTGCAGGGTACAATACACTTCAGTTTTAGATAATTATGTGCTTGCACAAATTAGTGGTGCCATTGTCAAACAAGTTAAGCTACAAATATGCCGCTTTGATAGTTAGCTTCTGCAGTATCGATTGTTAAGTGTACGAGCCTTAAAAATACTCGTCACTCTTGAACGAGTGTAGCGATGGCTTGTTCCACTGTATGACAGTCCCTGCATATTTGTTTACTGAAACCTGCTTTTGACGGATCTTCCCAGGCCACTGATTTGGGCAAAGGGGTCATCAGACACAAAGGGGTCTTCAACAATTGTCAACACAAGAGGGACGGGCATATTTGTGCCTGGTAATGATTTCGGAGGAAGAATACATTTTCCTCGCATGAATTCGTGGAAAAATGCAGTTTTCGAAAACTGGTGCTGTCACAGAGTCTGTCATAGCTGGCAACGTCGATAGCCATGGAGTTGTACTCATGACCCATAACTCCAATCAGGGCACTGAAACCAAATTTTTGTAACAAAAATAATTTGAGCCACTGTTTTAATGGCATATCATCCTAAAATGCTTCCCATCTATGCTGTCAATGGAGTTAAAAAATTACCACCCGTTCCATCAATTCTCTACTGGTTCAGTAAACACAATAGTTGTAAAACGTTGTACAGTTCTTGACACACATATTTGACTTTGCCGGAGACAGCTGTCCTTCCCGTGCGGAATTAAAAAGTGATGGTGTGCTGTGAACCACCAGTGGCCACATATCAGTAACAAAATGTGCTATTTGTTAGTAACACAAGCACCATTTGAAATAAAACAATTTGCAAATGGCATGACGGACAGGTGAGGCTGTATGAGTACAACGGAAAAATGTACGAAACTCATACAGCATATACCTAAAATTCATAAAGGTGGGCATAATTGAATCCTTAACGTCCGTTCATCCGGCGGAAATGCCGAAATGGAAAGAGATAAATAAAGATGTAGCTGCAGCCACAGATTATCGAGATAGAAGCACGAACTCCACCATTATGCTGGCACTATATGGCAACTTATTTTTGAGTTACGCACACTCGTTGAAGACATTCCCAGCTCCAACACAAACTAATTTAAAAATGCAGCTGGCACAGCATTTTGAGAAACTTAACTTGCTATACTAAACGATGACACACCACCAGATCTGTCTCCTGCAGTCCTTGCATCACCCAGCTCACTGGCGGCACAGCGTATTGCAAATGCTTAAGTCACTGTCGCAATTTAGGAACCAGGTATATCTTCCACTGACTTTTGCAGGGCCAGAGAAATGTATGAGAAGGCAAAAGTTCGTTTCAGTATAGACGACTGACCTGTAGCTCGCACTTACTTGTACACAGTGTTGACAATATTTTTCAGTTTTAATTTTCTTTATTTATTTTTCCATGTTTTACAGTTATTACTATTTTTGAAAATATATAGTTACAGTAAATAATAAAATAAAGTCAATGCTTTCTAGCATAAAAATAATGGGCTGCTTCTAGCTCGTTTCAGTTTTTGGGATTTTCAGTTAAATGAGCTTGTGTAACGTTTCCAGTTGTTAGACATTCGAAAAAACTGAAGAAACGGGTTTCACAAGACCACAATTTCTTGCAAAGACGAGAAATTCCCCATCTTGTCGTCTCACATTTCCACTTTCTCCGTTTTCTCGCAGAGAGTGCAAATAGAGGTATCAGTTCATCGTTGTGATAACTGCTGTTTCGGCCTATGTTAACTGGACAGCAGCTGACTCGCTCGTCACCACCTCCATTCCGCAACTGTATAGCTGCGTCCTGCTCGCGCTGTTTGACCCTGCCTATGGGATCTCGGGTATAGCGAGGAAGAGCTGAAGAATCAAAACACACTAATTTTTTTCATTCCATGTTCGGCTTACTCGCTGAGTTTACTTAGCTGTTAGTTTAGTTAGCTGTTCAAATCTTCATCGACTCATTGTTATGCTACCGTTATACCCGAAACGTTTCACGTGGTTCTCATTGTACCGTTAAGGTATATAGTTCGAGTACTAACTGGTCTTAGTGAAGTTGGTTCCACTGTAATTAATGTAATCAGATTGAAGTTGATTCTCGACTATCCAGCCTCAAGACTATCCGACTTACTTAATCAATATCATCTTTATAGTAAATGAGCATTAATTTATTGTTCGTACTATATTTTTCCAAAGCTTTAGCAAGCAGACGCCCGCTACATGGCCCTTCAAACTGTTTTATACATGTTTTCTACTCCTCACACATCCGGAGACACAATGTAATATAGAATAAATTATGAGAGCCACTCTTCAAAAAACCACATTTGGAAGAGCTCACAAACACAATGGACACACGCTGAGAGCCCTCGCTCTCTTGGCAACCACGTGCTCTATGCTTCTTCAGTTGCATTTCGGACGGCCAAAGTGTGTGCATTGTTAAATTGTTATTTTGTACGGTCCTTTGAGTTGTTAATCAAGAGTACGAAATGGGTAATGAAAGAAATGACTTAGAGTGAAGTCAGAGAATGTTAATAAAATTGGGTTTTGGTATTAAGAAAGGGTGATCTTAATGGTACTGATGGGTCGCAAGAGAGAGTTTATGAAACTCCACTCTGTACGGTTTTTCTTGTTGTCCAGCTCCATCTTTCGCCACATTAGGACGGATAGCCTGGGGTTTATTGTTATGTTCAGTTCCCAACACTCTATATCGTACCGGTAGAGACTTTATTTCCCTTCCGTTCACGGTAGCCGTATGGGTGGACAATCTAGGTTAAGTGGTGCTGTGTATCAAAAGAAAGCTGAAGAAAAAAGAAAGAGGGATAGTTAACTTTTACAGAAGGTACTGCAACTGGACTCACATTTTAAAACAGAATGTGAACGACATGGCTCTGAACATTCAAGTGAAGTTGCGATTCAGAACAAATGAAGAGTGCAGCTCCGTAAGTGCAGATGAAATTAGAGATCTAAACGGTAAACAGAATGCGGAGATGAGTATTATCATAATGCAGCCAACATGTATGGTGCATATTAAGCTGGCAAGCAAGAGCTCAAGAACCAAAAAACACTATTTTTTTCATTCCATGTTCGGCTTACTCGCTAGATCAAGAGCTGCAAAATGTTGCAATACGGTTTTTTTAATTAATTCAAGGTTTATACAACCTCTTTGCTGATTCTACAGGGCAGATGGAATATCTTAGAAACATATTTTGATTCTGCGAGATGACTGTGAAGCACTGTCTAAAACACAATGGCCTGCATGTGAGGTTGCTTGTAAGAATTTGAATGCAGTTTGGAAAGCTGTGTTTTCTGCAGTAAGAACAATTTCAAAAAATGAGAATGGTAGAGTTGGATGTGAAGCTGAAGGTCTTCTTAGAAAATTAAGTAATATTGAGGTAGTACTCATGACATCAGTGTGGGGTTGTATTCCATGACAATTTTGCAAAACAATGACAAAATTGCAAGCTGAAGATGTTGATATTTCTACTTCCCGTGAAGGGTATGACTCTTTTGCAGTGATTTTTGCTGAGCTTCATACATCTTTTTCAGTGCACAAAGATTGAGCTGAAAGTATTTTATGGAGATTAGGAATCAGTTCCACCTTCTTCCCTGCTGAGAATTGGAAATTAAATGCAAAAGATTCTTTGATGAATCATCAGATTCAGAAGATGAACACAAATGACCTGAAGAAGAAACAGGATCAGATTGTGTCGAGATCTCGAGAAGAATGAAAATGTCTACAGATGATATAACATAAAATTTTCATTTTAAGAAGGTGGTGAGATGTGCCATTTCTTTGATTTCAAAAAGTTTGGTGATGTCTATTCAAATGTGAACATATCACTCAAGCAACAAACTGTTCACAGCTGATAGGTTCATTTCTGTTTTAATACTAAATACATGTCGTGTGACTAGGGCCTCCCGTAGGGTAGACTGTTCGCCGGGTTCAAGTCTTTTGATCTGACGACACTTTGGTGACTTGGGTGTCGATAGGGATGAAATGATGATGATTAACCAACACCTAGTCCCTGAGCGGAGACAATCTCCAACCCAGCTGGGAATCCAACCCGTGCCCTTAGGATTGACATTCTGTCGTGCAGGCCACTCAGCCACTGGGGCGGATGGCTTAAAACTAATTAAGAACTATACATGGACAACAGAAAACCAAGACTGACTCGTCAATCTTGGAGTACAAGCCATAGAATCAGCCATGACAGTCAGTCTGTATTTTCAGGAAGTGATGAATGAATTCACAAATATGAAAGTGAGAAGGAAATCATTTCTCTAAGTTAGCAATAGTATGGAAAAGGTCAGTTAAACGGTGTTGTATTATGTATTTGAGACTGACTAAATTTCACATTTAAGTGAAGTAATTTTGGTATAAGGTACTAAATTATGCTGATTTTCTTTGTATTTTTACTGTGTATCATGTCCAAGTTTGAAATTTATGTGGTTGGGGGTTGGGTTGTTTTTGGGGAAGGAGACCAGACAGCGAGAGTCATCGGATTAGGGAAGGAAGTCGGCCATGCCCTTTGAAAGGAACCATCCCGGCATTTGCCTGGAGCGATGTAGGGAAATCACGGAAAACCTAAATCAGGATGGCCAGACGCGGAATTGAACCATCATCCTCCCGAATGCGAGTCCAGTGTCTACCCACTGCGCCACCTCGCTCGGTATTTATGAGGTAATATTTCAGTAGAAGTGGGCACTGAACTGCTGTACATCTACACCCATATCTACATGGCTACTCTGCAAATCATAGTAAGTGCCTGACAGAGGGTTCATCGAATCACCTTTACACTAATTCTCTATTATTCCACTCTCAAACAACACTCAGAAAAAAAGAACACTAATTTCATTCCATGCGAACTGTAGTAGTTCTTTTATTATATTTAATATTTACCTTTCATATGTGCTTTGTGATGACTGTTTGATTAATTACAAGTGTATTGTTACTCCATACCTACATGCTTATCATAGGGGTATGTTAAGATCAACTTTTGGAGCCTGTACGGGTGAAACCGACAAGTCAGTTCTGCAGGGTATGCTGACCACACTTCATCCTCCAATGTCTCGGAGAAGAACCAGTCAGGGAGGGTATCCTGAGATGAGAGGATTCTGCCTTTGGGGCTCTATCTTCTTTCTTTCTTTCTTCCCTCTCTCCTAGCAAACTCATTCATAATTTTCATTTCCTTACTTCTCCGATAGCAATACCTATTTTATCATCCATCTTTCCACATTTATATGTTTCTATAGCTGAAACCCTTTTTTTCTGCACACCATATCATGGTAATTGCATTCTACTAACTTAGGATAGCATGGGGCAGTAACACATACACACAACGACAAAAGAAATACACAGTAAATTGGCACAGATGCCATGTTTGGTGGAAATATACATGTTATCCACTTCAAGAAAACGAGGGGAAATGAACAGGAATGGAATTCATTCCTCGATGGCGAATACACGTCTCCTCCTGCTGTAGAGACCCTTGTTGAGGCTTGCTTGTGCTTTGGCATCACAGCTTGGTGGTGCTGTGGAAGTCAAGGAGAAAAGGGGCTCCGGCAAAAATGTAAATGACGAAACAATTGAAGAATCATAGTAACTGTCATTTACCCTCTAATGTAAAACCATCACACGTACATATTAAGCTCTATTAGGAGCTACAAATTATGATCGATCTGCATCACTCGCAATTGTAAAAGTAAGTAATTGTACAGTGTAAATCTTGCTGTTATAGTACAGAAGATTTAACACAAACCTGATTACATCATTTCAGTCCCTTAAATAGACCAGAGTTCTCTTTCAGCAAACACCCCAACTGCAAAGGAGAAAAAATCACATGACAAAGTTTAGTGGCTGTATAGTATGTCCACTACAACAATTAACTTCAAGAATGGCAACATAAAAAAGTTTGGAAGGTAAAGTCAACACACATGTGACTGGGTGACAAGATTGTACATGGAGTGCATCACACCATAACTAACCAACCACACGGTTACATATCTTTGCACAACACCATATACTAGTGACTTTATACTGTTCGTGACTGAGAAGTCTGTTAGTTCATGTCCCAAGAACACAATATAAAACTGAATGCATATAATTATCATGAAATGTGTGTGAAAATAATCACACATGGACTGTATAATGGAATAACTTTAAGCAACCACAAGACATAGAACATTGTGGCAAATTGTACTTTACTTAGATAACTGCTAAGTTATCATAAATGAAAATATAAAAAGGCAGAGGCATTGGGGGAAGGGCCAACAGGCATCAGTGCAGAATAGCATGGAAAAATTAAATATATGATAATGTTTATGTAAAAAATGCCATTTGTGTCTACTGCTCAACTGCTAATACTACAGAGCTCCTGCTACAGGGCGTTTGCTACATTGGTCCACACAGCTGTGAAAGTGATTAGCAGTGTCACACATCAGAATTTTTAAGTTAGGCATTGATACAATGTAAATCCATTGCTATTAATGTACTTTCTTGTTAACTTTTTGCCAGTGGCCTTGCCCCAGTGGTAACACTGGTTCCCGTCAGATCACCAAAGATAAGAGCTGTTGGGCTTGGCTATAGCACCTGGATAGGTCACCATCCGGGTCTGTCGAGCAGTGTTGGCAAGTGGGGTGCATTCAGCACTTGTGGGGCCAAATGAGGAGCAACTGGATTGAGAAGTAGCAGCTCTGGTCACAAAAACTGACAATGGCCAGGAGAGCAGTGTACTGACCACATGCCCCTCCAATCTGCACCCAATGACGTCTAGGGGCTGAGGATGACATTGCGGCTGGTTGGTACCTTCTTCAAGGTGTGTTCGGATGGAGTTTGTTCAGTTTCTTTTTTATTTTTTTTTCTTCACAGCTCAACTACACAGCTTCACGATTTCTTACATACACCTTAATTTGTTAACTTTTGGTTTCTGTTCTATTACCACTTCTTGAATTTGTCAAAATGAATTTAGTTTGCTTGAAATGAAACTAAATCACTTGACACAAAAAACATACTGCATATATATCTCCTTGCTTTCATGCTTTGCAGGTAACACTAACAATCCAACTATTCTACATCCTTTCGTCTTTCCCTCTTTCCTGATGAAGCAACTGTTGGTTGCGAAAGCTTGAATTTTGTGTGTATGTTTGAGTTTGTCTGTGTGTCTATCGACCTGCCAGTGCTTTCGTTTGGTAAGTCACATCATCTTTGTTTTTAGATACTTTGTAAGATTCATATTGGATACTCTGTAGTGTTAGGTAACCTGAGAAATTCAACAAGATCCTGTAATGTTTATGAGGGTCACACTTAAGTAACAGATTGCTACAAATATAAATTTAACTGATTTAATCAGCTCATGGTGAAATTTTTAATATGTTACACAATCCACGTATATTGACTTACTATACAAATTTTTTGCCATTTTCAGTATATGAGAATGGTTTGATAAGGATGGCAAATTTCCATGAAAGAATGGAACATTTTTGTTGTGCCTTCATGGTTGGTGAGCTATATTATTCCAAGGATTGTATAAAGAATTTCAGCAATGTACAGTCTACTGTTTCTTACTGATAGCCATCTGTATTGACCACTGTGTCAACTGTGACTGAAAATTGAGAAAACTGAGTTTTATGCTGTCACAAAACATTTTCATTTGGAAGGCTGAAGACTGTTTACTTTCAGATTAATAAATTCATCTGGTCAGACAAAAACCAAAGATGAAGTGTGGTCTGCCTATCTAACTGATGTCACCGCAAAGGGATACATGGCAAAATCCTTGATATGGTAATGCAAGGCTGCTGATTAAAACTTTGTGAGATTGCTGGCAGGTATCTCAGCTAGTGAATGCTGGCCTGAGAATAGGCTATAAAGAAGCTGTGTGTGAGGTGGGTGCCACATTGTTCACTATTGACCAAAAGTGCATCCGACACAACATTCCAGCATGGTGTTTGCAATGTTTAGTCACTATTTGCAACACTTTTTGCACAGATCTGTGACTTTTTCTGGTATCAGTTGCACAGAAGTTGAATGCCTACTGGAGCAAATGGACGATAGAGGACAGTGTCACCGCAGCACTGCACCCGCCTAGTGGCTGTGCCGCTGTTTTGCCATGTGAATACACCAGCCAATAGTGTCCCTCATGGCCAGCAAAAATGCTGCCACACCTCAACCTTTCAGTAAGTCGTGTACTTTGTCTGATAGCATTTGTTACTGTCTGTCGTACTGACTACTTGTTGGTGACTTTGCTTTGATACTGGTTTTCCTCTTTGGCCTCAATTTGGATTGTGGCTTTTACTTGGCCAGTTGAAAGCATTATGTTGAAAGTTGCAAAGGTTGCTATTGATTTACTCTTGTTGTGTCGGGGCTGCCAGTAGGTCAGCCCTGTTGCTCGACTTCAGTGTGGGCTTGAGTCCTGTTCACAAGTGGTCTTCCTGCCTTGTGTTGTCACCATTTCTCTCCTGTTTTTCTGATGTTTGCTCCGGTATCTGGCTACTCAAGGACATAGCATTTATCATTACATATAAAAGTCAAAATGGTAGTCAAAAGAATGGACAAAGACTGGTGAAAGTGCACCAAAAAAGGCCATTTTGTCAGCTGGTAAGGTGACGGCCACTGTTTTTTGGGATTTCAAGGAATAATCTTTGTAGATTACTCGGAAAAAGACAGAAACATAACTGTAGCCTACCCTATTATGCTTGACTGTTGGATTGTTTGAAACTTGCATTGGTTGGAAGAAGACAAAGCTTGGCATGCAAAAAAGTGCTCTTTCACAAGGATAATACACCATCCCACACGTCAGGGATAACAATGGTGAAAGTGTCTGAATTGGGCTTTGAATTGGTTCCTAATCTACCTTATTTTCCAGACTTCGTCCAAGTAACTTTTCATTTTCTCTAATTGGAAACTTGGGCTTACTGGGGGGGGGGGGGGGGGGGGAAATCATCAAATGAGGAAGTGATGGTTGCAGTCAACAAATAGTTTGCAGAGTCAGACAGAACCAATTTTTCCGATGGGATGAAAAAACTGGACCACATTTATATACCTCAAATGAGACTATGTCAAGGAGTGAGGTGAGCTGGTTGTGAAACAATTTTTTTTCTTGCTTTTTTCCCATACTTATCAAACTACTCTCATGGTCTCCATTTATTTACACACAATGTTCTTGCTGTTCAAATTTATTTATGGTAGAAGTCTGTTCCACTGTTCCAAGAGATTGACATGCTGCATTCTGAATGCCCTCCAGTGTCTTACCTTTGGTCTGATAGTTGTTATTTCCCAAAACCAAAAAGACTGTAGCTGGATGATTTCATGTTGGTTGTACAGAGAGAGTGCAAAAGACTTGCCCACCCAAACATCCCACTTTTCTCCACAGTGGCAGAATGTGTGTGAGGCCACACTTTATCCTGCTGCAGGATGATCTAATCCCCAGGGAGTTTATCAAACAACGCACAATAGACCTTCAAAAGAGTCTGTATGTGGCAGATAGAACTTATGGTCTGACCCGGTCAAGAAAATCAACCAAACTATGACCCTCTGTATACCAAAAGATGTCTTCCCAGGCAGTTTGCACTGATCTTGCTCTCTTCCTTTGTGGCAAATACAAAGGGTGTCATTCCATACTCTGGTGTTTTGTTTTAGGCTGACCAAGATGTCCTCAGATTTTGTCAACTGTCACAATACTCACAAAAAAGGATTTACTTCATTTTAAAATCTCTGAGGAAATCTTTGTGAAAACTGTGGTCTTCAACCAGTAAACTTTTAAATCCAATGGGTACACTCCTTGGAATGATTTCTCACACTGTGCTATGTCCTACAGCAAGTTATGTTGTCATGTATTTCACAGTGACATGTCACTCTTCTCTAATGGACTCATCAATTACGTTTTTGTGGACCATGGAGGTAGTTTTTGGATGACTGATATTAGCCTCATCTACCATGGCCATGTTTCCACATTTAGAGTGCTTCACACATCTTGTAATGCTGCAGGCACCCATGCATATGTCTACTTATACACAATGAAGTTTGAAATGCAACATATTTTACTCCTCTTTAACAAGGAATTCAACAACAGCATGCTGTAAAAAAGAAACATCAATGTCGATCTTATAGTAAATATCCTTTAGTTAGGTGGCAGAAGATAAAAACTAAAAAATGTGTACAAACCGTGTATAGTCTGCACATTACAATAATGCTGTCGTTTTTATTAAACTGTTGTAATTGCAGTTGAACCTGTTCATAGCATTCGGTACTGCCATTTAAAAATCCTTTAAATGTAAGCTCTTCACTCCAAATGGACTACCAACCAGAACAACAAATGAGCAAGGAATTCATGACACAGTTAAATTCGCTAGCTTTTTGAAAAGTGATTTTATATGCTGTGAAAGAACATCAACATCACTCTCATAAATATATACTGTGCAGAACAGTATCAGCAAAATATCAATATATCCACCACAGTCACTATGTTATCCTACATTGTATGCAGACAGAGGGGTGCACAGATTCCTCCTTAAAGGGGAGGACAGGGGAGCTGCAGAGCTGGTACTAGCTTTAAAATGCCTTTGGGAGTGGAGACCCTATTGGAATAACTGCCTATATAAGGGAGTGGTTGGTTCTCTGTAGCACAGGAGAAGGGCAGTACCAGTCTTGACCCAGCATTGGCTGAAAAAAGGGCATCAGAAAGGAAGGAAAGGTTTAACATGGGCATCTCATTCCATGTGATTACTGAAGTGACATTTAAAGAAGATATCCTACCAAATGCAGTGAGCAAATAGATGAAAATGGATCCATTCAAAGCAATATCCGAAAGGAAATCTCCACTTTCTGACAATGGGATGCAAATGCTACACTGCAGTTCAAGAGAAGAATTTGGCAAAATGAAGCTTCCCAACAAAAAATTCTCAACCCTTGAGTATTGTTGGTAAGCCACAATAAATCTGTATATCAATAGAAATAATTAAAATACAAAGAGTAGCCACATGATTTGCAATCAGAGTAAATGTTTAATGCCACAGTACAACAGATATGCAATAATGAAAGAGAGACTACATGTGAACCACTTTCTTCAAACCAATGGCTTTCTTGAACTATTCCAAAAACTTGCCTCCACAGAGCATCAAATGACATACAGAGACTTGCAGATTCTAACTCTATACGCAGGTGCTTTTAACTATATTTCAGCTTACAATTGGTGTAATGACATTCTTTTATTTTACTTTAGATGTACACTGTAAATCACTGACAAACTGTATTTGTTTCAGGTCTGCAGACAACAGCACCACAAAGAAAATATCTTCAAGCGGATAAATGTAACAATAAAGATTGCACACCTGAAGTATTTGTCAAGATTAAGTTGTGTTATACATATGTATTCAGTGTCAGATGATGTCTACAGAATTAAAGGCTGAAAAAAGTGACTTTTGATGACAGAGTTCTATCAAATTAGAAGATGGAGCTCTAAACAGTTTCAAATTAAGAAAATAAAGATAACAATTTAAAACAACTGAAATTGATATCTAATGTTCAAAATATCAACAATGTAGCAAAACACATATTGCTAATTACCGTAAAGAGGAGATGTTAAGTTGCCGACAGGCATAATTAAAAGACACATAAAGCTTTCAAAGCAACTGTCATGTGGGATGCAAGCAGTAATCTGGAGGGGGTGGGAAAGGGGTAGTGGTGTATGGGTGGGGAAAGAGATGAACGCTGACTGGTGGAGTGGGGAGAGAGATGAACACTATCTGGTGAAGTGTGCAGGGACTAGAATGCTTGTGGGCAGAGTGTCAGGAGTTTATGGGGCAGAGAGAGAGAGAGAGAGAGAGAGAGAGAGAGAGAGAGAGAGAGAGAGAGAAGGGGCACAGAAAGACAGGTGGATAGAAAATAAACAGGGGAGAGATGGGAGCTGGGAGGAGATGATAGGACATAGGGGGTGGAAACTGTTGGGTCAAGGGTGTAGGGACAGTAGTTACCGGAGGTTGAGGCCAGGATAATTATGGGAGATTATTATTATTATTATTATTTTTTTCGTGTGACTAGGGCCTCCTGTCGGGTATACTATTCGCCTGGTGCAAGTCTTTCGATTTGACGCCACTTCGGCAACTTGTGCGTCGATGGGGATGAAATGATGATGATTAGGACAACACAACATCAAGTCCCTGAGTGAGAAAACCGCCGAGCCAGCTGGGAATCGAATCCAGGCCCTTAGGATTGACATTCTGTCACACGTTGACCACTCAGCTACTGGGAGGGGGGGGGGGGGGGAGATGACATTATGGAAGATAATTACCTATCATTCCTCAAAATGTGGGACATCCTAGCCGAGATACTTCCCACCCCTCCTAAAGTGGTATTCTGTCACCCATCCCTATCCTAGTTTATCCTTATTCCACTACCAATCCCAACCCCTTGCCAGGAGGATCACATCCCTATAGAAGACCCAAGTGCAAAACCTGCCCAATCCACCCACCCAGCACTTCCTATGCCAGTCTTGTCACTGATTTATCCCACCCCCTCATGGGTCTGATCACCTGAGAAAGCAGCTATGTTATTTATCAGCTCTACTGCAAACACTGCGCAGCTTTTATTTACATTGGTCTGACTGCCAATCCCGCCGCTTGCAGTGCAAGGAAGAACAGCCACCGCCAAACTGTGGCCAAGAGCACACTGTGACACAACATACAACTGAACATAATGCTTGGTTTCAATGGCTGTTTCACTACCCGAGCCATCTGGATCCTTTGCTCCACCACCAGCTTTTCTGAAATGTGCAGGTGGGAGTTATCCTCACAACACATTCTCTGCTCCCGTAATTATCTCGGCCTCATTGCACATAACTACTGTCCCCACATCATCCATCCGACAATTTCCACCCCCTCTGTACTATCATCTCCTCTCCACTCCCATCCTATTTATTTGCCGCTTTCTGCCAACGCATCTGCCCATCTTTCCCTGCTCCTCTCCTTTTATCTCCACATTTCCCTGCTCCACAACCTTCTGACACTGCACCTGTTGGCATTCTAGTGCCTACTCACTCCACTAGACAGCGTTCGTCTCTCTCCCCAGCTGAAAACTACTATCCCTTACCCTTCCCCATACCTGCCCCCTCCAGATTGCTGGTTGCACATTTCGGTATGAGATGCTGGAGGTGGCAGTAATGTGAGTGAGGTGTACTCGTGTGTATGAATGGTATGTGCCTCTCTATTACTGATGAAGGCTGTCGCTGAAACTGTTATGTAAGTGCCTTTTAATTATGCCTGTCTGCAACTTGACACGCCTTCTTTACGGCAAGTAGTTCAAAAATGGTTCAAATGGCTCTGAGCATCTACTTAACATCTGAGGTCATCAGTCCCCTAGAACTTAGAACTACTTAAACCTAACTAACCTAAGGACATCACACACATCCATGCCTGAGGCAGGATTCGAACCTGCGACCATAGCAGTTGAGTGGTTCCGGACAGAAGCGCCTAGTAATCTGTCTTTTTCCACTTTGTTTATATTCCTACCTGGTGTTTCCACTGTTTCATTTTGGGCATCTTTACAGCTACAGTAGAGGATAGTTTACTATAATGTTCTGGTTTTTAATTTATATTCATGAAAAAATAAAAGTTGTGAAGCAGTTGCATTCCAGTGACATATACGAAGTTCCTTCTCTCCCCCCCCCTCCCCCCCAAATACCAGTTGCCCAAACAAACAGTTTGTGACTGAAGAAATTATCTTTCTTCTTTCATCATTCACATCTTGAATGTCTTACAGTGAAAAGAAATAGATCTTTATCATAAAGTTTATCTTGTATATTTCTGCTGAAATGAAAGTTTACTTGTATAATGCAGCACGTAGAACCTACCATTTTTCCATGCAAATTATTAAAATATATGTGATAACAAAACAAAAAACAAACATGCAATGAATAAAGGAAATTACACTATTTTTATTCCACAAAAAACTTTTACTTGAGCAGTAAAAATGTAAAAGCATTAACTGTATTGCTTCCTGTCAAATCAACATCACATTAAGTGCAGTAGATAATGAAGAGTGGGGGTGGGAGGATTAATAGGCTTCATCATCTCTCAAAATTCTTTTGAAAAGACATAGGACGAAGATGCAGCTATTTTAACAATAACTTGGTTACAGTACCTTGTTGTGCTTGTAACACCACATTTTTCTGGCCAATTCAAAAGAACTGACATGTTTTCACTCTTTTAAAAAACTGTCCCAATTGACAAATGATTCTGAACCTTACAATCCTGCCAGATTTACATATTTCTGCACATATAATTAACACTGTTAGAACATTTATGAAACTACTTTTCTAAAAAAAATGTACATAATGTTTCTTCAATGACATTTCCTTATATTTCTTGGCGAACAAAACATTTCCCTTCACTTAATTAAGCAAAGAGGTATTTCTCAAGTAACAACAAAGTTTCATTTTGTTAAGCAACACATGTGACTGCATGCTGTTAACACAATATGCTCAATGCCCTAACAGTTATTCCCCTTCTGGTACAACACCTGCTTTATATAAGATATTTATGTTGTGAGATTATGTAAGAAATTGTAGCCTGAAACTGATGTTCAAATTATCAACAATAGTAAATATCTTTACCATAAATGTAGAGCCCAGACTAGAATACTTAACAAAGGCAGTAGTTACTGAATAAATAAATCAATTAAAAATACAACGTAAATGCAGAAAATAAAATTTTTCTCTTACTGTGAAAATATATAAAGAAATTTCATTCCTAGAAATATATCTGGGAAAATTTCCCGCAGAAGTACAGCATTGTGTGTTTAGAATACAAAACCATTAAAAAGAATTATTACAGAAGAATGAACACATGAAGAATGGTTTGTGAACATATGTCAAAGAGAACACTATTATGTTCAATGGTTTGTGTATATAAAACATTAATGCAAATTCATTATAAAAGTATTATTAAGTAGAAAACAAAAAGGGGGAAAGGGGGTGGGTGATCACACAAGAAGAAATTGTGAATAACAAGCAATAAATTTTTATAAATATACAGACCTGTGAACCAGGTCAGTCTAACATTTTCAGATAGCTGGACTGTTACTTGCAGTCTGGTCACAATACTGCTAAATGTATGTTGGGGAGTCTTTCAGACTGCAGTCACATGCAATACACGTATCTACACCTTTTTCATTCACCAGTGTGCACTGCGGACATTCTCGGCCTCCACTGGCAAGGGGTTTGATTTCTGATCCTCTGACTTTCGATTTACCACACATCTCACAAACTTCACGTGTGGGATTATTTAAAAAAGTGCATGTACTACATTCCCACTTATCAGACTCATGTTCAGAGAAATTGCTGACTTCTGTACAGTCTTTCTGCTTCAGTTCTTTTTCGTTTGACCTAGGTACATCACTAGAGGGATTGACACGATTAGTGTGATCAGAAATCCTTCTTGGGTCCAAAGTTGCAGACGAATACTGCACACTAGACTGCACATTCTTTTTACTATGTTTCTTTGGTTCTCTAGGTAATGTTTTTGTTGAGCTCTTGTTTACTTGAACATTTGATTTGCTTGTTTCTGTAACAACAGATACTGGTCTCTCTCTGGATGGAACACTAGCTCCAGAATAATAATCATTTGGACTCTCAATTGCATCAGCTCCAAGAGATGTTTTCGAAGTATGTGGTTTCACATAAATGTCATTATCTTCTTTCATACCTTTTTTACTCACATTCTTTTTCGATTCCTTGGGAAATGTCTTAGACATTTTTGCAGCGTCTGAACTGCCACCAACATTCAACCTACTTACTTCAGAGTACATTACTTCTTTGGGAGGTGACGACATGTTGTCATACACACTACCACGGCCATCTAGATTTTCATTCACTGATGTTTTCTTTGAATTTCTGGATCCCTCACCATCACATTCCAATTTCATCCTATGCAGAGCTTCATTTATTTTCATTGGTCTTCTCTCTGGTGGACTAGATATCTTTTTATGATATTCTTCAAGCCACAATTCCTTTAAGGTGTTTTCAAGACTTGACATTTCGATAGCCTGTTGCTTTGATGGCTTCGGTTCCTTATGATTAGATTTACTGTGTTTTTCTGGGGAGAGAACATTTGGCCTATCTGCTAAATCTTTACTGTAACCTTGGCTCTCGAGGCTTTTGAAAACATAGTTCCAAGCATCAAATGTTCCTTTACCATCTTCTTTTGCCTTGCTTAATGAAGGATGGTCTTCAATGCTATCTATATCATCCAAATATGACAAGTGATCCTGAGAATTTACAGGTGCAACAAACCTGCCACTACTATCAACTTGTCGTTCACAATTCTTTTTCAGCTGTGCTTGGGAACTATGCTGCTTCACTACTCTTGGTATCAATATGGAAGAATCTGGCCCTGGAAATGACTGCTGGTGATTGACACTAGTACTCTGTGCAGGATTTGTATTTTCTAATTCTATTAACTGTCCAGTAGGGACAGTATAACCATAATTCTGCATCACAGCCGGGTTTTCCAATAACTGTCCTGACGGAGGATAGCCATTCTGTACTGCTTGAGGTGGGATGTGATTCACTGCCAATGGACCAGGAAATTGATGTATGTGGCTACTGTTAGGATAAAGATCTTGAGATTTTAATACAGGATGTGGAGCAGGTGGCACCTGGTAGGCAGTGTGCACAGGAGCAGGTACTGCAACCTGGTAAGGTACTGATTGTGGCACACTTGTAACACCAGCGTATCTTGACTGTGATGGTAGAGTGTATGCAGCATGGGTGTTGCCCAAAGTGTAAGTGGGTGAATAGTAGTTATACCCTAAATGTGGAACATGGTGTTGAATTTGTCCATATACACAACCAGCCGCTGGAGAATGATAATGGGGTGAAGTGCCATATGTGTCAAATGCTGGAGGTGGGTGATGATAAGGAGCTGAAATCAGCTGCTGCTTTTGCTGCTGTTGCTGTTGCTGTTGTTGCACCTGCTGCTGTTCTTGATAATGGCGCTGATGAAGTCTATATATCAAACCTCTGGTAGCATTTTCTGGAGAACCAGCATGATTCTCACGGTATTCCAGAACATCCAGCCATGTACAATGAAACCGGCTTGATACTTCTTCCCAAATGTGTTTCAGCAACTGTAAACAATACTGAAGATATAGCTCTGGAGCTTACAGGAACATACACAACACCTGGTGAGTATTAACAAGTCACCAAGACAAAGAGAATATTACAAAGTGTAGTTTATATAAAAATTCACTACATTCTTTAACAGTTACTTTGTAAGAAGGGAAAATCTACTTAGCAACTATTGAAACAGGAAGAAATGGATAAGGGATAATAGACACGAAAATTTCTAGTTTTAGGATTAATTATACTTTTACTGGGAGAAGCAAATAATGTAAAAAGCTGTAAAGGTGCTGAGTGGAAGAAACACCTCCACAAACCTTGAATCAAGAGACACACAAAATACAGGAAACATGTGAAAAATCCTTCTGTACAAAAATAGGTTAATGTACTGGAGTGGGGTTTAATGCAGTATGACACATGCCTCCAGTACTGATACTGTGGTAAAACATAAATACTGTTGTGTGAGCACTTTAACTCCAGAGCTCATTTTCTTAGTTAACGCTATTGCTCTGATAATGTCTCTTCTTCTATCTGGGTCACAAAAGTTCTGAGCTTCCAGTATGGTTGGGATTGTATAAACAGGATAAAGATGCTACATCTAAAGTTACGAGAGCCCGCAGACATCATGGGAAAATGTAACGTGCTAAATACAATTGCTGAAGAAAAAAATAAACTTACTGATATGAGACAGGAGGACATAAAAGATGACTGTTGCCTCTAAAGAACTATCATCATCGTCATCATCATTATTATCATCAGGAAGTTCTTCCAGCTTCCGAACATTTTGTCTGCATCTGTTTCTGTCTTGGTAGATTTCCTTCCTCACTACAGCATCCCATGATCCAGCTACCTTTTTCTTGGATTTCCACGTGGTCTCTGTCTTGTCATATTCCTTTACAAGTACTGATTGGCAATTTGGTTAAGCTTCATCCATATCACATGAGCAAACCACTCCAGTCTGCATTCAGCCTTCCTTCCATGGGCACTTCTGCTTGCAGGTCTCTCCTTAGTGTTCTACTACAGTTCCACCTGGTGTAATAATGGCTCTATGGCTCTTGTGAGAGACTAAGCAAACAATGTTATAAGGGGAAAGGGGGGGGGGGGGGTTACAAAAGCCGTCTCAGTAATAGGGCATCCTGATGCAGGAACACATATTCAGATAGCTGATAAAGCAGAAGACGCCATCCAGCGTCTCTGAAACAAAGAATTGCTACATATTACAGCACTGAAGGAATTTCTGGAGGCACTGATCTGACCGATAAACTAGGGCAAATGAGATCATGATTGCCTGGGCCCGGTGCCTCAGACCTGTTACGATTTAGCGTACTGTACTGCTGCTGTTTCAGAGACACTACCTGACCCGGCTTGCAATTACACTATGAATTCAGAGAAACATCATGAATTATGCAATCATCACCAAAAGAGGAGAGGTCTACGCCCGCCTACCATCTGAGATGATTCAGCAAGGCTGGCACAGTCACTCCTGTCAACAGCTGCAGGCTGCTGCCTGTGCTGAGTCAGGATGCTGCTGACTTCGTATCTCCACACTGTTGGGCCACCTGCTGGTGGATACCATTCTGGTGGGCCTTGGGCTCAAGTATGGGTCACCTAGGCACTCAGCCATCACCATGCAATCGAGCAAATGTTGTTCCCGTACATCATCCTCTGTGAGCATATGCTGTCACTGTCAGCCAGCATTCACTGCGGGCACATTCTACTGTTACCATTGATGATGGAGGTCGCAGTTTAATCCCACCTGGTCCGATACATGCTGTGCTGAGCAACTCGGTCAAGCCATCTGCTTCTGGCCACTTGCCATCCGTCAATTGTGTGCCGCATGGCACCACTCCTGAGTCAGCACCAGTGCCACTGTGCTGACAGGAGCATGTTGCCTTTGACTGAAGGAACACACAGTGCACCATCCTTCTGAAGGGTTGATGTTGAAACTGACATGCTTCACCAGCTGCACAGCCTACAACATGGGGGCATTGGCACCTTCCCAGATCCGTCTCCACCGCTGTAACTGTTAAGGAACAAAGGACTAATTCAACCAGCACTGTTTCCGACTCCTGCGACCAATCCGCTGCAACCACGGCATGGGAAGTGCCATGCTGCAAAATGTTCTGTACCGTCACACAGCCAGCTTCATGTGCCACTAGGTTAGTACATCCTCACCTCCACAAGTGGTGTCAGAAGTTATCGGCTGCTATGGAAGGCTGGATTGTGAATGTGATCACCAGCTCTGGCTAGCAGCTTTGATGAAGCAGTATGTGAGTGGACTTACTGTTTATTCTACCATTTTCCTGGTCTCGTGCAAGCAGATGGTTAGGAGAACCAATTGCTACAGAAATTTAAAGATGGAGTTTATGATGATCAAAGAAACTGCTAATCTTTCTCAATTCTGAAGAAATGATAGGGAATATTATGGTGGTATGCAGCCAGCAAGATGCACACAGCGCAATCTGTTGGGCTATAGTGCACCATGTGCACAGTCAGCATCTGACACGTGCTGACACTATGGTCAGTTTGCCAAGCAGTGTGAAGAGTTAAAAACGTTAGATGAAAAGACTAAAATCAGCGTGTCATTACTGCAATGTGTCTCTGTTATCATTATCTTTGTTTGTTCTCTGTTACTGTGTTATTTTTAATTTTGGTGGGAAAAGGTTGTGCAGTGCAGAGCCAAGATTCACAGTGTCTTTCTTCACAAGAGGCATTTCAAAAGCTTTGGTAGATCAAACGGAGGTTCTAAAAGGCAAGCAACATGCAGATACACAAGGAATTAGCTGAAATGAGGGAGCTTCATCCAATGTAACTGTGCCTTAACTAAAATCAGCTGCTATCAGCCTAATTACCACTTTTTCATGCAATACAATGGAAGATGTGCTGACATTCATAGTTGACCTAGAATTAGCCATAAAGCTGGGCCTCTGAACTGATGAATGCCTATCGCAGGTGCCCTAATTGCTCTTAATAGGTGAAGCAAAGCTATACATGGTGTATGCTGAAGACTTGAAAGTGTGCCTGCATTTCAGCAGCTTAAGGTAGGTTGATTCGGGGGAGGGGACCAAACAGCAAGGTCATTGGTCCCATCGGATTAAGGAAAGGTGGTGACGGAAGTCGTCAGTTTCCTTTCATATGAACCATCCCAGCATTTATGTGAAATGATTTAAGATTGGGTTGGGTTGGATGTGGGATTGAAGGGACCAGACTGCTAAGGTCATCGGTCCCTTGTTCCACGATAAAATCACACGAAATAAAAACTGTCAGTCGTTAAAAACGGAGAACTGAGACAAGGGACGACACAATACAAGAAAGACAGACAAAGACCAGACAAACGGAACTAAAATCACACCGAGTGTGAAGGTGGTTGGCCGACCATGAAAATAAGGAAAAGCCAACCACCAAATGACATTAAAACCCACAGTTTAAAGCCACAGGCCAAAGGCCCAAGTCAATACAGGAAATAAAAGGACAAACACTCAAATCATACGATAAAAACCCCCTGCCCGAATAAAACTCAACACGAGGTCCGCCATAGCAACGTCATCACATAAAAGGGCAGGGAGGGTATCAGGCAGCGCAAACGTCTGCCTGAGTCCTGTTAAAAGTGGGGAGTCCACCAAAATGTGGACCACCGTCAGAGCTGCCCCGCAGCGACATAGCGGTGGGTCCTCCCGGCGCAACAAATGGCCGTGCGTCAGCCACGTGTGGCCAACGCGCAGCCGGCACAGGACGACAGAGTCCTTCCGAGAGGCCCGCATGGAGGAGCGCCACACACCGGTCGTCTTCTTCACCGCCCGAAGTTTGTTGGGCGTGGGCAGGGTGCGCCACTCGTCACCCCAGGCACCAAGCACTTTCTGGCGCAAAAGCGACAGGAGATCACACTCCATAAGGCCGAGTTCCAGAGCCGGTGAACTCACTGCCAGTTTAGCCAGCGTGTCAACCCGCTCATTGCCCGGGATGCCGACATGACCTGGGGTCCAAACAAAGACCACGGAGCGGCCGCAACGGGCAAGAGCATGGAGCGACTCGTGGATGGCCATCACCAGACGGGAACGAGGAAAGCACTGGTCAAGAGCTCGTAAACCACTCAGGGAGTCACTACAGATTACACAGGACTCACCTGAGCGGGAGCGGATATACTCTAGGGCGCAATAGATGGCAACCAACTCCCCAGTGTATACACTGTTCCCGGGTGCCAGCGACCGTTGCTCACAATGATCCTCTAGAGTAAGAGAGTAACCAGTGCAACCAGAGACCATCGAACCGTCGGTATAGGCCACGGCAGATCCGGAAAACTCGGCAAGGAGAGAAACAAAGCGGCGGCGGAGGGCTGGAGGAGGGACCGAGTCTTTCGGACCCTGTGCCAAATCCAGCCGAATGCATGGTCGGCACACACACCAAGGGGGCAGACGGAGATTGGCCCGGAAAACAGGCGGTAGAGGAAAAAACTCAATCCCACACAGTAGAGCCCGGATGCGAACCGCGATCGTACACCCTGACCGGGACTGCCTGTCTGGAAGATGGATGATCGAGTGCGGGAACAGGAGACGGTAGTTGGGATGCCCTGGCAAGCTACAAACGTGGGCAGCATAAGCGGCCAGAAGTCGGTCGCACCGGATCTGTAATGGAGGAACACCAGCCTCCACAAGTAAGCTGTCAACAGGGCTTGTCCGAAATGCTCCTGTGGCGAGTCGGATCCCACAGTGATGGATGGGATCCAGCAATTGCAATGCTGATGGCGATGCCGAACCATAAGCCACACACCCATAATCAAGTCGGGACTGGATCAGCGCTTGATACAGCCGGAGAAGGGTGGACCGATCAGCACCCCATCCGGTGTGGCTAAGGCAACGGAGAGCGTTTAAATGCCGCCAGCATGTTTGTTTAAGCTGCCTAATATGAGGCAGCCAAGTCAACCGGGCATCAAATACCAGGCCCAAGAACCGATGCGTCTCTACCACAGCAAGAGGTTCACCGTCAAGGTAAAGGCGTGGCTCAGGGTGAACCGTGCGACGCCGGCAGAAATGCATAACGCAGGTCTTAGCGGCCGAAAACTGGAAGCCGTGCGCTACAGCCCACGACTGCGCCTTGCGGATAGCGCCCTGCAGCTGGCGCTCAGCAACTGCAATGCCAGCGGAGCTGTAGTAGAGGTAGAAGTCGTCTGCATACAACGAAGCTGCGACGGACGATCCCACCGCCTCAGCGAGCCCATTGATCGCAATTAAAAACAGGGAGACACTGAGGACAGACCCCTGTGGGACCCCGTTCTCCTGGACCCGGGAGGAACTATGGGACGCAGCAACTTGCACGCGGAAGGAACGAGACGACAGAAAATTCTGAATAAAAATCGGGAGCGGGCCCCTAAGACCCCACCCATGAAGTGTGGCCAGGATGTGATATCGCCAAGTCGTATCGTACGCCTTCCGCATGTCGAAGAAGACGGCAACCAGATGGTGGCGGCGTGCAAAGGCTGTACGGACGGCAGACTCTAGGGAGACCAGATTATCGACGGCAGAGCGGCCTTTACGGAACCCACCCTGAGACGGAGCCAGAAGGCCTCGAGACTCGAGGAGCCAACTCAACCTCCGGCTCACCATGCGTTCTAGCAACTTGCAAAGAACGTTGGTGAGGCTTATGGGGCGGTAGCTGTCCACCTCCAGTGGGTTCTTGCCAGGTTTCAACACGGGGAGGACGATGCTTTCTCGCCAGTGAGACGGGAACACACCCTCAACCCAGATGCGGTTGAAAACATCTAGGAGGCGTCGCTGGCAAGTCACAGAGAGGTGTTTCAGCATCTGGCTGTGGATGCGGTCTGGCCCAGGAGCCGTATCAGGGCAAGCAGATAGTGCACTCTGGAATTCTCAGTCGCTGAAAGGAGCATTGTATGACTCCGCGTGGCGCGTGTGAAAGGAAAGCCCCCAACTTTCCAACCGCTCTTTCCGGGAGCGGAAGGCCAGTGGGTAATTCGTAGATGCGGAACACTGAGCAAAATGCGCTGCTAACCGGTCCGCAATCGTGTCGGAGTCAGGACACACCACTCCATTCAGCGAAAGCCCAGGGAAAGAGACAGGCGGCCGATAGCCATGGAGGCGCCTAATCTTAACCCAAACCTGCGAGGCAGAGGTACGGACGCCAATGGTGGAAACATACCGTTCCCAGCACTCCTGCTTCCGTTGGCGAATAAGGCGTCGGGCACGGGCACGGAGCTGTTTAAAAACGATGAGGTTCTCCAAGGACGGGTGCCGCTTATGGCGTTGAAGAGCCCGCCGGCGATCTCTAATCGCCTCTGCGATCTCGGGTGCCCACCAAGGCACAGTCCTCCGCCGAGGGGACCCGGATGAACAGGGAATCGCAGAGGCCGCCGCAGAAATGATGCCGGTGGTGACCGACTGAACCACCGCATCAATGGTGTCATGGGAAGGTGCGATAGTGGCGAGAGAGGAGAACAAGCCCCAATCAGCCTTATTCAGAGCCCATCTGGAGGGGCGTTCAGAAGAGTGACGCTGTGGTAGTGACAGAAAGATGGGGAAATGGTCACTACCACATAAGTCGTCATGGACACTCCAGTGGATGATTGGTGAAAGTCCGGGGCTGCAGATAGAAAGGTCGATGGCCGAAAATGTGCCATGGACTATGCTGAAATGTGTCGGCTCTCCCATGTTTAAGAGGCAGAGGTCAAGCTGCGAGAGAAGAGTCTCGACATCTCTACCCCGGCCAGTAATCGCGGCGCTACCCCACAGGGGGTTATGGGCGTTAAGGTCGCCCAGTAACACAAAAGGAGGAAGCAGTTGTGCTATCAATGCAGCCAACACATGACGCGAGACATCACCATCTGGCGGAAGATACAAACTGCAGACAGTAATAGGCTGAGGCGTCCACATCCTTACAGCGACAGCCTCTAAAGGTGTGTGAAGAGGTACACATTCGCTGTAGACAGAGTTAAGGATGTAGACGCAGACTCCACCAGATACCCTCTCATAAGCTGCCCGGTTCTTGTAATAACCCCGATACCCACATAGGGCAGGGGTCCGCATTGCCGGAAACCAAGTTTCCTGTAGGGCAATGCAGAGGAAAGGGTGACTGCTGATGAGTTGGCGAAGCTCAGCAAGGTGGTGGAAAAAAGCGCTGCAGTTCCACTGGAGTATCGCTTTGTCCATGTCCGAAAAAGGCGTGAAGGGGCCGAGGAGGCAGATCACGCCACTGGGTTACCTGCTGCCACCGATGGAGGACCAGTACAATCTGCTTCCATGGTGTCTGAGGGTCCGGCGAGATCCAGGTCCTCAGTGGATGCCCGGATCTCCACCTTATCCTCGGACGCAGAGCCTGTAGGGAGCAGTGGGGTGGATGCCACCGCGTGGTCCTTGGCCTTAGAGGTCTTCTTCTTCGTCTTGTCTCTCTGGTCCTTGGGTTTCATTGGCTGGGAGGGCTCCAGCGAGTCAGTCTCCGGGATGGAGGAGGAGCGGGAAGCCCTGCGACCAGCCGCTGGTCTGCTTTTCTTCCATTGGCTGACGTCACCCTTCCCAGAGGCGGAAACCTGGGAAGGAAGGGAAGGAAGGGACCCAAGGGACCCTTTCCGTGCTATTCGAGCCAGGGAAGTTTGAGGCTTCCCCAGCTTAGAAGTGGGGACTGATGTCCCAGATGGTGGGGGGGTTGCTGCTCCTGAGGCAGGTTAGTGCAGGAGCAGCAGGGAGTGAAGTGCCCCCCACCATCAAGGGGGCAGGTGTAGCATTCCGGCTCTGGGAGGTGGCAGTCTGAGGGAGAGCTAATGGGGCCATAACAGTAGTAGCCGCGGCGTAAGAGGCAGTCATTCGAACAGGATGGAGGCGTTCGAACTTCTGCCTGGCCTCAGTGTATGTCAGGCAGTCCAGGGTCTTATACTCCATGATTTTGCGCTCTTTCTGGAAGATCCTGCAGTCCGGCGAGCAAGGCGAGTGGTGCTCTCCGCAGTTTACACAGATGGGAGGCGGAGCACATGGAGTAGTGGGATGTGATGGGCGTCCACAATCTCGACATGTGAGGCTGGAAGTACAGCGGGAAGACATATGCCCGAACTTCCAGCACTTAAAGCACCACATCGGGGGAGGGATATATGGCTTGACGTCACAACGATAGACCATCACCTTGACCTTCTCAGGTAAAGTATCACCCTCGAAGGCCAAGATGAAGGCACCGGTGGCAACCTGCTTATCCCTTGGACCACGATGTACGCGCCGGACAAAGTGAACACCTCGCCGCTCTAAATTGGCGCGAAGCTCGTCATCGGACTGCGATAGAAGGTCCCGATGGAATATTATGCCCTGGACCATATTAAGACTCTTATGGGGCGTGATTGTAACCGGAACATCCCCCAGCTTGTTACAATCGAGTAACCGGCGGGACTGGGCGGAGGACGCCGATTTGATCAAAACCGAGCCCGAGCGCATTTTGGACAAGCCCTCCACCTCCCCGAACTTGTCCTCTAAGTGCTCGACGAAGAACTGAGGCTTCATGGATGTAAAGGATTCACCATCAGCTCTCGTACACACCAGGTAGCGGGGCGAGTATGGTTCGCTGGCATCCTTAGTCTTTCGTTCCTCCCATGGTGTAGCCAGGGAGGGGAACGATTTGGGGTCATATGTAGTTGTGTTGTATTGAGCCCTGGAATGCTTAGAGACTGCTGGCGGCTGGCCGCCAGCAAGAGATGATGTACCACGCTTCATTGCGGGTCATCTGCCCTGATGCCACCTACTCCGACCAAGGGCCCTCCCCACGGGCACCACCCAGCCTCAGCAACGACCACCTGGCAGGATGGCCATTGCCGGGAGTCCCAATGCCCCAAGGAGATAGGCATCTACTCCTTGGCATACATGGGGAGTTAAAACGGCGCTGGCATCAGCAGAGCGATCCCTGTGTAGTCAGGGGGCTACAACCAACAGGGTACATGGCGGCCCCACCACAACGGACTGGCTACCGTGCTGGATTTCAGGTGATGTAGTCCAATATCGTCATTGGTGCATAAAGCGACACAGCATAGCAGACTGCAATAAACTGCACCCAAGAACAAATCCACGCCCAAGAGATGGTAGGTGAGCGGGACTGCTAAGCGATGACGACAAACCTGGTAATGCATGATGGACACATCGCTCCTTGTAAGGCGCCCTTCCCCAATCGGGTCGCTCTTCGGAAAATTTAGAAGGATGGAGGTCAAACCCGTTAGGGGACCATCTCACAAGGCCAAAACGTTTGAGACTCCTTTTAGTCGCCTCTTACGACAGGCAGGAATACCGTGGGCCTATTCTTACCCCAAAACCCACAGGGGGGAATGATTTAAGAAACTCATACAAAACCTAAATCAGGATGGCTGGACGTGGGTTTGAACCCTTGTCTTCCCAAATGCGAGTCCAGTGTGTTACCCACTTTGACACCTCGCTCAGTGCAGCTTAAGGAAGGGCTCGTGTAGTGCTATTGGAAACAGAGCAGTATGAGCTTCATTTGAGAGCAGCTGAGTGCAGTATCTCAAAAGTAGACTGAATCAGCAGACTAAAGCAGTGAAAAGTTTTCTGGACATGGCAGGATTCCATATGGGAACAAATCTACTCTAAAAATCCCTAGGTCCACTGTTCCTAAAGTGATACTGAAGAGGAAATGTGAAGGGACACGTACAGCACAAAAGTGTACAGGCCGACCTTGTCTCTTGACTGACAGAGACCGCCGACAGTTGAAGAGGGTCGTAATGGGTAATAGCCAAACATCTCCCCAGACCATCACACAGGAATTCCAAACTAAATCAGGATCCACTGCAAGTACTATGACAGTAAGGTGGGAGGGGAGAAAACTTTGATTTCATCATCGAGCAGCTGCTCATAAGCCACACATCTTGCCAGTAAATGCCCCACTATGCCTCGCTTGGTGTAATGAGAGTAAACATTGGACGATTGAAGAGTGGAAAAATGTTGCGTGGAGTAACGAATTACGGTACACAATGTGGCGATCCAATGGCAGGGTGTGGGTATGGCGAATGCCAAGTGAACGACATTATCCAGCGTGTGTAATGCCAACAGTAAAATTCGGAGGCGGTGGTGCTATGGTGTAGTCATGTTTTTCATGGAGGGGGAGGGGGGGCTTGCACCCATGGTTGTTTCACGTGGCACTATCACAGCACAGGCCAACATTAATGTTTTAAGCACCTTCTTGGTTGCCAATATTGAAGAGCAATTCGGGGATGGAAATTGCATCTTTCAACACAATCGAGAACCTGCTCATAATGCATGGCCTGTGGCACAGTGGTTACATGGCAATAACATCCCTGTAATGGACTGGCCTGCACGGAGTCCTGACCTCAATCCTATAGAATACCTTTGGGATGTTTTGGAACGCTGACTTTGTGCCAATCCTCACCGACTGACATCGATACCTCTCCTCAGTGCAGCACTCCGTGAAGAATGTACTGTCACTTCCACAGAAACATTCCACCGCCTGACTGAATGTATGCCTGCGAGTGGAAGCTGTCATTATGGCTAAGGGTGGGCCAACACCATATTGAGTTCCATCATTACCACTGAAGGGTGCTACGAACTTTTAAGTCATTTTCAGCCAGGTGTCCGGATCCTTTTGATCACATAGTGTTCCTAAGACATGTGCTTAGTTAGGATGGTGTAAAAACCAACCTGAGACCGATACATGTAGTGCATCGTTTGCAACACACGACTAAAGAGCTGCAGTCATTATTACGATTAGCTTATTGCTATAGATAATTTGTGATGGGATTTGTGGTTATTGCAAGAGCACTGATACAATTGTTAAAGAAGGGTGTAAAGTTCTGGTGGATGGGTGAATGTCAGGTGTTATCTGTAAGATTTAAAGTATTAACAGACCACACAGTGTTAAAATGGTTGTTGGGTTTAAAAGATACTTGAAGTAGGCTGACATGGTGAGAGATGAAATTAAGTGAATTACTCTTTGAAGTGATTCACAAACTGGAAAGTAGCCAAGGAAATGCACAGTCAGAGCAAGAAGATTGGTGAAATATGAGCACATGGTTGCAGCCTTGCAAAATGGCAAAATAACTGATGCTGACTGCTAGTTAGCCAAAACGCAGCCACAGTTTGCTATCCACAGTGGGCTGTTCAGCAGGGTAGAGAGTAGACTGACCAGATTTCAAAGAGAAACACTTGTGTTTATACTCAACTTCATTACTACACTTATGCTTTCCTTCCTTCTTAGTTATAGTAATATTTTGAAATCAATAGTAGGCCGGTGATGATGCAGCAGCAGAAAAACCCATAGCAAGAATGTATCTTCAGTTCATGAATTCGAAAGGAAAATGTAGTTACGTTACATGTAAATAAAATTCTTTTCTTCACAAATAATAGAGATTGATATGTATGTTTTTACTGTAATAATGTGGACATGTTTTCTGCAGTGTTTAACCTTTCTGCAGTGTTTAACCACTTACTAGGTACAATTTGTTTATCTTCTTTGAAAAATTGTCACCAAAATTCAGGTGCGTCTTATACCTGAAATTAATATAAACATGTCCAGCATTTGATTTTTCTTGATAGTCTTAAAAATGGCCATATATTTGATACCACAGGAAACCTACCTCTATCTGGCAACACTGGATTCAAATGGTAGCAGCAGTGCACCTATGTGACAAACATGAGTTGCGGGCATTCGCAAGCTTGCTAACACTGTCTCCCTTCTGTCCTGTCATCACAAATCCAGAACACTGTCTAGCTTATGGTGCATCGTTGTAGTCTGTGGTGCCAGTGAACTCGAATTGAAGGTGATTTGTGTTATTGATAACAGTACAATATTTATGTTAGTAGCTAGTTTTGTAATTGGGGGGGGGGGGGGGGGGGGGGAAGGTATTCATATATGGGGGCTACAAAATTGAAACTAATAGCATATGCAGAAGAACGTGGAAATAGAACAGCTGAGCAACATTTGCACCCTTCACCAACAGAAACAACCATTCACAATTGGCAGACATGTAAAGAAAAACTGAAAAAAATGAGGAAGTCTAATGTGCAAACAGAGGACTGAACGCAAAATGGCCAAAACTAGAAGTGACGATTTTCGGGGGTTTTAAAGGTAAATTTGGTTTTGTAATCTAAGAATTTTTTCAGTCTGGCTTTGCAATCTTGCAATAAAAATATGTTGTTTTTATAAAATTGCTTGAAAATTAAGATGCATTTTATAGTCCATAGTGTCTTACAGTCTGTAAAATACAGTATGTGATATTACTCGGCAGTAATTAGATACAAATTATGTATTTCATAGTAAAATTTAAGATTTTATTTGAATGCAGGTAGTTAGGGCAAGCTTGCATACATGTCAAACACTATTCAATAGCCGCTGCTAACACATGCCACACTGCTCACATTCTTCACGAAGTTAACTTCCACATAGCTTTAGTTGCATAAAGAGACAAGGCCTCCTTTGGTTTCGGTTTACTTTTCTTGAGAGCCATTAAGGTGAAGGTCGGCAAGTTAGAGGCAAGCGGGGCTAATACCTGCTTTTCTTTTCAACATATCTCTTACTCTTTCTTTAGGCATAAGACTAGTTAAATGAAATACAGTAGGCAAACACAGTGTGAAAATACACATTTCTATAATGTTCTACTTACAGGAAACTAGTTTTCACAAATACTTAAACAAATGAGAAATATTCAGGGATTCATTTTGTTTCTCAATTAAGAACTGTGACAATTATGAGTCCGAATGATTTTCTCGGGGCACACAGATATGCAAGTGAAATGTGGGACTGTTTCAGCAAAATCAGGACATCTGGCCACTCTAGTAATGCGGCTTGGGCCACATAGCATAGTGCCTGCTGTACTGTGAGAAAAAGAGTTCAAAGGAATAAGTACATGACCACATGCTATCTGGATGCAGAGGATGCAGAACAGATCACAGATTGGCTGAATGTTACTGGTGGAGGACATGGAAACTGGATGTGGTCCAGTATATGAGAAATTTGGTGCCATGTGCAAAGCATGTGTACTTTGAGTCAACAGCTTCAGAAGTTACCAGAGCCAACCAACCGACCTGAGATGGCTAAAGTACACATCATAGGTCCATTCGGCCAGACACCAGAGGGGAAGAGCCATTTATTATGTATCATTTTTCGTGATATCTCACAACGATCACCATTCCAAATCAAAAGGCAAGTACAGTAGCACAGGCAATACTAAACAACTGGTTGATGAAATTCGGCGTCCCTGAAATGATAATCACACATTGTGGCACCAACTTCATGTCAGTGCTCAAGAAACAACTGTGTTGTCTGTTATGTATCCGAAAACTAAGAATTACTCCATACCGTGTGCAAGCTAACACCGAATGACTGGGAAGATGCTGAGCCATTACTTCAGTATTCACTATAATGACTGGGGGTATTTACCTACCACATGTTGTGGCTGTGTATAATTCAAAGATGCATCACAGCATTTGGTCTTGCACTTCATTACGTAGTGTATGGAAGAAAGATGCCATCACTGTGAAGGTTACTACAGACTAAGGTAGGGAAAAATGTGGAACATATACAGAACTCTACTAGAACATTAAAGGATGTGTGCAGAAGGTGAACACTAAGGCACTTGAGCAGTAGGAGAAAATGGGATGGCATGGTGGCAAATTGCCAGATTTTAAATTTGGCCAATGTGTATTGTTAACAAACCCACATACACCGAAGGGCGAGATGAAGAAATTTATTATGTGATACTAGGAGCCGTACCAAGTTGTAGAACTGACATCACCAGTAAATGTTAAATTACAATTGCCAACATGAACAATCATTGTCCACATAGGATGCATTCGCCCTTTTAAAGTACTCCACAGAAACTAGTGTCACTACCTGGGAAGAAGGTTGGTGGCAAAAAGGAGGGTCGGGATACAGAAACTCATGGTCTGGCAAGATCCCATACACAGTCAGGCTGAGCGAGTATATAGGAAAGATCCCATACACAGTCAGGCTGTGCGAGTATATAGGAAAGCTACCATGTGAATTTTAGACATTTATTTTTTATGGTTAATTATATAGGAAATTAGGAGACCAGGGAAAACATTGAGCAAGGTTATGTTTTGTTCAGTTTTTTTTGTTTTGGTTAGATATTGTTTGTTAACATAGGCAGATTTATTTATAATATTATGAAAAGGATAGATTGCTACTCATCACAAAGTGGAGATGCCAAGTCACAGACAGGCACAACAAAAGACTGCTAGCAACTTAAGCTTGCAGCCAAAAGGCCTTTCGGCTGAAAGCTTAACTTGTTAGCAGTCCTTTTTGTTGTGCCTGTCTGCGTCTTGGCATCTGCACTTTATGGTGAGTAACAATCTATCCTTTTGATAATACTGTCATTATTTCGTTATGGATTTTCCACTGTCTGATTTATTTTTGTATATTTTTTAGCTGTAGGCATGGTAGGGAGCTAATTGTGTAAAGAATTGGGTAAGATGATGGTGTGTTGGTGTAACAGAAGGATTTATATCATTCATGCTGTGCAGAGACGAATCATGAGAAAAAGGTACTTTCAAGAGGGGGAGGGAGGGCAACTGTGGCTCTTTCACCATGTGATGTTACCGCCAAGGATGAGCACTGTGAGGGTACAGAATTGTTATGAATTGTTATGCAGTTAAATGTGGAATTTCTCCTTTTAAAGCCAGAGATCGCGAGATTTCTGCATCGTCATTGTCTCATATAAAAGAACAATAGTGTAGCATATTAATGGTAGCATGTAGGGGAACATTTCAAGGGAAACACAGGTCCACATTTTTGAATATGACATTGTATGTTGGAACAAAAATTTTTTTGTGTTTTACTGTTATCTGTCTGAGATACTCTTCAGGCAGCATGTGGCATTTGAAGTTTGTCAGCAGATCCCTTTACATCACAGCAAGGATGGCACAGAAATACCAACTCCATATGGACATTGTAAGGAGTATCTCGGAATAAGACATGTCAAGGATCAATAAACGAAATAATTGTATGACACTGTTGGCCGGGAGGCCCCATGCGGGGAAGTTAGGCCGCCGTATTGCAAGTCCTTTTTAGTTGACGCCACTTCGGCGACTTGCGAGTCAATAATGATGAAATAATGGTGAAGAACACATAACACCCAGTCATCACGAGGCAGAGAAAATCCCTGACCCCGCTGGGAATCAAACCCGAGACCCCGTGCACCGGAAGCGAGAACACTACCGCAAGACCACGAGCTGTGGACAAGAATCATAAATGAAACTATATACAAGAATGCTTGTGAAAAAACTTATACAGAATAGCTTCAAATTTGTTTTTAGTATTTAAAGTTGTACTCAGATATCCACACAGACAGCATGTTATTAAGTTCATGCAATAAATGTACACTATTTAATCCTTGGGATAATTATTTTCAGTACAAGGAAGAGCATAGTAATAATAAGTAATATATTTAAAAGAAAGGTACTTCAACAACAATAATTTTATGATTTTGCTGCCCAGTGAACCCTTGTCTCATGGTGACCCAAGAGGTAAATACAAATCTGGAATGCAAGTAGTTCGAATTGAAGAATACAACAGAGGATGAAAACAACTACAAACAATTTTGCATCAAAAATTTATTATGCTTTTGCACCTTGACTTTGATCCTGTTACAAGTTTACGCGGACTTGTTTTATTAAGTATGGAAGATAATGAGTGCAGACATCATTATGTATGTGTAGTGGATATGTGAATATTTAGAGGCAGAGTCAGTTTGTCAAACACTGTTCAGTCAGAAAGAAAACTAGTTGAGGGAATATAGTTCATAACAAAAGATACAAACAAGAATAAACTAAATAATTCATCATTATTTAGTTTAAAACAATGATTCTACTACATTATTACTCAGGAAATTCACATACAGCTGTCATAGGGGAAAATATTTCTTTAGAATCGATTATGTAAATGATTGCACAGCTAACAAAAAATTTAATGCAAGCAATTTCACAGCAATCACCACAGGTGGACGAAAAAATTTCTCAGATGAAATGAGAAATGCAGGATTAATCAACAGATACAAATGAAAAATATAGTCAAATAGATAACACATTTTCTGAAACAGATGAAACACTGATCAAGAGGTTCTCAATTAGCTGTAAGAATGGACAGACTAGAAAAAAAAACCAAGATACAAAATTTTTATGAAGGTTTAGATTTAGTTGAAGATAACACTGACAACGCTGCTGAACATTCTGATATTTTTAGTTTGGTATGGGCTGTTCCAGTTATTATAGTGATTACAAATGAAAGTGAACCACAACTGGAGAAATTGCAAGTGTTGCAGTACCCTTTGGTAGGGTTGATGAAACAGGTCATGAGGAATAGATAAGCCATAACGGTTTTACATACCAATATCGCTCTTTCTACCGCTTCACTGGCAACATACCATACTAAAAAAGACACACCGTGGACAGGTCTTTAATGTGGTGTTACATTTTAACTGCATATGTTTGTAATATGCAGGCATAAATACAAAATCTACCAAATTTGGTATAAGACTCTTTCTGTTGCTGGCACTGGCGGAAGGTGAGGAAGGGTAGTCACATGGTCAATATGTTCAGTGCATACTGGAACTGAGTGCCCTGATCAGTATCTGATTCACTAATTCACGAATGGTGATCAGAAAAATCTCTGATATCTGTACTACGTGGTTTTCCACTTGTCATCGAAAGATGGAGAAACTTATCAAAAATTTTAGCTTCTCAAAGTGTATGGTGAATGACTATTCTTCCTTCTGTCATGAAGTGCATATCAAGGGGATGATTCATGATTCACAACAGTTAAGGGGGGCAGGAGTCATCACTGAAAAAGACGAGGAGAAAATTGGGAAAAGAAAACATGGCAGGGGTCATAAAATTGTCAGAAATTGTGTGTTTGGTGGAATTCAGTGAGGGTCGAAAAAATACTTCCTTGAAGCCATTGAATTTTGAACCGAGGAAATCTCGATCATAATAATAAAGAGAAGATCCTCACTGGTGCGAGAACTATTAGTGACTGCTTCAGTTCATACGATACTCTAGATCTTACGAATGAATCATAGTGTGAACTTTGTTGATCCAAATGATCGTTCCGTTCACACACAGAATGTTGAAAGAATGTGACGAGATGCTAGAGGTGCCATCTCATGATATGGCAGAGAGACTGAACATTTTGTGCATTAGCTACCTGAGTACCTGTTCTATAGAGCATATCAGTTGAAAGAAATACTAAATCACTTTTTCACTGAGGCTCGTAAACTTTAACCATCCAATGGAACAACGGTACAATAACTCATTCAGAAGAATGCTGTATGCACAACTAGCAACTACAATTCTGTGCCTTTTGGGGAGACTGGTGCCTTCAATTTTCCTCACCATTAAAGGAATTTGATAACATTGCTTTGCATTTTGTATATTACTGTGAGAGATTAACCATAGCTATTTTATTCCTTTGTGTGTTCGTGTAGCTAACATGCAGTGACTGGCCAATGAGGTCATGTGTCCTGTGCCCTGATTGGCTCACAAAAGCAAATTGCACAGTGCCAACATGATTTCACAGTTTTCGAACCTGACAGTGTATTTCGTGGATTTCATATATGAAAATATGCAGTTTAAATGAAATAATGGATTGAAGATCTCTCCAAAATGTTTTTTGGCACTTTTTTCCCCCCAGTGCTGCAGGTAACGCAATACTAGTACAGTGTAGTGTTGTCATATAGTGCCTGTTTGAATGAATACTGGCTAAGAAAGGTTTGAATAAAATTATTGACGAAAACTGAGCATTTTAGGTTGCCAACAGCTGTAGTAGTAAATCTCATGCAACCTCAAGCATTTTCCATGTCTCCATAAATTATAAAGTAAACAATGATTTCAGTGTTTTAAATTGATGATTTGCCTTGATAGTTATCTGCAGAATTAGGAGATTGAAGTCAGTCTCTGAAATTTCTGAATATATAACTAAATTCTCTAAGCTAGACTTTAGTCTTTTTTTGCAAATTAAAAAAAATAGACATTTTTGCAGTAAATTTCAATCTGCGAGTGTTAGATGAAAGCAGAGAGTCTATAGAGTTTCATGACTTAATTCAGAAACCTTATTTTACCTTGAACCTTTTACAAATGCCCTTAGGAACACAAATATAATAATCAACAACTCGTTTAGGTCCAAGGAGATGTATCATTTAGCTCTTTTTTTTTTTAACTTCCAGAAACAGAAAAACTGTGGTCTAAAATGTGTATAAAAAGAAATTTTACTAAATTTAAATTTACTGTGGTTAACTGGAGACGATTAGCCAACCTCTGACAACTTCAAAGACCAAAAAATTTTGATAGAAAAAGGTAGAAAAATACTGATATAAAAGTTAACAGGAATTCTGGATTTGTAAAATGAGTTAAATGTGATAAAGCTACATTTGGAAAAGTTGTATTGACAGCAAAATGCCTGGAAAAACATACAAATAAAACAATGTTAGTATTGGATATTCTCAAATTGTAATTTGGAGCTAATGTTAAAAGTCAAGAAATGTAGCAAATTAATTAAAAACATTATTGTACTGTTAACCTTTTTCACATGTCAAATATTTCAATGAAGTAATTAATATGGAGTAAAATTTGATGTAGATATGACAGCCCATCAAAATAAGGTTAAACTGAAGTTGAGTAAGACAGAATACCAACCATTCTAACCAAAGTTGCATGTACCACAATACCATTTTATATCCTTGAAACAAAGGTGCTCCCCAAATGTGTTAAAATGCATTGTGTTTCCTGTTTAAACATATAATAATATAAATATGATAACCTGAGACATAACTGAGATGTTTATTGGTTGTTTGCTTTTACACATATGGTAACTCAAAATGTTTCTGTGATTGCTTGCTGCATTTGGTACTGCAGGTGCATGCGCGTAACTGCTTTGCTCACGTAAACATGCATCAGTAACAACATGGACTCCTTATCAGACTGTGTTCTGTGTGCTTTCTCTTGCAGGGATAAAGTCTGTTATGCTAGTATAATGATGTTTCTGGCATGAGTATGGACTGGAATCAACTGACGATGTTATCACTTACATAAAAATCAAGAATTGGAACAAGTGGCTTTGGGTAACTGGGAGTTTGCTTTCAATGTAAGGGCCCCACAGCAATCACACCATTCTAGAGGCTACTGTTGAATTAATCCATACATTCTTCCAACTGAAACCTCATAAGTCAATCCAACAAGCAAGTAGGTAGTTACAGTTAACTCATTCGAAAGTACACAATGTTTCCCATAAAAGCTTGTGCCTACAGGTGTACAAGCTGTGGCTTCATCAGAAAATTAAGCCTGAGGGCAGGCCATGGTGGAAGGCACTCGCAGAGAGAATTATGGCAAAAATGATAATGCATCATTCCTCGATTTTGTCTGTTTCCAGACAAGGCCACATTCCACACTACCGGGCACGGTAAACATGCTCAGCTGCCACATACGGGAAGTTAAACCCCATCACATAGTGATAAAAGTGCAAATGTGACTCTCCACAAGTGAATGTGTAGTGTAGATTTCTGAAGGTGACGGTTATAGGCCCATTCTTCTTTGCAGAGCCTACAGTAGCAACATACATGGACATGTTGGACCTGTATGCTGTGCCACAACTTCCTCGTGACATGAACTTCCAAAAAGATGGTGCACCATGTCCTTTTGCAAATAATGTTTGGAGTTTCTTGGACCACGAGTTTTCCCAGATAGCTGGTCTGGGACAGGTACAGTAGTTCATCAATTGCTTGTGCCTCCTAGGAGCCCAGACATTATTACAACTGGTTTTCTTTCTGTGGGGGTTTATCATGAATCAAGTGCACCAGACAGTGTTTGTGATCCACCAGATCTGTGCTGTCACATTTGTGCAGCTTTCGCTAAGGTTGTGCCTGCAATGTTGCAAAACACTTGGAGAGAAGTAGAATACCGATTAGATGTCTGTCATGCCACGTATTGTGTGTATATTGAGGTGTATTAGGTGTGTAAACAAACATTCTGAATTACCATACCTGTAGAAACATACTGTCAATCAATACTTCAATTACTTCTCCAGTTATTACATTTTATATTATTATATGTTTAATCCAGACACTCTGTATATTGAAATAGAAGCAGTGTTCAAAAGGGGATCAGCAGATGGTATGGGAGATTACTGCCCATCTCACTTCGTAGCTTTATTTAAATAAATTGATAAAATTGTGGGAAAAATAAAAAAAAGCCTTACAGAACACATTATTTTTCAAAATCTGTTTGACTTCCAGAAAAGGAAAAGCATTATAAAAGTTTTGTCACTGAAATGTGTATGTGATGAGGTACCTCTTATATCCATACCAGAACAACAGCACATCATTGTTACTTCAAGTTGAGTTATTCAGTATGGCACAATTTTATGGGGAACCTTATCCGATAAAAAATGTTGCACAGCAAAAATATTCATGATGTCCATTATTTAAAAATATTTATCTTTGATTTTCTTGTATAATAAATTCATCACATCCTATTTTAATCATCATGCCTAGGTACCACATTTACATGGAACTAAAATTTTGTAATGAATAAAATGCACTTAATCTATTTGCCTCAAAAATTTTTTACACAGGTAATCGCCTTAACTGCTTTGGCTATCACAGCATGCTTTAAATCCAACCCAAATTCTTAACTTGTTGCACACTACTTCAACAGCACCTGCTGTCCATTTTTCTCATTGCTCACAGCATCTTGCGTGAATCCCAGAAGAGGTTGGCCCTAGGGTGCATTCACGTTGAATATAATGAAATGCTGTCAAGGCTTACAAATTACTATCATACGTGTGATATCTGTTCTTTCTGACAACTTTCACTTACTACACTGAATTATTCCAATGAGATCGGTATGTCTCATGTCTGAAAGAAAATACATCACACATATAATAGTGATGTCTAAGTCTAGATGGCATTTCACAATACTGTACCTTCAGTGTCGATGTGCTCTAGGTCTGACCTCTTGCGAGAGTCATGTGAGATGTTGCAGGCAATGAGGAAAATGGACAGGATGTGCTACGGAAGTAGTGTATGACAAGTTGAGAATTTGGGTTGGACATGAAGTGTGCTCTGATAGCTCAAGCAGTTAAGGTGCCCTCTTGCATAAAGTGGGAAATTGTGTACCTCAGTCTGAGTTCAGCAAATGTGCAACAATAAACACAAATCAACAGTTCTTTTGTCAGGGGGTAACTGAGACAGCTATCTCTCTCTCTCTCTCTCTCTCTCTCTCTCTATCTCTCTCTCTCTCTTGTGCTTACCTGACATTCAACAAATGCCACAAGTGAGTCACGAGAAACATTAGAAACTCTGTCAGGGTCAATAGGACCATCTAGGACCATTATACTTGACCCTGTGTGTTTATATCCCATTGCCTCAAGCATCAATTCAGCTCCGATAAGATTGGCTTCTACTTCATGTTTGTAAAATCCGCAGTACATCTACAAGAAACAAGAACTTCTAATAAACTTTTGTTAAAATATATATTTTTTTAAAAGTGGCAAGATAAAATTACATTTGATAAAATAAGATAGATTCCGTCAGCAAGTCATTTATAAATAATACTCTCTCTTACTAAATAGGGATCAGTATCACATACATGTCTGTATTAAATATAGAAGTACATTACATTTCATTGGTTAGATGCAATTTACACTGTGGTGAACAGCATCAAGCTCATGTATCTTTGTGATTATGTTTTCATGTTTTCATTCCATGGTATTGTGAATGTATATCTGTCAACTGTTTTTCAGAGGAAGGGGAAATCTTTGATATTAAGTTTTGTACAGGTAGAACATCAAGCAACTATTCAAATCTGTACATATTATCAAGTCACGCTCAATAACATTTGGAAAAACAAATGCACAAATTGTAAAAAGAATGCAGTGAGAGTATCCTTTTAAACCTGAACACCATTCTTGTGGAGTTCACAAACTTACACGTGCCTAAAAGGTAACATAAAGCATGAAGTTTGGCAGTAAAGAAAGTTCGTTAAAGTTAACACCAAAATGACCAATCAGACTACACTTACCTAATATGGAATTCTAGAATCATGTATTAAATTTAGACGAGTGTATACACACAAAGGGGGAAGGGGATGGGGTGAAAGGAAACAAGCTCTTGCATGAATGATGGATTGTGCAGTGGTACACACACAGTTACAGTAAGTCCCTTGCCCTTGCCCTTTTTCTGATCTCATTTTAACCCTTTTTTGGTCAGCATTGTATCTACCCCCCCCCCCCCCCCCCCCCCCACACACACACGGGGAGAGGGGAGGGGGAGTGTGAGGGAGAGTTTTGGGGCTGGGGTGGCAACACTGGGACAGGAAACAACGAAACAATCAAAATGACATTAGGAAAGGTTGACGGGATTTGCTCTAATGTGAACACATCCTTTCAGAAGCATAACATTAAACATTCCCTGTGAAGCGACCCAACTAATATAAAGATCTCATGCTATCAACTGAATGAAGACGTCAAATAGGTATGACGTTTTAAATAGATTTACTTCTGTCATGTCCTGGTGATGTATTGAGATGGTGCCTGGTTCCTCAATACGTACGTGTCACAATGTCATCCTTTCTTCTGCCACCAGGCTTAACTTGTATAACGGTGGGCTGGGTGATGGTGGAAAAGGGTTCAGGTGAGAAGAGACAGGGCATCGCAGAACACAGCCTACACAAAGCACCATCATTCAACTTCAAAGAGAGTGAGCATGCTATGCAAAGCAAATGGGTTTCGGGGAGTATGCTGAAAGTGTAATAGGAAAAAAAAATTTGGTATTATGTCAAGAGTGGATCCTTCTGAGACACATACAACTGCGCCAGAGACCAAAACCAGAATGATGACACCAGGACTGAAATGTGGCCTCTTCCCTCACCAAAGCTGCTTGGGAGAGCCTGGTGACAGGAAAAGGGTTGCCTAACTACACATCTATAGTTATATAAGGAAGAACCATAGGTGACATTAACGCTGTCAGAATAGAACGGGAGAGAATGTAATCGACAGATATTGCCTACTTGAAGAAATTACTTAGTTGGACATCCAAGAGCTTTATATTAGTTCAGGTTTCATGGGGGTATCGAACATGATTAGACATCATCCGATACACAGGAAAATTAACCTTCTGTAAGAGAAACTCCAGGCTGGAATATAAACAGCATAAGAAAAATACAGATTGCTCCTTACCATAAAGATGGCTCATTAAGTTGTGGGCAAACTCAACTAAAAGCACTTACACATTAGTTTTGGGCCACAGCCTTTGTTGGAAAAGGAAACACATACATTCATTTACACACACAAGCACACCTCACGCACACATGACCGCCATCTCCAGTGGCTCAGACTGGAATGCAACTGTCACACAGCAATCTGGAGGGGTCAGAGGATGGGAAAGGATAGCAGTGTATGGATAGCAGAAGAGAAGAGCACTGTCTCGTAGAGTGTACAAGGACTAGACTGCCAACAGGCGCACCATCGGGTGGCTGTTGGGCAGCAAGGTGGGGAGGGGATAACACAGAGTGAATAAAGGGAAGAGCATGGAAGGGGAACGATGGGCAGGTGCATTGACAGAGGACAGCATACAAAGAGGATAGGAAACAAGAACAGGGAGGAGGTAACAGGGCAGAGGGGGTTGAAACTGTTAAATGGAGGGTGTGGGGACAGAATGTTACCTTAGGTTGAGACCAGAATAATTTCGGAAGGTGGGCAATGGGTTGTAAGGATAACTCTCATTTGCACAGTTCAGAAAAACTCATGGTGCAGAGGATCCGGTTAGCTTGGTTAGTGAAGCAGCCATTGAACTCAAGCATGTTATGTTCAGCTGAATGTCATGCCACAGGGTGGTCTACATTGATCTTAGTCACAGTTTGGCTGTAGATGTTCATCCTGGTGGACAACTGGTTGGCAATCATACCAATATAAAAAGCTGTGCGATGATTGTAGCAGAGCTGGTATATGACATGGCGGCTTCCACAGATAGCCCAACCTCTGTTGGGTAGGACAAGCCTGTGAAGGACTGTAATTGGATGAACTGAGTGGAATGGACAGGTCTTGCACCTGGGTCTTTCACAGGGATATGATCCCTGTGGCAAAGGGTGGGATTTGGAGGGTGTAGAGATGGACTAGGATATTGTGGAGGGTGGGTGGGTGATAAAACACCACTTTAGGAGAGGTGGGAAGGCTCTTGCGTTGGATGTCCCTCATTTTAGGGCACGATGATAGGTAATCAAAGCCCAGGGTGAAGGATGTGGTACTGGGTGACGAAGGGGACAGTTCTTTGGGGCAGTGAGAGGATTGGGCATGTGGGAGGGGGGGGGGGGGGGGAAGCGGGGTGGGATGACACAGGAGATCTAGGTCTTGGGGTAGTCCCCGTCTGTGAAGGGGAGATCGTCAGCATACTGTGCAAGGGAGTTCTTGTCACTGCGGATACTCCATCCCTGGGTGACAGGCTGTATGGGTGGGATTTATTGGTGTGGAAAGGAGGTCAGATGTTGAAATGCAGGTACTGTTCATGGTTTGTGGGTTTAATGTTGACACAGGTGTAGGTGGAGCCATCAGAGAAACGGTGGTCAACATCCAGGAAGGTGGCACACTGGGTTGAGGAGTACCAGGTGAAGCAGATGGGAGATGTGGTGTTGAGGTTGTGAAGGAATGATGATAGGGTGTCTTGGTCCTAAGTCCAGGTCATACAGATATCATCAATGAAACAAAACCAGACTAGGGGTTCAGCATTTTGTGAGGCTAGCAACGTCTCCTCTGGAAACTCCATTAACAGGTTGGCATAGAATGGTGCCATGCAGGTGCCCACAGTTGTGCAGCAGTTTGTTTGAATAGCTTCTCTTCAAAGAAGAATTAGTTGTGAGTTAGGATAATGTTAGCAAGTTGTGAGTTAGGTTAACATTAGTAAGGTGTAACAGAAATATGGTAGTGAGTCTGGAATCTGAATGGTGTTGGGATAGGTAGTCTTCAATAGCGGTAATATCATGGGCGTGCTGCTGGTGTATAGGGAGGTGGCGTCAACTGTGACAAGCAGGAATCCAGGAGATAAAGGACTGGAGGCGGCAGAGTGTCGGTGAAGGAAGTAGTTGGAACCTTTGAATTTTAAGGACAATTGATTGGATGCGATTGTCAATGAGGGCCAAAATTCTTTCGGTGGGGGCACAATACCAGCCACAATGGGGCATTCTGGATTGTCGAGTTTGTGGATTTTGGGGAACAAGTAGAATGTGTGGGTTTGGGGTGTCATAGGGGTGAGGAGGGAAATGGGTTTAGGGGAGAGGTTCTGGGAAGATCCTTAAGCATTAAGCAGGAACTTCCAGGATGGGATCACTCTGGCGGAGTTTATAGGTGAAGAAGTCAGATATACTTGGTAGAGGCCTTCTGCCAGGTAGTTGCTGCAATTCATAACAACAGTGGTGGAACTATTGTCTGCATATAGCATGATTAGGTCAGGAACTGTTTTGAGGTAGTGTATGGCTGTCCTTTCTTCTGCTGATAAATTGTTGTTCTGAGGAAGCTGAGGAAGAGATCTGGGAAAGGTTGGTGAGGCCAAGTTGGAGGTTAGGGAACTCTTGGAAGGGTACCAGCAGGTGGTTAGGAGGGAGGGGGAAAGATTCATAGTTGGATGATGGTATGAATTGGGAGAGGCAGGGTTCATTGTTTGTAGTAGGTTGGCTTTGGTTGGAGGGATTGGTGACAAATATGTGTTTCCACTGCAGGGATAAGGAGAGCGAGAGTAGGTCTTTGAGGAATCCAGAATGATTAAAGTTGGGTGTACAGTTACATGTGAAACCTTTGGACAGAACTGAAACTTCTGCAGGGCAGAAGGTTTTCAAGGAAAGGATAACAACTGTGTTATGGAATGCTTCGGCGCTGGATCTGGTGGAGTGTTGGTAGGGAGTGCACGTTTTTGGGGGTATTCATGTATTTTTATGTGTCTTTTTTCTTACCCAGCTCCTCTCATGACCATGTAACACCTCCTTTTGCCCATTTTCCCTACCCATCCCTGCCGCAATGGGTCCCTGCTCTACCTTTCTGCACTAGTTCAGAAATATCCCTTTCCCTGACTAAAACCCAGTCCCACATCCTGTTTCTTAATTTCTGCCTAAATCAAGGAATCCCCCTCCCCCCCCCCCCCCCCCCCCTCCAACAGCCTAGCCATAAAAATTCCTTTCTGATGATCCGACCTCCTCATTCTATGATGACAGAATCTTTTCATATTCCTTCAGTCCCTGGCTCTCACAAAGCTGGTACTGCAAAATCACATCTCCTTGGCACATACATCCCAGATCCACCTCTGCTCCCTCCACAAGACACTGCTACTGTGCAGTCCCTGCTACAACATCACATCTCTGAAATTGAATCCCTGGCTCTCCAGCATCTGGAGGAGTACTCCAGACACAACCTCCATTAAGTTATCGAACCTGCTGACATCCTGTTGCTGCTTTGGGGCACCACTATACAACACCTATCCTACCCACAGCATTCCTCATCATCAACCCTTCATAGCATCCAAACACTGCCTAGCAGACCTTTTCAACTTGCTACATCCCCCTAAACTTGCTACCAACAGTCCACCAAATCCATAGGCAAAACTTTCCCATAGTACTGTTGTTAACTTTTCCATCAAAAACCTCAGCCCACAAAAGTTTCTGTTCATCCAAAGCCCCCTACTACTTAGCCCTACATGGAAATTAAACCATGCTGGAATTAACAAAGACCAACTATTCATCTCCTTACTCTTGCAATGGAAACACTTCTGTGGCACCAATTCTTACAACCAAAGCCAACCTAATGCCAACATTGAACCCTGCCTCTCCCATTTCATTCTACCACCCAACCATGAACCTGCCCCTCCCTCTGACTCCTCTGGTCACCTTCTAGGAATCCATTTCATCCAGCTTGGCTTAAGCAACCTTCCCCAGATCTCTTCCACAGAATAACAACCTTTCAGCAGAGGTAAGGACAGCCATACATTAGCTCAAAACAAATCCTGACCTAATGATCTTACCTGCAGACAAAGATTTCCCACTGTTGTTATGAATTATCTGGTGGAAGGCTTCTGCAAATTATCTGACTCCTCCACTCTGCCAGAGTGATCCCATCCCAAAGTCCAATATAACTTCCAGTTCCCACTTAAAGGCTTATGCCCTTTCCAGAACCTATCCCCTGAATCCATTTCCCTCTTCACAACTGCAACATCCTGCACAACTTCTCCAACCAAATCCCCTTGATCTCGCCTTCCATGTTAAAGGTACCAACTAGTTCCTTCACCAAAACTCTACCATCACCAGCACTTTACCTCCTGAATCCCTACTTAAAGTGTTGACATCACGTCCCTATACACCAACAGCCCCATGCCCATGTTATTACTGCTACTGAACACTAACTTTTCCAAAACATTTCCAACTCAAGACCCACTGTCTCATTCCTCATACATCTTACTAGCTTTATCCTAATACACAACTAATTCTCCTTTGAAGCAAAGATACACAAACAAATCTGTGGCGCAGCCATGGGCACCTGTATGGCACCCTCCTATGCAACCTTCTTAATGGTCCATCTAGAGGAGACCTTCCTAGCCTTCCAAAATACCAAACCACTAGTCTGGTTCTGGTTCATTGGTGATACCTTCATAACCTGTACTCAGGGCCAAGACACCCTATTTTCAACCCTCCACAACATCAACACCGCATCTCCCAACGGATTCACCTGCTCCACCTCAACTCAGCGTGCCACCTTCCTGGACATTGACCATCTCCTGTCTGATGGCTCCATAGACACCCCTGTCTACATTAAACCCACCAACCACGAACAGAACCTACATTTTAACAGCTGTCAATCCTTTCCACCAAAAAATCCAACCTATACATCCTGGCCCTCCGGGGATGATGCATCTGCAGTGAAAGAGCTCCCTGTCCCATATGCTGAGGATTTCACCAATGCCTTCTTGTACAAGCACTACTCACAGATGTAGTCTAAATAGATCTCCCCTGCCATTTCCCCTTCAAACCCCCAATCCTCCCACCACCCCCAAGAAACAGCAACAAAGGACTGACCCCTTTGTCACCCAGTACCACCCAACTGGAACAACTAAACCACATCTTTCACTGGGGCTTTGATTACCTGTCATCAAACCCTGAAGTGAGGGACATCCTACCCAAGATCCTTACCAGCCCTCCTAAAGTAGTGCTCCATAGCCCAACCAACCTCCACAACATTCTACGCCACTCCACAACATTCTAAGCCATTCCACAACATTCTAGTCCATCCCGATGCTACAACAAATCACAAACCCTGGCCACAGGATGATATCCCTGTGGAAGACCCAGGTGCAAGGCCTGCCCAATCCATCCACCCAGCTTTTCAATTCCAGTCCTGTCACAGGCTTATCCCTTATCTTATCAGGTACCGGGCCACCAGCAAAAGCACCCATGTCGTGTACCAGCTCTGCGGCAATCGTAGCACAGCTTTTTATATTGGTATGACTATCAACCAGCTGTCCACCAGGATGAATGGCCACAGCCAAACTAAGGCTAAGAGCAAAGTAGACCACTCTGTGGCACGACATGCAGCTGAACATAACATGCCTGACTTCAATGGCTGCTTCACTACCTGAGCCAGCTGGATCCTCTCCTCCACTGCTAGCTTTTCTCAACTGTGCAGATGGGAATTATCCTTACAACATATTCTCAATTTCCATATCATCCTGGCCTCAACCTACGGAAACATACTGTCACCACATCCTCCACTCAACAGTTTCAACCCCCTCTGCCCATTACCAGCTACCTATTCTTGTCTCCCACCCTTTTTGTGTGCCAGCCTCTGCTAATGTAGCTGCCCATCTTTAGGTTTCACTGCTCCTCTCCTTTTTCACTCCCAGTCCCCCCTCTCCATCCCCACCTACCTCCTGATGCTGTGCATGTTGGCAGTCTAGTCCTCCACGTTCTGCCACACAGCACTCTTCTCTCTCCCTACCTGTACTCTGCTATCCCTTCTCCTCCCCTACCCCCTACAGACTGCTACTTATGTTCTACACAACAGTTGCATTTTGCTCCAAGCTGCCACAGATAGCAGCCATGTGTGCATTAGATGTGCTTGCTTATGTGAGTGAATGTATGTGTGTTTCCTTTCCTGACAAAGGCTGTGGTCGAAATCTACTGTGTAAATGTCTTTTAGTTGCGCCTGTCTGCAACTTAAGGTGTCGTATTTACAATAAGTAGCAATCTAGCTTTCCAGTAATATTGCTGATCTTCAATAAGAGAGTCACTTAAACAACAAAAATATCTGTGTGGTAACAAGAACTGCCTATCCAAAAAAAAAAAAAAAAAAAAAAAAAAAAAAAAAAAAAAAAAAAAACAATGATTTCTATAATGTTAAATGAAGTGTCACTTAGGAACGTATTTATGCTGAAAAATGGGGCTGCTGGTGTATGAACAGTGGAGGGAGCGGCAACAAAGAAGTACAACTCAAACTTTCACCAATAAAATAACAGTTTCAAAGCTCACTGTCACCATAATTTATTTTAAGGTATTAACTTTAGTGGTCCATATTTTATGTTAGAAACAAATTTTAATAAAATTAGAGTTTTTAAAATACATTTTATTAAATTCAAGTGCCACAGTGTACCATGTGCTGTAGCTGCGGCAGTGCAAGGTCATATCTTTATAGAAATTTTGTACAAGAAAAGAGGGAAAAAGGTTTTCACAGCCAGAAAGGATTAAATATACATTAATTGCAATGACAGATGTGCAAACACTGGCACACATAAGGGAGATACAATGTATTTTTAATCTGCTGACACCAACCTAATCTATATACACTGAAATGCCAAAGAAACTATATAGGCATGTGTATTCAAATACAGAGATATGTAAACAGGCAGAATACGGTGCTGCGGTCGGCAATGCCTATATAAGACAACAAGTGTCTGGCGGTGTTGTTAAATTGGTTACTGCTGTTACAAAGCCAGGTTATCAAGATTTAAGCAAGTTTGAATGTGGTGTTATAGTTGGCACACGAGAAATGGGACACAGCATCTCCAAGGTAGCGAAGGAGTGGGGATTTTCCCATACAACCATTTCACGAGTGTACTGTGAACATGAGGAATCCAGTACAACATCAAATCTCCGACACCGCTGCAGCCAGAAAAAGATCCTGCAAGAACAGGACCAATGACAACTGAAGAGAATTGTTCAATGTGACAAAGTGCAACCCTTCCGCAAATTGATGCAGATTTCAATGCTGGACATCAACAAGTGTCAGTGTGTGAACCATTCAACGGAACATCATCGATATGAGCTTTCAGAACTCAAGGGCAACTCATGTACCCTTGATGACTGTGTGACACAAAGCTTTACGAATCACCTGTCAACACTTACACTGGACTGGCGATGATTGGAAACATGTTGCCTGGTCAGATGAGTATCGTTTCAAATTGTATTGTATCAGGCAGCAGTAGCCGACCGAGACAGAAGCAGCAACAGGGAAGTAGCCGCTTTTGTGACATTTATGCGTTCCTAATCAGGAGCGAATTTTATTGTATCATCTGTGTGCCTTAATAGTTTAGTTTCTTGAATTTCTGAGTGTAAATTTAATATCTAATACCCACAGTTGTCACGTTATTGTTTGCGTCGGAAAGTAAACCAATTTTGTGACATATTACAACTTCCTTATCAGGTGCAAATTATTTAGTTTCGCCTGAGTGCTTCAGTAGTTAGGCTTTTGAATATCTGCATATTACTAGACACAGTTTGTGCGTTTCTGTCAGGGTCTACAGTAGAGTTGCACAGCACATGCCGATAGTCTGTTTATCTGCATAGTTTAGTTTTCCATGGTCTTTAGTATGGACAGGGACTGTGATTGTTGTGTGTGGATGCGAGCTGAATTGGTGACACTTTGCTCTCAGCTTCAGGCTGTGATGGCTTCGGTTACACAGCTTGAGGCTGCAGTGGATGGACACCACTGTTGTGGCCCGGATGTGAGGATCCAACAGACGTCCAGCATGTCAGAGTCCTCCGATCGGTCCTCACCAGTGGCCAACCAAGTTACTGCTCGCACTGGTCTGACGCCTCACCTGTGGTCGAGTGGGAGGTTGCCCCGGGGTGAAGCAGGCGGCCTAAGATTTCCCACGCGGCCGCAGGTAAGGCCTCCCTGGTTTGTCTGACAAACAGGTTCCAGGTGCTGTCTGTGGCTGACACTGTCGCTGAGCCAGACGCTGTTGACTGTCCTGTTTCAGAGGAAACCATTCAGCCTGCAAGATCCAGGCAATCGAAGAGGGTTGGATTATTGGTAGTTGGGAGCTCCAGCATTAGGCGCATTATGGGGCCCCTTAGGGACTTGGCTGACAAGAAGGGTAAAAACCAATGTGCACCCCACGTACATACCGGGTGGAGTCAGTCCAGATGTGGAAAGGATCCTCCCAGATTTCATGAAGAACACAGAGTGCAGCCAACTGCTGGTGGCTGCTCACGTCGGTACCAAAGATGTCTGTCACTTTGGATCAGAAGAGATTCTCTCTGGTTTCGAGCAGCTAAAAGAAGTGGTAAAGGCTGCCAGTCTTGATTACAAGATTAAAGCAGAGCTGACCATTTGCAGCATAGTCGACAGGACCGATTGCGGACCTCTGGTACAGAGCCGAGTGGAGGGTCTGAATCAGAGGCTCAGACGGTTCTGCGACCGTGTAGGCTGCAGATTCCTCGACTTGCACCAAAGTGTGGTTGGGTTTCGGGTTCCGCTGAATAGGTCAGGTGTCAACTATGCGCAGAAGGTGGCTATACAGGTAGCAGGGGCTGTTTGGCATGGACTGGGCGGTTTTTTAGGTTAGAGGGTCTTAGGAAAACACGAGAAGGGCTTCAATCACAAAGGGTGCAGGCTGAACACAGGAAGAACTTAGATACAGGAACCACTGGTATAACAGTTGTAAATTGTCGTAGCTGTGTTGGGAAAGTACCAGAGCTCCAATGGCTAACAGAAAGTACTGATGCTCAAATCGTTATAGGCACTGAAACCTGGCTAAAGCTAGATATAGGCTCAGAGCCGAAATTTTTGCAAAAAACCTAACGGTGTTCCGAAAGGATAGGCTAAACACGGTTAGCGGTGGCGTGTTTGTTGTTGTCAGAAGTAGTTTAACGTGTCGCGAAATTGAAGTAGATACTTCCTGTCAGTTAGTATGGGCAGAGGTCATTGATGGCAACTGGAATAAAAATGCAGTAAATGAAGCAGGCAAAAAGGCTAAGCAGGGATGGCTAGAGGACAAATCTAAGGATGTAGAGGCTTATCGCACTAGGGGTAAGATAGATACTGCCTACAGGAAAATTAAAGAGACCTTTGGAGATAAGAGACCCACTTGTATGAACATCAAGAGCTCAGATGGAAACCCAGTTCTAAGCAAAGAAGGGAAGGCAGAAAGGTGGAAGGAGTATATAGAAGGTTTATACAAGGGCGATGTACTTGAGAACAATATTATGGAAATGGAAGAGGATGTAGATGAAGATGAAATGGGAGGTAAGATACTGCGTGAAGAGTTTGACAGAGCACTGAAAGACCTGAGTCGAAACAAGGCCCCTGGAGTAGACAACATTCCATTAGAACTACTGAAGGTCTTGGGAGAGCCAGTCCTGAGAAAACTCTACCACCTGGTGAGCAAGATGTATGAAACAGGCGAAATACCCTCAGACTTCAAGAAGAATATAATAATTCCAATCCCAAAGAAAGCAGGTGTTGACAGATGTGAAAATTACCGAACAATCAGTTTAAGAAGCCACAGCTGCAAAATACTAACACGAATTCTTTACAGACGAATGGAAAAACTAGTAGAAGCCGACCTCGGGGAAGATCAGTTTGGATTCCGTAGAAATACTGGAACACGTAAGGCGATACTGACCTTACGACTTATCTTAGAAGAAAGATTAAGGAAAGGCAAACCTACGTTTCTAGCATTTGTAGACTTAGAGAAAGCTTTTGACAATGTTGACTGGAATACTCTCTTTCAAATTCTAAAGGTGGCGGGGGTAAAATACAGGGAGGGAAAGGCTATTTACAGTTTGTACAGAAACCAGATGGCAGTTATAAGAGTCGAGGGACATGAAAGGGAAGCAGTTGTTGGCAAGGGAGTAAGACAGGGTTGTAGCCTCTCCCTGATGTTATTCAATCTGTATATTGAGCAAGCAGTAAAGGAAACAAAAGAAAAATTTGGAGTAGGTATTAAAATCCATGGAGAAGAAATAAAAACTTTGAGGTTCGCCGATGACATTGTAATTCTGTCAGAGACAGCAAAGGACTTGGAAGAGCAGTTGAATGGAATGGATAGCATCTTGAAAGGAAGATATAAGATGAACATCAACAAAAGCAAAATGAGGATAATGGAATGTAGTCGAATTAAGTTGGGTGGTGCTGAGGGAATTAGATTAGGAAATGAGACACTTAAAGTAGTAAAGGAGTTTTGCTATTTGGGGAGCAAAATAACTGATGATGGTCGAAGTAGAGAGGATATAAAATGTAGACTGACAATGGCAAGGAAAGTGTTTCTGAAGAAGAGAAATTTGTTAACATCGAGTATAGATTTAAATGTCAGGAAGTCATTTCTGAAAGTATTCGTATGGAGTATAGCCATGTATGGAAGTGAAACATGGACGATAAATAGTTTGGACAAGAAGAGAATAGAAGCTTTCGAAATGTGGTGCTACGGAAGAATGCTGAAGATTAGATGGGTAGATCACATAACTAATGAGGAGGTACTGAATAGGATTGGGGAGAAGAGAAGTTTGTGGCAGAACTTGATGAGAAGAAGGGATCGGTTGGTAGGACATGTTCTGAGGCATCAAGGGATCACCAATTTAGTATTGGAGGGCAGCGTGGAGGGTAAAAATCGTAGAGGAAGACCAAGAGATGAATACACTAAGCAGATTCAAAAGGATGTAGGTTGCAGTAGGTACTGGGAGATGAAGAGGCTTGCACAGGATAGAGTGGCATGGAGAGCTGCATCAAACCAGTCTCAGGACTGAAGACCGCAACAACAACATGTTGGCAAAAATGCATGTTTAATTCCGGAGGTACGCATAAAATATCATCCGAAATTGTGCTAAACGCATTCTCTGAAAATTATTTCGATCAGTTAGTTCATGAGCCCACGCAAATAGTAAACGGTGATGAAAACACACTTGACCTCTTAGCGACAAATAATCCTGAGTTAATAACAAGCATCAAAACCGATTCTGGGATTATTGTACAAAGGGTTGTCGTAGCGAGACTGCATACTGTAATTCCCAAATCCTCGAAAAATAAGCGAAAAATTCACCTACTCAAAAAAGCAGATAAAAATTCACTTGATGCCTTCCTGAGAGGCAATCTCCACTCATTCCAAATTAATAATATAAGTGTAGACCAAATATGGCTTAAATTCAAAGAAATAGTATCAACAGCAATTGAGAGATTTATACCAAATAAATTGACAAACGATGGAGCTGATCCTCCTTGGTGCACAAAACAGATCAGAACACTGTTGCAGAAACGATGAAACAAACATGCCAAATTTAAACAGATGTAAAATCCCCAAGATTGGCGATCTTTTACAGAAGCTCGAAATGTAGCGCGAACTTAATGCGAGATGCTTATAACAGTTTCTACAACGAAACTTTGTCTCGAAACCTGGCATAAAATCCAAAGAGATTCTGGTCCTATGTGAAGTATGTTAGCGGCAAGAAACAATCAATGCCTTCTCTGCGCAATAGCAATGGAGATACTAACGAAAACAGTGCTGCCAAAGCAGACTAAACACAGTCTTCCGAAATGCCTTCACAAAAGAAGACAAAGTAAATATTCCAGAATTAGAATTGAGAACAGCTGCCAACATGAGTAACGTAGAAGTAAATATCCTCGGAGTAGTGAAGCAACTTAGATCACTTAATAAAAGCAAGTTTTCTGAACCAGACTTATACCAATTAGGTTTGTTTCTGAGTATGCTGATGCATTAGCTCCATACTTAACAATCATAAACAACTGTTCGCTCGGCAAAAGATCCATATCAAAAGACTGGAAAGTTGCACAGATCACACCAATATTGAGGAAAGGTAGTAGGAGTAATCCACTAAATTACAAGCCCATATCATTAACGTCGATATGCAGCAGGATTTTAGAACATATATTGTTTTCGAACATTATGAATTACCTCGAAGAAAACAATCTACTGACACACAGTCAACATGGGTTTAGAAAACTTCATTCCTGTGAAACACAACTAGCTCTTTATTCACAGGAAGTGTTGAGTGCTACTGACAAGGGATTTCAGATCAATTCCGTATTTCTGGAAGACTTTTGACACTGTAACACACAAGTGGCTTGTAGTGAAATTGCGTGCTTATGGAATGTCGTCTCAGTTATGTGACTGGATTTGTGATTTTCTGTCAGAGAAGTCACAGTTCATAGTAACTGACAGGAAGTGTTCGAGTAAAACAGAAGTGATTTCTGGCATTCCCCAAAGTACTGTTATAGGCACTTTGCTGTTCCTTATCTCTATAATTTGGGAGACAATCTGAGCATCCATCTTCAGTTGTTTGCAGATAACGCTGTCGTTTATTGACTAATAGTCATCAGAAGATCAAAACAAACTGGAAAACGATTTAGAAGAAATATCTGAATGGTGCGAAAATTAGCAGTTAAACCTAAATAACGAAAAGTGTGAGGTCATCCTCATGAGTGTTAAAAGGAACTCGTTAAACTTCGGTTACACGATAAATCAGTCTAATCTAAAAGCTGTAAATTCAACTAAATACCTAGGTATTACAGTTATAAACAACTTAAATTGGAAGGAGCACATAGAAAATGTTGTGGGGAAGGCTAACCAAAGACTGCATTTTTCTGGCAGGGCACTTAGAAAATGTAACAGACTTACTAAGGAGACTGCCTACACTATGCTTGTCCGTCCTCTTACAGAATACTGCTGCGCGATGTGGGATCCTTACCATATAGGACTGACGGAGTACATCAAAAAAGTTCAAAGAAAGGCAGCACGTTTTGTATTATCGCAAAATATGGGAGAGAGTGTCACAGAAATGATACAGGATTTGGGCTGGAAATTATTAAAAGAAAGGCATTTTTCATTGCTATGGAATCTTCTCACGAAATTCCAATCACTAACTTTCTCCTCCAAATGTGAAAATATTTTGTTGATACTGACCTACATAGGGAGGAATGATCACCACGATGAAATAAGGGAAATCAAAGCTTGTACGGAAATATATAGGTGTTCATTCTTTCTGTACGCTATACGAGACTGGAATAATAGAGAATTGCGAAGGTGGTTCCACTGACTGCCAAACTCACCAGACATGAACATTATGGAGCATATATTGGATGCCTTGCAACGTGCTGTTCAGAAGAGAGCTGCGACCTGTCATACTCTTACCGATTTATGGACAGCCCTCAGGGTTCATGGTGTCAATTCCCTCGAGTACTACTGCAAAAATTAGTCGAATCTATGCCACGTTGTGTTGTGGCACTTCTGCGTGCTCGCAGGGGCCCTACACGTGATTAGGCAGCTGTACCAGTTTCTTTGGCTCTTCAGTGTATTATTACAAAAAAGTCATGTGCGTTTTATAGTTTTTAGCAAATATAAACGTAACTACAGCACTTACAAATCAGTAAGTTTAAAGAGTTTCCTCAAACAGCATTTAGACACAATGTGCATTATGTATAAAGCATACTCATTCAGACTGACATGTGTCATGCTTTAGTACATATACAATTAGCCGATTTTAGCAGCTTAACTTCAGATAGCTGCAAATTTCCAGCAACGCAAGCTACATGTTCCACTCACGTTATGTGCTCAGTTCTCAGTAATTTTTCAGGTGAGCAGATCAAAATGTAAACATCGTGAAAGTTACAGTAGGAACAGTATAAACTATCTATTGTATTCATATCCACATACTGCCACATAAGAAATTTGTCTCAAACCACAGCTCAAAGTGACAGGCCACACTAAACGAAGATATTGTTACCTGGAGAAGTTGAACCAACAATACGGCCATGTTAGTTTTTTTTCCTCTGGCTCTAGAAGCACTAATGACTGTTGACTAAATAATACTGCCATAAGGTGACACACTGCTTACTGCTAGGTTCTGCTAATATTAAAAACAAAAAATGACATCACTAGGCCCACTTCAGTCAGTTAAGCCCCCTATATATTTTACTGTGTTGTTTGTAATAGAGGGAAACATTCCACGTGGGAAAAATATATCTAAAAACAAAGATGATGTAACTTACCAAACGCAAGCGATGGCATGTTGATAGCCACACAAACAAACACAAACATACACACAAAATTCAAGCTTTCGCAACCAACGGTTGCTTCATCAGGAAAGAGGGAAGGAGAGGGAAAGACGAATGGATGTGGGTTTTAAGGGAGAGGGTAAGGAGTCATTCCAATCCTGGGAGCGGAAAGACTTACCTCAGGGGGAAAAAAAGGCAGGTATACACTCTCACACACACACACACACGCACGCACGCACGCACACGCACACACACACACACACACACACACACACACACACACACACACACACACACACACACATATCCATCCGCACATACACAGACACAAGCAGACATTTGTAAAGGCAAAGAGTTTGGGCAGAGATGTCAGTCGAGACGGAAGTATAGAGGCAAAGATGTTGTTGAATGACAGGTGGGGTATGAGTGGCGGCAACTTGAAATTAGCGGAGGTTGAGGCCTGGTGGGTAACGAGAAGAGAGGATATACTGAAGGGGAGGTTCCCATCTCCAGAGTTCTGATACGTTGGTGTTAGTGGGAAGTATCCAGATAACCCGGACGGTGTAACATTGTGCCAAGATGTGCTGGCTGTACACCAACGCATGTTTAGCCACAGGGTGATCCTCATTACCAACAAACACTGTCTGCCTGTGTCCATTCATGCGAATGGACAGTTTGTTGCTGGTTATTCCCACATAGAAAGCTTCACAGTGTAGGCAGCTGCCTTTGATCGTGTACACCTTCCGGGTTACAGGACTGGAGTAGGTGGTGGTGGGAGGGTGCATGGGACAGGTTTTACACTGGGGACGGTTACAAGGGTAGGAGCCAGAGGGTAGGGAAGGTGGTTTGGGGATTTCATAGGGATGAATCAAGAGGTTACAAAGGTTAGGTGGACGGTGGAAAGACACTTTTGGTGGAGTGGGGAGGATTTCATGAAGGATGGATCTCATTCCAGGGCAGGATTTGAGGAAGTCGTATCCCTGCTGGAGAGCCACATTCAGAGTCTGATCCAGTCCCGGAAAGTATTCTGTCACAAGTGGGGTACTTTTGGGGTTCTTCTGTGGGAGGTTCTGGGTTTGAGGGGATGAGGAAGTGGCTCTGGTAATTTGCTTCTGTACCAGGTCGGGAGGGTAGTTGCGGGATGCGAAAGCTGTTTTCAGGTTGTTGGTGTAATGGTTCAAGGATTCCAGACTGGAGCAGATTCGTTTGCCACGAAGACCTAGGCTGTAGGGAAGGGACCATTTGATGTGGAATGAGTGGCAGCTGTCATAATGGAGGTACTGTTGCTTGTTGGTGGGTTTTAATTCACTGAATGAGAAAATATAAGGATTGCAGCCATTTGATCTGAAAACTATTGTAATAGGAAAGTTCTGGTAGACTGTACAGACTTCCACCCACCAAAAAACTGAAGCACTGAGTCGCTGACAGGCGCACACACACACAAAAAAAGGAAGAAAACTTGCTGCTAGCTTTTGGAATGAATCCTTTCTTGAGCTAGAACACACACACACACACACACACACACACACACACACACACACACACACACACACACCTGTGCTAGTACAAGGTGCCGGCCCATCCAGGTGGCCCTATAGGAGGGCACCGGCATGCAGATGGAGCATCAGACAAAATACGTGACTAGACTGAGAGGTTTCATGATAAGGAGGGCCCAGCATATTATAGTGGATATAGTCCAGGGAAGTGTGTTGGTTCCTTTGTTGTTCATGATGTATATTAATGATCTTGCGGACAATATTAATAGTAAACTCAGGCTTTTTGCAGATGATGTGGTTATCTATAACGAAGTACAGTCTGACAAATCTGTATAAATATTCAGTCAGACCTTGTTAATATTTCAAACTGGAGTAGATGGCTGTAAATGTAAAAAATAAAATAAAAAAAATACAACTTAGTATCCTATGAATACAAAAATTTGTGGGTCACAGTGTAATGTCGCAAGTCAATACGCAATAGCATTTATTTCACTACTTTGCAGTACGGCTCGTAGCTTTGGAGCTGTTGGTGGTGATAGAAACAGCTGCTTGTATATTAGCATGACTCATTAGTACCTGTCGCTATCCTAGCCGTGGGAAGCGATACCTGTGTCAATTTGAGCGACAGAATATTCAAGCCCCTAAGAATCTAAATAAACTATATTTAATATTATTCAATTTAGTTAAAAGTCAATATACTGCCCTTTGTTATTAAAAAGAAGATAGTGTAAAAATCTCAGCTTTCTAGCTGGCATACTTCCAGAGTTAGGGAAAATTACCTAAACCACCCCAAACTGACACTTGTAAGATTAAAGTCAGTTAGGATTCATAACAGTTTGTCTTTTAGTATCATTTGGAATCATTACTGAAGTTCACAAAATGGCAGAACAATTTATTTAGATTTTCATTATTAAAAAACATTAACTACTTTTCATTTTTTAAAAAAATAAAATTCAGAAAAGATAATTATTTAGTTAATATGCTGTTGTGTGAGTCAATGAGAATGACTGAGTGTGTATGTGGGACATACGTAAAGATTCAATAGTATATGATGTACACCATTACGTAACTGCGTCATGGGAAAGCTGTGTTTTCCCCACCTTGCTGATGACGTATGTCCAAGGGTACTTGCTTTAGTAAGAAGGCAGCCAGAATAGTCATTCATAGAGTAATAGTTTTCTAAAGTTATTTCAATATTAGTGTTCTTTTCATTTGGTTTTGTTAAACATTTTATTAATATTTGCATAATGAAGCGACATAAATGCATCTGTGAATAACGATTGGTGTAGGACAGTTTTAGCGCGAAAATGATATTGAAGGATTGTTTTGATTGGCTGGTCATTTTGTCATTTTGAACAACCAATCAGACTTAAGCATTTCCAGTGCATTGGAAATAGTTATAGGCTCTGGAAGGAACAGCATTGGTTAGTCGCTAGTCAGCTATCGGGCGTGCAGATCATGTTGAATGCTTCCGTCTTTATTATGTGTAAAATTCTCGTGTCCAGATTGTGTGGCCAAAATAGCAGTCACATTTACGGACAGTTTTGTGAAGTTTGGAAGGTTTTGGATTGTTTTGTTGGAAAGAGAACTGCTTGTGAACTTTCCGCCTTTGTAAAATTCCGCATGGCATGTTTCATATTCGTCTACAGAATATTTGGTGCTCAATTTCTTTATTAGATATCCACTGAAAAAGGACCGAATGTGAAACTTGTATATTGCAGCAATGAGAGTAATGATTGTAAATCACGTGATAATTTGTGTTGGACTCAAGTACATTCCTGGCTGCCTTGTGTGTGTACTGGGTTGTCTGAACTGTGAGCTGAGGACAGTGATATTATGCGTTAATTAAATATGGGCTGATGGCAAGTTTTATTTTGAACCTAAAGAAATAAAAGAACTTGTTGCAGAGTTTTGACATTTTTCTAAAGAGATGAAGCAATCGCCCTACACCTGAAAATTGTTATAAGATATTACAGGATAGTTTGCTACCAGAGTTTACGCAGACTTTGCAAACATAAGTATTGACAGTGTTTTCCTTCAACGCTGCTTTTAACGCCGCCTGAACAGTACCTACGTATGCAGGGAAACGGGCTGCTAATCAGATGCCGTACTGGGTAGGTGGAACTTGTGTAGTACACAGTATTATGAGAGACAGTGGTCAAACAATTACACAACAATCCAAACCCACCCCGCTGCAACAGTTGGAATCTGTAAACTGATACAAATACTTGAGTGTAACACTTAGTAGGCACGTGAAGTGGAATGATCAGATAGGCACAGTCATGGGTAAAGCAGGTAGCAGACTTCAGTTTACTGGTAGAATAACAGGGAAATGCAAACATTTTACGAAGGAGATGCTTACCAATCACTCATGCGACCCATCCTAGAATATTGCTCAAGTATGTGGTACATGTATCAAACAGCAAGAGCAGGTGATATTGAATGTATGCAGAAAGGGCAGGATGAATAGTCACAACTTTGTTTGACCGTGGTAGAGTGTCAGTGAGATGTTGAAAAAACTGAATTGGCAGAGTCTTGAAGATAGACAGAGAAAGTCTACTAACAAAGTTCCATCAAGAACTGGTTTTAAATGATGATTCTAAGAATAAACAATAAACCCCTGTATATCACTTCCATAGGAGTCATTAGAGTAAGGTTTGATTAATTAAAGAGGCATTTAAACAATCATTTTCCCCACACTACATATGTTAATGGCACAGGAAAAAGCCCTAATAACTGATATTGTGGGACGTACTCTCTGCAATGCACTTCACAGTGGTTATCGCGCGCGCACACACACACACACACACACACACACACACACACACACACACACAGATATACCTCTGCCATAACATGGTGCTGCACATCCAGCCAAAAGCTAGCAAGGTTCCTTTCTTTTTTGTGTGCACCTGCTAACAATGCACTACTTCTGCTTTACAGTGAGTGGCCTCCTTTACTCCTAAAGTATTTATATTCATCTGAAAACGACATTCACAAGCTTATAGTCGAATATTTCCTCTTAAACATTACCCTGCCTCTGATTTTAAAGTGTAATTTTATATTGTTTTAGTTTTCCTTAAAAATATTTTAACACTTTTTCTAAATTTATTAGATATTACTTCTATCTTCTTTTCAAAATTATATCAGCTACTAGGCAAAATCAAACAATGGAAAATCTATGATGGAATATGACAATACTATGGAAAGGACAGTTGTTACTCTCCATATAGCGAAGATGCTGAGTCACAGATAGGCACAACAAAAAGACTTGCAGAAGAAACTAACCTTCTGGTCGACAAAGCCTTCACTTTAAATATACCACACCAACACACCCTATTCCCCTCTCCCCCCGCACACAAACACAACTCACACACACATGACCAATTGGCTGCTGAGGTCAGCCTGTGATAAGGAGCACATGATGGGAGAAGCAATAGGTGGTGGGGGTGGAGGATGGTGAAGTGCTACTTGTGGGAGCATACAGTGACGAGGTGGAGAGAGACTAGGGTGGTAAGTGCCATCGGGAGGTTATATGGAGGGCAGAGGTAGTGGTGGAGGGGTATCAGGAAAGAGGGATGTAAAAAGGCTGTGGGTGCATTGATGGAACAGAGGGCTCTGTAGTGCTGGAATGGGAACATGAAAGGGTCTAGATGATTAAAGACAATGACTAACAATGGTTGGGGACAGGAAGGTTACGGAAATGTAGGTTATATTGCACGGACAGTTTCCACCTACAATTCAGAAAAGCTGATGATGGTGGGAAGCATCCAACCACTGTGCTGCATTCTACACTCCTGGAAATGGAAAAAAGAACACATTGACACCGGTGTGTCAGACCCACCATACTTGCTCCGGACACTGCAAGAGGGCTGTACAAGCAATGATCACACGCACGGCACAGCGGACACACCAGGAACCGCGGTGTTGGCCGTCGAATGGCGCTAGCTACGCAGCATTTGTGCACCGCCGCCGTCAGTGTCAGACACTTTGCCGTGGCATACGGAGCTCCATCGCAGTCTTTAACACTGGTAGCATGACGCGACAGTGTGGACGTGAACCGTATGTGCAGTTGACGGACTTTGAGCGAGGGCGTATAGTGGGCATGCGGGAGGCCGGGTGGACGTACCGCCGAATTGCTCAACACGTGGGGCGTGAGGTCTCCACAGTACATCGATGTTGTCGCCAGTGGTTGGCGGAAGGTGCACGTGCCCGTCGACCTGGGACCGGACCACAGCGACGCACGGATGCACGCCAAGACCGTAGGATCCTACGCAGTGCCGTAGGGGACCGCACCGCCACTTCCCAGCAAATTAGGGACACTGTTGCTCCTGGGGTATCGGCGAGTACCATTAGCAACCGTCTCCATGAAGCTGGGCTACGGTCCCGCACACCGTTAGGCCGTCTTCCGCTCACGCCCCAACATCGTGCAGCCCGCCTCCAGTGGTGTCGCGACAGCCGTGAATGGAGGGACGAATGGAGACGTGTCGTCTTCAGCGATGAGAGTCGCTTCTGCCTTGGTGCCAGTGATGGTCGTATGCGTGTTTGGCGCCGTGCAGGTGAGCGCCACAATCAGGACTGCATACGACCGAGGCACACAGGGCCAACACCCGGCATCATGGTGTGAGGAGCGATCTCCTACACTGGCCGTACACCTCTGGTGATCGTCGAGGGGACACTAAATAGTGCACGGTACATCCAAACCGTGATCGAACCCATCGTTCTACCATTCCTAGACCAGCAAGGGAACTTGCTGTTCCAACAGGACAATGCACGTCCACATGTATCCCGTGCCACCCAACGTGCTCTAGAAGTTGTAAGTCAACTACCCTGGCCAGCAAGATCTCCGGATCTGTCCCCCATTGAGCATGTTTGGGACTGGATGAAGCGTCGTCTCACGCGGTCTGCACGTCCAGCACGAACGCTGGTCCAACTGAGGCGCCAGGTGGAAATGGCATGGCAAGCCGTTCCACAGGACTACATCCAGCATCTCTACGATCGTCTCCATGGGAGAATAGCAGCCTGCATTGCTGCGAAAGGTGGATATACACTGTACTAGTGCCGACATTGTGCATGCTCTGTTGCCTGTGTCTATGTGAATGTGGTTCTGTCAGTGTGATCAAGTGATGTATCTGACCCCAGGAATGTGTCAATAAAGCTTTCCCTTCCTGGGACAATGAATTCACGGTGTTCTTATTTCAATTTCCAGGAGTGTATATGGGTAGACAACCAACAACCAAAAAGATGCTGTTCACATGAATAGCCACCGACAAACTGTGGCCAAGAAACGGTTGGGCCACCCAGCTGCTGAACACACCACCCAACATGATGTTTTTCATTTCAATGATTGCTTTACAGACAACATTTTATAACAGGGGAAACTAATTACCGTGCAAGGACCAAAGTTGGTTGCAATAATGTCAAGCCCATAGGGAAGAGAAGTAACACACAATGAATTGAATTCGAACACTTTTAATGTGTTGCTACGGTACATCATACCATACATAATACATATGGTACATCATATACAACGGGGCTCAATATGGCACCATCAGTGTCCAGAGTAGTCTGAAAGCGCAGGGTTGCATTCTGCACAGCAGAACGAAGCATGTCCATAGGTATGCTGGCTACCTCTCTTGACATGCTGCACTTCAGATCAGCACATGAGTGAATGTTCCCCTGGTAAACCTGTCCATAAGATAGCCCCACAACCACAAACCACAGGGAGTGATATCTGGTGATCATGCTGGAAAGCATTTTTAAACAATCAGATTATAATTCCATCATTTCCAAATGTGTTTTGGAGAAGTAGATGAACTTCACGAGCAATGTGTGGTGGGATCCAATCTTGCATGAAAACTGTAGAGTTCAATGCATCTCTCTTGTGTAGGGTGGGTGAAGCGTATCACAGTAATGCTGGCCAGTCAAACTGCATGTCTTTGGTCCTTGAGCGCCAACCTGTTCGAAACAGAATGGCCGAATGATGAACGTAGCTGTGAAGCCACACCATATGGTGACACATTCACCACACAGAGGAACATCACGTACAGTGACTGGAGGTGAAGATCCCCACACTCAGCAATTCTGTGTGTTCACCTCACCTGTCAGTGAAAAATGAGCTTCATCTGTCCACAGGATGGTCCAGAGCCAGCCCTCGTTAACTTCAATCCTTGCGAGAAAGTGGAGAGCGAAGTCAACACATAGTTGTGTGTCCTGTGGTGCCAGCTGTTGTATGATATGGATCTTGCACAGATCACCTCCTGAGAATGGTTCGAAGCACCCCTTCCCCCCCCCACCCTCTCCGTACAGTTGACCACGGGATGTTCAACTGTCATAACAGCATGTGCACTGCCTGATGACCAGGAAAGTGGCAATTGACCTTGAATAAGGAAAAGTGTGAAGTTATTCACATGAGCACTAAAAGAAATCAGCTAAATTTTGATTATGCCAAAGTCACACAAATATGAAGGCTGTAAATTCAACTAAAAACTTAGGGATTACAATTACAAACAGGCCTAACCTAAATTGAAAAGATCACATAGATAATATTGTGGATAGAGCAAACGAAAGACTGTGATTCATTGGCAGAACACTTAGAAGGTGCAACAGGTCTACTAAAGAGACTGCTTACACCACACTTGTCCACCCTATTCTGGAGTATTGCTGTGCAGTGTGGGATCCGCATCAGATGCGACTGATGGATGACATCGAAAAAGTACAAAGAAGGGCAGCTCGTTTTGTATTATCATGAAATAGGGGAGATAGTGTCACAGACATGAGATGTAAATTGGAGTGGCACTTATTAAAACAAAGGCGTGTTTTCGTTGTGACGGGCTCTTCTCATGAAATTTCAATCACCAGTTTTATCCTCCGATTGCGAAAACATTCTGTTGGCACCCACCTACATAGGGAGAAATGATCATCACGATAAAATAAGAGAAATCAGGGCTTGCTCAGAAAAAATTAAGTGTTCATTTTTCCCAACTGCCATTTGAGAGTGGAACGGTAGAGAGACATCTTGAAGGTGGTTCATTGAACTCTCTGCAAGGTACTTTACTGTGAATAGTAGAGTAATCACGTAGATGTAGATGTAGAGTTGCACACAGCGTTGTCTGCCATAGCAACAGCAATTTCATCAACCACTTGTGGTGTAACTGGTCGTCAGCCTCTTCCAGGAGCAACACCCAGTTCTCCAGTTGATTCAAACTTCTTCATCAAGCTCCGAACAGCAGGAGGAGAAAGAGGATCTTTCCATAACCATTTCAGCCAGTGATATTCTCAAAGTGCAGCTGCGGCACTACTCCTGTTTTGATAATAGAGCTCCACCAATAATGCCCTGTTCCTTTTGTTGAAGGTCATGTTGACGCAACAACATGTGCACTGCAACTAGTCAGATGTGAGACTATGGATCACAATAACTGATCACAGCAGCTGGTGGCCATAGTTGGAAATGGGCTGTGGCGCTGTAACACACAGAAATCATGCGCCCCATACTCTGGACATCAATGCTACCAAGTCTGGTACTCATACGGTAATTAGTTTTCATGTTATAAAATGTTAAATGAGGAAAGTTTAACTGTAACCACCCAGCATATGGTGAGTAACAACTATCCTTTTCACAATATTGTTATATCAGCTACTTATTAACAATGACTAAGAAAGAAAATTGTGTACTATATCTGCATTCCAACATATCACTTCTAATGTCAAACTATTACTGTTTTTCAATTATTGCTCTTAACAGTTTAGTGGACAGTTGCTTTACAATAAGTATTATTGTATTTCAAAACTTCATTTCAGAACCAATAAAACTTGTTCTATGAAAGAGAAAAATAGTTGTACAAAAACCTTCATCTCACGATACTCTTTCCTCCATGGTTGTGAAAGGAGATTAGCGGCATATAAACCAATTGCATTCCATGCTGATGCTGCTCTATAGCCACTAAAGTCCTCTTTTGTGATGGCACTTCTATGCAGTACATCTGCTGTTTCTCGGAAGCAGAATTTTTGGTCATGTGGAACCAAACACAAGTACTCTCGTATGTAGCCTGAAATGGGAAATTGGTACATACCATTTATTTACTAAATCTCCTTTAACATCTTAATATTAGTCTGGCATGTCACGAGTAAAATAATCATGGTTTATTTACAGGCAGATATAAAATATTTTACAGATTCTTGAAATGTAAGGCTAAATAAAAAAGTGTTGTTTGTGACACATTAGGAGTCTCAAGACAAACAATGAAGGTAAATGAGATACACTTACTGATAGATCAAAACACTGCAACAGTGATGAGCTGTGTATACATAAAACAAACATAGGCTGTTCATATTCAAATGAAACTGAACAGTATTCAATAGTGTACAAAAATATACATCACCCAACATCACATTTGGAACAATTACCAAAGGGGTCTACATCAACTGTACCACATACAATGGCTACCACACAATTCTGTCAGATAATAAGTAACAACAAGAATATAATCCTCATTAGAGCACAGCTTCTGTTAGATAAAATTTCTATTATTGTTAATTGTAAGAAATTACAATGAACACAATCAGAGAAGTGTGGCTAAATGGGAACAATTCAAAATTAAATTTATGCTGTTTCCACTGGGGTAACTATTTACATTGTCAATTTAATTTTGTACACAAACACAATGTTGGCAGTTATGTAAATGAACAGAATTGGAAATTTCCGTGAGAGGAAAAATGACTGGCAAGGTGCATGCATGTTGTTCATGTTTAGTGTTGTTACCAGGACTGGGAGCGTACAGAAAAGGTGTGATATGCATCAGACATTGAGTGATCACTGTGAATGGTGTGGAGATGCCACTTACATATGTGAGACAGCATTCCTGGCACCTGACAGTGTTTAAAGGAGACTCATTGTGGGTCTCCACTTGGCTGGCCGGTCGAATTTTGCAATACCCAGATTTGTATGGCATTGAGCTGTGACAGTGGCCCGATGTTGGACTGAATGGGAATGTGAGGGCAGGAAAACTCACTGTCAAGGTTCCGCTCAACAACATTTGATCACCACAAGGGAATATCGCAGGTATGGTGCACCAATCAAATTGTTACCCCCTCACATCCCTGTCTGCCATCTGAAAACAAGTAATGGTCTCTCTGCATCGTTCTGCAACTCTGGATGGAAACTAGCAGCAACCGGACTGTAAAATTAATGTCCCATGTATATGCTACCATTAGCACTACAACACAAATGGCTGCATTTGGAGTGGTACCATGACCAGAAAGAATGGACTGTTCATGAATACCACCACATTGTGTTCAATGATGAATCACGGTTTTGCACCACCCCGGATGACCGTTGGTAACAGTGTTACTCCTAGCATTATGGTGTGAGGATCCATTAGGTGTTACTTCAGGTCACAGCTGGTAGTGGTTGAGAGAACTATGACAGCACAATGGTATGTCATGGACGTCCTGTGTCCGCATGTGTTATCTCAAATATGACAGTATCATTTTGCCAATTTTCAACAAGACAATGCTCATGCATACATGGCATGTGCCTCATGAACTGTATGCATTATGTTGAGGAAATCCAGTGGCCAGTATGATCCCCAGACCTGTCCCCAATAAGAACATGTGTGGGACCAGCATGTACGTCAATTCCGTCTGACTGACAGTATATGGGATATCAGTGACCAGTAACAACAGTTGTGGGCTTACCTCAGGAGAGGATACATGGCTTTATGATGCGCTTCCCAATCAAATCAGTTTATGCATTGAGGCCAGAAGGGATGCAGTGTCATATTGATAAGAGGGCTCATACTGCCAAGTTCTTTGTAAAGTTGACTTGATTTTGTAACCACTGCAATAACATCACATACCCTCTCAACCACTGAGGTTTCATTTTATTGCCTCTCCATTTCTGGATGCTTCGCTTTAATTGTCAGGCAGTGTATTTTTATCTTTAATTACCAACCTACCCAAAATTTTTTGTAGTTAAGTTCTTGACATATTTCAATCAACTGGTTTTGTGATAAATGTGAGAAATTTTTAATATTCGTAGGTGCAAATTTTATAACAGCACTTTTAGTATTCAAAAGTGATTCAGATTTGCCACCCAGCCAGAGTACTGATGGAGGAAAGCTCAGAAATACTCAGGTTTGGAAATGAGAGTTGCCACGGAGGAGGCTGCCACAGCTAGGGGCATTTCACATTGGACTGTCCACTGATGTAAGAGTACCTGTAAATACTGCAGTCCACAGTAGTCAGGTAGTTCTGACTATTTTCTGAAGCTTTCAATACACACCAATGTAATTGAGCGATTGACCTTGCCTGTGTTTTTCATTCTGATTGCTCCCCTGGCCGTTTTGTGTATGCTTATAATGACTGTTGTTACACTCTGGACTTGGCTTTGGGCTAGTCATCACTTCACTTCATAAACTCAGCTGTCATTGACCACAGGAAGCACCTGTTTGTTTCGTCGATCTCTGCATCATCAGTAGTGTGAGTGACGTAAATTATGTTCTACCTACTCAAGAGTAGGCCGGAGAAGTGGAGACAAGGACTTTCCCATTGTGCAACTATTCAGTGTGAGCCATGAACCTTGAGTTTCTAAAGTTGTGGCAGCAGTCATTGCAGTAGCAACATCAATGGGAATACCACCAGCAAAATCAGAAATTGGTGTCACAGCTACTGAAAAATCAACAATAGTCTACAACTGCAGCACAATCACCTACTTATCCATCATTCTCTTGTCTCCATGTGGTAAATAAGAGGTGGTCTATTTACACGGTTTTGTTCCTCACTGCAAGGCAAGTCGAATAATTGACCCTAAACATTGCAGTGCACTATTACTGCTGTCTAGTAGTAAACTGCACAAAATGGTGCAAAAACTACACCCACTATCGGCTCTCTATAATTTGAGTTTTGTTGTTTGTGGTTTGCTGACTGACTATTATGGCCACCAAACCCGAGAAGCTGCAACTAGGCTCAAATTTAAACAATGTGTGAAGCAATGTAAGCAAATATACACACCATGTGATGTTGATTTGCGAGGCTTAGAAATCAAGTATGATTTTTTCCTGTAAATAGTGTGGCACATCATAAGTAGAGTCAATAATCCACAATATTATTATATGTTTAGTTCCTGATGAAGAAGGTAGCATGAAGGCTTTAGAGTTGTCTGATCCAATTCTGACTGAAGTGCTAAGAATTGCCAAAGTTCACTAAGTAACAGCATCAGTGCGAGCTACAGTTCACAGTACTTCTGGTGTTTACTTTCTTGGTAGTAAAGTTACTGTTGCCCACTAAACTGATGACAACGAATCATTGCAATCATCCCATTTACTGGTGAAGCTTTATTCACTCATAACAGACGCAGATAACGGTTCACAGTCCTTATCGTCGGTAGAGGCACAGCACTTCATTTGTTGTCGACAAGTCCCAAAGCAAGCCCCAGAGTAATCAAAGAATCACAGGAAAGTTAGTGTAATCAAATCATGCCCAGACTGCAGGCTAAGGCATTGACAATGCCACTGTCCACTCTGTGATGTCACCTGTTTTGCATGAAACAAATGGGGGCATTTAGCACGTATCTACCTCAGCTAGCAAGCAACAACAACAACAAAACCATCTGCCAGTGCACTGCATGCTATCTTGCCGGTGCCAGTAGCAGCAGCAGCAGCAGAAGCACATGCTGCAGCTGGAAATTAATGGAACAGCTGTGTCTCTTATTAACATGGGCACATACCATTGCTTTGAGTTCCCACAGCTACAGTATCCTCAGCAAACAGTGAACAGTCAATCTCATCACAGGGTCAGATCATAGTCGATGCTAAGCATAAATATGTAGCTTGGTCAATAACCCTATTGGTAACAAATTTTTGAACAACTACAAAATTTTTTGGTTTAGCCACTTTTGTGCTTTTTGGATTATATATATATATATATATATATATATATATATATATATATATATATATATATATATATATATATATATTAAGTGAATCTAGTTTCAACTACAATTGTTGACAGTAAAGTCCTGGGAATATGGAAAGAAAACTGTGGCTGCATTTTAGGACACTGGCAAAGCCTATGATAATGTTTCTCGAAACAAGATCTGGGAATGCCTGGAAGATCTCACGGTGCCAAAATACTTAATAGTACATAAGTTCCACCAGAATTGCCACAGCTGTGTCCAGATAGGCAATGGATGACTGAATGGTTTGAGACAAAGAAAGGTGCCCAACAAGGAATTTCCCTATCACTGCTCTTATTGACAATACAATAGTGTGCAAAACTTTTAAGTATGAAAGTAACTTTTACATGATGTGTCACTGCCAAGTGACATAGCTTGATGAAACCATTGAAGTCACTGTGATCTATGATTGTCCCCTGGACTCTACAAATGGCAGACTATGGTGCTCAATAGGATGTGTGATCACCATGGACAGCAATGCATGTTCTGCAACATGCTCCCATGATGACCACAATATTTGTAAGGATCTTGTGGAAGGGTGTTCCATTCCTGGACCAGTGAGGCTGCTGGCAGTCATTGGTGAATGTGGACATGCTGCTATACATCTCTCCAACACATCTCACAGCTCAATGGATTTAACAGGGGGGGAACAGAGTGGTCAGTCCATTTGTCACATATACTCTCGTTCCAAGAGCTCCGCCATCTCTGCTGTTTGAAGTGGTTGCACACTGTCATCCATAAAATTGAATTCACCCCAACAAGCCACTCATGAGGAAGGAGTAAAGTGCCAAAATAATGTCGATTGGAGTGTACTGTGTTCAAAGATTTGGAAGTCAGTACACAGATGCAACATTATGTCTCTCCACACCATGATGCTAGACATATCCTCATATGGAGAGAGCTGGGAACACAAAATACATCTGGAAACATCGTCGAACATCATCGTTTGGGGGTCCAGCAATTATCAACTACGCTGGTAGAGGAATGGAATGCCCTACCAAAAGGTTCCTTACCAACCTTGTGGTGGCCCCTGGAGCACACTGCACAGCAGGCATTGCTATATGTCATCATCACACACTCTATTAAGAACTATTTGCCACCATTTATATTGTCCAGGGGACCATCATGAAGTGGCTTAACTTCAGTGTAATTATTGTCTTTGAATAAAACCACATTTTCTGTTTGTCTCATTACAGATTTCTTTCAGTTACCTTCTGTACTATAGTGAAGCAGTTCTGCCTGTGTGTGGTCCAAGGTTCATTGAGCTAACTTACTTGGCAGTGACATATCATGCAAAAGTTACTTTTGTTTTTCAGTTTTGCACACTAGTGTAGTAATGGACAAGATTATAAAATCCATCAAGGAAATGGATAATGAATCCAACATCCACCTATGATGCTCCACTGAGGGGAGGAACAGCAGCTGACATGCAGAAAAAGCTAACAGAATGGAACAGTATGTTTAAACATTTTGGTCTGAAGTTAAGCAACACCAAGACTGTAGAAATGGTCATAAACAGGACAGGAACAACTACAAAGGGACAAAATTAGAATCAGTTCCCCATTCCAAATACCTCCAAAGCAAGTCTTCCAAAGACACCACTCTTAACCAGGAAATAGCAGGACACAGAGAGCATCAAGTTTTTACAATCAAGACGGAAACCTTGTGTTGGACAACAGAAAGCAAAAACCAACCATGCACCACACATATTTTTGTGCCAATTCTCACTTATGGTATAGACACATATACCCTATTGGAAAAAAGAGAGAGAGACTACAGCAGAATTCAATGAAAGAATGAGATTCATAAAAACTATGAATAAAACTCTAGAAAGGACAGGAATGTAGCCCGCACCAAAGTTCCTATTATTGGTGTAATCAAACAATGGAAAATCTGGGATGGAATGTAACAATATTATGAAAAGAAAAGTTGCTACTCACCGTGTAGTGGAGATGATGAGTCACAGATAGGCACAATAAAAAGACTGTCACAAATAAATAAAGCTTTCGGCAATTAAGGCCTTTGCCAACAATAGATGTAGACAAATGTAATAAAGAAATGCAAACTGCAGTGGTATGGGCACATTACGAGAAAGGGTGACAGCACAAAGTGGGGGGGGGGGGGGGGGGGGGAGTGATGAATGATGATGATGATAAACATGGAGGAGAGAGGATTCCAGAGATATGATGTCCAGGAACAGTAATCTATGGAAGACAGAAGGAGATGGTGAGCACTTTTATGCCATTTCTGGAAAACTGGTGCTGGAAAATGATAACTGATTTGCCCTATTGTCTACTTGTCCTGCCGATTTAGTTATATTTTTGCACTTTTCAACTTATTCCTGATTTAGCTCATGCAGAAAACTGTAAGAAAACAAAATCGAGAATGCACTGGCCGTTTCATCAACTTTATCTTTTATTTATTTACTTTTTTAACCTGACAGTATTCTGCATGAATGCAACATCAACACAGGGAAAGTGTTGTTTTTTTCCTGGTGTACCTAATAGCTCGTTAGTTGATTAACAGACTAAAGCCGCAATACCCAAAACAGAAGTTGAGACTGTTTCACTTCATGAAACTGCTGCTGAAATTATCTGGATTAAAAAGTATCCTCACTGATCTCAATCAGCTGATCCTTCCTCTCTTTCTAGTGACCTTTATCCATCCTATGCCACATCAGGACTGGTGTGCAATTCTGCAAACAACCAACCACACCCGTAAATACACTACTCTTATTGGCACCCAAGGTGTATCAAGTGGTTGCCTACCTGAAAACACCTTGCACTGCTTTGAAGGTTTTCTCTGTACAGGTAACTTTTTTAATATTATCAATAAATGGAGGTGGGTACCACCAAGGTTATTGCCAAATTGAGTGGGGGAGTGTCTTAGAGGCACTCTTTGCCATTTAACTCATGAATGTGATAATGTTACACCCCTCTGTCGTGATCATGAGACATGCGGACGTGAAACAGGAGCAATGAAAAAGCATAAGAACCATCTACTGTTTCAGGTCACGTTCAAATTTTGTTGAATGGTTTTGAACAGTCCTCAGTGGTCCACTGTGTATACCAGAGCAAAAATTGTGATCGAACTGCACTCCAAACAGGTGAGATCATGTGGTTGGTAGCCCATGATGTCCTTGGAGATGTTTACCTTGGCCACTTTTAAGAAAACTGCATGACTTCAAAGATGGATTTTGGGGTTCTGGCCTATATCAGAGCTGTCAAATGAAGGGGTAGAATGTGGTTAAGAAGGGGTGTGACAACCTTCCCTTCCTGTGACATGTCCACACTGGTGTTGGGAAGAATTGTGACGTTTGGTACTAATGAGACATCTTTACATGCCCTATGAACTTCTGAGCGCTGGTCTTTTTTTCACGTGTTGACACCTTGCGGTCTGAAGCAACTTCGACCTTGATGGTGATGACACAGGGCACCTGCTTTTGCATCATTACAGAGCAAGATTGTAGACTTTTTGGGCCAAATTTCAAACTTATGCACCACAATGGGAGACAATTATGAGGTTTCAAAAAAGTGATCCTTTAATTCTGCTGCACAGTGTATATGCCTGCACTGAAATCAACACTGCATATGATGCATTGCCACTATGAGAATACCTCTACATGTCACTGTGTTGTGACGAACCCTGCGAACCTTTACTTACATGCTGTCCAACAAGAGAGAAGTATATTAAAGGAACAAATAGGTGACACTTGAGTCTGTCTAGTTTTGTAGTTACAAAGTAAAGTTGCTTGCTGTGTTGACTTGCATCAAGTACTACACTTTAAGTGTAATTTTGTCATCCCTAAACAGAAATCGTCAAAAACTGGTCTTTTCCGGAAGTGGACTGGGGAAGATTCCAATTTCACAACCGACATCAGAGTAATTTTTTGTCAAGCATTTCAAAAACAAGTACATGAGCACAGGTTATTTTTATCATTCATTTTATATACCAGTCTTCTTGCTAGTCTTTGACCTCAGATTTTGGAATCGAAATTTAAAATTACTTCACTGACATGCATTTGTGATTCAATTGAAGTTGATATTTTACATGATCATGTTCTTATTTTTTAGTTACTGCCATTTTCTTTTGTTTCAATTTTAGTTAAGCCATGATCAAAAATCACATTTCTTTCAACACAAAGATTTCACAGCTAACTGTATGAGCGTCACTAGGGAGAAGAACAAACAACAGATTCAATCATTAATTTCCTTTATGACTAGTTCAGTGGCAGCTAATGTGCAAGAGAATATACTAAAGATGGGGTTCCCGCAGTGTGACAGAGGTGGCATTTACCACATCAGTCGACACTGCATAAAAATTATTCGAAACAGCTGTATGAAAAGGGTATTGCTGATATTCAAAAAGGCATTGATACCACTATATTTGGCTTTCAGTCAACAAGACAACTAGAAGTTTATAGCTAATGCTGTGATGGGGAAATTAGATTCCTCAGCACCAAGAAAACTGCACTTACTCACAAATCGCAGTACTGCGGTTGGCACAGTGAGTGATGTCCTACACATTCTATGGCCAGAAGATAGGGATGACAAATTTTTGCTATTGGTGACAGCAGAAGCAACACTGAAAGAATTCTATCCCACTGTGGTCCACTGCACCTGCCTTACCCACGTCCTGTTCTGTCTGGCACAGGAAATCAAAAGTACTCATAATTTTCCTGGAGTTAGCAGTATGATTTCTTTTGTTAATAAAGTATACTGACTGGCACGAAAAATGCAACACCCAATAAATGATGCATATCATTGCGTAATTATTTACTTAATCAAAGAGAAGAACTTCAACCAATTTTTTGAGGTTGGGTATGTTATTGGCATTGCTTTGCGAGCAAACAATGAAGTGTTGATTGTTTATTGCACTAGCCTCAACTGCTGCTTCCTGTGCAACTTGGAAAACACATCACCGAATGTGAGAGAATAATGTTTTCCCACTCTTGTAGCACTTGCTGCTGTACCCTGAATTCTTCTCCTTTCAGGATCTTTCATGACTGTCATAATCAGCTTCCTGGAGTAAACATGCTGCTAAGCCCTGAACAAGATGCGAATGAAGTGGCTTTGGTGGAAAATGGCCGTGGCAGGCATTACATTGCATAAGTGTTGAGGACTATACCTTCCACGATTTCCTCAACTGTACAAAAGTTACAGGGAAACTGAAGACATTGCAAGGAGATGAGGCCCAAGAAGAGAAACATCAGAGAGAGATGACCGCTTCTCAAAACTTCAAGTTCTCTGCAACTATCACACCACCATTACTGAAGCATGAAATCGACTCCATCAAGTTTGAGGGGTCAATGTTAGTGAGGGAAACATTTTAAGAAGACCGGAAGAAGTGAATCTTCAGTCCAGAGGACCTGCTACAGGTCTGGACCTCACCAGAGAGCATTGCACAGCTCAACTACATTCGCAAGGGAACATCTTGGCTGGGCAGTACAACAATGGGATCAAGTGTTGTTCACCGATGAGTCACGATTTGGCCTCTGATCATCTCAGAGAGGAGAGAGGTTTGGAGAAGGCCAGGGGAAGGTATTCCCCTTGCACTTTCTCATCCAGGATGCCTTTACAGGGTGATTCTGTGATGGTGTGGGCAGGAATCAATACAGTTGCAAGGACAGATTTGGTCTTTGTGAAGCATGAGAGCTTTACTGCACATCAGTATGTGGAAGAAATCCTTCTGGAGCATGTTGTGCCTTTCACTCCATTTATTGGTGATGATTTACACTAATGCATGACAATGCACTCCCACCTTGTGAGAATTGTGAAAGAGTTCTTGGGTGAAAGGAGGATTCATGCTACAGGTTGGCCTGGTCAAGGCCCTGATTTGAATCCTATTGAGCATGTTTGGGACCGGCTGGGGAGAAGAGCCCGTCAGCATTATCCAGAGACTCTACAGGACCTATGGAATGCCCTCCTGGCAGAATGGGATATGAATCATCAACAGGACATTACTGCATTAATCAGGAGCATGCCTGAAAGGCTGAATGCCATCACTTGTACAAGAGGTGGCAATAAAAGCTTTTGAAGATGTAAACATAGGTCTCAGAGGTCATCTCCAAGGTCTGTGAAGTAATTGCAAAGTGTATAACATCAAAACGGGCACACATTACCTTCCTGGGTTTACTCAAAATTTCCTTGAAGTGTGCATCTCTGGCTTAATTTGTTACATTTGTTTATGATTGTCCTTCTTTTCTCATCATTGGACACTTAAGTGGGACTGTACCACAATATTCCATAATAAGTTAGTGGATTAGTGCCATAAATTTAAAATAAATTTCAGTTTTTGTAAGAAATTGAAGTGTTGCATTTTTCATGCTGGTCAGAGTATTTCTCAAAGCTCCCGCTCACATTCATACCTTAAAGAAAATAGCTCCAAACATGCCCCTCCTACCTGAACCTATACCTTTATGTTGGTGCACCTGGCTCTTGATAGCCTTATATTCTGTCAAATGCTACCAAGAGGTCAAAGAGGTAGTAGACACACTTCACTCTATTAAAACATCTCTTATTAAAAAAGTCAAGGCATCCCTTGAGAATAACAAGCTTGTTGCATCGTTCTCATTTTTTAGAGCTCACTTTCACCATCTACCTGAGGCAATTTCAGGTCCCTAGAGTCCATATCTCTACCACTGAAAGATCTGTATGCATTATCTCAGACATGCAAATCTATGTGGAGGAAATACATGGTTCAGGAATATTCTTCTGAGTAAATCCAGATATGAAGAAAGTGGGGAGAAGTTCGAAGGCTGAGTGTGCTAGGAGCCACGAGCAATTGCATCGATGAACTATGCACCACTGACCTATTGCACTGTGAAGAGATCTTTCTCAGTCTACAAAAATGCACTGAGAGACAAGAGAAAAAGTTTCAATTTACAAAACATAAAATGTGGTTAATTGTGTACTGCAATACCAAAATAAAATATAAAAATTCTTGTTGGTTGTAGAATTAGGCCAGGGATTGTGATCTTACGCAGGTACATATCTGACGCGCGTGTTTTTATGTGAGTGACACATGAAAAGAATTTTTCAGTAAAACAGTTTTTATTACCATATTATAAAAAAGGGAAAGAAAATAGTTTCAGTATGGGTAAATATCTCGATTGTTGCTGATTTTTTTCTGAGTGCCAATATAAGGAATAGTTAATTACTTATTTGCCACACAGAACTAAAATAACTTTGTCAAAATTGTAATAAAATTTTCTATGTTAATATTTGTTTTCACTCCAAATGGTCGAGTCACATTAATGTGACCAGCATCTGCATTTGATATCAACATGCAATAACAACTCACGGACGGCTCATGGCAGCACTTGCAGTGGATGGTATGTAAAGCATGTCAGGGGGATGTGGAAAACAATGTAACCCTTGACCCAATGTGCAAACCAAGTGATTTATCTGATGTCTACAAGGGCATGACCATTGTCATTCAGGTCAAGGGGGAAAGCATTTGTGAAACGGCCAAGTTTGTAAACTGTTCGCATTGCACTGTGGTTAAAGTATACCACGCATGGCAACATGATGCAGCCTAAACTGGCGCTGAGGCACCTGTGATGTACCATTGGCCATAGATGACAGTGGTGAATGATGGCTGTGGAGACATGAATGGGTGAATAGACATGCAACAGTTGAGCAACTGACCACTCAGATGCACAAAGGGAAAATCAACAGTGTCTCCTCATTGATCATTAAGAGAATCTTGCTATCCGTAGGACTCCACAGCTAGTGCCTGGTTCAAGCACTCACTCCAACTTTGCATGCCAATACTACAACCAGATGTACACTGAGTGGCAACAGGTGGCATTTTCTGATGACTCACGTTTTATGCTCCGCTGGGCAGATGGCCATTTGCGTGTACAGTGTGAAATGTCTGAAAGCAAACACCCTGTAACAATGGCTGGAAGGGCCCAGGCCGAAGGAGAACTGTTCCCACAGCATTCGCTGGGTGATCTCGTCATTCTGGAAGGCACAATGGATTAACACAAATATGCATCTATTCTTGGGGACCAGGTCAAGCTCTACGTTCAGTTTGTTTTTCTTTGGCACACTGCATCCACCACCAGGACAATTTACCATACTCCCCTGGCTACGAAACTTCCTGGATTTAAACCCAATCGAGAATCTGTGGGACCACCTTGAACAAGCTGTTCGTGCCATGGATCCTCGACTCAGGAACCTAGTGCATCTGACCGTGGCACTGGAGTTGCCATGGCTCCACATCTATGTCAGTATGTCACAGAACACCACTGACCTAATCAATAAAGCCATAGCTTGTAAGGGAATGGCACACTGAACTGAGGCTCACGCCACACCTCCTTGCCTTCTACATCTGCCAGTTTGTTGCCCTGGCACCCAGCATGGTTGCCCTGGCACCCAGCAGAAAGTGTCCGCCCCCGATAGCTGAGTGGTCAGTGCGACAGACTGTCAATCCTAAGGGCCTGGGTTTGATTCCTGGCTGGGTCGGAGATTTTCTCTGCTCAGGGACTGGGTGTTGTGTTGTCCTAGTCATCATTATTTCATCCCCATCGAGACGCACAAGTCGCCGAAGTGGCATCAAATCGAAAGACTTGCACCAAGCGAGCGGTCTACCCAACAGGAGGCCCTCGTCACACGCCATTATTATTATTATTACCCAGCAGAAAGTCACCTCCTACCCCAGCCTCTCTAGGTGGAGAAGGGAATCCCGGTTATCTTGGACTACATTATCTGCTAGGTACCAGTGTGAAGGGTGCTCAGGTAGTCTGAACATGTGAGGAATTTAGCATCTGCACAAAATCTCCTCTCCTCCAGGGACCATAAGATTGCATATAATTTCACAACAACAGTGATGTCTTGGGGCAACAGGATCTTCAGGACACAATCAGGGAAAACAACAAAGCAATCAATAGAGACCCCTCTTTAACTCAATCTATGAATACAGCTGTACAGTTTTGGTGATCATTTAAAATGTCATAAAATATGGTATTAGAAACAGACGCAGGAGTGCAGCCTCCCCTATATTGCATTAAATCTAAAATTATTCTGGGCTTCTGCAGTAACCAAGGAGGAAGTTTGCTAAAATGCTGGATTTGGGTTTGTATTAGCTCCACACCAAGTGACTGCAGAACATACTTCATGCACATCATGTACAGCCTTGTTGCTCATTGACAATAGGAGAAAAGGTGTTCCATCGCTGGACGAACAACAGTATGGTATGCTGGTGAATTGGAAGCAGAAAAAGAAAAAAAAACTTTTATGCTTGATGCATCACAAGGAATGCCACTGGATGGTGAATGGCAGTTCCCCAGCCTCATCACAAATTCAGGCTGTCGGGTTGGTCCTGTTAGCACTCATAGCCAGCCTGATCCCCTCACGGTGTATATCTTCAATGACCTTCAGTAAGGTCTTGCTGATTTGTGCACTATGCACCCAAAGTCAAGTCGCAATCACGCAAAAGCTCTTTAAAATTCGGCAGTAGTGCCCTGTATGCTCTCCAAGACATGTGGCTAAGGCACTTTTAAGTGTTTTCTGCACCCTTGCCTTCAAGTCTTTTAGGTGTGGTAGCCATGGCAGTTCGAAATGAAAAGTGAGGTCCAGAAACCAGAGGTAGAACAATAAATGGCAAAACTGTCCACAAATAACGAGCACTGCACAGAACATGTTACTGTGTATGGTATGCTGTTTATAGGTATGGCAAAGAGGTTACCAATTCCCTCAAGAACATCGTTCTCCTGCTCAAAACTACTTGACAGGGCATCGCCAAGTCAGTATCTAAAAAGTGTTAAGATAAGAAGGAATGAATTAATATGGGGAGGGGCCACAAAAGCCCCACTGGAGGACCTGTCCAGGGAATATTGTACCTCCAATTAGATCATACGCCTTATGTCAGAGAATATCCCTATACAATGCTGTTTACTTATGAAAGCTTGCTGGATAGCCGCCCCTAGCAAGGTCAGGTTGTCGACAGAGGAGTGATTTCTCTTGAATCCACATCATAGTGGCTAAGGAGCTGCCTGGTCACATACATCCACGCCAAATGATGGTTGACCATTCGCTCCACGGCCTTTTCTACGCAGCTTATTACGGTGATGTTCCCTTAGCTATTGACACATTCGGTCCTTTATTGATTTGAGGAGAGATATTAAAATTGCATCCCTGCATGAGTTTGGAAATTGCCCTGTCTGCCAGAGGGAATTAAAACATTATATGAGATTTCTTTTGATGCTGTTGGCAAGTTTTGCATCATGCTGCACCAGATTTGCTCGTGACCAAGCACAGTATCACGAGACTCATACAGAGCCAAAACCACCTCCCACATGGAGAAAGGACAGTTGCATGACTAAAAATTGGTGTACCTTAAGTCCAACTCAGCCTTCTCCTTGGTAGTGTAAGAACGCTGGATCCTGGTTGGCAAAGGCAGTAGTCAACCCAAAATGTTCTGCTGATGCATGGGCGATGTCTTCAGGTGCAGTTAGGAGACGACTCTGCTTCAACACTGGTGCTATAGGTAAGAAACTGCTTTTACCAGGACTGGTGGCTTCCTATTCGTTCATAGAACATGTGGACCAAACACATGCCATGCATTTATCTTTCACTCCTTGATTATACAAAGAGCTTTGACTTTAAAAAGTTGGGAGTTTTTATGCTATTTAGAGGCACTTAAAAACTGTCACAGAGCAGCACGCCAGACCCAGACCCAAATTGCTCAGCAGTACTTGTCAGTTCACCGAGGCATAGGCTGCCTTCGAAGATGACGTGAGGACTACAGGGTGGATAAGCCAGAGGTGTGGTGAAACCGATGTGTGATGCAGTTCCCTGCTTCCTGAATACTGTCTCTTTGTTCAAACAAACCCAGATGGCTGAACAACTTTCCATTAGCTCCTCTGATCAATCAACTTCGCAGCTTCCAGTCAAGGACTGCTCCATCTGGCAGGTGAATACAGAGTGGGTAATGGTCACTGGAATGAAGGTCATCAGTAACCTGCCACTGAGTAGAATCTGCAAGGGCTGCGAAGCAGAAAGAAAGAGAGTTCCATGAATGAGAATGACCCAGTAGCAATGTTAAAATGAATGGGATTGCCCACTTCGACGTTACACAGCTCCTGAGGCTCAAGAAACATAAAAGAAGGTTGTATACATGGAAGAATCCTGGAGATACTAAAAGGTATCAGATAGATTATATAATGGTAAGACAGAGATTTAGGAATCAGGTTTTAAATTGTTGGACATTTCCAGGGGCAGATGTGGACTCTGACCACAATTTATTGGTTATGACCTGTAGGTTAAAACTGAAGAAACTGCAAAAAGGTGGGAATTTAAGGACATGGGATCTGGATAAGCTGAAAGAACCAGGGGTTGTACAGAGTTTCAAGGAGAGCATAAGGGAACAATTGGCAGCAATGGGGGAAAGAAACACAGTTGAAGAAGAATGGGTAGCTCTGAGGGATGAAGTAGTGAAGGCAGCAGAGGATAAAGTAGGTAAAAAGACGAGGGCTGCTAGAAATCGTTGGGTAACAGAAGAAATATTGAATTTAATTGATGAAAGGAGAAAATATAAAAATGGAGTAAATGAAGCAGGCAAAAAGGAATACAAACGTCTGAAAAATGAGATTGACAGGAAGTGGAAAATGGCTAAGCAGGGATGGCTAAAGGACAAATGTAAGGATGTAGAAGATTATCTCTCTAGGGGTAAGATAGATACTGCCTACAGGAAAATTAGAGAGACCTTTGGAGAGAAGAGAACCACGTGTATGAATATCAAGAGCTCAGATGGCAACCCAGTTCTAAGCAAAGAAGGGAAGGCAGAAAGGTGGAAGGAGTATATAGAAGGTTTATACAAGGGCGATGTACTTGAGAACAATATTATGGAAATGGAAGAGGATGTAGATGAAGATGAAATGGGAGGTAAGATACTGCGTGAAGAGTTTGACAGAGCACTGAAAGACCTGAGTCGAAACAAGGCCCCCGGAGTAGACAACATTCCATTAGAACTACTGACGGCCTTGGGAGAGCCAGTCATGACAAAACTCTACCAGCTGGTGAGCAAGATGTATGAGACAGGTGAAATACCTTCAGACTTCAAGAAGAATATACTAATTACAATCCCAAAGAAAGCAGGTGCTGACAGATGTGAAAATTACCGAACTATCAGTTTAATAAGTCACAGCTGCAAAATACTAACGCGAATTCTTGACAGACGAATGGAAAAACTGGTAGATGCGGACCTCGGGGAGGATCAGTTTGGATTCCGTAGGAATGTTGGAACACGTGAGGCATTACTGACCTTACGACTTATCTTAGGAGAAAGATTAAGAAAAGGCAAACCTACGTTTCTAGCATTTGTAGACTTAGAGAAAGCTTTTGACAATGTTGACTGAAATACTCTCTTTCAAATTCTGAAGGTGGCAGGGGTAAAATACAGGGAGCGAAAGGCTATTTACAATTTGTACAGAAACCAGATGGCAGTCATAAGAGTCGAGGGGCATGAAACGGAACCAGTGGTTGGGAAAGGAGTGAGACAGAGTTGTAGCCTCTCCCCGATGTTATTCAATCTGTATATTGAGCAAGCAGTAAAGGAAACAAAAGAAAAATTTGGAGTAGGTATTAAACTTCATGGAGAAGAAATAAAAACTTTGAGGTTCGCCGATGACATTGTAATTCTGTCAGAGACGGCAAAGGACTTGGAAGAGCAGTTGAACGGAATGGACAGTGTCTTGAAAAGAGGATATAAGATGAACATCAACAAAAACAAAACGAGGATAATGGAATGTAGTCAAATTAAAACGGGTGATGCTGAGGGAATTAGATTAGGAAATGAGACACTTAAAGTAGTAAAGGAGTTTTGCTATTTAGGAAGTAAAATAACTGATGATGGTCGAAGTAGAGAGGATATAAAATGTAGACTGGCAATGGCAAGGAAAGCGTTTCTCAAGAAGAGAAATTTGTTAATATCGAATATAGATTTATGTATCAGGAAGTCGTTTATGAAAGTATTTGTTTGGAGTGTAGCCATGTATGGAAGTGAAACATGGACGACAACTAGTTTAGACAAGAAGAGAATAGAAGCTTTCGAAATGTCGTGCTACAGAAGAATGCTGAAGATTAGATGGGTAGATCACGTAACTAATGAGGAGGTATTGAATAGGATTGGGGAGAAGAGAAGTTTGTGGCACAACTTGACTAGAAGAAGGGATCGGTTGGTAGGACATGTTTTGAGGCATCAAGGGATCACAAATTTAGCATTGGAGGGCAGCGTGGAGGGTAAAAATCGTAGAGGGAGACCAAGAGATGAATACACTAAGCAGATTCAGAAGGATGTAGGTTGCAGTAGGTACTGGGAGATGAAGCAGCTTGCACAGGATAGAGTAGCATGGAGAGCTGCATCAAACCAGTCTCAGGACTGAAGACAACACCAACACCACACACGAGGCATTATGAGGTTCTCAAAATCTCAATCCCTGGAGCACATAAAGGTTGAGCCCCATAATAGGTTCTAGGCACTCAAGTCTCACTGTAGAATAAATGGTTGCGGAATTGTTCAATAAAATCTGAGGGACGCTCAGAATCTATCACCCCTGTGATCCTGTAAACCACATAAGCTTCAATGGCAACTGCCTGCAGATAATAACCAGACATAGAACAGACGAAAGGTTTGTGTTATTGTTAACCACAGTTACCCCTCCCTCAGGTCTTTCCCCAGCCAGGTAATCCTTGTGGAGGAGGTATAGCCTTGTAACACAGGATCAGTAACTTTAAAATATATTTCCTGTAAACACAAGCACTGAGGATGTCCCTGCATTAGGAGTTTCAGTTCTTACGCAAGTGTCCTGAACTCATTGATGTTCTACTATAGTATGGAGGCCATTTCATTGGTGATGTTTTCCTTTCACCCTGTACCTCTACTGAGGTGGAAATCCTACAATGGATGGAAGCTTAGTCTGGGATCTAAATGGTTGCTCTCGGAAGGCTTTATATTCCACCCTGTCGGCAAAGCTTGATCATCAGAAATGTCAGATTCACATGGTCTGATTGATGCTTCCCTTTAGGTTAGGAGAAGACATTGGAAAAACATGGCAGTGATAGCGGTAGTGCTGAACTATTTGCTGCAGTCTGCCTTTTCATGCAGCTTAAGCTCTATAATGTCGGAAAGTATGGCTTTTTCTGATTTTGTGTCTAAGGCTAAGCACCTTCGCAACTGCACTGACAAATACAGTGTGCTGACACTAGTTACCTTCCTTTGTGTAAAGGTGTTAGCTTCTTCAAAAGGCTTCATAAGTGCTGAAGCAAATGAAGTACTGAAAGTGGGAAGTTGCATAGACTTAAGGTTCTTTCTGGCCTCACAATAAGGGACATGCTTTGTTTTCTTGAGCTCTTGTATCTCCCTTTCTCCAAGATTAAACACTGAAGCCTCTATTACAGACAGTGTGATCCCCAGCACAATTTACACACTTCGTAGGAGATGTAAGGATTAAGTACACTGATAAGACCAGTTTGTTATCCACCTGTTTCATTATATTTTGCACATACACCACACCTTCATGAGCCCACTCATCTTTCAGTTCCTCTTTAGAAATATCCACAATATCTCTGCAGAACACACCACCTCTGCTGTAGCTCAACATGTTGTATAACTTTGTTTCAGTTGCATATTCCTACGCGTTTAGCTCTCTGGAGGGTGGAGTGTTGTTGCTTGTTGGGAGCTAGAAGTTTTATCCAACAGTGTACAATTTCGCAATCACTTCGAAGATTTTAAAGTTCCAGCAATGTTCTGTAAAATTCTTTTGAATGCAGAAAAGGCAAACTTTTTCAAATCTGCACTCTTTCCTTTTAACGATTAAAAGCACATGCTGTCTAGTAGCATACATTCTATTATTAGAAACATAAGTATTTGAATTAATTTCTGTATCTAGAGAACTGGCAACACCAGCCCTTTGGTTAGTTTGGCCGTCAATACGCATTCCACTGGAAGCTGAAAGGGGAAGTCTGACGGTTTCATATCAGACCCATGAACACCTAGGGAAACAGAGATACACCCAAACAGAGCCCCATTTGCCAGGATACACCTTATATTCCCCAGTCCACAGCCCGTGGTCTCATTCTTGCTTCTCAAGCACAGGGTCCTGGGTTCGATTCCCGGTGGGGTCAGAGATTTTCACCTGCCTTGAGATGACTGAGTGTTTGTGTCGTCTGCATCAATTCATCATCATTCATGAAAGTGGCGAGACTGGACTGAGCAAAGGTTGGGAATTTGTATGGGCGCTGATAACTGCGCAGTTGAGTGCCCCACAAACCAAATATCATCATCATTTTATATTCCCCAGAGGTTGCCTAATGACTGCTCCACTTCAACCATTATGCACCTCATCTGTGCAGAGTACACCTTCAGATACGTAGTTTTTACCATCCAGGTGGTAAAGCCAAATGTCCATTCCAATGTTCCACGCCTGCACTGTACGGTGGCCACTGAAGTGTGCCCAGAGCTTACAGCTGACTGACTGAGTCTGGCACCAGCCGCTGAAAGCTAACTTTGCGACAGTCTTTTTGTTGTGCCTTTCTGCAACTCAGGATCTCCGTGATATGGTGAGCAGCAAATATCCTTTCCATAACATTGTTACATTCCATCCTGGATTTGCCATTGTTTGATTTTACAGGAAGACAAGGAGAGATGAACACTGGGACAGAGTGGAGATGGAAGAATAGCGGGAAAACCATAAAATAGGGAGAGGCTGATGTTCCCTAGCACACTCGATCAGTGGTTGGAAACTGTAAAAGAAGATAATGATGATGAAAATTTTAATAGGATTATTAAAATCTAAGAGTGTTGCATGCCATTTACTAATATTACAAATGAAGGTACACACAACCAAAGCTAAATGCAACACTTTCAAGTATTACATCGAAGGATAGCAACATATTATGTTACGACAGTTCAAATAACGCATAACCAGCTTTCAGGTACCAGTTTCTTGTTCGTGCATCACACAAATGGTAACTGATTATAAACAACTAACATCTGTATAGTTGCATATTGAAATTATGGAAGAGTAATATGCCATATCCTAATTTTTGCCAGGTGAACTAGGATAAGCTGCTGTGTCAAACGGGTTGGATAGAGGGGGAAAGAAGCGGGAAGAGGAGAGGAACGGGGAGGGATAGCTGGCAGCTCAGAGGGTGGCAGCAGGAGTACAGGATACACATGCAACACACAGGTACTGGAGCTGGTGAGTTTATGCAATGCACAATGACCTGGAGGCATGGCTGCGACGTGGGTCACATGTCAGAGAAGCAAAAACTGCTGGATAAGTGTGGGTGCAGTTGGTTGACAGAGATTGAGTGCCGGAGGATTACAGGAGTAATTGGTATGCAGTTTACAGCTGGCCAAGGGAAATGGCTGCAATATTTTTGTGTGGAAGGGGTGACAGCTGTGAAAATTTAGACACTGTTAGGATTAGTGGACTTGACATTGACAGATGTAAGGATGGAGCCATCAGAGAGTTGGAGACTAACATCCAGCAAAGTGTCATGTTGATATGATGACCAGGTGAAGTAGATGGGACTATTTAGAGCATGCTTCTACAATTCGGTCTCCTTTACTTCTATATAAATATTAGTATCATTGGGAATTTACACTCCTGTGTTTAAGTATTCTGATAAACTGCAAGAGAAGCCAATGAGGTACCCTATAACTTTGTTTCTAAATATTGTAAATTACAATACTTGAGTAGCTCAAGGTAACTGTGCACTGATAGATAATATATTTATACAACAGAAATTAAATAAATAGACCCCTATCCTGTGGTAAATGGAATATCAAATCATTATGGACAATTAAGTAATATTACATAACTTAACTACATGTACAACGCACAAACACTCAATGAAAATGACGAGAGTGATTAACAGCAAATCAACTACAAAGTTTTACAGGAAAACTCAAAAGAATGTTGACTAGGTTGATGTTTACAATGAGGCTAGTGCCAGTTCTAAATGAAAAATTTCTTAATAAGTTTTTGGCTATTTCTAAAAATAAATTAAGTACAATACTAGGAGGTCTTTCAGGAAACATTAGAGCACTATATGTATTGAAATACCTTCCTAACAAAAAACGAATTCTACAAAATACAGGCCAAATAAACCTACTGACACTGGATATTGGCTTCATCCTGTAACATCATGATGATGTGGCATGTAACACCACGTGTACTAAAACAGAATGAGAATGGAATACTGACAATATTTATTTTGCATCTATATTATTTTGTTATAACGTAACATATTAGGTAGTGTCAATGTCACGTTAAAAGCTTCCATTATGTTTGTGAGTTGTTGAAGAGGTATTAAATGTTTTTGCGAATTGCCAGAGGAAGGTACGATCTCAAAGCACTTTCATACTACAAACAGTATTACATTTTCTGAACTCTCAGAAGTAAAAGTTTGTATGAAGTTGCAAAATATTCATTGAGACACTGAAAAATAAAGGTCCTATAATTTACATTCTCAGTCACATTATTGATATGATATTTTCCTCAGACATATTGAAATACACAACATTCTAATAACTCCCAAGAAAGATGTCTCCACAGATGTCATCAGCTACAGCTCTTCTAATATAATGTTCCAAATTTTTTGAGAAGGCTAATGTACTGGAGCGTTGTCACCCACCTGAGTATTAATGGGATACTTTAGTCAATCACATTTTGGATTAAAACTACTTTTCTACTGAAAAAAACATTTATACCTGTTCAGCCAGATATTTACTATACAATATATTCCACCAATTAGGATTTAGTTTCCATAAAGAGGTAAAAAGTTCCAAGTTCTTTCGTATGTATATCAATGAACACTTATTCGAAAAACTATGAAGTTAACACACAAATCTCTAAGTTAATACATTCCACATATTTTCATTCACTGACATCCTATGGGATGATATTGTGGGATAATTCCTCAGAAAGGCAAAATGTATTCATTGAAAAAAATAAAATATTAGAATGGTATGTGGAGTTCAAGAACATAACTCTTGCAGGCGTCTTTTTAAACAGCTGTAAAATAAACCACAGCTTTGCAGTACATTTGTTAACTCATGAAATCCTCTTCAATTTGAGACTAACTGAGATATTCACCAACACACTGCTACAAGGAAAAATTATCTACACTTCCCTCTTGTGGGGAGGGGTGAGAGGAAACAGGTTATTGCATACATATATTTATTAGTAATATGTTCCACTTTTCTGTGCTCTGTTAAAAGATGTTAACACACCAGTGATATTTTCTGCCTGTTGTTTTTTCTCCCTTTCAGTGGGCTGAATTGTAAGGTGTTAGTGCGCGTTACAATGGGATCTGGCATATGAGTACACATGCCTAGCGCAAAATGTGCAGCGAGTGAGATATTGTACAGAATATGTGAAACGGGTAATTTTCTTTGGGTTTCTAAATCGTTAAAGAAGCCATACCCTCATCTCCTCAATTTTGTTGGATTAATACAAAAACTTATTAAGGCGGGTGGCTTATTAAATATTACCTTCGAGTTTCTCTCGTTGCTCTAACTTATACAAGCTTTCATCCGTTTGAAGATAACTGAGGTGTAACTGATCAATCTGCATCCACAGCTCCCTCACACGATCATGAAGTAAAAAATCTGCCATTATCAGGAAATAAAACCGGCTCCACAGAGAAAGTGGGAGGATCTTCTAACATTTTCCAAAAGCGTCTACTGCGACCATACGCAGGGAGAAGGAATTTGCAACCACGCATAAAATAAATTCCATTTCTTAATAGACACACCACCAAACTAGTCTCTCCTTTCGAGGCATTTACTGCAATAAAACAATAATCAAGCTTCAATTCACTACCACTGACATACAGAAACATCGCCTCTCCAAATAAAAACAAAAACATTATTACCAAATTCATTGTTATACACCCTTACACCTGTAAATGTATATTTACCTTAACAGTGCTGCCAACACAAGATCCACTATCTAAAAACTTCGTCATAATTTTTATGTCATGTCAAGAATTAGTAAAATCAGGACGGAACCCTTCAAGTCAGTTTATGTAACCTGAACGAAGCGGTAAATAAAAATTCAGAACCGTTTACAATTTGCTTTCGAAATATCACCTTACTTAACAAAAACAAAAGGCTATGCTAGTTGAAATCCAAACTAATTTAGGAAGAAAATCTTTGCATTTATACTAGCACATGTTCAGTTTCTTCGACCTGACTTGTAGAATTCATTCGGTTTATTCGCGAGTCCTAACTTATCTTAAACCTAGAACTATGAACACATGATTACAGGTAGCAGACGTTTGTGATTCCGGCGAACTGATTTGTAACGTAAATAATAATTACCTCTAACAATCGTGTTGGTGAGTAAACAATCAAGTTTCTGAGTTGTACTAGAATGCTAGTATAATTTAGAAAACGCCTCTTTGCTTATCGAAGTAAAAATATCGGCGAAGAGACAAACTAGAACTCTATCTCTTTGAGCATCGTTGATTATGGACATCTTTGTAATTATTTTGTGTAAGGACTTTAGCGAGGAATATCTTTATGGATAGAGATGCAAAGGTGCTATTAGAGTGACATCTACCGGTTAATTCTGTAAGTAAGAGAACTTGGGCGAGACGTAAGGATATGTGTGCACCGAACCTCGTTTCCCAGTTTTCCGTGGCGGGATGTGAGGAGCCATCTTGGATTTTACTCTTTGAGAAGCCGGTTCGTCTTTAAATACGGGACTGTGCTCTGGACACACGATAATTTTCTTGGGTTATTTTGTAACTGTTGAGCTGTGTAGTGTCTCCACATTAATAAGTGCACCAAGATTTTGATCCGGAATGTTTTAGGTAGGAAGTTAAGGTGTACTGGATATTGTATGGTACCACCGAATACGAGATACGGCGCAAGTAATGGCGTTTGATGGTATGGGAGGGCAGTGGCTGCTTCAGTTAACAAATGGGTTTGTCTCTTAATTGTGGGCTATCGACCAAAGTAGTTCTACTGCAAAATGTTAATAAGTGACTTCGATAACTGCTGTAAATGAGAAATAGGAATTACTGTTGTATCACGGAGCGATTGCGTCTGGAATCTGTCAGATAAGAGTAATTTTTGGTTAGGTAAGAGCGAAGACGATCAGATGCGCATTTCAGTTAAGATGAGGCGGAAAGCTCTGTTGTTAACGCTTCGTTTGCACACTACAAGAAATTAACTTAACCTTAGATAACTTTCTGTTTAGAGGAATCATGTAGCGCAGAATATACACTGTATACATTAAATGAAATGAATTGGCTTACCCTAAATCTTCGACGTTATTTCACTTTGGTATTCACATGCATATGTTGCAGGAACATTATTGCATTCATATGTTGCGGATAGCGTTGTAAAAGGTGTAAGCTGTTCGAGAGCCCAAATCCATTGGGTCCCAACAATGTCTCTCCCTAGTCGGGCACGTGTGTATACTGATGTAAATTCTCATAAACCACGAGAGTATTGGGACTATGAAGCATATGTAGTGGATTGGGGGTAAGTTTTTTGTTTACTGCGCGCGATACCGGTATGTTTCGCTCATTATTACCTGATATTTTTAATTTTTTAGGCAGCAGGATGACTATCAGTTGGTACGGAAGCTTGGCCGTGGAAAATACAGTGAAGTGTTTGAAGCCATCAATGTAACAAACAGTGAAAAGTGTGTCGTGAAGATTCTGAAAGTAAGTGGATTATATGTAATAATTATGAATTAGGTTAAATGTTATTGCTCCAATTGGAGGAACACCATTAACTTGTAACAGTGTCGTAAATCCCAAGATTGTAAATGACGTAGTATGTTCATCGTGTTTTACTCGTGAGTACACTATTCCTGTATCTCCCATTTATTTCTTAGTGTTTATAGATTTTGGTACGTTAGCTATTGCCCATTTCCTAAACTTTATTACTTTACTGCTACCTCTACGCAAGAAGTATAATAGTAATTTAGAAAATATTCCTGCCAGTTGCGTGTTCATTTTGTGGAAGTTTGTTTACTTTTTCAGCCAGTGAAAAAGAAGAAAATAAAACGAGAGATCAAGATTTTAGAGAATCTGAGAGGTGGAACGAATATCATCACCTTACAAGCTGTTGTGAAAGATCCAGTTTCAAGAACGCCTGCCCTCATATTTGAACATGTTAATAATACGGACTTCAAACAGTTATATCAGACATTAACAGACTATGACATCAGATACTACTTATACGAGTTACTGAAGGTAAGTAATTAGGATGTGTACACTTCTCATTGGGAACATCAAGTCTTAGTGGCGAGGAAATTGAGCACTGCAGGAAATGTGTTGTGCAGCAGACATTCATAATACTTGAGGCTCAGTGAACGAAACATTTTAGATAGTGATTATTTTGCATTTGATTCCATGGAACTTCAGCAGTGGTTTGATTCTTTGAAGGTGTGTATGTAGTTGGTAGTTGCATCAGTGAGCATTTTCATATGTAGCTTCTGCAGTTAAGTGGAAATGATTGGGGATTATGAAGTTTACACCTGTATTGTGGCTTTTGTTTATTGTGGGATGTGAAAATGCTAAACAGTTTGGCTGTATTTGGTGATTTCACTGGCTTGTGTAATTGTGGAGGGGTTGCAATAGTTATGGGAGATATAGCTTGCACTAGACTAATATTTTTGTGTGTTTGGCTTTCATGTCAAGTTTAGCCAGTGCGACCTAAGAGGCTTAACATAATGTAACTCGTAATTCAAGAAAGTTCGTTGTTGATTGATGTGGTTTTCTAGAGAGCAATGCACAGTGAAATGGTTGATATTAAAATTTATATTCATTCTAAATGGCATAAAAGGCCACAACGAAATCTGTAATTATAAATTTTATGCATGTGATGGCTGTTCAATGATCCTGTAGATTGTTTTTGTTTTATTGCCTGAGGCCTTTTTCATTGACAGATAGCATCCCACTAGACTGTGGAGATATTGCGGATGAGACTTAGATACTGTGTTAAACCTTGGAGTATCTCACTATTTGAGCATTATTAATGAGATACTGAGAATTTAGGTTGTAATTTTGTAACCATTTTGCAGCTGTGGATGTTTTCATCTAAGAGGATTTTTTGTCAGGGATCATTGGTGCCGTAGACATCAGAATGATTAATTTTTCATTAGTGAGTTTAATTGTAAGGGAAAAGCTATGAATATTAAGGGTTGATACTTTGAATTATATTTCTTATATTAATGTAGAAAGGTTACTCAGAAATTTTTCATCCTTTATTTGTAATTTAATCCTTTAAATCTGTCGCCCTTGTGATGAAAGTTCCTGTGTTCCATTCAACTGTTGCTGTATAAAGATTTGACCAGTTTTGTTGAATGCATATGCAGAAAAAACGTTGTTTCAGTTGTTTGAGATATTGCCTCTCTCTGCATACCATTGTTTCAATTATTGCTAGCACTTAAATTGCTGGATTATAAACATACCTGCTTACATACAGGTTGTCACAGTAACCAGTTTGATACTGGTATTCAGATGTTGATGAAGGGCTGAAGCTGTAAAAATTATTTGTATGTAAATTTGTTTTTAAACGTTGGTAATTTATTGGGGCACTACTTGATTCGAGAAAAAAGTTTACTGATAAAATGATTTGTCCAGTAGTTATATTATTTTAGATGTAGTGTCCTGTATAATCAGTATTTCTTTATCACCTTTGCATTGACAATTGTCTTAGTGTAAATAATGAGATGACGCATTTACTTATTGAACAGTTTTACATGCCTTGTTTTCTTGCTTTTGACAGTTTCATTTCAACTGTTTCCAGTTAGTGTAATCCCAGCTTTTGCTTCCTTATTTCACTATGGGACTTAAAATTGGGATGACAGTTGAAACAAAGTTATTGTCTGCAATAAATTTATAAATTTGGTGATTGTATTGAATGTTGGGTTAAAGTGTGATACTGGAACGTCACTCCCTTACTGCTCCCTAAATATTGGTTATGGTGACAGATTAATCTGTATCACAGTCTGAGTGAGGTCTCGGCTACATTGAGAGGTAGTAATTTGGTAGAGTATGTGAAACAAACTTTAAACTGTGAATACCAAATGAGTTTTGTGGTAGCAAATTGATTAGTAATATAGCCAGATATTTTCGTCCATGCAATATTGGAAATTGCAATTGGCTTTCTAAAATATAACTTTTATCAATCATTATTTGTAGGGAGTGATAAAATGACACAGTAGAAAGTACACCTTGGGTCTGTAGAAGTACAAAATTGTTCTAAATGATTTGTCTGAGAAAGTTAAGCAAATATTTTTTTCCATGTGTTTTACAAATGCCTTTATTATTGGGGACAGTAACTTAGCCTAAGCAATTTAAATGCAGTGGTGTGATTACTGTTAATACTTAGTTTCTAATATCGATAAGAAATGTTTGTCAGTGCTGGTTTTTCATAATCATTTACTTGCATTTTAAAGATTTTTGACCACAGTGACATGTTTTTCATATTCTTTATATTGCAGAGCAAATACTGGCAGGTCCCTCCCTCCCTCCCTCCCTCCCTCCCTCCCTCCCTCCCTCCCTCCCTCCCTCCCTCCCTGTCTGTCTGTCTGTCTGTCTGTCTGTCTGTCTGTCTGTCTGTCTGTCTGTCTGTCTGTGGAATATGCCTTGTTTGTGTCTAGAAGTAGGAAGGCAAATTTTTGTTAGAATGCACCTATAAACAAGGAAGTTAGTTAATTTGTTCACTAAATTGATTGCTGTTGAAGTGTTTTACATGTTTTACATTACACTATAGGTATATGCAACTGTGTAGCACTGTAGTCATCCCACACACTATGAGCCAATTATTTTACATTCACAAGACATAATTGGAGCATATAAAGAAAATTTAAATACGTTACCTAACCTAACCTAAAAGAGAGAAAAGAGCTGTTCACCTACTAAGTGACAAGACAGGCAAAATATTGAGAAAAGGCAACACAAATGTTACTTTGGAAAGTTTCTCCCATTCCTTTCACAAGTTGGAAGCAACATTTGGTAAACACAATTTTTTAAACATGTTGCTTCTGTTTGCTTGCTTCAATTAGCAATTTTTTTATCTTCTATACTTATTTTGTTCTGAAAGTTTGCTACATAGTTTTGATTGTAGTTGTTGCTTCAATGTGACAGACGATTGTCAGCCAATTTTTGTTGGGGTACATTCGCAAGCCAGACTTGAGAGTACATACCTGCAAAGTGGCAAGTTATGTATTTAGATGTTACTAAGTGTTCTTAGTATACTTCTTAAATTTTTTGCATATTTTTCTGTTTGAGGTGTAATCCTGAATTTTTGATGTAGTGTAGAAACAGGCAGTCTGTAGCACAGTTCATCTTCCTTCTCAACGGCTGGCTGCACAGCTCATTAAAGTGTCAGCCACCATTGGTGATAATGGCAGGAGGGTATCAAGTTGCACTTCTGGGTTTTTATCTTCATTTATAGTCTTATTCTCAAGCCACTATTACTAGGATGGGTAGGATGTTTGCCTGTTGTGTGCAGACGCCAGAGGTGGTGGCCACAATTTGTGAACAGCTGAATGTGCTTTTGGTTATGGCTTTATCTGTTGTCTTCAGGTGACTGCATAAGGATGTGTTGCTTGTTTTCCCCGTGGTTCTGCTGCCGAAGTGCCTTCATCATATGATTAAAATGTGATAGGGATAGAAATAAAAAATCACATTTAATCTAAATAATTGATTTAAAAATTATCAGAGACATTTTGTTAATGATTTGAAAATCAAAAATGTAAACTTCCCAACAAGTTTTGAACCCATGACCTGCACATGAAGGTGTCACCGTACCCATTACACCACGCTACCGCTCTCTAACCTAATGCTTTCTTTACTGCTATTGAGTATTGCGTCAAATTCTGTTTTTCTCCTATCTTTTTCAATTGTAAATTAGGGTCCACCAGGGTAAATGGCTGCATAGTGTGATACTTGGTCTCTTAGTCTACATCACCATAAAGATGGTTTTGCTCCCCACCACTAGGACCTCTCCTTGTTAGACAAAATTTCTAGTTGGTATGAATAATGGCAGCTAGCTCTAAATGTAGAAAAATGTAATTTAGTGCACAGCAGTAGGAAAAGCAAGCCCATAATGATTGAATACAGCATTAGTAGTGTGCTCCTTGGCACAGTTAAATTTATCAAACACCTAGGTGTAATGTTCCAGGACGATATGAAGTGGACTGAGCATATAGGATTGTAGTGGGAAAGGTGAAAGTGAACTTCTGTCTATTGGGAAAATTTTGGGAAAGTTGATTCACCTGTAAGGGAGATAGCATATAGGACACTAGTGCAACCCATTCTTTAGTACTGCTAAAGTGTTTGTGGTCCACACCATGTCAGATTGAAGGCAGACATCAAAGTAATTCAGAAGTGTGCTGCTAGGTTTGTTACTTGTAGATTTGAACAAGTATTATGGAGGTGCTTCAGGAACCCAAATGGGTTTTTCCCTTATTCTGTTTGATTGGAATGGGAAAGGACATGGCTAGTAGTGGTAAAGTGTACTCTCTGTCACTCACCGTACTGGCTTTTATAGTATGTATGTAAATGTAATTCAGCAGTTTGGTTGTCTGTATTAAAGTGCATCCTCTAAAATGTAGGAAAAACTAAATGTTGCGGTACCAACTGTCAGCTTTGACCAATGATTCATCAGGCTGGCACACCCCCCTGTTTCATGCTTATACAATACGTGACCATGGCGTCACTTATTAGACCGGAACAGGCACAAATAATATGAGGAATATTATATTGCAGAAACACTGAAGTTAAAGAGACAATTGTGAGAATTAGGGTGGTAAAGACTAAATAGTCCTAATAATGAACACACATCAAAGCCACTACCAACCCATAAATCAAGCAATCAACAAAACACAATGAAAAATTTGAAAAATAATCACTCAGCCAACACACAAATTTACCGATAGCAAATTTGTCCACACACACAATCTTCAGAGGCCTAGACTTAGCAATCCAGGAACAGTTCTATATAGAATGCCATGTGTTGCCCTGCCGATGCCACTACACAATGGACAATCATCCAAGATGCAGTAGCTTCGATCACTCTCATACCTTCTCCACAAATGTAACACTTCACATATTTGGCAGTTAAACCAAATAACAGTAGAAAGTTAATTGTGGTCAACATGTCATCACTCACTGTGGCATAAAGAGCACTAACAAAATGAGACATAAAACTAAATCTCCAGACTTTACAACATACTGCACTAATGATACCTAATCCGAAAATGAATGTATTGCATGTAACTGCCAACATCAAAATAACACTAACAAATCGGCACTAACTCTTCCAATATTATTCTCACAAACATCACTAAAGAAGTTCAGTGAAACACTTAACAGCACTCACAAACAATTTACAAACATAAACCTCTCACATTCGAGCATGCCACCACGTGCTCAAACATATCCTCTGCAAACACAGTGCATTTCCAATATGCCGTGCCAACAGACATAATTACGTTAAGAGTTTAAGCAGGCAAGTGGTACTGCAAACTTTGGTGTTCAGGTTAATACTTGTTGTGGGGATAGGAGATTGAGAGCATATTATGTTGCATTGAAATGTCATTGTGAAAAGAGCCTCTGTATTTTTGCAGTTTCCTTAAATCATTGCAAATTAATTTTATGATAATTTCAACTAGGTCCCAGTTGACTTCCTTGTGCCAGTCGTATCCAGGTGTAGTGTACTTCGAGGGTTACTTACGTACAGCTGAACAATTATTGTGTCTGAACAATGTATTATTGCCACTTGTTCGTGTAATTTAGTCTCTTTCTTTGTGAGTTTATGAATCTGTTCCAACAACCATGAAAACTACTACGTAAGAGCTGGTCATCAATACAGAAATTGAAATTGCAGGCTGTGCCTAGTATCACTGTGATTGAGATAGATTAAACTCTTCTGAGAACTTGTCTTTTGACTATTTTTTGAGGATATGAGAAGTCAAAATGATTTATTGGTTGCCAATGGCTGTGCAGGTGTGTGCCCAGCAAAACAAAACAACAACAACATGATTTGTTTTCATATGTTCTTGAATCTCTCTCTATTGCGTAGTATACTGCTATTGCACTCCATGAAGTACATAAAATTTTTCTGCACTTACCTTTCACCTATTGTGTGTGGTCGCCTTCAAATGACTCTCCTCCACAATGGATACACTGCTCCCAACGCTGCTTCCACTTCTGTAAACAGTCTTCATATACTTTGTGTTGGATCGCATGAAGTACGAAGTGCTGTCTGAGAATTCTTTTATCTGGTGTATTATTGCAAATTTTCATCCTTTAAACAGGGTTTCTAACCTTAGAAATAAAAAAGGAGTCTGCAGGGGCCAGGTCTAGAGGCACGAGGCAGCACAGTGTTTTTGTTTTTTGTGCAATGGTCATGCACCAATGAGATTAATGTGCGCGTGCATTATCATGATGCAAGAGCCAGGAATTTTATCTCCCCCATTTCAGGCCGTTTCCTTCTCACATTTTCTTGCAGATGTCTCAACAGGTCCCAGTAGTACCATCGATTAACAGTTTGTACCTGTAGCATGGTTTCGTGATGAACTAATTCTTCAAAGTCGAAGAAAGCTTATCAGCATGGCTTTGATTTTTGATCTGTCCTGACCTGACGAGCTTTTTTTGGTCTTTGAGAACCTTTCCTGACCCATTGTGAAGATTGAACGTTGGTCTCAACATCTTAACCGTACACCCACATCTCATCACCAGTTATGATTCTCTTTAGCGTCATCTCACTCTCATTTGTGCAATACAAAAGCTCTTCACAGGTTACGAGGCAAGTATCTTTCTGGTCTTGATTCTTGATGTGAGACTAACTTGCCGGCAACATGATGCAGTCCAAGATGCTGTGTCAGAATTTCATGACATGATCCAGTGTAAATGTTATATTCTTCTTCAATGATTGGACAGTCAGTCTTCAATTGGCTCGCACAATTTCATTGACATTCCTGGAAACGAGTGCCGTTTGTAGATGTCAAAGGGCGTCCTGAATGAGGGTCGTCATTGACTTCCATCCAGTCATTTTTAAACTGTGTGAACCACTCATAACAGAGTATATAGGCTTCCTGCATTATTTGGTGTGTCTCTGTAAAGGTTTTCTTGAGGTCCATGCAAAATTTAATGCAAACACATTGCTCCTCTAACTCCACCATCTCGAAGTTCACAAACAGTGTGACACAACTTTCTACTCAATGCAGCACTGAACAATAACTGACTGACATACAGCAATGAAAATTTCAGCAGTTACACATTAAACACAGGCATGTTCAGGTATGCCAACCTCATCTCACTCCATGCACCATTGGCACGAAATTGAGTGGTCCGGAATTTTTTGAACGGACATTGTATTTGATCGGATTACATTTGATGGCATCGTAACTTTCCTCTTGCTGTTTATTGTATGATATGGAATTTTAAGTGCATTGTTTGTGTTGCGGACATTCCAGTGAAAATTTGTACCTCAACTGTCTCCATTAGCACTGAGCTTTCATGACAAAATTATATGTATTATATGAGACAGCTCGTATAGATAACAAGACACCTGTGCCGAAGGTAAACTGTGGTAACGCCTTGAAATAGATGGCCATCTTTTCACTAACAGATAATACCATATAGTTTTATACTAACTATTTTGATACATGGAATACCTAATGGATGTTAGTGTGAATAGATTTTCCACGGAATCACTGTTTGTGGTCTTCTTACTTTGCTAACAGTGGTAGCCACCATACATTGCTGGCTGTGTCTGCTTTTATGAGTTGTATAGATTTAGTATTTAAAAAAAAAAATTGCTCGAGGTTCTTTATAAACTATTTATTTTCTTATTTACATTTTTGTAAAGTGTGACTTTTTCCAAAACAGTCATTAGATCTAAATTTTTTATGCCTGTCTGGTGTTTTCTGTTGGGTGCATGTAAAATATTTTGTTTTGTCAAGGAAGACAACTACTGTTATTTCCTTTTGTTAACTTTTTTTTCTGTCCATAGATAATACATTTGCACGTCTTCTGTGTGCATTGCTGTGAACTTTACCAAAAACTTATTTCATTAGTATTACCTGGGGATATGAATACTTCTTTGTACAATATAAAAGTTCTTCTTCTTCTACTACAGACACTTCAAGCACCCACAACATACTTTTTCCAACGCTTTTCTTGTTACGAAACCATAACTGTCAATGTGATGATACCTACCCGTTTTTTACTTTTGTGCATGTTGGGACAGCAGTTGATTTTGGACTTGGTACATAGCCCCAGCATATTCTCCCACACTCGTAGACATTATGGCAAGTACTCAGCATCAGCACTCCACTTTTATATTGCAACACTCCCATTAGTACTATGTAGTCTTTCAGAGAAGTGCATACATTTCATTTTTCATGTGAAGTATCCCTCCTCTGTATTAATTTACCAGAGCAATACGTGTGCAGATTTGAGTTCTGTAAGGGATCATTATTCAGTGGCAGCAGGATTCATGTTGTGAATAAATCTGATCTCAATCTTGTCCTTGCCTTGGTGGTAGAATTGTCATAATGTTATAAAAAATGGCCAATGTAACTTGTTTCCCAACAACATATTTGTGAACACGTGAGCACCATTTCACTTTTTTTTTTACTTTTTGTCATACATTTAGAAGTTGGTGCATGTTAACAGGTTTTTGGATTTGGTGATAGGAACTTCAGCTCAGTGTCAAACTTTCTTTTCATGTACAATACAATATTTTATATCTTAGAAGAATTTGTGGTCTTTGATGTAAAATCTAAAAGATTTGAATGAATCTATGTATTTATTTAACAAAAATAATTAATTATTAATAATGTGAATGGCCAGATAAAAAAACTACTCAACAAGTGGTGGCAGGGTGCAGGCACACACAACCTCCCCTCCCCCCTACCATCACACACACACACACACACACACACACACACACACACACACACACACACACACACACACACACACACACACACACACACACAAGGATTTAACTTTTACAAGCTTTTGGAGCCAGTGGCTCCTTCATCTGATGGAAGAGAGGTGAAGGAAAAGGACTACAGAGGTTTAGGGAAAGGGGTACAGTTTAGAAAAGTTACCCACAATCCCGGATAGGGGGAGACTAGGCTTCTCATCCTGTTCAGTAATTTTTCCCTGGCTGTAGAATAGTAATAGAAGGGGATTAGAACTGGAAAAGGTGTTGAGACGTGGATTTGAACAATTTATTGCAAAACTTAAAATTTCTGTTTATTGTATTCTTTACATAAATATTCTTACATGGTATCATTGAGGGCTGTAGAATGCTACAATGATCAGGAGGGCAGCAGCAATTATGATTTTCAGAGAAGAGTTGCATAATTTGTAACAGTTGTAATTAACGAGAAAAACTGGTAAATGTACTGGATGAGTCGTGGTATGTATGGTCAGTGGGCTTAAAGTTAAAATTGATTTTTAAAATTCTGTGAAGTTTGGTTAAAGAAATCATTAATTCTGCCTCTTCTCTGTTCCTCTCTGACCATCATCCACTTACTTTCATTACATATGGCTTTCTGAAAGACGAGTGGTAGTTTAGTTCAATAAGAGATATTGTAAACTTGGTATAATATTGTAGTTTGTGGAAAGTAATGTAAACATATTTGTTTCTTAATCATATTTATAATCATGTAATTAAGTCTTAGATTGTGGGAGTTATAACTACTGTCCTGTATTTTAAAATATGTGTGACTGCAGGTTTGTATTATATACTCTACTGTGCTTATCTTTACAATTGCACAATTTCATTTTAGGCTCTGGATTACTGCCACAGTATGGGCATCATGCACCGTGACGTAAAGCCTCATAATGTTATGATTGATCACGAAAATCGTAAACTACGCTTGATTGACTGGGGACTGGCAGAATTTTATCATCCAGGACAAGAGTACAATGTCAGGGTGGCTTCACGATACTTCAAAGGCCCAGAGTTACTAGTAGATTATCAGGTATATTCTGCATAGATTACATAAATGTCAGTTTTGTATAATGTGTATGTGTGTGCGTGTATTCAAAAGTGATTTTTCATTGTAGATGTATGACTATTCATTGGATATGTGGTCTTTGGGCTGCATGCTAGCAAGTATGATATTCAGAAAGGAACCTTTTTTTCATGGTCATGATAATTATGATCAGCTTGTACGAATTGCTAAAGTTCTTGGAACTGAAGAACTGTCGGAGTATTTAGAAAAATATCACATAGAACTGGATCCTAGGTTTCACGATATCTTAGGCAGGTATGTGAATGGTTTATTCTTCATAGAATGTGAAAGTGTAGATTTTATTTGACAGTAACTCTTAACTGACTTTCCTGACAGGCATTCTCGGAAGAGATGGGAAAGATTTGTGCACAGTGAAAACCAGCATTTGGTGTCTCCAGAAGCTTTGGACTTCTTAGACAAACTGCTACGATATGATCATTATGAACGGCTAACAGCACGAGAAGCTATGGAGCATCCTTATTTCTGTAAGTTATAATCTTGAATCATCTCCTCCTCCTCCTCCTCCTCCTCCTCTTCCCCCCCTCACTCCCTCCCTCCCTCCTCCACCTTCTCCCCTCCACCCTCCCCACAATCCCCTCCCCACTTGTGTTGTTATTAAACTAACAAATGAGGACAAGAATTGTTGAAAAAGTTCATTCTTAGAGTAAAAATAGATGTTTAGCTTCTTTACTTACATTGTTGCAAACTCCACAGCAACTCTTGTTTCAATGGCCCATGTAAATTACATAATTTAATTGAAAACTTCTGTAGTTCTTGAATATTGCAGTGGATATGAAAGTTTTGCATGTAGATCATATTGCAAAATACTCACCTCTTTGCGTGCTATCTTTTGCCAAGTCTGTTTTTAATCTCTCAAACAATTTGAGGACAAAATATTATGAATAATTGTTATGGAGCACTTTAGATGCATTGTTTCCTCGAGATTGGAAACTGATAGTCATGTTCTTCAAAGTTTAAAGAACAATGCAATGTCATCTACGTTTTGTATACAGCAAATTGATGTAACACAGGCAGAGACATCCTTGCATAGTTTACATAATCTCGAAATATCACGATAACTATGACCGTTAATAAAATAATCAGCTCACAATGAAGCTGGCGAAAGAAGCTATATAAGCTTTATGAGAATCAGTTTTTATTTATTTATTTATTTATTCATTTTTTAAAAGATTGCAGATCAGTTGGACTGTGTGCCTTGCAGTTCACATAGATAAGCAAGCCTGATAGCTTCTGTGCTAAGTAGATGTGTCATTGTTGTTGCCAGCTCACACACTCAGCACACCCTGGCGACTACACTTCCCTCCATTCACTCGGTACCCAACTACCAAAGTCTCAACTTATTTTCAGTGCACTATAACTGTTAACTCTGTAATTTGCTTGTTGCATGAATATTTTGTAATTGCCTTATTTTAAAATTTATCTAGGTTTATTTCTGACAGTATTTGCTCTAGTCTTTCACTCATTACAAATTTACACTGAAAGTAATGTTTTGGTTTGTCCTCTACACTTTCTTCCTATAATTAAATTTGTATTATTTGGCATGACATCTTCCATTGCTAGAATGAGTTTCTCGCTCTGCAGCAGTATGTGCACCGATACGAAACTTCCTGGCAGATTAAAACTGTGAACTGAAATTCGAACCTGGGACCTTTGTCTTTTGCAGCCAAGTACTCTACTGACTGAGCTGCCCAAGCACGACTTGTCCTCTCAGCTTTACTTCTGTCAGTACCTCATCTGGAATATTCACAGGGGAACTTCTGGGAACTTTGGAAGGTAGGAGATGAGGTACTAGCGGAAGTAAAGTCATGTGGCTGGGTCGTGCATGAATAGCTCAGTTGGTAGAACACTTATCCATGAAAGGTAAAGATTCCGAGTTAGAATCTCGGTCCGTTGAACTGTTTTAATCTGCCAGGTAGTTTCATCTTAAATTGCTTTTATGCAGATGAACTTCACATTCTATTATTGTAGGTTAATTTTTATTTGGGTGCCCATATTTATGTACTGTATTTCTTCTTTTGAGTTGCAACAGAAGCTTATTTTCATTAATTGCAGAACACTAAAGGGGAGCGGATGTTCCATTGCTATTAAACAATTGCAAAGTTTACTACACCATATTTTATTCAGTGGAACACACAATTTATAGGTCATGCATTTAGTTAATTACCATTATTGTATTTGCAATATGTTAGATACCATATATAGAGATTTGACAGCTCAGTCAGTACATTTGCTCCACCTTGGTTCAGTCTTGATAGATGGCGTTCTGTATTTGTTTGCTGGCAAGCAATTCTATGGGTGTTACCTGTTTTTGTTTAAGCTGCCTAAAGAAATTATTCAGGAGTTCTTATTGGTTTGTCTCAGCAGTGTATAAACTGAAAGCAGCAGCTTGTAAATTTTGTAACATTGACTCAAATGCTTCTGATTATTGTGACCTATAATGATTAATGAAAAGATAGATTTTTTATTTGAGTTACAGAGTTGCTGAAAATTAAACACCCAGATGGTGAGTGGCATAACATACTTAATGCCAGTAAATGGGTCATATCTCACAGACTTCATGAGCATTGGCATAAGGGAATTACATTCCTCCTCATTCCAGGGTTATGTGAAGAGCCTAGGTTATGAGACTTTGGTTGATACTCAGATGGGCTAGGTTGTTATGATGAACACATTGTGAGAAGTGTTCTTGTTTTGTCTGCATTACTTTGTGTTGTGTGTCACATGCTTTTTTGGTTTTGCATATTATTAGGATTCTTCAGGAAGTGAAGGTATTTCAACAGAAACAAGTGTGATTGCAGTGACAAACCAGATATATAATAACTGTGTTACTATTACTCTGTAACGAGCCTCTCAAAGTTTGTCAGAGATCTTGTTTGCCCTTTATACCTACCCCGTTAAGTAACAGTGGTGTGGTCACAGGACATGTATGTAAGGGATTGACAGTTCATGAAGTAGTTGTCTCGTGGGCATCTGTATTACGAGGGATTGTCAGCTCATGAAGTAGGTCTCTTGTGGACAGGTGTACCAGTCTGTCACATGCAACATGGTGCTGTAACTTCTTGTATTCCTGGGAGTAAAGAGGGTACAGGCAATTTAATTAAAGACTGTGCTTTTAGTGAAGTGGAGACAGTACTTTGTTCATTACAGCAGCTTACCTCCATTCGTCATGTCCACAGTAAAAAAGTACTTCAGTAGTCAGTGGCAAACACATTGAGATCATTGCTTCTGCCCCAGTAACCACTGTCAGCTGTGAAAAGCTCAGACAACACCATAAAGCAGTGTGCAATAAAACTTTAAAAAAAAAAGAGTAGTGTATTAAGTAGTCCAACTTCTTTACCACTGCCACTGGATCAAAACAAATCAACAAACACCTAGAAACTAGGATGTCTGAAGCTGCCTAGTCTTGTTTTCGGAATGTTGTCATACAATTCCAAGAAACAAATCTGCAGGAACAGTTAAATACACTGTGAGAACCAGATGATTTGCTTCTGTAAGCCCCCAACTCATGACTGCTTGCATTCTTGGCAGCAAAATGCTGTGAATCCATTTTGATAAATTGCTTGCATACAGCAGTGGAACATAAACAGATTCAGAATTCATGTAGAGGAACTGAGTTGTAGCCCAGATAAAGCCAGTCGGTATCTGTGACTTGTATCAGGCACCAAGATCCCTTCAATAAGTGGCTGTGGTCTTCACAAAAGGAAGGACTTGAGTGGAGAGAGGACAAAACATTGTATGGTTAAGTGGTCCACTATTTGGATACAAATACCAGATATAGAAAGCAAGCCACCAAAATAATTATTTTGAAAGGCTGATTGGATGCTTTATAGCCAACTGGTTATTTCGTAACCTGACAGGCAGGAATGAATGTATCTACATTTACTGTATTTACTTGAATCTAAGCCACACTTTTTTCCAGTTTTTGTATTCCAGAAAACTGCCTGCGGCTTAGAATAGAGTGCAAAGCAAGGGGAAGTTCTGAAAAATGTTGGTAGGTGCCGCCACAACTAACTTCTGCTGTCGAATATATGTAGCGCTACACAGGCATGCTTTGTAGGCACAAAGATAAATACTGGCGCCAAAACCTCTGCATCAAAAATAAAAAAAAGTGGAAGACGAGCTTTTTTCTCTTGCCCAGACTTTTGACCACTGCATTTTCATACATCATCCAACGAAGTAAATACAAATTCCGTATTGTTCATCTTCTAATGTAGCAGAATTTCAATGTACTACGAAAATACGACTGGCAAGACTGTTTGGAATGTTTGTCAATATGGCCAACTCTGCATTCTGAATTTTTTCCTTACCTGTGAGAAGAGATGGTTGCTAATAGGAACCTGATGAAATGCGAATCACATGCACTATTCTCTTCACCATAAGAATAATACGAATATAAACATTTTGCCATATATTCTTTTGTTTGCTGCTATCTCATTTAAATTCTGTCTGCCTAATAAACTGCGAATTTAGAGTGAGACAACAGCAAACGCGGAAGAATATATGAATCGTATCATGTTTATATTCATATTATCCTTATGCCTAATAGAGGTACAGTCTGTGCAGAATTTGATGTACTAAAGAAGCGGGCGCAAAGATTTTCAAACGGAGAAAAACGATTCTTTTTTTTTTTTAAAGCGGTGATGGCGCGCACAAAAACAAGCCGTGCTGTGAGCGGCGACAGGCCATAAACATGCATTATCAGAATGTGACTAACAATGCATGACACTGTACAGTAATGCATTTTCAGCTTAGAGCGAGGTAAACACCTATAACAAAGAAAAAACACTTATCAGATAAAAGCAAAATAAGCAAACAATTCAAACTAGACGAAGCACGTCAAAAAGGAAGGGTAACCGTATAAATAGGGGCAGAGCACCTGATGCATAGCAATGGCTACCTGGTGAAACTTAACTGCTAAGCTTACGACTCGAACCAAACTACTTTAGCTGTATCGTCATTCATTTTACCTGAATTGTGTCTCATATTACAGTGGACCAACTTTGTTTCGATTTGGAAGTGCGGCCTAAAACTTTCCTCTCCCCTTGAATTTCGAGTCTCATTTTTCAGGTGCGGCTTAAATTTGAGTGCGGCTTAGATTCGAGTACATACGGTATACTGTGCATGGCAACAGGGTATGTCCCATTGTACCAGTTATTAGGGTATCTTCCTGTATGGATGATCAAACTTTGAACGTCTGGCTACTGATGGCTGTAATGAGGAGCCTATTTTTCATTGGTCGGGTAAAGGGTCCCACTTTACAGGGATCAACAAAAATATGGAAACACCAAAATCACAATTCATTTATGTGCCATAATCCAAAATAGCTTGCAGCTGTCTCAGAAAAGATAAGTACTGTATGATTTTTGAAGGGAATTTCATAGCTTTCTTCCTGCAAAATGGTGGCATGTTCAGGTAATGATGATGATAGAGGTGGATAGCAATCACATGCCAACTCTCCAAAGTAGACCACAAAGACTCGGTAATATTGAGATCTAGTGACTGGTGGCCAGGGGAGATGTGACAATCCGTCCTTGTGCACGCAACACCCATCCTGGATAATGTGAACTGTGTGAATAGGTCCCTATCCTCGGAGCACTGCATCACCATTGGGGAACAAACATTTTACCCTGGGATAGGCCTGATCAGCCAAAATTGTCACATAATCGTTAAGAGTAATGCAGTCTCGCAAAGTAACCATGAGGACCATGAAATACTACAAAATGCCTGCTGAAATCATCCATGTTCCACTCTTGAGAAGTAAGATCGGCCATAAGTTGGAAACAGCGTGCATCAAAACTTATATGACCAAATGGCTTTCTTCCACTGGTCCATAGTCCATGTTATGGTTTCAGTATCACATTTTCCTGTTCCTACCATTTGCATCACTTGCACTTGGTTTTGCAATGCCAGCTCGCCCTGGCAGTTTCCAATGTATGAAGCTACCTGTGTTTTGTTTTGATGCTGACAGTGTTTGCGAGTGCAAATTCAGTTATGCAGTGACTTTTGTTGCTGTCGTCCTTTTGTTTTTCGTCACAATCCTTTTCAGTGACCTTTTGCCATGGTCACTCACTAACTCTTCCATCCACATTGTGTCTTAATGTATGTTTTCTGCTTTCCTTTTATGCAATGTAATCTTGAAACACCACACACTTTTGCTCTATTGATATGAAAAATCCCACCGCACAAGTGCCAACAATTATCTTGCATTTGAATTCACTTGGCTCTGACATCATGCACTCATAACTACACAGGACATTGTTCAGGTGCAGTTTGTGGTCAAACACCACAACCTGCTGGCTTGTCTAGCTTCTGCATTTTGTGTTCAAGCTTGCATTTCTCGCAGTATTTCCATGTTTTTTTGTCCAGTCCCTGTATATTATATGTTGCTATGCAGGCTTGACTCAACTTCTAAGAACCTTGTAACATCTTTTCATAATGAGTGCCAAATGCTATGAAATTAGAGACCAAGCTGAAATTATGATATGAAATTGTGAACACCACGTACCCTTTCATGAAGTCCACAATGTAATGTAGTGTGAGATGTCTTTCTCGTGACCAGTGAACCATGCAAAGACTGAATAACAGAGGAACATTTCAACAAAGTGATAAGTCATTGTTGGGCAAAACCATTCCTTTCATCATCTCACCCGAGAACCTGCCTTTCACCTCAACCATTGCCCAGAGGGGCAATTATGACTTGTGATCCAATGACAAATAACTTTAAAAGGTGGATCCAACACACTATGTGGCTTATGACATGGCACAGTCAGGATGAAGCGTAATAAGCCATTTTGTAGCACCTCGGAGAGACAACTTTAAAGAACCCTTCTTCACCTTGTACAGTGTGTGTAAATGGAGCTTGTAGGGAAGTATTGTTAATTTTATATGATCCTTCCTGTATACTAGCGTTTTAGACAATTTTGAGCCATCCTGTCAAGACACATTTGAACTAGAGAATGATGCTCCTCATTAAAATTATCTAAGTATTCCCATTTTTGTTGCACTATTGTGTAGTGTAATCTCTACAAGAAGGAAGCCATTGTGGTGCTCCTTATTTGTGGAGGAGTTTATTGTAGTTTGCTTGACTGCAAGTTCAGTTCCAATTAACTTGTAAGAGAGTGGAGGCACAGAGAGCATATTCAGACTTTAAAGTTTCTTGCAGAGGTGACTATGCATAAAATTCCACCATTCTGGATGCTAATGTAATCTGCCTGCATGTATAGTGAGGTACACTATTGTGCACATCAAAGAGCTTTTAGCAACATAAATCAAAGGTTCTGCAAGGCACTCAACTTCTTGATTTGCTGGATTCGCAAATGCTGGGAAGTAGACAGTACATGTGCTCAAGTTTAGCTTGGCTCTTTTGCTGACTTACCTGGTTTATAGTGTCCAGGTGTATAGTTCAACAAGACCAAAATGGATGAAGATTATGGTTGCTATCCACCATGTCTTTGCACTGGTGAGCCCGCAACCGTTCATTCAGTAGCCACTCATGATGCATCAGGCTAAGGCTCTTGTCTGACTCTTGGATAATTTGTGTGCCACCTGATTGGTGCCCAATGGGGGAAATATCTCACAAGCGACAAAGCTTTGTGCACCAGTTTACACTGATAAGTCTGAGGAGGAGGAGGAGGATTAGCTTGGCTGACCTGTGGCTTGCCTCAACCATATTTTCATAGTCCCCTTACTGAAAGAATTCATCTGTAAAACGTGATCAAATGAAGCGAATGAGATGTAGTATGTAATTCATCTCTGCTTAGTTTCTCTTGGTGCACTGCGAGTCAGCCAGAGCATGTACTTGTAGAAAATTCTGTCTGATCCTTCGTGGACTGTCTCCTGTGCTTCAGAGGTCAAGGGAAGGATGTGATACTGTACTAGGTCCAGGGTGTGTGTGAATTCAGAGGAATGAGCTGGCAGTTACAGCAGTCATTGTTGCATGCTACCCAATGTTGCAGTGTGAAGTCTTCCTATGTGAAATGACTCTGTTGACACAGGTCTGTTTTTTGACAGTATATGTGGTTGAAAGTGTGAATTGATAAGCTGTGTTTGGTAATATCTACTATTGGCATGACCTACATCCTTGCTGATGGAGAAACAAAACAGTCCTCACATTACTCCAGACTGGACATTGTCTCCTGACAAATTATTCCCACCTACGATGAGATAAACCACCAGTGTGTGGTGCTGTTGGATTGTAAACAATGTTTACAAGTAATGTAGAGAGATGTGTAATCTGAAGACAGTCTATATTGCCTGTCTTCTATTTATCTGTAAATATATAAATTTGTCACGTGCTGCAATTACAATTTGTGTGTTTGGACTAATATCAGGAACTACTGTAAAGATTTTGATCTGGTGTTGACTGATTCACGAGGACAGTTTGTGTATGTAATTTATAAATATTTCATGAAAATTGGCTGAATTATGCTGCATCAGCCCCCTGCTGCAGTGAAAATGGGTAAATGATGCCATTGCCCCCTAGTGACACAGCTGCTGCAGAAATTGCATTTCTGGAAACCGAAAGGTTGTAGATAGTCTTGAGCTGTTCACTGATATTTTAACTCTGCCTTTTAGCCTTGCAGTCATCTCACAGTGCTCTGGAGATTCACCAGAAACAAAATGTGATTTCAGTTGCACTTTGAGTGTAGGTCCCCTTTCCCCAGTTGGATAGCTGGTTAGTGACATAATAGTCATTGAAGTTGTGTCAAAATGAAAGACTGGCAACAGGCCATTGAGCCACACAAAATTGTTAATACCAGAATCTATACATCTGTACAAATATTCCTCTTTTAAACATATTACAAATTAGTCTCCCATCACCCTTTTCTGCTTTTATGCGACACTATCAAGACACAGCTGTAGGGATTTTGCTACTTGTGCTGGACTAACACTGGAGTGGAAGTTTGAATGGAAGTTTCCATGATGCATGAATGTAATCTGTTCCATATTTGACATTTGGGGTGACATCTTGTGGCAATGATGGGAGCTATGTGCTAACACATCACCTGTGGCAATGCAGCACCTTTGATGCCTGACTCGCGTTGTTGGGCGCTCTGCGGTAACTTAAATTACAGTTGTAATATTCACTTACCTAATGTTGTTCTCAGAAGTTTAATCATAACTCAAAGCACTGGCTGTAAACAAAATTACTGCTATGCTAAGCAAGTCATCTGACTGGGGAGCGGGCTTGGTCACTAGTTGTAGTGTATTTACTGTATTTGGCTTGGTGTTAAACTGCCACACTGTGGGCCCAAAGGTCTAGAGTTCAGTACCTGGTAAGTCATAGTATCTTCGTCACTCTCACTTGTTTTGCCTCTGGCAGTGTTTGTCAATGTGAAAATAGCAAATTGCGTTGTCTCAGAATAAGTTTTAATGGTAGGTGCTTCCTATAACTGGACACTTCATAGGTTAAAAGAAAGCAGTTGCAGATCACCTGTAACAGCACCATGTCTTAGTAAAGCACTGTAGTGTTCAAACCAGCTTTCAGGTTGATGAGAGATTTGCTTTTATATTCATAAGAGCACAGTTTGTTTTTAAGTGAAATTCTGTTTGCTATTTACTATATGTTGACTGTTCATCTGAAAGAAGTTGACAGGTTCTGCTTTCTTGTTCTGTTTCTCAGGTTTCTTTGTGGTCATAGGTGCCATGAATACAAATTCCATATACCTAATTTTGTAACCAATTTTCATGCTGTTACGCAGAAGCAAGTAATTCAGTGATTGTGCCAATGAGAACATTATTTTGTTTATATGTGATTCTGTTTCAGGTCAAAAATAATGAGTCTCTGAAGGCTCCAATAATTTTCATTTCCACTTCATTTTAGTATTATTCAATAACAAAACCAAATGTCATATTCTGAAATCAAAACAACTTTAAAATATTGATAATTATGCAGTAATGTGAACATCAGCAAGTCAAGAAGACTAGTGGAATATGATGTGTTACTGCAAATGACACTGGTGGTGGTGGTGGTGGTGGTCCTTTAAGTTCAAAGGTTTTTTAACTTTTGTGACTGTTGTGCCACTGTGCCAACAGGGAAGATCCACAGGCGAGTTGGCTAACATGAGCTATGGTGAGGTTATGTGTGTGCAAGTTATCAGTACCTTTAGAAATGTCGTTTAAGGCTATCTTGTATGCCACATTTTGAAAGAGTGCATTTCTTAACTTCCCCATAATGTGTAGTTTATTTCTGTTGACAGTCAGTTGCCTAGTAGGTTTCTGATGTTTTCTTGTTTTTTAATGAATTATTGATAATAAATACTACTTGTTTGTTGATTTAACCACATGTCCCTTGTACATTGTGTCCTATAGTGTGTTTAAAATAAGTTGCAACTTTTGACAGTTCCGCACAGGGTGAGTAGAGGGAAGCATGTGCTGAGCACATCAGCGGGCAGCAGTAAAGTCACTCCTACCTTAGGTAGCGAATATTAGCAGACTCCAGACAAACATTCTTTGACGGTAAAAAAATGATAGTGAAAAGACCATTTGTCATCTTTTATACATGCTCACAGTTATGATGTGAGTATAGCGATCCCAAGGGAAGAACCATCACTGTCCTCTTCCTCTTAACTGGTACTAATGCCGACTGAAATTAATATCTCTTCAATCTGCTTTTCCAGCACTCCTCCACAAACCCAGGTCTCCTCAACTACCTCTTTCGTATGACTGACAACTCGAGACCAGTCTTCTGGGGTAGCACTTGCAATGGCTTATTTTGTCAGTGTTTCAACCTCACTGAGTGTAAACTACTTGTTGTTTTCTGCCACACTACCTTTCACCTGGGTCCATATGTTCTCAGTCGGTTTTAAATGAGTGTGATAGGGAGGAAGCCTGATTACATGATGCCCATTATTGATAACCAGTTAGTCGACCTGATAGTGTGGAGTTTTTGACTTGTAAAGCACTATATGTTCCATTAACTTGGCCTTTTTTTGATGCCAGGTTCAAGTTATTCGAGGGAACATCTCTTTGCACCCAGAGAAAAATATCTGCTTTCCTCCACTGCGTTTTCTGAGCTTTGTCTATCACAACAGAGTGGTATGGTGGATGGTTCATTACTACTGTTGTATTTGGAGGAATATTCAGCAGCAGAACATCAGAAAACCACTCCTTGGAAACTTTGACATTCATTTCCTCATGGTAGTCACCTTGCTTCTTGGAAGAGAACAACAAACTGTTGAAATGAAGCGACGAGCAGATCCAGTGTGGATGACAATTGTTCTGCCACCCTTGTCCAGTGGTGCTTTCATTGTTCCTCGTGCTGAGAGATCTGTCCATCCCTTTGTCAATGTGTGACACACACTAACCTACATCTTGTCCAGCCACATAATGTCTTCAAATGATATGCTCCTCACTTCTCGCAGATATTGGCCTCTCCATGCCAAATGTCTCTTTGTCAATGAAAAATGTCCAAGACGGAAACTTTTCATGCTGGAAGCCAAGCTTGTGTAAACAATTTCGAAGTGATGACCTACTCCCATTGAACCAGCTCTGCTTCTTTGAGGCTGAAGAGAAGTTTGTTTAAAGTAGGATACTCCTTGTACTTGTTTAAAGTAGGATATTTCTTGCACTGATAACTAATGTACACAAGTCTGCTAATTTCATCCAGCTGGAATGCATCCATCTTCGTTACTTGTCTGTCATAATGTTTTTCCTTGCCTAGAGTTTCTAATGACTCTGTGTTTCTTCTTCATTCGTGTCTTCCTTCCTTTCTTTCCTTCTCCTTGCCAATTCTCAGCACTGTAGATTAGTGAATGTTAAGTGCAGCAGCTATTCTGTCCACCACTCTTGTAACCTCAAAAATTGGACCACCATTGCACTCGTTCAAAATAACTGTGCACATAGCACACAAATTGATGACCTCAGCCATGGATTGGAATTCCCCTTCCACAGCTCAGTATCTTTGCAGCCTGTAACAGTGAATCTCATGTTCAGACATGCTGCGCTGTTGTTATCAACGCAATGCCAATACAGAAACATTTGTTCACAGCACCTGACCATTGTGGAAAACTTGTACGACAAAAACAAGACTTCACAAAGAGCTGATGAACACAGAAGCATCTAAAACGTGACACCACATGGTGCTGTTTATCCCTGGGGTGGCAACAGGGGCACTTTACCAACTGAACTGCTGGCAGCATGGTAGGGAAAACCGGCTCGCCATTGTTGTTACCTGGGCAACGTCATTACATCCTCTCCGGTCAACCAAACATCAAAAGCCGCAACTAATTTTAAACACACTATAGAGGTTCCCGTTCTAGATCAAAACAATATATTTTATATTGGAGTATGTACGTATAATACCTCTGTATCTAGTGGATCTGTGTGGGCACCACTGTGCCTAATGCAGATATATGCGTATCTCTTAGACATATTGCAGAATGTCTTGTTATACATCAAAAGACTTAAAAACTGTAACAATTTTGTGCAACTCTTTGTATGTCTTGTACCTATGTTCATATCTGAACTTCAATTATTCCTCATAATGAATTGTCTGGCAGTTGTGAAGGCTGGGTTTCACTGTGGTCATTTAAATGGAGCTGGAGTTGTTGAACTGTGCACAATCCATTGGCTTTAAAATTGTTCATCAAGGAACTCCTGCATCTGAGTAACAAAGTATACTGGAGCTTTGTTCTGCTGTAGCTACACAATCCATGATTTCCTTGCTGTATAAACATCACGTTCAAAAGACGTCCAAATAAGAATTTCCATTCATATGCTCTTAAAAAGTAATAAAAATGATCTGAAACAGTTGTCATGACCACAGCGCCCCCTCATACCATAACATAAAATACGTTTTTTCTAACATAATGGTGACTGTCCTTAGATTCGAAAACAATGTTCCTCCCGTGTTAACTATGGTACATCACACATCCATCAGAATATAACACTCTTGAACAAACATTGGTTTCGAAACTTTCATCTGCAAGTCTTTCTTAATGCAATGTAGATTGCGGCTCTTGCGGTTCAGCTGCCGTTTTGCAAGTGGATTTGGTTGATTAATGCAGAATTGCATTAGTGGTGGTGGAGGCCACTGTTTTCTCTCAAGTTTCCTTCTCTCTTCTGTGGCTTCTCTTTGATACTGCCTGAAACTAAAGCAAGTTTCTCCCAATCAAGCAGATTGCTTTACGAGGTGAGGCCATGCCAAAGCAATCTCTGAACGCACTCATTGTCGTGGCATTGTTTGTTGTGTAAGGACACTTGTGCACCCACACATATGCTGTTAATAATGCCACAGCAATGTGTCCACACACATTAGCCGTGGCTACACAACTGAAACATTGCTTTTCCTCGGCTTTGAAGTAGGGATATCAAATTAAACAACTGTTTTCTCCAATTGCACAAAGTTGAGTTGTGTGTGAATTGTGTATTTAATTGGAGTTGATACGTTTTACGTTTTAATGGGCTGCTTTTTCTCAACATTTTGATGAGTTATTTTCTACTACTCTTTTGCTATGATGTAGTTGGTGTACACACACCCCTGATCCAAAGAAAAACAAGAATCCACCTAATTTATTCCTCTGGATTACTATCTGCATAGCCTTCCCCATAATTCCACCCACCACCTACTTCAGTCCAATTAGACATTCCCTAACCAATCTACAGTTTTAACTACATGTAGAGGCAGGCAAGCTGCTGTGCTGCAATTAATGTGCAGCGTTCTGTGTGGCAGCAAGCTCCTACATCCAGCCACTAATGTGCTGCATCTCATAACATTGTCTTCAATACACAGGTCCAGCTCTTGTGTGGTAGATCTTAGGTACTTCTCTACAGTTCAGTCTTTACAATTTCCTTAAACCTCTGCTGGTCTCCATCTGCTGTCACTGACACACACTGTCACCATTTCTTGTCATTTCTGTCTGATTTTTTCTTCCCGAATTGTAACACTCCACCTCCATATCACTCCTCTTTCTGACCGCTCACTGCCACCACCACAATCATTCCTTATAACTGGCTTAGTAAGTTAGTCCAGAAGTTGGAGGAAGGCAGGTCCATACCACCTCCAACAATAGTTACTTGCTAAAGATCTGGGATGTCCAAACCAACCTTCAGGTTAATAACAGATTTACCTTTATATGAAACAGTAATGTGTTATATACTAATGACCAAAATCAGTTGTTTGGTAATACATTGTGTGTTGACTTTTTCTTCCAGACCCTATTGTCAAGGAACAAGGTCGTCTGAATATGGTTTCATCTTCACCTACTCCCATAGCAGGCTCAGGGCCTGTAGGTGAGTAGCATGGCAGGTAATGAACCCTTTTAACATTCTTTGTAGTATTAACTAATTTAGTGTTCACTTTTAACTTTTCCAAGATATCCTTGCTTTGCAATAACACTTGTAAATATTGCTGAAATACCTGAAATGATTAATAATGTTAATGATTATTAACACTTTGAGTGTCATGTATGTAATGTTACATGCACATCTTAGTGAGGGTTTGGCATTCCACACTAAGATAGTCAATAATAGTGTGGGCATGGCATTCTTTCGAACATTGAAGAAGATATTAAGGCTATGGCACTCGGTATTAAATAAATGTACCACTATTTATTGTAAATAAATTTGTCTCTGTTGTCTATATTTTAGACATCTCAGGTTTCATTGGCAGGGTGAGAGATTGACAACCCATGTTTCTTCTGCCAACCCTGTGTAATCATAAGCTCTGTACAAGTAAAGCTACTGCTCTGTGATGCGACATATTGTGTGGCCAAGGGACTGGGGGTCTTGTCTTAAATGCCTGGGTCAGGAGGGTGGTACGAGCTTCTGTGTTAAAAAATAAGTCCTTCAACCTCAAGTTGTGCTACTTGCTGATGGGACGGACACCTGATGAAGTGAAATAATTGTTAGTGGGAACCTGCTGCACCTTATTGTCTAACAACCAGGCAAATGGTTTGCTCCCTGAGTAGACTTCCCTATCCCTTGCTGTTTTTAGAAACACCATGGAAAAGTCAGTACACAAACACCCATCTCCAGTGAGTTGGGTATGCTGTCAGCAAGCAAGAACACCCACTCAACAAAAAGGGCTATAGATTGTGTGCAGAGAGCTTCTGATCAAACACTATGCCATTATGAACAGGACACACATTGTGCATCAAAGTGTGTCCAGATCATTAAGAGAAATGAGGGAAGTTTTTTAAAATGTATGTAATAGTTTGAATGTGCAACAAGTGCACTAAAATCACAGTTGCTTGAGGGATGGTGCACTATAGGTATAAACTGTGACAACACTTAAAGCTAAACTATTACAGAAAGTGAAAATCTTAGGGAATACTTAATTGTGACTGAATTACACAACACTCTTAATTCCACCAAGTGTGCAGAGACTTAATATATACACTCACTATATGATCAGTATTATGTGGATGGACACCTATTAGCTGATGTTGATACAGGAGGTGTACACCATTTGTCTTCATGACAGCTTGAACTCTGCTGGGGACACATCCAGTAAAGTGTCTGACCGTCTGTGGAGAAATGGCTGCACATTTTTCCTCAAGAGCCAAAATCTGAGAAGATAATGGTCTTGGCTGCTATGGTCTGGAACAGTCAAGGAATGTTATTGTCCACAAACCATTGCCTCATAGATGCTGCTTCATGGCAGGATGTATTGTCATGCTAATACAATCGTCGTCACTGTACTGTTCTGATGTAGACAGTAAACAATGCTGTAAAACATAATCATATAATTCAGCATTTACTGTTTTGTGAGCACAGTAAGGGGACCGCACCCTAATCATTAAAAATTATCTCCCATACCATAACATGACCATCTTCTCACTTCCGTTGTCTCTAAACGTGATCGAAAGTTACCTTCTACAACCATTTGCCAAACTCAAACCTTTCCTTTGTACTGCCACAGTGTATAATATGATTAATCACACCACTGTATCCAGTCAACCACTGTCCAGTGGTATTGCTTTTCAAGCCACCTCAGGCTTTGCTTAATGTTGACTACAGAAATATGTTGCTTACGAGGAGCAACTGCTAGACAGTTATACCCCATTCTTTTTTTACTCCCAATGCATGGTTATCATGTTAGGGTACTGGACTGCTAGTAGCATTTGGCAACTCAGGAGTGATTACTTAAGATGACTTCATGTGACTTCTTACAACCACCCTCCTCAACATTTCATGTTCTCTGCCCACCCATGCATGAGGTCTACCTGGTCTCAGATTAGGCTAGGTTGTTCCTTCACATTTCCACTTCACAATCACACCAACAGTGGGCATGGTCGGTTTTAGAAGGGTTAAAATGTCTCCTGGTTGACAGTCATTGAAAGCTCGAGCACTTTATTCGAAGTGGAGCAGCTTGCGGACCGATAGGACTTTATTGAACATTCTTATTGTTATTATTCCAACCTGGATTTTTCTTTGTTTGATTTTGCATAGTGGCTTCTCTTCCACCCTACAACCCAGAGCTTTTCCCTTCATTACATTGTGCTTGTCCTTTCTTTCTCTGCATTCCTACGTTTCTTGTTGCCTTCCAAACTGCACATGCTTTGCGCCAGTAAACACCCAATTCTTTGAAGAATCAAACTTCTGTGTATAAAACAGCTTTCAACTTCTGACTTACAAATGTGTTCATGTGTTCGAATATTTGGTGTTAAGCATGTAAGTGAGAGTGAGTTTAGAAAACGTTGAAATGATGATTAAGTGTGTTAGAAGTCTGTGAGTGTAGTATTTCAGTGACTGTTTGTATATATCGAAGTAATCAGCAACCAGTTTCAAAAATGAAATTTAAGTTTGTAAAGAGCACTTGGTGTCACGATTTCCACCTCCTTGATGCACTTCACGCTTTTTTGTTGTCAACAAAAACAGTGTGAAGTGCGTCATGGGGCTGAAATTTGTGACTGGATCTTCTGGAGAATGGCACTAAATGCCCAAAACCGGTTAAAAAATTACATTTCTTTTATGCAACTGGTTGCTGATTATTTCAGTATAGTCTCTTCAGTGCTTTATTATCAAACACTGGGTGGAGAAAATCTAGGTAATGTTCATTCTGTTTCGAATAAAAGATAGTTTTTCACACCTCTGTGTTTGACGTTGTATCCTGTGAACTACGTGTCGTACAGTGATAGTAGACACTATCTATAAAATCGTGTTGCGAATAGTTAGTAGTAAAGTAGTAGTAAATTAAAATATTTGCCTTAGCTGTAGTATGTGATAAACTTCTTTCCTTTCATAATTTTGTGGGGGACTTTAGCAAGAAATATTTCTGCAAAGGTTTGAAATTCTGTGTAAATTTTGTTGAAGTCAATGATTGCTCTCATTTTTAAACATTGGATGAATATGATTTGGGTATTTGCGTGCAGTGTGTTATGCTATCTTAAGACTTGTACTCTGTTTCTACCTGTAATTCTTGTTTTAATTGTGTTAAGCCTGTAACATATGACTATTCTTCGTAATGAATGTATTATGGTCGCATTTTAAATTTTCAAATTCTGTCTATTATGCGAAATATTGGAAATCTGATTTTTGTTACCCCGGAAGCCATAAGATAGGCGATTTGCAACTAAACAGTGAACCAGGAACTGGCATAACCATTTACTAAATATAGATTACTTGTTAGTTGAAGTGTTTTGCTGTTATTGTGGAATGAACTGCGCTGCAACAGCAAAACAGGGCATTTTGTATTGTTAGTGTAGACTAAACTATAAGACAGCTTAATGTTCTTGTCAGTATTGTAATCTGAAAGTGATTGCAGATTAACTGGCAGTGTAATGTCGCTCCTTTAACTACACGCTTTTTCTTAGAGAGGTAGGTTGTTCCATTCAAAAATAACGGTAGGATCTTAATAGAGAACTAGAGGTAAAGGAAACTTACAAATTATGCACCTATTGTGATGAGTGAGAACCAATCTTCGCAGGGATTTTTCAGTTACGTCTTTGTTATAAATAGCTCGTGAGGGCGAAAGTAGCTGTTTTGGTAGGAAATATAACATTTTTAGGCATGTTGTTAACTGTTAGGTCTGATGGACAAACTGGTTAGTGAAAATCTTAATATGCTATATTATAATAAGTGTCATTCAGAAGTAACTTTTGTGTTACGTGAATGGACTTGAGGTCTTGCGAATCAGCCGGGTAGGTTGACAAAAGAATTGAAATTAAGGTTGTGAAGGATAATGTATGTTTTTTAATAGGCTGCACATATACTCCAGCAAGAATTTACAGCATATCCGTGCAATATACACTCCTGGAAATTGAAATAAGAACACCGTGAATTCATTGTCCCAGGAAGGGGAAACTTTGACACATTCCTGGGGTCAGATACATCACATGATCACACTGACAGAACCACAGGCACATACACAGGCAACAGAGCATCCACAATGTCGGCACTAGTACAGTGTGTATCCACCTTTCGCAGCAATGCAGGCTGCTAAGTCTCCCATGGAGACGATCGTAGAGATGCTGGGTGTAGTCCTGTGGAACGGCTTGCCATGCCATTTCCACCTGGCGCCTCAGTTGGACCAGCGTTCGTGCTGGACATGCAGACAGCGTGAGACGACGCTTCATCCAGTCCCAAACATGCTCAATGGGGGACAGATCCGGAGATCTTGCTGGCCAGGGTAGTTGACTTACACCTTCTAGAGCACGTTGGGTGGAACGGGATACATGCGGACGTGCATTATCCTGTTGGAACAGCAATTTCCCTTGCCGGTCTAGGAATGGTAGAACGATGGGTTCGATGATGGTTTGGATGTACCGTGCACTATTCAGTGTCCCCTCGACGATCACCAGAGGTGTACGGCCAGTGTAGGAGATCGCTCCACACACTATGATGCCGGGTGTTGGCCCTGTGTGCCTCGGTCGTATGCAGTCCTGATTGTGGCGCTCACCTGCACGGCGCCAAACACGCATACGACCATCATTGGCACCAAGGCAGAAGCGACTCTCATCGCTGAAGACGACACGTCTCCATTCGTCCTCCATTCACGCCTGTTGCGACACCACTGGAGGCGGGCAGCACGATGTTGGGCGTGAGCGGAAGACGGCCTAACGGTGTGTGGGACCATCGCCCAGCTTCATGGAGACGGTTGCGAATGGTCCTCACCGATACCCCAGGAGCAACAGTGTCCTAATTTGCTGGGAAGTGGCGGTGCGGTCCCCTACGGCACTGTGTAGGATCCTACTGTCTTGGCGTGCATCCGTGCGTCGCTGCGGTCCGGTCCCAGGTCGACGGGCACTTGCACCTTCCGCCGACCACTGGCGACAACATCTATGTACTGTGAAGACCTCACGCCCCACGTGTTGAGCAGTTCGGCGGTATGTCCACCCGGCCTCCCGCATGCCCACTATACGCCCTCGCTCAGTCCGTCAACTGCACATACGGTTCACGGCCACGCTGTCGCGGCATGCTACCAGTGTTAAAGACTGTGATGGAGCTCCGTATGCCACGGCAAACTGGCTGACACTGACGGCGGCGGTGCACAAATGCTGCGCAGCTAGCGCCATTCGCCGGCCAACACCGCAGTTCCTGGTGTGTCCGCTGTGCCGTGCGTGTGATCATTGCTTGTACAGCCCTCTCGCAGTGTCCGGTGCAAGTATGGTGGGTCTGACACACCAGTGTCAATGTGTTCATTTTTCCATTTCCAGGAGTGTATAAAGAGAAGATCAAATTTAGTTTTGTTTAAGAAAATATGCTGAAGTTCTAAAATAAAATGTTGTCATTCAGGTCCAATAAGTGTTTGGAAATTGCAACTAATAATGTAAGAGTAGCCTTCTCAACTTTCCAGTTGCTTTAGATAGTCTACCTTCTCACAGTAACAAGTTCACAAACAGATATCCTGTGCTATGTTAGGCAATTCTTGCCCTTGTTAACTGTCTCAATATATTCCACTGTTCCCCTTGTATGATAGAATATTCTCTTGGTTTCGTATTATTACACATTTCTGCCATTATGAATATCTGAAAATCATTACCATAGGTGAACAATGTAAGATGATCCCTAACAGCTCGCAGCACTGTTGCCAGGTTTTGGCTGGGAAATGCTGATGGCTGTAGCCGTCTACAGAGCTATGGTAACACTGGGGCATTGCCACAGAGACGTTTACTAGTTCGGACTACATTATTGGTTGAGATATGCAGGCGATGCTGTCGCACCCATCCCGCTGCAACTTTCAGGGATCAGTTTATGCCGACTCAACTATAGTATACCATACAATATTCAGGCTACACCACTCATCACCACTTGTGCCCTATTGCCAAGACCACCTCTTAGCCTGTCAGTTGGGAGACTTGCTTCATTGAAGGAGACTCACCTGTTAGAAAATTGATGTTGTCAGTTTCAGTGCATATAGTGTTACTTTTTATGAAACTTCCTGGCAGATTAAAACTGTGTGCCGGACTGAGACTCGAACTCTGGACCTTTGCCTTTCGCGGGCAAGTGCTCTTCCGACTGAGCTACCCAAGCACGACTCACGCCCCGTCCTCACAGCTTTAATTCCGCCAGTATCTCGTCTCCTACCTTCCTAAGCCATGTCTGCGCTATATCCTTTCTTCCAGGAGTGCTAGTTCTGCAAGGTTCCCAGGAGAGCTTTTGTGAAGTTTGGAAGGTAGGAAACGAGATACTGAAGATTTAAGCACTGAAGAAATTGTAGTACATAACCACATTGCTGTGCATATACTTTGATGTGGTGCGACACTTTATTGCAGTCCGCAGCTCGTGGTCTCGATTTCTCGCTTTCCGAGCACAGGTCCCGGGTTCGATTCCTGGCAGGGTCAGGGATTTTCACCTGCCTCAAGATGACTGGGTGTTAAAGTTGTCCTCATCATTTCATCATCATCATTCATCAAAGTGGCGACATCGGGCTGAGCGAAGGTTGGGAATTCGTACAGGTGCTGATAACCGCGCAGTTGAGTGCCCCACAAACCAAACCAAACCATCATCATCATCATACTTTATTGCAGTTTCTGCAGTGGACTGAATCTAAATGTGAAATCATTGGCATATAATTGTGAGTTTGAGGTGTGTACAATAGCAAAGACCTTCATGTATGCTACTGATTAGAATTCATTGCCCAGCACCAGTAGCTCATAGCATCACAAAAAGGAACTCATTTCTACAGTAGATACTAGCTCCTGTATGTTGCTACTACCACCACCACCACCACATCTTATATCAACATGTGACATTATCAAATATGATGAAACTCTGAACGTCTGTACTTTATAGTTTATTTCCACGTATCTCCAGTTTCTACCATTCTCTGTGTTCTTGTTAACATGTCCCCACTTCTTTTTTTTTTCACTTTTATTGTGATTTATTTTTTAATCATTGTTTTCATATGGTTTCTTCCTCTTTTGTTACCATTGGCTTTAGTCATGTTCATAGTGATACGCTTTGTTTGCCAGAATTAAATTTAGAAGAGTGTGTTTGAGACTTTTTTGTTTTCATTATGTTACCTAGATTGCGTTTTGTAAGCACTTTGGTTTTCGTTACTTCAATCTTAAACTATTGAGCTTAAGTAAATATCTATGTACCAGGGTACTTCTTTAAAGAACTCGGTGCTAGTGATTATAATGATATGTATAAAAAGTAGTACAAATCACAGTAATTGGAGTGAATCTGCAAACCTTATTTAGTTTTGTGCTGAAGAATTCTGATAATTCTCCATGTGCTGTGAACAAGTTTGAGGAGAAGAGAAATATCATTTTCTAAAACAATGAAAAGACCAAAATAACTACAAGACTTCGGTTTTTAAATTTTTGGTAAGGGCAGCGCGGAAATTTCCTTAATGTCTAAGCCTTATTTACCTGATTGTAAGAAGAGATTTTTTTCCATATTCATTGTTCCAAAAATACAGGGGCATCTTATATTCACAGATTAAACTATTGCTACTGAGGGAAACATTTTTACTTCAATAAATTATATAGGGGTTGTCTTACCCGCACAGATGAAGCTTTGGCTGTTCAGGTCACTTGCAGATTTATGTTGAATTCAGAAGGGAGGTCTGGGCAAACAATACTCGCATTTGAACTGGCTAGAGATTTCCTGGGAATGAAGAAGTGCTTGATACAGTATCAATGTTGCACAAAGAAGTGTAGGGAATTGATTTGTGCAATGCTAGTGCGAGGGCTGCACGAGAAACCATGACCTACCCATTAGAACAATCTATTGCTCTTTCAAAAATTTGCCAGTTTTTGAAGCACAGGGGAAATTGCATGAAATTGTCATTGTACAAATTCTTGTTGTATTTAAACAGGTTTGCTGAAAGTTCTCATACATGTATGAATACCATGTACAAACATTAATGCTGCTTTTTAAGTAGAGGTAATACTCAAAAGCGAAAATGTTGTCCTTCAAAAAACATTACTTGATTCTGAATCCAGATCAACATTTTATTTGGCTGTGGGAGGCTGTGATTTACTAAGAAGTGGTTGCTGCTCATATATTGGAATATCAGGTAAAATGTTATCAGCTTTAGAACACGATGACTTTTAGATGAAACAAGAAGGAAAATTAATCTAGAATGAAATTTCTAACAAACGAAAGAATTGTGACTGTAATTGTGATCACAAGACTACAGTGGCAAGACCCATTGTGAAGATAGGCTTATGTACATGGACAGAAAAAGAAATTTCGCAACACCATGAAGAAGTTGTGAAATAAACAAAAGTTGGTATGTGTGTTTCTACATCTTAAAAATTATGTATATCCAAGTTTTACCCAGTCACATTAGATGGTTTCTAGTAGCACCTTTATGAGGATGCAGATCAGGTTTGCTTTCAATACATACCTTAACAACTTTGAACATGAGTGACCTTTGAGATTAGACATGGTGAGTTGATTTTAGTCAGTCATGCCTTTAAGGCAACAAATATGCCATTATCAGGGCCTCACTGAAGGAGGTCATGTAATAGGGTTACAAGAAGCTGGGTGTTCTTTCTGCAGTAAGACGTGGCAGGAATTTAGCCGTGGACATGATTGGTGGCAGTAGTGGTCACGGCAATGTACGCTTGCAAGAAGACTGTCCTCTGGACAACCATGTGGCACTGCCAAGATAGATTGCAGTTGGCACCAAAATGACACAATGAACTTTTAAGAATCAGTTATTTCAAGACATCTGTGAGCCAGATGACCTGTGAATTGCATCCCACTGACCCCAAACTTCCGCCATTTGCAACTTCTGTTGTGTCGAGAGAGATGATTGGAAGGTAGGGTGGATGTCTGTTGTATTTCCTGATGAAATCTGGCTCTGCTTCGGTCCCTGTAATGCCTTGTGTTTGTTAGGAAGCAGCTAGTTGATAGCCTGCAACCTGTATGCATGCTAGACACACTCTTACATATTCCTGGTGCCATGGTCTGGGGTGTGATTTCGTATGACAGCAGGAGTGCTCTCGTAGTTACCCCACGCACCTTGACTGTAAATTTGCGTGGTGATTTGACCTTTTGTGCTGCCATTTGTGAATAGCATTCCAGAGGGTGTTTCCAACAGGATAATACTCCCCCACATACCACTGTTGTAGCCTAACATGCTCTACAGTGTGTTGAAATTTTGCTTTGGCCTGTTTGATTAGCATATGTCTCCAATTGAGCACATACGGGATGTTATTGGACTTCTATGCCAGCATCATCCACAACCAGCATTAACCGTCCCTGTACTGACAGACGAACTGCACAGGCATGGAACTCCATCCCACAGACTGATGTCTGGCACCTGTACAGCAAAATGCGTCCACATTTGCATGCTTGCAATTCAACATTTTGGCAGTTAAACCTGTTGTTAATGTACTAGCATTTCACATTCGCAATGGCTTATCTCGCTCTTAAATTAACGTTAATTACTTACATATGTTACCTAGACGAATGTATTCCCAAAATTTCGTTACTCTACATATCAGGTTTTTGATGTTATCTCCCCCCCCCCCCCCCCCTCCCATTTAATGTAGATGCTGTTAGGTACGGCTTGGGCTCAAGGAGATATTTGCAGTCAGTGTTTTACAGTTGCTCAATCACAGCACTGTGAAAATAGTCAGAGGGAGTCAGTGAAACTGGCTTGGCTGAAAACTAGGATGACTGCAGAGAGGGGAGCAGTGAGCAGGCAGCAAATTACACTGTGTTGCCGACCATGGAAATCTGTACTATGTGGTTTGGCTTTTTATGAACATCTACCATTTTTAAACTGCACTTTGCCTGAATCCATTTGTAGTTGGAATTGGATTCACTTCAAAATTGGACAAATACTCAACAATAGTATACATTTCTGCAGATGACAGGAGGTCAGTGGTGTACTTACGTGTCTCATGCTGCAGTGTTGTTAACATTCAACATGATGGGAACGAAAGGGTATGTGTCAGTTGCTGGTTCTATGCAGCCAATGAGAATGGTGGGCAGACAGTATGTTTAGAAGCAAGGTACATATAACATTCTCATGTCAGTATAGAAGCGAAATCTGGTATGCTCTGGAAAAGAAGGCTGTGTTCTTAGATCCCACTGCAGCCACAGCCTCAGAAATCGCAAAATATTCGAAAGAAACAGGCAGAAAAGAAAATGGTCCAAAAATAAATTTAATCCAATTCTCTTAATTTTATTTTTCCTAACCTTGTTAAAATGTTAAGTCAGTAAATGGCATAAGTTTAGAATAGGTATAATGTAGTCAAAAAAATCAGTTTGTAATTTTGATTAATCAGAAATCGTTAAAAATTTTTGTCAAGGAGTCTTTTAAAAAAGGAACCTACATGTAGTAAAGGTTCTTTTATTCGGGTAACTATGATATACTACATAATTTTGTATTGCATGTCGGTTAACTGAGGCAATAATTGCAGCAGCGAGATGTCAGGTTTGTACATTGTAGTTAAAACATTAAATAACCTTTATAGTCGTATGTGGAACATACAACTTGGGTTTCCCTTACCTCCATCTATCTGTTGTGTATTGCAAGCTGCATATTTGTAATCATTGCAACAATAGAAAACTGTGAAATTGATGAAAGTGGAGCATAATTTTTGTTAATCATTATTTAATGCAATCTGTGGTATTCTGGTTGCCAAATCATCATCAGTGACTATACTGGACTTCAGAATGAAAATTTCATTGTAAAAATTAATATACGTAGACAAAATGTCTAATAGTACACAATGGAGGAACAAATGGTAGATGATATTCACTTTGTGTCTTTTCCTGACAGTTGTGTGCAGAGCAGATGTCAAAATTAGCTGAGCATTGCTTTTCACTCACTGACAAGACTTCATATACAGACAGTTGATTTCAGTTCACGTTTATTGTACTATATGGTTGCTGTGATTCAGACTTTTGAGTTCTCTAAGACAAATTTTGATGATTGCATTTGCAAATGTCATTAGACGAATTTATTTACTGTGGCAATTTTTTCTTGAACGGTAAAGTCCTATAAATGTGAAAGTTACAAATCAATAACTGATGTTGATGCTCATGAATATCTATTGTTGCTGAGGCAGTTAGTTTGAAACATTTTATTGGTTCTGCGTGCCATAGTAACAGCAGTAGTTGGTAGGATAAATATTTTAATCCAGCACTTGAATTTAATGATTTGTCATGGAGCTTTGGAATCTGAAATGTTTTGTGCTCAAATGTGAATTTCCTAGACGTCATATTTTTTACCACTACGTCTTCTGTAAATTGGTTTTAAGAGGTCCAACTCAGATTCTTTTCTTTAATTGGGCACATACGGCTTTAGAAAAAAGCATTAATTGTGTACATGACTAGAGAAGCAGTCAGTGTGTCATGTAACTAACAGAATATTACATGGAAATCACTAAATTATAATTGAACTGGAGACTATAAAGTCGTTGATTGTTTGGAAAATAATTTGTCTGAATCAGTCATATAATTAGTGTGTGTGTGTGTGTGTGTGTGTGTGTGTGTGTGTGTGTGTGTGTGTCACAAAGTAAATTATTTTGAGAATAGTGTGTACAAAGTGTAGATTGATTTTCTTGGCCCACAGAACTCAGTTTTCAGGATTTTGTATCCGTATTCTTCCGGAACCATTGAAAAAGATAATTAGTCTTATTGGTTATATTTTTTATCAAAGAACCTAAGTGCTGTCAGTGTCTCATGGTGGGGTGACATAGAATTCGAAGCTAGAGAATAATGAATGTTACAAAGAACAAATATTCATAACACTAAACTCATCTTTCATGGTTATTTTTAATGAATTCAGTTTAATCTTCCTGAATTAAAATTCTCAGATCATGAAGAAAAGGCAGATTGCTACATACTGTAAAGCTGACACATAAGTTGCAGACAGGCACAACTAAGATACTTACACATTACCTTTTGGCCATGTGTGCGTGCATACTTTGCTGGTGAAGGCTGTGGCCAAAAGGTGATGTGCAAGTGTCTTAGTTGTGCCTGTCTGCAACTTACGTGTCAGCTTTACAGTATGTAGCAATCTGCCTTGTCTTCATGCTGTCTGAGAATTTTAATTCAGGAAGATGAAACTGAATGCATTAAAAATAACCACTTTCCTAAGAAAGGCTGTGGCTGAAAGGCAATGTGTAAGTGTCTTCTATTTGTGCCTGTCTGGAACTTAAAATGACATCTTTACGGTAAGCCACATCCTATTGTTTCTTTATATTCGTTATTTGCATACGCAGCACAAATCTGTTCAAATTATTTGGAAATTTAAGTAATTCCATTTTCTTATATAGTCGGAAGTAAACTGTTCAAAGCAAGAGAGGTGTTTTAACACTTTATTCATCATCCAAACTTCTCTGTCCATACTGGAAGAGTGCGCACCACGTAACTGCTTTGTGAGACAGTGGTGAGTTGTCACCATGCACTACTACAAACTTGGCATGAACTGTAGCCATGCTGTTCCCATTTTAACGCAGAAAATAGATTATCATATAATACTCCATTGCCCCACCAACACCACCATAGACCTTGCCGTTGGTGGGGAGGCTTGCGTGCCCCAGCGATACAGATAGCCGTACCATAGGTGCAACCACAACGGGGAGGTATCTGTTGAGAGGCCAGACAAACGTGTGGTTCCTGAAGAGGGCCAGCAACTTTTTCACTAGTTGCAGGGGCAACAGTCTGGATGATTGACTGATCTGGCCTTGTAATACTAACTAAAACTGCCTTGCTGTGCTGGTACTGCGAACTGCTGAAAGCAAGGGGAAACTACAGCCGTAATTTTTCCCGAGGGCGTGCAGCTTTACTGTATGGTTAAATGATGATGGCGTCCTCTTGGGTAAAATGTTCCAGTGGTAAAATAGTCCCCCATTTGGATCTCTGGGCGGGGGGACTACTCAAGAGGATGCCGTTATCAGGAGAAAGAAAACTGTCGTTCTATGGATCGGAACATGGAATGCCAGATCCCTTAATCGGGCAGATATGTTAGAAAATTTAAAAAGGGAAATGGGTAGGTTCAAGTTATAGTGGGAATTAGTGAAATTCGGTGGCAGGAGGAACAAGACTTTTGGTCAGGTGAATACAGGGTTTAAATACAAAATCAAAGAGGGGTAATTCATGAGTAGGTTCAATAATGAATAGGAAAATAGGAATGTGGGTAAGCTACTACAAACAGCATAATGAACTCATTATTGTGGCCTAAATAGACACGAAGCCCACGCCTACTACATTAGTAAAAATTAAGGAGATGGGACGTGGATAACCTGACTAAACCAAAGGTTGTACAGAGTTTAAGGGAGACCATAAGGGAACAATTGACAAGAATGGGGGAAAGAAATACAGTAGAAGAAGAATGGATAGCTTTGAGGGATGAAGGATCAAGTAGGTATAAAGAGGGCTAGTAGAAATCCTTGGGTGACAAGAAATATTGAATTTAATTGATGAAAGGAGAAAATATAAAAATGCCATAAATGAAGCAGGTAAAAAGGAATACAAACGTCTCAAAAATGAGATTGACAGGAAGTGCAGAATGGCTAAGCAGGCATGGCTTGCGGACAAATGTAAGGATGTAGAGGCTTATCTCACTAGGGGTAAGATCGATACTGCCTACAGGAAAATTAGAGATACCTTCGGAGAAAAGAGAAGCACTTGTATGGATATCAAGAGCTCAGATGGAAACCCAGTTCTAAGCAAAGAAGGGAAAGCAGAAAGGTGGAAAGAGTATATAGAGGGGAGGTACCTGAGGGCAATATAATGGAAATGGAAGAGGATGTAGATGAAGATGAAATGGGAGATATGACACTGCGTAGTGTGTTTAACAGAGCACTGAAAGACCTAAGTCGAAACAAGGCCCTGGGAGTAGACAACATTCCATTAGAACTACTGACAGCCTTGGGAGAGCCAGTCCTGACAAAACTCTACCACCTGGTGAGTAAAATGTATGAGACAGGCGAAATAGCCTCCGATGTCAAGAAATATATAATTATTCCAATCCCAAAGAAAAGAGGTGTTGAAAGATGTAAAAATTACCAAACTATCAGTGTAATAAGTCACGGCTGCAAAATACTACCTCGAATTCTTTACAGACGAATGGAAAAACTGGTAGAAGCCGACCTCTGGGAAGATCAGTGTGGATTCTGTAGAAACATAGGAACATGTGAGGTAATACTGGCCCTACGAATTATCTTAGATGCTAGATTAAGAAAAGGCAAACCTACGTTTCTAGCATTTGTAGACTTAGAGAAAGCTTTTGACAATGTTGACTGGAATACTTTCAAATTCTGAAGGTGGCAGGGGTAAAATACAGGGAATAAAAGGCTATTTACAATTTGCACAGAAAGAAGATAGCAGTTATAAGAGTCAAGGGGCATGAAAGGGAAGCAGTGGTTGGGAAGGGAGTGAGACAGGGTTGTAGCCTCTCCCCAATGTTATTCAATTTATTTATTGAGCAAGCAGTGAAGGAATCAAAAGAAACATTCAGAGTAGGAACTAAAATCCATGGAGAAAAATAAAAACTTTGAGGTTTGCCATGACGTAATTCTGTCAGAGACGGCAAAGGACTTAGGAAAGCAGTTGAACGGAATGGACAGTGTCTTGAAAGGAGGATATAAGATTAACATCAACAAAAGCAAAACGAGGATAATGGAATGTAGTCGAATTAAATCGGGTGATGCTGAGGGAATTAGATTAGGAAATGAGAGACTTAAAGTAGTAAAGGAGTTTTGCTATTTCGGGAGCAAAATAACTGATGATAATCGAAGTAGAGACGATATAAAATGTAGACGGGCAATGGCAAAGAAAGCGTTTCTGAAGAAGAGAAATTTGTTAACATCGAGTATTGGTTTAAGCGTCAGGAAGTCTTTTCTGAGAGTATTTGTATGGAGTGTAGCCATGTATGGAAGTGAAACAGGGACGATAAATAGTTTGGACAAGAGAATAGAAGCTTTCGAAATGTGGTGCTTCAGAAGAACGCTGAAGATTACATGGGTAGATCACATAACTAATAAGGAGGTACTGGATGTAATTGGGGAGAAGAGGAGTTTGTATCACAACTTGACTAGAAGAAGGGATCGGTTTGTAGGACATGTTCGGAGGCATCAAGGGATCACCAATTTAGTATTGGAGGGTGGCGTGGAGGGTAAAAATTGTAGAGGAAGACCAAGAGATGAATACACTAAGAAGATTCAGAAGGCTGTAGGCTGCAGTATGTACTGGGAGATGAAGCAGCTTGCACAGTATAGGGTAGCATGGAGAGCTTCATCAAACCAGTCTCAGGACTGAAGAAGAAGAAGACTACTACTACTACTACTACTACTACTACTACTACTACTACTCCACTTTATCAGTTGTCTACATCTGGTGGAGTGCTGCAGTACTGTAGTAAAGGGATTTCAATGTGTGCAAGAACTTCAGACATGTAACTGAAAACAAACAAAAAATTAGTGGTAATACATGAACACAATGTGCCGACATTCGTGCACATCTTCCACTAGGAGACGGAGATTGCTGAATGGTATGGCCTTTGATCTGTTGACATTAACCAAATTCAGTGTACGTGAGAAAATTTGAAACTTCAGTGTGGTACCACAGGAACTCTCCTCGTGCACTGAATGAACTTGGGAATGTCTTGGTTGAAAAATGCAACAGGCTTTTGCAGCATGATAATCCACCACATTGTGGACTACAAAGTATGATTGTTACTAGACAAGAGGTTTGATTATATAATGTAAAATAACAGATAATAAAATGTACTCAGCAAGTGGTGGTGGACACACACACACACACACACACACACACACACACACACACACACACACACACAAAAGTATTTAACTTTCGACAAGTTTTTGGAGCCAGTGGCACCTTCTTTTGATGGAAGAATTGAAGGGGAAGGACTGGAGAGGTTTAGGGAAAGGAGTACAGTTTAGAAAAGTCAACCAGAACCCTGGTTCAGAGGAGACTTACCAGATGGAATGAGAAAGAAAGAGTGATGTCACTACTAAAACACCGTGCACAAGTTAATAAGTGTGAAAAGATAAATGCATTGTATGTAACAGAGGTGGGAGGGGGATGGTGAAAAATACAGATCAGTCCTTCTCACCTTTATACTTACAATTACTTCAGCTTTTGGGGGCAGACACACAAACAGAGCAGGGGTACAGCCATCGGAAGCAGGATGGCTCCTTCCTATGCCAACCTTTCCACGAGTCACATGGAGGGGACTTTCCTGGGATCCACAAGTCTTCAGCCCCTGGTTTGGTTTGGATACATTTATGATATCTTTGCTGTATGGAGTCATGGTGAGGCAGACCTGTTAAAATTCGTGAAATCTCTGAATACCTTCTACCATTTCACCTGGTCCTATTCAGTTTCCCCTGCCATTTCCTTCTTGTTGATGTCATCCTCACAGGTCAGCTACACATTTCTGCCCACATCAGACCTACTAACAAACAACCGTACTTACGTTTTGACAATTGCCATCCTTTCCATGTCAAACGTTCCTTCCCATACAGCCTCGGTATTCGAGGCAGACGTATTTGTTGGGATGCACACTGTTTGCAGAAATACACCACCATTCTCCCTTCAGTCTTCACTGGACGTAATTATCCCAACAGCCTTGTTCAAAAGCAAATCTCTCAGACCATCAGCACACAACTTATCACCCAGTATTATTCTGGTCTTGAGTATATCAGTCAGCTACTTCAACAAGGCCATGATTTCCTGAAATCATGCCATGAAATGAGATCCATTCTGTATGAGATTTTTTCCCAACCACACCCAGAATATCTTTTTGTTGCCCTCCCAATCTTCACAATACACTTTTCGGACCTATGCCCCTTGGGTGCAGACTCATCTCTCTACCCTATGGTTCCTACCCCTCTGACCATCCCCTGTGTAAGACTTGCGCCCCTATGCACCCTCCTACCACCATCTATCTCTGCCCTGTAACGGGCAAAACATATACTATCAAAGGGAGAGCCACCTCTGGAATAACACGCCATATACCAGCTGTTATGTAAACACTGTCCAGCCTCTTACATCGGCCTGACTACTACTCAGTTATTTCAGGATGAATGGGAATAGGCAGAGGGTGTATACAAGCAACACACAATATCCTGTTGCAGAGCTTGCTGTACATGACAGTTGGTACCTCAGTGCTTGTTTCACCACATATGCCATCTGGATTCTTCCTCCAGACACCAGTTTCTCAGAACTCCATAGGTGGGAACGTGCACAAAATGTCCAAGGTTCTCGCCTTCCACCTGATGTCAATTTACATTAATTTCTTCCATCTCAGCATTTATTCACAATAACTGCTCCTTTCTGCACTCCACATTTTACTTCTCTACATCTTTCATTTGCTGTTATGTCTGTTTTTCACCCTCACCCGGCCCACCTTTGTTACGTACAGTGCACTTAGCTTTTCACACTTTTCACTCCTAACTCATGCATGATGTTTTAGTAGTAATCTCTGTCTTGCATGTTACCCTGTCTTCCACCTTTAAAGCTCTCCGGTTTTCAAATCTTGTCTGGTGCAGTCTCCAACAGTCAGTCTTTCCTTCTCATCCTGTCTGGCAAGCCTCCCCTGGCTTGGGGTTGTGGGTGATTTTTCTAAACTGTATCCTTTTCCCTAAACCTCTCCAGTCCTTTTCCTTCACCCCTCTTCCTTCCCCTTCAACTCTTCGATCAGGAGGAGCCACTGGCTCTGAAAGCTTGTAAAAGTTAAATGTGTGTGTGTGTGTGTGTGTGTGTGTGTGTGTGTGTGTGTGTGTGTGTGTGTGTGTGTGTGTGCCCCTTCTGCGACTTGGTGAGTAGATTTTTTTTATCTGTCCATTTACATTATGGACATAAAATTTTGATTTTGCAGGTAAACCATGATCTGTAATTTCAGAATGCCTTTATATTAGTTACTGTTTAATTTTTATTTTACAGTTCAGATTTTTTCCTGTAAGGCTTACTCTCTCATTCCCTGCTCACCTTGAATCTAAGCCCACATTAATTTCCAGGTAGGTTTAATTTTTTTGAGCCTTTTATTTCATGATTGTTTATTGTGTAATATATACTGCGAAGAACTTGATTAGTTGAAGTACTACTATTCAATTTTTTTCCCTCCCTTTCTCCACATTACCTGGATTGTACCAGGGTTTACATATTCTAGAGGGATTCTTAAAGTGCTGTTTTGCTTAGTTCATTGGAAATTTTAACTTTATCCTGTTTGGTTTTGGTTTTAGTAATATGCAGTGGTCTGCAAATTAATTGGGACAAGACGTTTAAATGTTACTGTGCACATTTATTACTATATGTATAATACAGTTAGTAACTTGCTGAATATTATAATTAATGTATCCCCATTTTGCTTTAATGAGCTTATGAACACATTGTGGCATAGATCTGAGCAGGTTACAGCAAATGTTCTGTAGTTTGTTGTCATGAAACCAACCCTTTACCCCATTTACTAACATGCATTCCTTTGTGTCTAGTTCACCAACATGTCTTTTCGCAGTACTCCACAAATTCTTGATAGGATTTAAGTCTGGTTAATTACAAGGCCACAAAAGCACATTAACAGTGTTTTCTTCCATGAATGTCTTGGCTGCTTTAGAAGTGTGACACAGGGTCAGCTCACATTGAAATCTTACTCCACCATCTGCAAAAGTCTGGCACACTTCTGCACCTAAGGATTTCCATGTATTTGGTTAAATTCATCTCGTCATCAACTGGGTCACTTACAGTTAAAAAAAATGGCTGTTCTAATTAATTTGCAAGCTACTTTATGCAACATGTCAATTGTATTCTGTGTTTGTATATGTGCTAGGTATGTCTGTCGAAACTTTTCACCATACCTCATCTATGTCAGTTCCACCTATCATTCATTGTAATGTATGCAACAATTTTGTTTTGAACTTTGTTTTCCCACTTTTATTTGCCTTCATATACTCATGTTTGCTGTCAGAAGAAAGAACGTTGTCGACTTTACAAGTCTCAGTTGCACTTCTCTGCATTTCAATTGTTTGTATGGTCATATTTTTCCTGTTTGTCTTAACCATTAACTGGAATTGATATTTTGATGAATGTAACTGGAATCACGGGTCCAAATGGACCCTCGAATAAAAATTCTACATAATCCCCATAAAAATATAATTCGTATGTAGATGTGTAATGATTGTAGTAAAATAAGTTTTATTTCAAATATAAATCAACTTTTATTGATCAAAAATTTTACATTGTGTTATTTTTAACTTTAAGTCCTATGCCTCGTATTTTACAAGAATTTTTAGTACCTTACTTTGGAATGCTACATGATTACAAATAAAGCTTAGATTGAAAAACCTAAATATGCTATGGAGTTTCTCATACCTTCCCCTTAACATAAATAGGGACTCTTAATGCCATCAGTCAGAAACAAAAATAATGAAAACGAAACATGGAAGTGTCCAGATGTTATCTATTTCAGTATCTGAACTAAGAATGGCACTTAGCAGACAACTTTTTTCAGCATGTCGTTTACAGATGAATTTAAATCATCTGTCACATTTTTGTGATTGTTTACTGTCAGTTTTAGGACATCATAAATAACATCTTCCTCTTTTTTGTGAGCCACTTTGATTACAAGGTGAATTTGCTAGTCATAGGTCACTTTGTTGTTGATCAGCTGCCTCTAGAAAATTGTCTATTGTATTCTTCAAATCTACTGGAAATGAATAATACTCCATCTTTCTTTCTGTGATAAATGTCCTTATCAAATTTAGTTAAATTTCTTTTATGTTAATGATTGTTTCATACATTTTCTATCATTTGATACCTTCCATAATAAGAATCCATTTGCACTTGCAATATTAAATATTGCTGAAAAAATTACACATGGCCATTGTTGAGTTCTTCTAGAGACTGAATAATTGACGCATTTCTGATCTAATGTATCGACACCACTTTTTGTTTTGTTGTAAAATTCAATTATCTAAGGCTTTCATCTGCTTTCATTCACTGAATTGTCATGGTGCATTGATGGAGATCACCACTACACTTACATTCTTTTTTTCACACATGAGATGCCAATGATTTATCGCTCACGAAACCAAGTAATGTAGAGCCTACTACACATTGTTCATTGGCTAAAGATTCTGGTGATACTTCCCTTTTATTTTTGCACATTGTTCCAATGTAAGTCAAACCATTTTCTATCAGATTGTCAACTGGCTCCACAGAAGAGAACAGTTATCGGCAGTTATATTTCTGTTTGTTCCAAATAAAGGTTCTGCAAGCTGCAGTACATTATGTGTTGGAACTGAAAGTTGGCTTGTTTTATTAGTGATTTCTTTGCCAGCATATATAAAAGCATTGTGTAAATAGTGTGTTTTAGCGTCACAAAGGCACATAATATTGATGGGCTATTAAGCGGGCTTAGATTTCATATAAATCCTGAAAAATGTTTCCCTCTAAAATGGCAAAGCATTTCATCAACTGTCAAATATTCTGAGCAGCTATAGTTTTTTTGACAGTTCTGAATGAAATTTCTGAGATAAAAGCAGTGCGTTCATTAGTTCTTCTTTCTTCCCTAGAATCAAGTCATCAAATCTCAAAGCAAATAACAGGAATATAAATCGCTTTGTTGACATCGTTATTCTGAGTGTATCTCGGTCTGTTCCATCAGTTGCCCACAAACGTTTTATATCTTCATGGCCAGATTTTGAATACACCTGATAATAGCAACAACCCGAAGAATGCTTTCCTTTCCATAACTTACACGGTTAGTGTAAGTAGCATTAGTTTTATACTTCTCCGAATATTCTGTTATTTTCGTATTGGTGTGAGTGCAAAAATGTGGGATCATTTTAGCTGATGTCAGCAACTACCATGATACAATTGGCGGTCCTGTTTTTGATGAGCTGTACTGATGAGACTGAGCAGGTGAGTGATGTTGTGACTTATGACTCTGGACCTAGCTGGTGGATGAGTAGACCACTTGAATTGATTTTTAGTTCGAAAATATGCACTGCTTGACAGGTGGCTATCTCTCTTCATCAGACGATGAACTACTTGAATGAGAAGAAATGTTTGTGTATTGTCATCGTCACTTCTCATTGCTACTTATGTTCGCTTCATCACAAGGTTGACAGTCACTCAAAAGATTCTGTATCTGAATAATTTTTGTCTAATAATAGTTCAGATACAGATGCTTGCACAGGATAGAGTAGCATGGAGAACTGCATCAAACCAGTCTCAGGGCTGAAGACCACAAAAACAACAATAGTTAAGATTTCTTTTTCAATGAGACCCCACTGCATTGTGGAAATAAAGTGAGTGAAACACCACAAAATGCCAGTATACATTGACTAAAAATCCCGTCTCTGGAATCACGGGTCAAATTGACCCAGGGATGGCACTTACCTCCACGTCCAGTAATTTTCAAGCAGCAAGCTCCTGGTCCCTGGTGCATGTAACAATGTACAGAGATTACACTGGCATGTGTAACTGAAACTCCACGCGCTTCCATTGTTAGACGGTTTTATCGTTGTTGGCTGCTCCTAAATGACCTAAGATTCCGGTTAAGGGTTAACATTCGTAACAGCATTATCTTTGCCCTTTACCAGTTCTCTGAACTTGACTATGTAAATATGTCTTGACACAAAAGAAATGAAACTGCATGTGTTATTAAGGAACTGTTGGGTGTGGCATATTAGGGTATAACTGTACTTGACCTTAATCTTTCTGCTTACACTGTGACCAGTTTCTCCCAAGTGTCAACTCTCAGGATTCATAAATATCTCTCAACTCAATCTTGTCCTAAAATTCCTTCAGACTTCATTAAAGCTAAAAAATTTCATCTGGTACATCCTTTGAATGTTTTAAGCAGTTATGAAACAATTATACCTTTAGTGCCACAGTTAACCAAGATTATGAGGAATCAGTAGAAAATTGGAAATACCCACTAATGGATTTGAATTATGCCACCAGTGTTAGGTGTAGATTATTTCTGTCTTTTAACTCTCCCACTCTCATAAAGCTCAGGCTGAAATAGGTTATCGTTGCATTATCATCTCTCTTTTACAAACTGCCATCTATTGTTGACTGTATTAAAAGTACAGCAGCAGTCAGCTTAATTAGTTACAAACTATATTGAATCTTTATATTGATATTTTCTGTAACTGTCATTGTATTGCAACAAATTGAAATTGCAAAGATTGCATTCAAACAGATTACAGTCAGCATGGAATATTTACACTTTTGAGTGTTAAAATTTTCAGTAAATCATGCAGTTCTTTTAAAAGTACCTTTGTAATTGACAAATGGCTGTTACAGGGGGTGTTTTACTGGCCTGTATACAGGATGTCATGTGTTCAGGATATTATGCATGTATTTGGTGTAAATAGTCAATGTATTCTTACACGTTGTTGTGGTCTTTGTTGATTGCTGGGTAGGGTATTTGCGGAGGCGATTATTAGCTGCACAATTAAAGACTTTGAAATGTACACAATGGGAATCTGGTGGTTAAAACTAAAGTGAATGTTGTGAAGCAACAGGTCAACTCTTCTCAAACTAATGCAAGAAATATTAAGAGATGTTAACACTTACTACACTACCAACAGGTGTGTGCAACATGTTTCAGGCAATGAGTGTTAGCACTTAGTTTATGGATGTATCACAACAAATTTTCACTCTTAAGGTAATTGGCATGTACATAAAGGTGCTGTTGGATTTGCAGTGTCCTCTACTTTGAAACAAAATAAAAACTGTGAATTCAGAAAAATACAAAACAAGACAGTAACATGAACATGAATAAATTCTGAATGAGCGGCTTGGCGACGAGTACTTCTGCTCCAAATGGTTTTACTCCATATTAGGGAGGCTTACCTTTCTGTTTAGCTTAAGAAGCAATATTGATATTTGGAAATCATTTTGAGTAATGCATACATTCCTTAACCAATATAATGTGAAGTACCCAGCAACAGCATTTTCACCACAGATTTGAAATTGTGACAAGTTACTTAACTTTGTAGTATCACAATCATAAAAAATGGTGTGTGCATAATCAAGCTACAAAACGACTGTAAAAATGCGAAACAATGGAATTATTAACTGTGTACTTCCTTCAAATTAGACTGTGTAGAGAAGAAACAATGTTTTTAAATTTTTTGTTCAAAATATGAAGACTACCAGAAATTTCACAAATAGATGTAGCTTTGCTTTATTTACATAATATATTTTGTCATATAGGGTCAGTATGACGAAATAGGCTTTACCAACTTTATGGGCAACTGAAGACATTTGCATTCAGGATAGTGGTTACAATTTTTCATCCAGCTTTGTTTCCTGCACTTTCCTTTAATCATGGCAAAGGCAAAGATAGTTCCATTGACAAGGTCAAGCCTAATTCCCTTGTTTGTTATTATTTGAACTAAATAAAGTAGAAGCCTAATTTTGCTGTCTATGGAGAAGTATAGATCTCTCTCCTCCCTTCCCCCCCCCCCCCCCCCCCCCCCCCCCCATTTCCTTCCTCTTAAATACAGACTGTGTTGTTGTTGTTGTTGTTGTTGTTGTTGTGTCCTCTGGGAGACAGAAATACTGTTTAATATGATGTCAAGATTTAGGGGTTGTTTCATTGTTACTTATAAGTTCAAGGAAGTGTATCTGCAAATAGATTTGATAACATTCTTATTTCTGTACAGGGTGAGTTTTTTAATTGTCAAAGTTTACTGCAGTAGTACTAAACAAGATAGAGAAATTTATTGTTAACAAAGAAATATCTACAGAATATGCTCAAAGTGGTTTCAGTGCCGTTCTAAGCAAACATGGCATCTTTTCAAGACTGACTTACATATTTTGTTGCATATATTCTGGGGTTGTAGGTTTTCAAATTCTGATTGGAATCATTCCTTCAAATGCTCAACATCGTGAATCCTGATTAAAGAAACATTTTTTTTATATTCTCCTAGACTGAAAAATCCATGGGTGTGATATCTGGGGACGGTGATCCCATCTTCCAATCCATTCATCAGTGTTTTGATGTATAAGGTCTTACAGTAAATCTGTAATGTGGGTGGTGGTGCTCCATCTTGTTGCCATATCAGTTTTCCCTTGACTAACTGTAGATGTTAAAAAAGTGGACAATTTTCCTGTTCCAACAGATAAGTGAGGATTAGCCCACTGTCGAAAATCCCTGCCCTACATTCACAGCAGGAGATTTTAACTTTGTCTACATCACCACATGGGGATTCGTAGAATCCCAGTGGACACCGTTGTGTGTAAACTCCTAAGAATGCTTTCGAACAACTTGGTATTAGCTTCTTGTGGGATTGTGTACAACCTGCAGAATTCCGTATGTTTCTTCATTTAGACCTTGTAGTAAAGTAGACCTATATGGTTTCAATTTCAGCTTTTTCTAATCTTTCATAGACTTATTCTTGCTGTTGATCTCTTTTTGGACCTTTACTTTGAGATTGTCAGTGATTGCCCAAAGCATTGCACAACAACATTAAGATCCTCATGTGTAGTAACAAACTTTGGCATACATGAACAACAAAGCTCTGCTACCAACCTAGGCTCTCAAAATCTTTAAATTTAATCTGCAACCACTTTCTTGAGGCTGGATGTTTCGAAAATTTTTCATAAACGAAACACAAACGTCTTTGTGATTGTTGTCATGTCTCCACTTTTCAAAACTTAACATACACTGTTCTGTGTCCACTTCCTGTTCATTGTTTTTCAGGTAACAAAAAACAACACAACCTCAAACTAGTAGTGTCCATTGACTTACAGGTACCGTGCACTAATCTAGCTCGCAGCTGACAACCACCGTGCAAAGCAAAATAGTCTATGTATTGCTAGTTACTACTGACTTCTGGCACATCACATGTAAAACATTAAGAAGTTATTAGCTGAGTGATAGAATGGAAGTGGAAAGAGTCTCCCTTTTTTGTGTGTGGCTTCTGCAAAGCGAACTCTTTAATTTATTTCTCTGCAGATTGTTTTAATAACCATTACATGAGTGACTGATGTCTAGACACCCTTTGTATAACTGGCCTCCAATTCCTTGAATGTTACAGGTATACTGTCCCTTTGTGCTAGCATGCAATGGTTTTCACTGGGCTGTGAAATAGTGCCACCATTAAATTAAAGAGTAAATAATAAAGTCCATGAAATATTTCAAAAAATAGGTACAGATAAACGGCCAAGAATAATGTATTAAATGATACAGTATGTAAAAGGCAAACTCAGTTTGTTTACAGTGTTTATAAATGTTCTGTGGTCCACTCTTTGTAACATAGTACAAATATAATTAGTAGTCCATTTCTATCCATACTTGATCCAGCATAACAGGAATGACAGTAAGAACAGCTTTTACAATGCGATGTCATAAGTCTGAGAGTTTCTGTGGTGGAGGTGGGACTATGAACAATATCCTCGATATGTCACAAGAAAAAATTGCAAGAAGTTGAGTCCAGCGACCTCGGCGACGGGTCAGTAGTCGTGACATAGTACGTGCAGCAGTGTGGCAATATATTATTCAGGTAATCTCGTACACAGTTGTGGAAATGTGGAGGGGCACCAGCTTGTTAAAGGGTGAAATCTGTTACCAGTGCCAAGTTGACACGAGCCACAATTAAACTACGTCAAGAAAATGAATACACTGTTCTTTCAGTGAAGTAGGGTCCATAGACTGTCTTGTTAGACTTAGCACAGAGCGTACTGATGGATCCAGATTGAGCCAGCCGCGGTAGCCGAGCGGTTCTAGGCGCTTCAGTCCGGAACCGTGCGACTGCTACGGTCGCAGGTTCAAATCCTACCTCAAGCATGGGTGTGTTTGATGTCCTTAGGTTAGTTAGGTTTAAGTAGTTCTAAGTTCTAGGGGACTGATGAACTCAAATGTTAAGTCCCATGGTGCTCAGAGCCATTTGATCCAGATTGAATTTTCACTCTGCAGCAGTTTGTGGCCGCGTGTGCCAATTTGAAACTATCTGTCAGATTAAAACTGTGTGCTAAACTGAACTCGAACCTGAGATCTTTGCCTTTCACAGGCAAGTGCTCCATTAGTGGAGTTATTGAAGCATGGTCCACCACCACAGTTTTACTTTTGTACATTTTGTGAGGAAGGTAAATGCCCCAGGTTAAAGTCCTAGGCTGGCGCACAGCTTTAATGTGCCAGGAAGGGTGAAATCAGTGCACACTCTGCTGCAGAGTGAACATTCAGTGTGGAAACAATCTCTCGAGCTGTGTATGAGCCGTGTGTCTGTTACATCCTTTATTCCCAGGGTTTATTCCATCCTTTATTCCAAGCTCAGTCTGAAGAGCACACGTCATCTAGCATCTGATCTGACACATCCAGTGGATCCGAATGTCATGCATTGCACAACCAAACATCCTCCTCAAATTTCTTGTACCACTTCGCTATGCTGTTGTAGGTCAGTGGTGTCGTGTGAAAAAGACATTAAAAGCTCTTAGCACACTCACTAATGTTGGCAACAGGCAAATTCTAACACACAAAATGCTTCTTCTGCCTTGTTTGCTGCAGTTTCCATCCAGCAGCAGTGGCCGGTGCCGCCACTGTTAAGTCTTTCAAACCAGTTGGCTGGCATTACGTTAAAAAAATTATTATATTTTGTATTGTGTAAGTTGTATTTAGCCATTTACCTATAGGGATTTTTAAAATGTTTTATGGACTTTGTAATTACCCTATATAATTACTTCTACAGTAATCGTAAAAGCTGCACCAGGGGAAGTCGCTATTATAAGCTACTACTTGAAATCGACGAATACTCCAATACATAAACGCACTGAAATTTCGTCACCACCAAATATATACCAGGAGGCGAAGGTAACATGTGTTGAAGGGTCTTCAGTAACATAAATAGAATTTATTCTCTGTCCCCTCCCCTTCCCCTCTTGTCCTAAGTCACTGCTAGTCCAGTAGTTGACTGCCCTCATCCCCTTTCTTGTTATTACTGTATTTCACTGTCCTGTGCCTGTGTCAGCCTCTAATTCCCCATTTGTTATTCCACCTAACTCACCCTTAGTAATATTTTATTGCAATGCCTCTGGTTAGGAAAGCATTGTAAGTTACTAGTGATGGCTATTCTTGAATACTTCTCTAGTCAGGAATTCAAAGGTGCTCTGTTAGGGCTGTAACAAGTCAGAATATTCAGTATGAAAGTATGGCAGATCTTGTGCTTTTTATGGGAGATTCTAGAAGAAAGATAACATTTTTACAGACCCATGTTAGGAAAATGTAGGTAACGGTATTAAAAGTAGACTGTGCTATAATTTGTCTTGCAAATCGCTTGTAATAGTAAAATGAAATTAGTTTGTTTTGGACACTTTGTTCTTCTGCGTAGGAATTGTATAGGATGTGGAGGGGATAGTAATGATACAAAGTGGTCCCAGCCATATAAAGCATATATGTAGATATGAATTGAAAATGAGGAATGGAATGGTTGAATTGTAGGCATCTTGATAATGTTCTTGTGGGTTTCACAGGTCTCCAGGGTTTTATGTCTATCTCTTTCCGTTTTATGTCTATCTCTTTCCGTATGTGTTCACTACAGTAGTATGTGAACATTTGACCAGCTTTGCTGTTTTCGAGATACTACTTCATAGGCACTGTGTAATAGTAATATGCCCTTTTTCAAAGTCACTTATCTCAATGAATTTCCCTATTTGCAGCCCTTATCTTCACTAGGGTGATCCCTGATGTGTTTCTGCTCTACTTACATTGGTATGTTAGCATGTCACGTGCCTGCTGTACTTGGATAATTAAGTTTGCACATCGTGTGCCTGCAACACCACCAGGTGGCATCCAGTGTCGCAGTGGTTGTAATGTTTTGGTTTATCAGTGTGATATGTAAACTGATGTTCATAAGAAATCTTCAGTAACAATTCAGCATATTCTTTCATCTGATCTGTTCATAAAGTACATGTCAATATTTCGAACTTGATAAGTTTTTCATGTGTGGGAACTTCTACATTTTTATGTACCTGCGTGTATATGTGTTCTGCACAATATGAAGTTCCCTGCATGCAGTTAACTTGCTAATGAGGCACATATCCACATGTTGTTACGAGGAATGGTTGGAAGTGTCACCTGCATGTGGTATAGCTTATTAGCTAATCTGGATTGGGCATGACCTAACAACACTTTTCTCCTCTGAGAGGACAACTTGACAGTGTAAAATGCCCATTATGTAACTCAGTGTGTTATCCAGAATGACTTTCAAGATATGATTCCATGTCTGGTGTGAGGCGTGTAGCTTTAACAATTTTTTACTTTATCTCAAAACTCAGTTACCATATTTGTTCTTGATTGAACCTAACATTTTTTGTGGGTTTCTTCTCTTTGTCGTCTCCAAATCTTCTAATGCTGTTTTGAATCCAGATAGAAATAGTGTTTCTAACTCCTAGTGTACTTGTGGTTTTACATCTGTATTATAATACATAGTACAGATTTCTCACTTTCATGTATGCTATTCATTTTTTTAACTTCTGATTTGATTACTTCTTTTTATATTTACGTTTACAGTCATATATTTTAAGTTTTCTATTTTCTCGATGTTACCATACTTAATTTTAAAAATTCTGTTTGCATTACTTTCATCGGCCATGTATTTTGTCTTTCCTCACGATATTTGTTGACCTGTGTTCTTTGCTATTTCCTTCAAAAGTTGTTCTCTTCCCTTTGCATTTCCTGAGGGTCCATGTATTATTGTTTGCAAAGGCCAAACAACTTATTTCTTCTTTCCACCCACTTGACTTCATGTGGTTATTAACTTTTTCTTCCTCTATTTTAAATTCTCTTTTTTTTCCGGCATACAATTGAACAATAATTTTACCAAACAATCCCCTGATGTGACTAATATTATTTGGAAGGTACTAGAAGTTGTTCCAGGTGCAGCATTTGTTTAGTTGTTTTCAGAATTTTCCTATCTACTGCAAATTCCTTCAGGGTTTTGAATCCAATGCCTTTTTAATTAAAAAAAGACTGCATCATATTTTCATAATAATAGGGCATTGATGTGATTGGTGACATGCTATCTTACTTTAGATGGTGATTCTTTGTGTAATATCAAAGTTTTTGTGTATATTGCCAAGTTGTACATAATGGAAAATAAGTTGTTCTAGGCTGTGCTATACACAATTTAAATTATTCTTGCTTTGTAGCTTGTAATTTTGACAATCTTTGTGTACTTTATCTTTTATATAAATCTTCATAATTGACACACAGTTTTGATTATTCAGTGACAAACATGCACTATTTTCCACCACATGTAGACATTTGTGTGATTACTCTGAGAACTTTCTAATTATATCAGTGAAGAATTCTTGATCTTGGTGACTTGTTTGTAGTGTTGTCTTCTAACTTATTGTTGTGTGGAAATTTTGAAAATTAGAAAAACTGAGTTATATGATACAGAACTAAGTTAGGTTTGGCAACACGCGTGCATGCGTGCTCGCTCTCTCTCGCTCTTAAAACATTCCACGTGGGAAAAATCTCTTGATGAAGCAACCGCTGGTTGCGAAAGCTCGAATTTTGTGTGTATGTTTGTGTGTCTATCAGCCTGGCAGCGTGTGTGTGTGTGTGTGTGTGTGTGTGTGTGTGTGTGTGTGTGTGTGTGTGTAGCAGTTATAATGTTGCAGAATCACACTTCGTGTTTTCTTATCACTGTTGACAGTATGTCATCATTAGGGACTTGAAGGTGCAGTGTCAAGTTTTGGCAAAATTCATATCTATTTTTGCTGAAAAGCCTAAGATTATTTGTTTATAAGTGATTAGATGTACATATTTAAGATTGTCACAAAAGTGCTTGAAGACGAAGCCTTAGTGCTTTGGAATTGCCTGTTGCACAAAATTATTGACAAGCTTTTTGACTGGACTGTTAGCTTTTGCAAAAACTTCAAACATTTTTTTCTGGAAAGATTTTTGCTTGTCTTTTCTTTTGGCTCTGTTTTCAACAAATGCGTGCTTGTGTTGAAGCAGCAGTATATTCTTGCATATGAACAGAGTGTTCTCTGAAATGTATTTCTCAACTTTTTCCTGTCCCACCAAATTCAATAATTACAGAATCTGCAGAATATTGATTTTGATCTTTCGCAGGTATTCACAGGTAGCCCTGCGGCTTACAACTAACACTACAGATACAAGCAGGAAGGTACTAGAGTCAAAATAAAATTGAAAATAAATCGATTCGTGCATTAGGGGAAGGCTTTCTGTGTGGTCAAAATAAGTCGGCAAGTATTGTTTTCCAATCATTATAGTGCAGGGTCTGATTGCTACAAACTGACAATGGCCACCAATGTAAACAAACTAGAATTTTTGACTACCAGAGGAGTGAGGAGCTCTGTATAGGGAAAGAAGCCCCTCCTCCATTTTGCAGGGCAGGCGGCCTACATTGGTGTTGTGTGTGTCTGTGAAAACAGAGCTGACACGTGGTCATAGGGACAATTAGTGATTGACAATTAGTCTCTTCACTCTTTCAGAACAAGAAAATCAATCGAGCAGCACACACCACAAAACACTTGGTAATGACTATCACGCAGTAGCTTGCTGATACTGGCCTTTCCGTAAACTAGGAAGTTACAGCCCAACCTCTATTGGATGCAGCCACAGTTTAAAACAGCTATGTTAAAATGTCCACTTTATACCAACTTTAAACTTCAGTTAGCAGACAGAGATAAAGTTTCTTTGCTTGAAGATGGTAGGTCCCATGGCTAAGTTCCATGTGGCAGTAAGCAGTGTGCATCTCATACAGACTCTTTGTCTGCAGTTGGTGTAGTGTCAGAGCATCAAAAGCACTGATATGTTGTTCAGTTTGTGCAATTTTGCAAACACATTCTTATGCACATTAGATTTCCAAATTGGGCTTCACTGGATGGTGTGCAATGCCAGTAAAAGAAAATTGGTTAAATAGATATATATGTGCAGAAATCAGGCATTTCAAACTAGGGCCTATATGTGATAAAATACTTCATCTGGATAACGCCTGCTATGAAATAGTGTTTATTTGGCATTTTTGCATTTTGAGGCAGATTTTGCTTCTGTATTTGCACTTGCCACAAAATTAGTTTTTCAGGTCCCTGTTGTCATCCTAAATACTAAATAAGAAGCCAGCATGACCTACAGAAAGTTTCATATAATACTGTAATATTCTGTATAATTCGGTTTCTAAGTGCTAAATATCATCCATTTTAATTATGTATTGTTAATTTACTTAATATGTATGCACGAGCACTCGACTGCTATATTGTATGGTCTCAGTCCAAAATACAACATTAATAAACAGGTGTTGAAATAGTTGCTACAGTATCACAAGAAATCTGTTTAGGAATTTTCCAGTGTTAGTCACTTGATTGTTGCGATTGTCATGTATTTATTTTAATATCTGTGTTTTTCTGATTTACAGTTGGTCCTCCTATGACTGGCAATTCAGTGGTGAGTGGACTAGTGCCGAGTTCCCCAATCATTTCTCCAGGAGCCGTTCCATTGCCAAGTGGGGCACTGCAGCCATAAAGTACATTCTAGTGCTCATGAAATCAGTTGTTTTCAGATCGAGTGCACTTCTGAGTAACAGCAACTACTCAATAGACACAAAAGATCAAACTCCCTTCGTGTGGTATTATCCACAGCCTTTCCTCCCACTTATTACTTCATTAAGAATTTTATGGAAGTAAATTTCAGTGTTACTTCAGTTACTCGATGTTGGCTGATTGAAATTAATCAGAAATAAAATCTGAACAGTTGATTTTGTTTCATATTTTATTGGAGGTATTGAGAACAGTCTAATTTATTGTAATTTTTTTAAGTTCTGTGTTACGTTGGTGAAGAGATGTGTGAATGTTTAAAAACAATGTTAACTGATTTCTATGTGAGATTTGCTTTAAAATGATAATACAAGTATACAAATAAATAATTTGGCTTCTGCAGCGCACCTGTAATGAGTGGTAAAGTGCTACTGTGGAAAAAGAAGACTGGAACATTAAAACAGGCAATAAGTTCTTTGTTAGCTGTAAATTTTTCCAATTGAAAGGAGGCATGATTTCTTTGTGGTTTTGTCTCAGTTGTATAGGAAAGATGGAATAAAGTTTCTGTAAGAATGGAATGCAGCTACATTGTGTTACTGTAACTTAATGGGCCACTTTTCCATCGAGTTATGATAACTCTTAGAGTATTCTACAGTGCATGACGCGTAAAAAATACTTCAAAGATTAATGCTCATTCCATTTTATAATTTGCATTCCTTATCTTTCCTTTACTGTTGTAACACTTTTCATTTCTTTGAAGTCACTTATTTACACAGAGAAAAAGTAATGAGGTGTTGTATTTAGTGATCAAATGTTGCACCTGACCTCATTGCTTGAAAATAAATGAAACCTGCCATTAGTTTCCATACTGTGACATTTTGCAAATGTGTCCTCTTGGTACAGAAATAGTTATAGACATTGTTGAGGTAATGTGTAATTTATTATTTGCTCGACCCCCAAAATGATTTCCATTGAGAAAAGCTGTCTTACAAACGTAGTCCATATTTTATGTTTGAGAGACTGCTTTGAGCTCTGTTCACAAAGTTTTCATTTTTTATGTACAAATTATGAAGTTACTGAAAACTGTATTTTCTTTTTGTAAGTGTCTGAAAATCCACAGAACATTACTTTTACATCCTACTCGTCTCAATATGTTACTACCTTCATAAAATTGGAATAAAGTAGACAGTATTGTTAGCTGCAAAAACAATTTGTAATCTTTAAATGACTGTTTTGTGATCCAAAACATCTAAAGCTAATATCAAAGTAATTTGGTTACAGAATACTAATAAATGTCATAAATCACTGGAATGTGAGTATAAATTTCAGAGATGTTTTTGCAGCTTACTACCGTGACTGCACTGGAACAATTTTGACCTATCATTTGGCTTTTACTGTTTCATTTTAGAAGTGGTTAACTTCACTGTGTATGGCAGCAGTTGTAATATTTGTAATAAAGTTTTTCATGTACAGTATTTCTCATGGTATTATATTTATGCCAGTTTCCAATAAATTAATCTATTCTTATTACTAATACCAGTTTTATTTTGACTGATAATATGAAACAGGGTTCTCCAATATCCTTAAGTGTGCTTGGTGCTTTAAAGAATTTGGCAGACACTTAATGCTCTCAAAAGTTCTGATCAGAGAGATTCATAGATCACATTGTTTTGAGAAACAGAAATGGCAACCCGATGCTAGAGATTACAGAAGTATTGATCTCCCAGCCAATAAAAAATTGGTTATTAGCCCTGTTGTAGATTTATATCACTGATAATATCTAATTCTGGATATTATTATTCCTAGTGTTTGTTTGGGAGGCTTTAACTGGAAAACCATTTTATTAAGTGGACTGTTATACTTAGCAATATTTATCATGGTTTGGATTCTGCATTATATGGAAGATCCCCTGTAACACTAGCTGAGTTATTTGGGTCACGAATCAAAGGAAGACATGGCTATGGCTGTACACACTTAACGTGAATGTCTAGTGAAGAATTGTATCCAGATATCTTTTTGTTAACTGCTTTCTGGACATTGGCCTCCCATGCATGCTGCTAAGCAGCCAGATAGTGGAATAAAAAACCCAAATTGAACATAATTCAAATTACAGAGGATTAAATGTTTGGTTTTGCTGTCTCCTAGGTAATTATGTTAATGTCTGCGAATTTGCTAATATGTTTTCAATTTATTTTCCTTCTCCGTATAATTTGTGGCACACACTTCAACTGGAAGCTCTGCTTCTTCTCATTATTAGTTTTCAAAACAAAACACCATTGTCTTGCAGTTTATTTTATAATTCATACAGCTGTCTTTTTTTCAGACAGCTTAGTGTCTGCATCACATAAACAGCTTTACATGTCTCATCTCTTTGCCATATGTTCATGTTGACAGCAAAGATATGGAAATTAAACATCTTGCATCCGTTCAACATTTTGATCACACTGTTCTCTAACTTGCATGGTGTGCTTGCAGTTTATCACTGCAGTGTTAATTTCTGCTGAGTGGGTTCGATATTGGTTAAGATTTTGGCTTTATATTAAAGAAGTGTAAACTTCCTATGGGTACCCTGTTTCCTGTAAATGTCAGATGATTGCAAATATTTCTTTCAATAGGATCAATGATTACTTTTCATCTATACTGAATAATTACCATTAACAATCAACATGTTGTCAAGACACTGGATTCTAATTTAGCCCTAATAAAGGGCTGTGCCCAGTTATTCTGTAATACCATTTACACCTCCTTGGTTGAAAAGATCCACATTATTGCAATCAAGATTGGCAATAATAAACAGTTTTGAGTCCTGACCGAGAGCTCTGCCTGCAAAACTTTTGCCATTTCTTGAGTTTTTATGTGTGATTTCATTCTTATTATAGCATCTTTTATTATTTAAAAAAAGCCACAGCTCTTGGCATTCCCTTTCAGGGCAGGCTCCCTTCTCACCAGTTTCCTTTAAGCCCAGGTGTACTTACAAAATTATCATCATCCTCCACTTAAGTCCTTCAGTGCATTTTCTGCTAATGTAGATAAAGACTTACAAACTGCACATATGATTAGAGTCACTACAAATAATGTTAGAGGTAGAATGAATGATATGTCATGTAGTGCATCTCTCAGATTGTTATATATTCCTAATGTTTTACACACACACACACACACACACACACACACACACACACACACACACAAAAGAGAACATGAGTTGTGAAAAGTTTGCACACCTTTTTAATTGTTTTGTGAAGGGAAAATGATTGGTTTACTGATTCCAATATTAAGCAGAACATTATTTCCTTCTACACCTAGTTTTACTACTTTTGTGGTGCTTCCCACCCCCACCCCCCTCCTTTCCCCATCACCACCGTTTTGCATGGAAACTAAAAAAATTACTTATTTTTTAGCCATCTTGCAACATGTATAAGTTAACGTAGTAGTGTTAGTTATTCATCTATCACAAATGTTTCACTTGATAGTGCTAAACCATTCAGGTGTAAACTCGTGGTGGCACAAAGCTACATGCCTCAGAAGTTGTATAGATAATGGACTCAATCAATAGTATATCATCTACTCTGGGCTTGTAACATGTTGGCAGGTACATGTGGAACCATCTGTGGACATGAAGGTACTGTCTTTGTTTCATTTTAATCTGGGACATGTGTATAATACATTCTAGTTGACATGTTTAATTTTTGCTGCCAAGCCAGGGAATAAAGTTTCAATTTTGAGTTCTAGCTTTTAATACAAGCATTTGCTTTTTGTCTCCATCACCGTCTACTGTAGTCAATAAATCTGTGAAACAGTGATTTATTTTACAATGCTGTAGCTGTGCAGTTATTTTATATTTAAGCTCGCAGTTGATAAAGAAGCGATTGAGAGTTTAGATGTACCTGTCATGCATGAACCTGAAGTCGAATAAGTTAGATTAGCAATGAAGGAGCACAGTACTTTAGAATTAAATACATATCTGAAGGTGTCCATTGTAAACAATTGTTTTGATATTTTAAGGCATTTACAAAGAGAAATTTCACATCTACCATATACACTCATATGGGGTATTAATTATCAGATTCAAATGTATGATTAAATTTTGCCAGAAACCAGAACACAAACTGGGCCATACGTTTCGCTTTTGGGAACTTAACACTGACCCAAACTTATCTCATTCAGTAATGACTCAAAAGAAGAAAGAATGTCGTAATCCTTAGTACAAGGCTGTGTTCGACATACTGTGATCAAGTTATTACAGTTGTGAATGAATAAATTTCAGTACTCGAATAAAAAGAAAAACAACACTTCAAACACAAGACACACAATGGATTCCATTGATAGTGCTAATAAGACAAAAAGTACGCAAATGAATAAAAGATCATGTTGGGCTTGGAAGTGGCAACAATATAAAAACATCAGACACATTAAGATATTGTCCATCTGCATACACATGTCAATACAGCAAGCCATACAGTGCAACACTCACTCTAGTTTGCTGATTTTAAAGGCACAGTTGATAATGATCTATAGTTAGTTTGGAACTTTTTGTTGACAAGTGACTTTGTAACATGTCTGCTAAGTATTCTTGTGACTTGAAATAAGGATACAAGAATAGTACCACCATTTATCTTTTCATAAAGGTAATGAAATGTCTATATTTTTAGTACTTCTGTGGTGTTCATCATCAACAAGAATAGCTAAAATTATTCTTGACCATCAACTGGAGGACAAAACGTCACTTGAATAAAGCTGTTTGAGATTTAAAAAATGCCAACATTGAGGAAACTGCTTCATTCCATAATGGCTTTCCTTTAATTGACAGACTAAGATTGATTATCATTAATGAAAACTTCAGGCTGTTTCATGAAAATACCTTCTTGCAAATTACCATTGAGAAAGACAGTTCTCACATCAAATTGTTTCATGTCCTTATGTTACACTCCAGCCAAAGCTAAAATAATACAAAATGATTAATATGTAACAATAGGTGAAAAAATTCCTCCATAATCAAGTCAGTTTCCAAGAATATCCTTTAGTACAGAATCTAGCTTTACATCTTATTATACTATTATGTGGTTTAATTTTGTAAATCAAATTACAACTGGTAGCCTGATGATTTAGAAGTCCCAAGCGATATTTGTTGCCAGTGAGTACATTTCATCTTTCATTGCTTCATACCACTTCTCAGAGTTTGTAAAATCCATCACCTCCATGACAGTTTGTGTAATTTTGGAAATGAACAGGAGTGTGAAGTTCATCACAGTTTCTAAGATTCGTTTCAAGGTCAGCGACTTTCTCAGTGGTGCAGGGTCCTTAATTTTGTTCAATAGCTTCTCCATTTTTCATAGTTTGTTGAATTTTTATCTTTTGCTCCTGCTGGCAAGTGGTATACATATTTATTCCAGGGTCCTTTAGGAAATATGTGGTCTTTTCGTTGAAAACCACATCTCGTGAAACAGTTATTACCTTCGCTATAGAATCACACGTTGTGAAGTTGTTACTTTAGTCACTTATCAAAAATTAGCATCTTTGATTTGCTTTGGCATTTGGATCAAAACTGTTTTGGAGTATGCATGAAACATTCAGCTCCAAACTTATTCATATGCCTTAATGATGTTTTCTTCCAAACCATTTCTCTTCAGGTATCTTTTCGCAGGTAGATTTACAGGAAAAACGATTTAATGTATAGACTGCCATGTTGACAGTTTGTGCCCAAGGTGTGTCTGGAAGACCAGAATTGAGAAGTATTCTGCAAATACTTTCCACTTCTTGTTTGATATCACATCAGCTTTACCATTCTGCTCTATTGCACATGGTGAATTGGTTTCATGGGTAGTGCCAGTCCCCTTGAGGTGATAATGAAGTTGATCATTAGCAAACTTTGTCCCACTGCCAGTTCAGATAACTTCAAGCTTATTGCCTCTCTGCCTTTCCATGAACTGTTGAAAAACTAAGAATACAGAAGTACCATCAGTTTTGTTGCTAACTCTGTATGATGCAAAATCATCTCTAAAAAGAACAAAATGGTTGGCTAGATGTAATGATGTGAGTAGCATCTTTCCAAATGCGCCAGTGTAAACAAATTTTGGAGTTCATGCAGGAGGAGTTGATAAATTTGATCTAAATACCTTCCTATGGAATATTAACAATGTAGAGAAAGACAGATTGCTACTTACCATTAAGAAGACAACAAGTTGCAGACAGGCACAATTAATGGAACACTCACACCAAGATTTCAGGTACAGCCTTCATCAGTAAAAGACACACACATGAGTAACCACATCTTACGCTAACTCCATTATCTTGGGCTCGAATGCAGCATCACATGAGATGAAAGCAGCAATCTGGGTGGGTGGGGAAGTGGAAGGGTGTACAGGGGGGGGGAGAGACGAACACTGTTTGATGGAATTTGCAGGGACTAGAATGCCAACAGAAGCCATGTCAAGAGGTTGAGGGGCAGGAAGGTGGAGAAAAGGGAACAAAAAAAAGAGAGGAGTGGGTAAAGACAGGTGGATGCATTGGCATAGGGCTGTAAATAAAGAGGGTGGGAGATGAGAATAGGGAGGAAATTATAGGACAGAGGGGGTAAAAACTGTTGGGTGGAGTGTGTGGGGACAGTATGTTACTGTAAGTTGAGGCTAGGATAATTATGAGGAGGGAAGGATCCAGATGGCTTGGACAGTGAAACAGCAATTATATCAAGTGTGTTACGTTCAGCAGTATGTTGTGCCACGGTTTGGCAGTATCCATTCATCCTGTTGGATAGCTGGTTGGTAATCATATCAGTATAAAAAGCTGTGCAATGATTGCAGTAGAGGTGCTTTCGCAGGTGGCCCGGCCATGATGGGATGTGATAACCTGTGACAGGACTTGAACAGGAAGTACTAGGTTGGTAGATTGGGCAGGTTTTGCACTCAAGTCTTCCACAGAGATATCATCCTTGTGGCAAGGGGTTGGGATTGGGAGTGGGCTAGGATGTAGTGGAGATTGGGTGGGCAGCACTTTAGGAGGGGTGAGAAATATTTAGGGTAGGATGCCCCTAATTCCAGGGTACAATGATAGGTAATCAAAGCCCTGGCAAAGGATGTGGTTCAGTTGTTCCCATCTGGGGAGGTACTGAGTGATGATTGGGACACTCCTTTGCTGCCTCTTTATTGGGGGTGGTGGGAGGATTGGGGGTGTGAGAGGAAATGGCACAAGAGATCTGTTTGCAAATTAGGTCTGGGGGATAGTGCCTGTCTGCAAAGGTCTTGGCGGGACCCTCAGCATATTGAGCAAGAGAGTTTTTGTCACTGCAGATATGCCATCTCTGGGTGCCCAGTTTGTATGGGAGGGATTTTTTAGTGTGAAAGGAATGACAACTGTCAAAATGCAGATGTGGTTGGTGGGTTTAATGTGGGCAGAAGTGCAGATGGAGCAATCAGAGAGGAGGTCAGTAGCTTGGAAGATGGCGTGCTGGGTTGAGGAGTATCATGTGATGAAGGAACATAGATAGGTTGTCTTGGTCCTGAGTCCAGATCATGAGGATATCATCGATGAACTTAAACCAGACCATGGGTTTGGTGTTTTGGGAGGCTAGGAAGATGTTCTGTAGATGGCCCATAGGAAGGTTGTCATGGGAGGGTGCCATGTGGGTGCCCGTGGCTCTGCTGCAGATTTGTTTATATACATTCACTTAAAATATGAAGTAGTTGTGAGTTAAGGATAAAGCTAGTAAGATGTATGACGAATGATATAGTGAGTTTGGAGTCTGCAGTATGTTGGGAAATATAGTGTTCAAAAGTGCCAAGACCATGGGCATGAGGGATGTTGGTTTATAGGGAGGTGGCATCAACAGAGATGAGTAGGGATCCAGGAGGTGACAAGGTGGGGATGGTGGGGAGTTGGTGAAGGAAGTGGTTAGTCCTTTGATGTGACAGGTTAGATTATGAAATTGTTTCAGTTGGGGCACAATAACCAGACACTATGGGTCATCCAGGTTCGTTGGGTTTGAAAATTTTGGGGAGCACGTAGAAGGTGTGTGTGCAGGGTGACATAGGGTTGAGGAGGGAAATGGATCCAGGAGAGATGTTCTGGGAAGGGCATAAGACTTTAAGCAGGGATTGGAGTTTATGTTGGACTTCTGGGATGGGATCATTCTGGCAGAGTTTATAGGTGCAGGAGTCAGACAGTTGATGGAAGTGTTCTGCCAAGTAGTTACTGTGATTCATAACAACAGTGGTGTAACCTTTGTCTGCAGATAGGATGATTAGGTCAGGATTTGTTTTGAGGTTCTTTATGACTGTTCTTTCTTCTTCTGAAAGGTTGGTGTTCTGAGGAAAGGACCAGGGGAAGGATGGTGTGGCTAAGTTGGAGATAAGGGATTCCTGAAGGTGACCAATGGTTGGTGGTTAAGTGGGGGGGGGGGGATCACGATTGGATGTTGGATGGTGGTATGAACTGGAAGAGGCAGGGTTCAGTGTTGGAATTTGGGTGGTTTTGGCTGGAGTAGGTCTTTGACAAGTCCAGCATGGTTAAATTTGGGTGTAAGGCTAAAGGTAAGGTCTTTGGAGAGGACTTCTTCTGTGAGGGTTTTGGTGGAAAGGTTAACAACAGTGTTAAGGGAATGTTTAGGCTCTGAATTTGGTAGGGAGTTGGTAGCGAGTTTTGGGGGATGTGGTAAGTTGAAAATCTCAGCTAGGCAGGGTTTACCTGCTATGAGGGATGGACGAGGAGGAACACTGTGGGTATGATAGGGGTTGGATAGTGGTGCCCCAAGGCAGCAGTTGGATGTCAGCATGTCAGATAACTTACTGAGGCTGTGTGTGGAATGCTCCTGCAAGGTGCAGGAGGGCAGGGGATTCAATTTCAGAGGTGTTATGTATAGAGTAGAGCAGTATTATCTTGTGGAGGGAGCAGAGGTGGTTCTGAGATGTCTGTGTCATGGAGACATGTTGTTGCAATACCAGGTTAGTGAGAGCCAGGGACTGGCGGAAACTGAAAAGACATAGGTTATTGTGAAAGGAGGGGTAGGCTTCAGAGAATGGAATCTTAACAGTTCGGCCGTTTGGGGAATTCCGTGGTTTAGGCAGCATTTGAGAAACAGGGTGTGAGACTGGGTTTTAGACAGGGAAAGGGGCATTTTTCTGAACTGGTGGAGAAAGATTGAGCAAGTGTCCATTGTCTCAGGAATGGTGTAAAAGAAACTTGACTGACGCAGAAATCGCCAAAATAGGTGTTGATGGTTGTGTGAGGAGCTGGATAAGCGAAAAGATGCGTAAAAACTTCGTAAAGACAAGCAGAAACACACAAAAATACGCACATATACATAAATATACGCACAAATACGTGAAATGCGTCAAACCACGTAAAAATACATTAAAAACGCACAGAAACGTGGGAGAAAAGGAACGATGAGATTTTGTGTGTGTCGCGATACACGAAGAGAGGAGGGGGAGGGATTGGTTAGGTCGAGTATCAAAAGTTTGTGTGGCATGGGCAGGTGTGAAAATGAAACACTGAAGTACATCAGGATGAGGGATGAAGTGGGATCAATAGGAGTAAATATAATTATAGCTATCTGAGGTAAGAATCTGGCGCTTTCGATGCTGCATGGTCATGATTACCTATCATCATGCCGTGGTACCCAAGGTACTTCTCACCCCTCCTACCGAGCAAGGTGGCGCAGTGGTTAACACACTGGACTCGCATTTGGGAGGACGACAGTTCAATCCTGCCTCTGGCCATCCTGATTTAGGTTTCGCGTGATTTCCCTAAACCACTCTAGACAAATGCCGGGATGGTTCCTATGAAAGGGCATGGCCAACTTCCTTCCCCATCGTTCCCTAATCCAATGAGACCGATGACCTCGCTGTTTGGTCTCTTCCCCCAAACAACCCAACCCACCCCTGACCCGTCCTTAAGTGCTGTTCTGTCGCCCACCCAACCTCCACTACATCCTAGTCCATTCCTATGCCACTCCCAATCCCTTGCCACAAGGATCATATCCCTGTGAAAGACCCAGGTGAAAATCTTGCCCAACCCACCCACCCGGCACGTCCTGTTCCAGTCCTGTCACATATTTATTCTACCCCATCAGGGGCCATACCACCTGTGAAATCAGCCATGCTATTTACCAGCTCTGCTGTAATCATTACACAGCTGTTTATATTGTTATGACTACCAACTAGCTGCCCACCAGGATGAACGGTCACTGCCAAAACTGTGGCCAAGAGCAAAGGAGACCAACCTTTGGCACAGCACGCAGTTGAACACAACATCTTGATTTTAATGACTGCTTTACTACCCTAGCCATCTGGATCCTTCCCTCCAGCATCAGCTTTTCTGAACCGCACAAATAGGAGTTATCCTTGCAACATTTTCTCTCCTCTCGTAATTATCCTGGCCTCAACCTTTGGCAACATACTGTCCCCACACACTCTATCCAAAAGTGTCCACTCCCACTGTCCAATCATCTCCTCCACATTCTCCCCTGTTTATTTGCAGCCCTCTGCCAATGCATCCACCCATCTTTCCCTGTTCCTCTCCTTTTTTCACCACCTTCTGCCACACAGTCTCCTGATACTTCACCTGTTGGCAGTCTGATCCCTGAGCACTCCACCAGACAGCATTTGTCTCCTTCCTTACTTGTACACTACTTTTCCTTCCCCTTCCTCGCCCCCTCCAGATTGCTGCTTACATCCCACACATGTGTGTGTAAAGTGTGCTTGCTTGTGTGTGTGTGAAAGGTGTGTGTGTGTGTGTGTGTCTCTTACTGACGAAGACTGTGGCTGAAAGCTTTGTGTAAGTGTCTTTCAATTGAGCCCATCTGCAACTTGATCTATCTTCTTTATGGTAAGTAGCAATCAGTCTTTTCCTACATTGTTGATGTTCCTGCCTGCAGTTCCCATTGTTTGATTTTTACCTTACTATGGAGTTAACCATACTGATATGACTCACGAAGAATTCTTGAAGTGTACATGCGCACACTCCGCTGTAGAGTGAAAATTTCATTCTAAGTAGCTTCCTGTCCATGTAAGTAAAGGACCATGTTAATAACGTGTGCAGTTCCATTGTAGGAAGAGGATTCCCGTCACCAAACAACGTCCTCTTCCTTGAATCCTATGGTACAAGACAAGGATACAACCGTGACGATAAGGATAATTCAGTGTATGTCCAAGTTAATCAATTTACTTGGAACGGTAATTGCGTTCATGTGATTGATAATTTGTTGTTGTGTTCTTGAATGTATTTTAGGAGGTTAGCCGCAGAACTGATCAAATTTCTCTTTTCAGAGGCTTTGCTCGCTTTTCCTGAAACATATTTGTGTAAATCATGGCTACCCTACCCCCTCCACCCCCGACCCCCGCGCTTCAGCCGCGGACAGCCAATGTGATGGATCCAACACAAGTTTTTCAGTTTCAGAACCAAGAAATTGCTACCCTACTGACGACGGTACAACAACTACTGGCCGCACAAGCTGCATTGGCCGAACGACCACAACCAACCAACCAGCACAAGTGCTGCCGACGAGCGTATCACCGTTCCGGCAATTTAACAACGCAGAAGAGGAATGGCTCGAATGCCTGACTAAGTTCCAAGCACATTGTCAAGTTCATCGTGTTCAAGGTACTGTATAGATACTTTCTTTCGATAGCGGGGTCCCCACTGTTCAGGTTAATACAAAAACTATTTCGACGAACTCAGCTATGAAGAAGTAACTGCTGCATTAACTCAGTACTATGACCAGCAAGTTCAGGTAGCTGCATGCGGATATCAGTTTCTTCGCTTACAGAAAAAGCCAAACTGACGACGTTCTGCCAGTGGTACAAAGAATTAACAGATATGACTAGGAAGTGTAAATTTAAGGGTAGTTGTGGCAGCTTTTACAGTGACCTCATGATACGTGATGCCATAACATTTAATGTCCCAGGTAGCAGAATACGACTGCAGTGTAGAGCACGGACGAGTGTCTTCAGTTTTAGAAACGTTCAGTGATAAATAAAGTAATTGAACAAAACCAATGTCTTGATAGCAGACTTTCTTTTATAAAAGGTTGGAAAAAGCATTCTTTATACCAATTGCTACATATTCTATTAATTAATTAAACCGAACAAGCAATAAGCCTCCTAATAGCGACAGTAAGTTAAGGTGTTTGTATCATTCTCACAAACCGCTTTTTCGCAATAAAGAACAGCGGTAATTGTTTGTTTCCTATTATACTTCGACGAAACGTGAGTAATTCATAGTCATACCAACAGTGCTTGTCGGTACTTTGCGTGAAGTTTTAAAGTTCTCCAGGAGTTGTATTGAATGATGAGCTGTCTTAGCATAAGGTTTAAAGTGTATGTCTGCTAAGACAAAGGTTCTCAGTTCAAATCTTGGTCGGTGCTTAATATTTTCTTTACTTAGAAACAATATCGAAGTGTCTTACTTCATGAATTTTATTCGTTTGAATGTAATTTTTTGAAATTTCTAGTGGCAACTAAAATCGACCATATGGAAAGTATACGCTATGGACTTTTACCTTTGCAAACTCTTCGAAATTTCATGCAATGGTTTACTACATCTAATGCTGCACAATAACTGCGTTGAACATCGAAACAAAATAAAATCATTTATGGGGGGAAGGTATAGTCAATAAGATGCATAAAAATCAAATTTTTGGGCCAAATAGTTTTAGTGAAGTCGAATGATAAATTGTGTCAAAGCAGTCGAAACACCATGTGTCAGCACAGGCGAGCAGTTCAATGATGACGAAATCGCGCACATGGCGGAAGGCAGTGAAAGGGTTAATGCGGCTGTGATGGTTTTACTTCATAAACTGCGTGCTCCCGCCGAAACGTAAGTCTGCGAACTATACTATGGCGCTGCTTCTCTTGGCGCGTACAACTGGCAACGCAGGAATCTCCCGCATCTGGGCGGGCATGCGCGAACTGCCAAGATAAAAGAATTGAACTATAGCACTCCTGGAAGAAAGGATATTGCGGAGACACAGCCTGGGGGATGTTTCTAGAATGAAATTTTCACTCTACAGCACAGTTTGCGCTGATATGGTATTGGCGGAATTAAAGCTGTGAGGACGGGGTGTGAGTTGTGGTTGGGTAGCTCCGTTGGTAGACCACTTGCCCGTGAAAGGCAAAGGTCCCGAGTTCGAGTCTCGGTCTGGCACACAGTTTTAATCTGCCAGGAAGTTTCAGGAAGCTACTTGTCTTTAAGAGAGTCCATGTGTTGTGGTACAAACTCTTCCGTAATAGTCCACATTAGCCTCACTGCTGGTGAAGAACAAGTCCCGCTAGGCAATGAATGAACAACTCCAAAATGGAGTGCAAGTTGGTGCTTCAGCGACTGAGCTAGTGACTGGGTGACTGCGCTAGTGACTGAGACTTGTTACACAGAGACTGAGCCTAGTGACCTGAGACAGTGAGTTAGCAACTGAGCGACTGACAAGTGGACCCTCCATACTGTAAATCACGGATTTTGATGCGCTTCAAATATGTTGTAGAGGCACTTACCCTGAGTACCTGGCTATCCAGTTTTTTAGCGGCAGGCCTTGGTTTTTGAGAAAATCGATTTTGAAATGTATTGCGCACTTTGTATATCTGTAACACATATATTCTGAGCAAGTCAGTGTAGCACAGTGGTAAAGGTTCCCAGCTACCATGCTGGAGGTACTGTGTTCGAATCCTGCTCCGGGAGTATATTTTCGGCCTATTTAACGGCGTTTGTGATTTTACCTTTTGATTCTTCGTTCAGCTCCTCTACTTGTCAGCGTAGCACAGTGGTAAAGGTTCCCAGCTACCACACTGGAGGTACTGTGCTCGAATCCTGCAACGGGAGTATATTTTCGGCCTATTTAACGGCGTTTGTGATTTTACCTTTTGATTCTTCATTCAGCTCCTCTACTTGTGGATCTTCTTCTGGCTGCACTACTGCAGAAACACTTGGCTCTTTCATCTCACAGAATTTTTCTAACACACGGCAATAGAGACGCTTTGCGAGCAACTGATGCTGTAGTTAGATGTGAACGTAAAGGAATGCAACTCGCATCCTCATTGGCAGCAACTAGGACCTGGTGTTCCCGTTATGGCTAACAGTATTCACGAGAGAGGGGACGATAATGGGCGGAGATCGATTTCAGGTAATAGAAGAAGCAACCATTGTACAAACATTTGGATCTCCACTGTGAATCACAAACGGAATGAATATTTGAAAAAATTAATAACTGAATATATCTTTATAATTTCGCACACATTGCACTGTTTGTTGATATTCTTTGAAATAAAACTGAAAAATCTGGTTGATTTTGAAAAAAAAGAAAAAGTAGACGAGCAGGATTCTAAAGCATTACTTCCAGCATGGTAGACATCTATCTTTACCGCTACACTACACTGACTCGATTGAAATGTACATAATGTTACGGATATATAAGCGCGCAATAATTTTCAAAATTGATTTTTTCAAAAAACAAGGCCTGTCACTAAAAAACCGGATAGCCAGGTACTCAGGGTAAGTGCCTCTACAACATATTTGAAGCACATAAACATCTGTGATTTACAGTATGGAAGGTCCCCTTGTGAGACTGAGACCCTCCAGTCAGCGATGGCGATTTAAATATTTGCGGTCAAGAGGGTGTTGGCCGTGTGTTGCTTGCGAGTCTGTGTTTGGCCTCTATCCTGAGAGGTGTCCTTCATCCAGCATCTACTAAAGATCTTCTTGCTACACTTTTGCCGACCGATGTGCTGGCGACAGCTTACGCCAGCACACAGACGAGAGGCTAGAGTGGTAATATGGTAATTATCATTTGCAGTTTCAGTTTCTGGCCTCATTTTGATTTACGATGTTTTAGTTTGCTTATGTCTCCTACCGACAACATACTCATGCTTGTGCCAGCACCAACACACTGAACACAGCTTTGATTATAATGTTTTAAACACTTGTCAAGTATAAATAATACACTCCTGGAAATGGAAAAAAGAACACATTGACACCGGTGTGTCAGACCCACCATACTTGCTCCGGACACTGCGAGAGGGCTGTACAAGCAATGATCACACGCACGGCACAGCGGACACACCAGGAACCGCGGTGTTGGCTGTCGAATGGCGCTAGCTGCGCAGCATTTGTGCACCGCCGCCGTCAGTGTAGCCAGTTTGCCGTGCCATACGGAGCTCCATCGCAGTCTTTAACACTTGTAGCATGCCGCGACAGCGTGGACGTGAACCATATGTGCAGCTGACGGACTTTGAGCGAGGGCGTATAGTGGGCATGCGGGAGGCCGGGTGGACGTACCGCCGAATTGCTCAACACGTGGGGCGTGAGGTCTCCACAGTACATCGATGTTGTCGCCAGTGGTCGGCGGAAGGTGCACGTGCCCGTCGACCTGGGACCGGACCGCAGCGACGCACGGATGCACGCCAAGACCGTAGGATCCTACGCAGTGCCGTAGGGGACCGCACCGCCACTTCCCAGCAAATTAGGGACACTGTTGCTCCTGGGGTATCGGCGAGGACCATTCGCAACCGTCTCCATGAAGCTGGGCTACGGTCCCGCACACCGTTAGGCCGTCTTCCGCTCACGCCCCAACATCGTGCAGCCCGCCTCCAGTGGTGTCGCAACAGGCGTGAATGGAGGGACGAATCGAGACGTGTTGTCTTCAGCGATGAGAGTCGCTTCTGCCTTGGTGCCAGTGATGGTCGTATGCGTGTTTGGCGACGTGCAGGTGAGCGCCACAATCAGGACTGCATACGACTGAGGCACACACGGCCAACACCCGGCATCATGGTGTGGGGAGCGATCTCCTACACTGGTCGTACACCTCTGGTGATTGTCGAGGGGACACTGAATAGTGCACGGTACATCCTAACCGTCATCGAACCCATCGTTCTACCATTCCTAGACCGGCAAGGGAACTTGCTGTTCCAACAGGACAATGCACGTTCGCATGTATCCCGTGCCACCCAACGTGCTCTAGAAGGTGTAAGTCAACTACCCTGGCCAGCAAGATCTCCGGATCTGTCCCCCATTGAGCATGTTTGGGACTGGATGAAGCGTCGTCTCACGCGGTCTGCACGTCTAGCACGATCGCTGGTCCAACTGAGGCGCCAGGTGGAAATGGCATGGCAAGCCGTTCCACAGGACTACATCCAGCATCTCTACGATCGTCTCCATGGGAGAATAGCAGCGTGCATTGCTGCGAAAGGTGTATATACACTGTACTAGTGCCGACATTGTGCATGCTCTGTTGCCTGTGTCTATGTGCCTGTGGTTCTGTCAGTGTGATCATGTGATGTATCTGACCCCAGGAATGTGTCAATAAAGTTTCCCCTTCCTGGAACAATGAATTCACGGTGTTCTTATTTCAATTTCCAGGAGTGTATTTGCTAGTTTTCCTCAGATGAGGCCAGTATTTTCTGTGTGATCATAATAATTATCTTAATTATGGACAAAGATTAAACTAGTTGTAAATTGTGCTCTGGAGACATATGCACCAAGTAAGTGCGCTTGCCAGGGAAGCTGAGCGGTTCTAGGCGCTACAGTCTGGAACCACGCGACCGCTACGGTCGCAGGTTCGAATCCTGACTCGGGCATGGATGTGTGTGTGATGTCCTTAGAATAGTTAGGTTTAAGTAGTTCTAAGTTCTAGGGGACTGATGACCTCAGCAGGGGACTGATGACCCATAGTGCTCAGAGACATTTGAACCAAGTAAGTAGATTGATGAGTAAACAGACCGACTGTGGTAAATTTGGAACATGCTGAGGAAGTAGAAATTGTTGCATTCTTTGTTCAAAAGAGAACACGCAAATGTTGTCAGGCGAAAGTTAGTGGAAATTCGTGAGTCAGTAAGAAGATCGATGTGCAAAGCATACAGCAACTTCCATCATCATATCTTAGTGACAGATCTTGCTGAGAACCCAAGAAAATTCTGGTTGTATGTAAAATGACTAAGCAGGTTGAAGGCTTCTATCCAGTCACTCATTGACCAGTCTGGGATGGCAATAGAAGACACCAAAAGGAAAACTGAAGTTTTCAGTTTCATGTTTAAGAAATCATTCATGTAGCAGGTTCATGCAAACATATTGCTTTCTTACAGGCCCCCACACAAAAGATATAGGAATAGGGATCCCTTTCATAGAGAAGCAACTGAAAGAGTTGAAAAGAAACAAGTTGCCAGATCGAGATGGAATCCCTGTTCAGTTTTATAGAGGATACCCTGTGCCATTGACCCCTCACTTAGCTTGCATTTATCCCAAATTTCTCATCTAGCGCAAATGTCCCAACTGACTGGAAAAAAGCGCAGGTAACTCTTGTTTATAAGAAAGGCAAATGAACGCTCCTGTATAATTACAGACCATTATTCTTAACAGTGGTTTGCAGTATAATTCTTTAACACAGTCTAAGTTCGAATGTAATAAATTTCCTTGAGACAGAAAAGCTTCTGTCCACAAATCAACACGGATTTAGAAAGCACCGCTCTTGAAGCTCTCGGCTTGTCCTTTCCTGACAAAATCCTGCGAATCGTGGATAAATGACAACAGGCAGATTCCATATACTGCGATTTCCGGAAAGCGTTTGATGCTGTGCACCACTGCTGTACACTGCACTCTGCCATCAGGCTACAAGTGGCTCATCGGGACCATCCGACCGCCGTGTCATCTTCAGCTGAGGATGCGGATAGGAGAGGTGTGTGGCCAGCACACCGCTCTCCCGGTCGTTATGATGGTTTTCTTTGACCTGAGGTGCTACTATCCGGTCGAGTAGCTCCTCAATTGGCATCACGAGGCCGAGTGCACCCTGAAAAATGGCAACAGCGCATGGCAGCCCGGATGGTCACCCATCCAAGTGCCAGCCACGCCCGACAGCGCTTAAACTTCGGTGACCTGACGGGAACCAGGGTACCCACTGTGGCAAGGCCGTTGTGCCTACTGCTGTACACTGAGGTTCCCAGATATGTGGGTGGTTTGAAGACTTCTTAAGTAGTAGAACCCAGTGTGTTCTTCTCAGCAGCGAGCGTTCATAACCCAAAGACTTCGTCAGGAGTATTCCAGGGAAGTATGATAGGACTGCTCTTATTCTCTGTATACGTAAGTGGTATGATGGAAAGAATGAGCAGCATCTTACGGCTGTTTGCTGATGACGCTGTGGTGTACGAAAGGTGGTGGCGTTGAGGGATTGTAGGCGGATACAGGATGACTTAGACAGAATTTGTAGTTGGTGTGATGAATGGAGCTTGCTCAAAATGTCGAAAAATGTAAGTTAATATGGAAGAAGAGAAAAAGCAGTCCTGAAACGTTTGAGTGCAGCATTGGTAGTGGAACTGCTTGGCACAGTCGCATCGATTAAATATCCGGGCACAGCTCTGCAAAACGATCTGAAATGGAACAGCGCATCATGTTAGTAAACCAAATGGTTGACTTCGTTTTATTGAGAGAGTTTTGGGAAACTGTAGCTCATCTATGAAGAAGAAGACTATTGTAAGTCATTCTCGAGTACTGCTCAAGCGTTTTGGATATCCGCCAGGTTGGAATAAAGGAAGACATCGAAGTAGTTCATGGGCATGCTGCTAGATTTCTTACCTGCAGGTTCGACGAGCACGCATTATGGAGAGGTTTGTGAATTCAAATGGGAATCTCTGTAGGGAAGACGCTGTCCTTGTCTTGAGGCATTACTGCAGAAATTTAGGGAAGTGGCTTTTGAGGCCAACTGCAGAATGAGTCTGCTGCCACCAACGTCAATTTTACGTAAGAACTACAAAGATGAAATGAGAGAAAGTAGAACTCATACAGAGGTTTATAGACGGTCGTTTTTCCCTCGCTCTGTTCGTGACTGGAATAACAGTGACATGTGATACCCTGCACCTTGCACTGTACAGTGGCTTGCAGAGTATGTATATATAAATGTAGTTTTTGTGTCGATGTCGTTAAAAAATGGTTAGTTGACCTAATATCCTTTGACGTATTTGACCGTTTCATTAATTTCTCGATTGAAATGAGCTTTATGCTGTCTGGCGTGCCAGAAAGCTTTCTAGTTGATTTTTTTCTTTCATGTTTTAATTTAAGACATTAATTATTGTCAGATATAATTAGCGTAAGTTGGCATATGTCAAAAAATTCCTAAGTGTAAACTTTTTGTGTGGACATAATGTTTTGTTCATACCTTTTCTACAATATGTGTCGAATAAATCTTTCATCGATTCTCAGCACATTAAACCTTTTAGAACCAAAATCCCAGTGTTGCTGTCAATTTATGATAACAAAACTATTGGAATGATTCTCACTAGTTTATGGAGGGCTGTTCATTACTCAGTTTGACAGAATTAATTTTAAATTAAAAATTATTACTATTTTATGCAAAGTATTGACCTATGTAGACAGAATAGCTGCTCTCTCTAAGGATTTCCCTGTCAAAATATAGATAAGGTTATGAAATGAAGAATACCGAAAACTAAATAATTATGAAGAATCAAAAGAGAATTTGAGAAAAAAATTTTAAATGTGGAAAGCTAGCAAGGATCTAAGATGGCAGTAACACCAGGATTGGTTACGAAGTATTTAAAAGATGAGGTAATTCAAGAAAAGTAAGCTCTGTAAGGAAAAGGTGCAGCATGAACCAACGGCTCTCATACTCAGGGGCAAAGGTGTCTGCACCCCCCACACTCCCCAACCCCCATCCCCCAGCTCTCTACGAAAGGAAAAAAAACCATAATGTTATCAGGTCTTTTTCTTTCAATAAAATCATTTAAAATTCGGAATAATGCAGGTTTTTAACAGGGTAGAAACTGGAACTTTATTATGGCTTCTTAGAAGTCACCATTCATCTTCCAGTATATTAAAAACTTTCCATGCCTCCGGGTCTGGCCCCCCCCTCTCCCATCCCTACAAACTATCGTTTAGGCACCCTTAGTATAGGTCACATGGGATACGGTGGCTGATGCGCAGTGACCAGTTTTTCCACCTTTCGGTTAGTCAACGATGGCAAAATTGAGGCGCAAGCTCTGCAGTCTTTCTCAAACGATTTTACAGAAACTATTTGCTAAAAAAAATCTTTTTTGCTTTACTTATAGCTTTATGTGTCAGGTTCATTTTTTGTGCCTGTCATTTCTTTAATGGTCATACAAGGAGCGACAATAAAGTAATGAGACTGATGTGAAAAAAAAGTTGCTTACCGTTTTAGTCAAGTTTAGTGTTGTCTCTTTCAAAGTAGTTACCTTCTGATTGCACACACTTTTTCCAACGCTGCTGCCATTGATGGTAACATTTCTGGAACTCATCTTCCGTAATATCCTCCAAGACCCTCGTCACAGCTTTTTGGACATCTTGTGTTGTTTGAAAATGGTGTCCAATGGTGTCCCTTTCCCGCCGTTTTGACTCTTGGAAATAGAGAAAAGTTGCATGGAGTGATATTTGGTGAATAAGGTGGCTGTGGTAGTACTGAAATTTGTTTTGAGGTTAAAAATTGCTGTACTGACAGAACAGTCTGGGATGGCACTTTAATGTGATGCAGAATCCAATCATCAGCAATGTCGGCAAGGACACGAAGAACTCTTTTACGAAGTATTTCTAAAATTTCTTTGTAGTAATATTGGTTAACTGTTTGTTCAGGAGGCACCCACTCTTTATGAGCAATTCCCTTTGAATCAAGGAAGCACACAAGCATGCATTTTATTTTCGACTTTGACATGTGAGCTTTTTTGGTCTGAGTGATCCCTTTGAGCACATTGCGAACTTTGGCGTTTTGTCTCTGGATCGTACTGATAAAACCAACTTTCTTCACCAGTCATAACATGGCTCAACAATTCTGGATTGATTTCCGTTTGCTCTAGCAGATCGACTGCCACATTTTTCTGTGTTTCTCGCTGTTGTAATGTGAGATTTTTTAGGAACCATTTTTGCACAAATCTTTCTCATTACAAAATCTTCAGTTATTATTACATGAACCGTTTCTAGATTGATGTTCAGTTCTTCTGCAATCATTTTCACGGATAATCTTCGATCAGATCGTACGAGTTCATGCACCCTGACCAAGTTGACATCCGTCCGTGAGGTTAATGGTCGTCCACTGCAGTCTTCATCTTCAACATTCGTTCTGCCTTCACTAAACATTTTATGCCAACGAAAAACTTGAGCTCTTGACATAGCCTCCTCTCCAGCAGCCTCCTGAAGCTTACCGTAAGTTGTCGTCGCGTTTTCACCAAATTTAAAGCAAAAAGAAATGGCATACCGTTGATCAATATTATTCGGTTCCATGGACTAGAAGCAGCTTATAGCCCAAGGCCAAAGATATTGTGCCTATCCAAGCCTGCAGGTTTGACACATCTTGCAAAGAAAATCAGTCTCATTACTTTATTGTCGCACCTCGTAGTTATTGTGACATTTACTTGGAAGTAAGACACTGCGCGAAATTCGGGAAAGAGCGCAGTGAAAAAAATAGAGGTCGCTATGAATTTGCGTTTGGTGTGCATTGTTGTGCATGAAATTTGGCTGCTATACTGAATTTTTCTTTAGACTTGGATAGAGGTTGCTATCTGTCACCAATCTCGAGGAAGCTGATCTGATGTAGCACACTCTTTTGCGAATGCACTCTGCCTGCGATAAAGCCAGAGTTAAATATCCACAACATTCCTCACATTTCATAAAAGGTTTGAGATATCGAAATAAGATTTTGACAGATAATAGCACACAAAGAGCAGAGTATTTTGCGGCATAGTTATTATACAAAACGTGATATTCCACTAACTACAGACTCTTTCAATGGAAGAACGTAATTTTTAAGGGCCATTGATAGACAGTGAAATGAGAAATACTATGGGTTTTGGAACATAAGTGAAGATATTACACTTTTTTTTGCATCGAGTATGTAGTTTTCAAACGTTACTTTTCCTCATTTCCTCACTTAATAAACTACTGTTTCAGAATTCTTCGCAATTATATCTGCATAACATGTTAGTTATTTGAGAGTGCTTAAACTCCTATGTGTTTGGCAAAAGAAGCAAATTTTAATATGGCAACCACAGAATTGTGTAGGTGTTACTCAAATTTCGCCACTCATGACGTTTCTCTGAATGTTACAAATGGTTAACAAGCCAGACGCAAATAAATCGCTGCATTTTCGGCGGAATTCTTTTTAGATACTAACGAAAGCAGAGGTGACAGTAGATCTTTTTGAATGGTCACTAAGTAAGTGTGGGTGTGGAAGTGTCCCACTTAATATTTACAAAAGATGTGAATGTAGGCTTCAGTTTAGAACGGCACTTCCCCTCCAGCGCTCGGCATTACCCCTACAACACCTGCCCGTAACCCCCACCACTACCGCTTTTTCCCACACATGCCTTGTCGTCTGCGCATCTACCAGCTATGACATTCTGTGCAGGCTATATCGTCGATGTCTGCATCGGCCACAATCGGCACGTCGCGCGCTGCTCATATCTTCGCAGAAGCAACATTTAAATCAGTGGCCACGAACCGTTGCTAGAGAGAGCTCGCCAGATGTCGCCACAGAAGATGCGGAATTCGCATCACCTAACTGCCTGCAAGTGTAATCGGAGAGCACGTCCTTGAGGCCGCCACACTCAGATTTTCTTCAGACTACTGTCTGATCAAGCCAGCGCACGAACGACAGTGCAGTATGTTCTTGCAAGCATAGCACGGCGCCAGTGAGAACTTAACAAATCTTGCACGACGCTCGAGTGCACGCCACGTAACTTGATGGGTGAGGTAAGGATGCGCAGAAGCACGGATACGTCACGTGACGTACAAACTAATAACAGTCAGTTAGCCTTTGCGTGCGCCCGATTTGATTTCGTACTGTGCGGAGCGAGTTTACGACTAGTTTAAGCATTCTGTGTGATATTCTTTCGACAGTTATTTCGAGGAAATCTGACCAGTAAGAGTGGCAAAAGCAAATCTCGCCCAGTATTACAGTAGTATTGTAATAGGAGTAATCCATCGAACTACAGACCTACATAATTGACGTCGGTTTGCAGTAGGGTTTTGGAGCATATACTGTATTCAGACAATATGAATCACCTCGAAGGGAACGATCTATTGATACGTAATCAGCATGGTTTCAGAAAACATCGTTCTTGTGCAACGCAGCTAGCTCTTTATTCGCACGAAGTAATGGCCGCTATCGACAGGGGATCTCAAGTTGATTCCGTATTTCTAGATTTCCAGAAAGACTTTGACACCATTCCTCACAAGCGACTTCTAATCAAGCTGCGGGCCTATGTGGTATCGTACAATTCTCAAGGCTGTCAATTCAACTAAGTACCTGGGTGTAAAAATTACGAACAACTTCAGTTAGAAAGACCACATAGATAATATTGTGGGAAGGCGAGCCAAAGGTTGCGTTTCATTGGCAGGACACTTAGAAGATGCAACAAGTCCACTAAAGAGACAGCTTACACTACACTACACGTAATAGGGGAGAGAGTGTGGCAGATATGATACGCGAGTTGGGATGGAATCATTAAAGCAAAGACGTTTTTCGTCGGTGCAAGATCTATTTACGAAATTTCAGTCACCAACTTTCTCTTCCGAATGCGAAAATATTTTGTTGAGCCCAACCTACATAGGTAGGAATGATCATCAAAATAAAATAAGAGAAATCAGAGCTCGAACAGAAAGGTTTAGGTGTTCGTTTTTCCCGCGTGCTGTTCGGGAGTGGAATGGTAGGGAGATAGTATGATTGTGGTTCGATGAATCCTCTGCCAAGCACTTAAATGTGAATTGCAGGGTTATCATGTAGATGTAGATGTATTCCACAAGCAGATGAAAGAAATAGTGTTACGCATGTATCAGTTCTTTAGAAAGAAGTGGGAAGTGGCACATGGTACTGGAATCCACTTCTAATCACAAAAATCTCCCGGTGTTGCCAAGTACCAAGAACGAACAGCTGAGTGTAAGGCATCGGACTGAGAACTGTTCAACGGATCGCGAGTGGAGGGAACGCTTCTGCTGAAGAGAACGGATCATTAATTTTTAAGTCTCCCGGTAAGCGCCGAAATCGAAAGAATGTGTGAGATCGATGTTTGAGCAAGAATGTATTACAGCGGAAAGTATTTGATATATGTAGTAAAAATGAATGTTCTGCGGCAGATAAGCTATGTTCATACACGAAAGGAGCCGACAGTTTCAGCGGCAGCAAATCTGCCATGCTCAGAATATTAAAGGGAATAGGCTTTAAATTACAGAAAGACCAATGACGGAAGGAAACTGCTCATGAAGAGAAGTGACATTGTAACACCACGAACTGTGTTCTTGAGATCAATGCCCGAAATAAAATTAGCCGGAAAATCACGTATTTATTATCTCGGTGAAACGTACATGATGCGAACCACTCAGGACCAGTGTGCTGGAAGACAAGTGAGGATGATGGACGCCTGAAGGTTCCTATGTGCAAAGGGAGACGCCTTATTGTGCTTCACCCTGGTTCTACAGATACCAGAAAGTAAATTAATATTTAAAGCATCAACGCCGTCGCATTCGGATGACTACTACTCTGAAATGACTTACACTGTCTTCAAGCAGTGGTTTGTACAACAGGTACTTCCATACCTGGCAGAGAATTATGTTATTGTCATGGACATTGCAAATGTGCACTCTGTGCAAGTGAATAAGGCCTCTACTTCAAATATCAAAGACCAGGTCAGAGTTACTCGTGCTCGTAAATGCATGCATGCCTAAATACTGTACTTATGAGATAGATGAACTTGCAAGACAGCTTGGTAGAACAAAAGTCAACAGTTAGTTGGTGGTCTTGAGACAGCGTAACAATTGGAATGCAGATCTAATAGAGACCACTAACGAACTTGGCATGAAGTATTCTAGTATGAAAACGCAGCTAAGCCAAAAGTTATCAGACGTTAGAAAGGAACAGAAAAAAGGTGCGGGCTAAGTACAAAGGGTAGTAGAGGCGCAGGAAGTCTTACAAAATGAACAGAAAAATCTGACAGAATTGGTCACGATTGTACAAACAAACGTAGCCTAGTTTGTATCGAATTGCGGAGAATTTCCAGAGGACGTACGCAAACGCACGCAAGATGTTGGTCTTTTAAAGCTGGGTCAAACATTTCTAATATTCGAATGTGAAGGGCTTAATAAGGACGTAAAGAAATTAAACGAAAGAGACGAAACTGGAATATTCGACAGTGACATCACGCTCTCAGAAAAGTGTATCCAGGAACACAGGACTTATGTGGAGTCCGTATAGGAAATAATTAGTGAACGTGAAACAAAAATACTTAATAAAATTGGTAATGACATGAAAACGATCGAAGGTAAAATTCTCTCTACGCTAATAAGATGGAAGAATGGTTCAAACGATCCGTCTGTAACTATTAACCAGACTCGGGCAGCTATAGAAAATAATTGCGCGAACACTGTTTCACCACGGTCAGTGTATGATACAGGCGAACTGGAACTATTTACAAATAATTATAATATAATCCTAAAGAAAGTACAAATCATTGAGCTCTTGAGCAAACTGGTGCTCTGCTCTGGTGCATAAGTAGTAAATTTAAAGCTTGGTCATGTCATATACAATATGTTCTGAATTCATGTTGCTAGAAGATGCATACCAGGTAAAGAAGTCATCATAGTCTCATTCCAGTACAGTTGGTACCTGGCACCACATTTACCAACAAACAAAGTTGGTTGCTCTCAGTACATCAGTATAGTGATGATCATCATCGTCACTACGTTTGAAATGGAAGGTTCTTCACCGATCCATATTGTGCATAGCCACATTGAAGTATGAATGCTGATATCCAGTAGCTCCAATGCCATGGGCAGAGGGAGGAAACTGGATGATGGAAGATAGCAAAACAGTATGACAGGTAAGGTAGTGTAACATATCCCAATAAATGTAGCAAAATGTCTATGTAAGTTCTAAATCAGCCTATACTGAGTGTTGCAACATGACAACTTCTAGTAAATGTGGGAACAGTGGCCAGCAAAGATACAATATCCTAATAAAACCATGAACTGGAATAAGCCATAGTGCTGTAAATTATGATATGTCAGTTCTAGACAATATAACGTGAATTGTGGTAACAGTCTGACTGTAAGTATAATAATTCTCAAAAAACGTGGCATTAGTCTGTCTGTGAGTATATCAGTACTAGCATACATGCTAAATAGACAAGACATAAAGATTTAAGCAAAAAAGACAAGACAAAATTATTGGTAACGGATAATCCTACACAGTGACCTACTTACCTATCATAATGGATATAGCAGTGGTTAGACATATTAGAAAAATAGTGAGATGGCTACAAGTTAATTTTACATAGTGTACATCCTGACGAAACATTTGTTTGTGATGTGAGCGAGATTTCTACTGCTGCCGCCGCATCTCGCCTCCCAGTCTCCATCATTCACGGTCATTCCGGTCTCCTTCATTAAGACCTCTCGCCGCCATTGCTTCGTTGACGTCGTCTTTCCAGCAGCTCGCAGGTCTACCGTGCTTTCTTCTTTGATGTGGAGTCCATTGCCATACACGTTTTGGACGTCTTGTGTCTGGCATACTCTGTAAGTGACCATAACAAAGTAGGTGCTTCCTTTCTATGTAGTCCAGGATTGTGCTTTCGGCATTCATAACCTTTCTGATCCTTAATATGATCAATCCTGGAAATCCACAACTCCGTCTCCAGAAATCTCAACAGCCAGCAGGCGATCTTTCTGCCTCTGAGTTAGTTCCCACAACTCTGCACCGTATGTTGTGATACTTTCAATAATTGTGTTGTAGATGGTACTTTTTGTTCTGCGCATTATGTTTTTGTTTCAGTGAATACCATTTAGTTGTTTCATGGCTCGCTTGCCCTGGCCAATTTTATTATTTATATCATCCACACTTCTACCATTGGACGACAGTGTCACTACCAGGTACTTAAAATTATGACACCCTTTAACGCTATCAGCATCGAGTTGTAAGTCGTTAACAGCATTTTCTCCCACTTTCCGATATTCTGTTTTAGATACGTTTATGACAAGACCCCATTTCTCATATTCTCCTTTTAATTTGTGGAGTATGTAATTTGCATTTCCATATCTCCAGCTACTAACACTTGGTCGTAAGAAAAAAAAATTAAGTGAACAAGATCTCATCGTCTATGGAAATACCCATTCCTCCACATTTCCTTTTCCAGGATTTTAGTGCCTCCTCTAGGTAGATCTCAAAGAGTGTAGGGGCAAGTGTGCATCCCTGGCGTATCCCTTTGTCACCTCAAACTCTTGAGATAGTTGATTTCTCACTTTTACCATTGCCGTACAACCTTACTAGAGGAGTCTGACAGCATTCACATACCTCGGTGACACGCCATTATCAATTAAACTTGTCCATAACTTGTTCTGTGGAACTGTGTCATAAGCTTTCTGGAGGTTTACAAGGACAATGTGTGTCGTAAGGCCCCTTGCTGTCCTTTTCTCCACTAGCTTTTTGAGGGTAAATACTCCATCAGTACAGGAGCGACCAGATCTGAATCCGTTTTGTTCTTCAGATTCAGTTATTTCTTCGTCTATCCTTTTTTTTTTAGGACACGATCATAAGACTCTAGCCGTGGATGGCATCACATTAATACCACGACAGTTTGCACAATTTCTCCTGTTACCCTTCTTAAATACTGATGTAATTTATGAAGACAGTAACTGTTCTCGAAAGAACAGAATACTGTTGATGACCGTGCAGCTTTTCCCTGGAATAAAGATAACTAACTGAAACCCTCAGCTGCCGACAGGTGTTGTTGATGTACCTCGATGTGGACAGCTGAAAATGTGTGCCCCGAGCGGGACTCGAACCCGGGATCTCTTTCTTACATGGCAGACGCACTATCCATCTGAGCCACCGAGGACACAGATGAATAGCGCGACTGCAGGGACTTATCCCTTGCACGTTTCCCGTGAGACTCACATTCCCAACTGTCCACAATTCTACATATGTAATGTACCTTATAGACATGTGCCCATCCACTCATTACTCGCGCACGCTTTGGCGATTCCCGTAAGAGTTTGGGCAACCTGTGCGCATTCGCACAGACGAAGGTCAATGGCTGGGTAACCTTTAACTATATATATGAAGACAGTAACTGTTCTCGAAAGAAAAGAATTCTGTTGATGACCGTGCAGTCTATAAGGTACATTACATATGTAGAATTGTGGACAGTTGGGAATGTGAGTCTCGCGGGAAGCGTGCAAGGGATAAGTCCCTGCATTCGCGCTATTCATCTGTGTCCTCGGTGGCTCAGATAGTTTGACCGCCTGGGAACACCGGGTGCTGTTGGCTCCCTCTCATTTTGCCGGCACGGTAGCTCAGAGTGTTCGGTCGGAGGGTTAGCTGCCCTCTGCAATAAAAAAAAAACTGAGTTCATCGATCAACAACGAACTTAAACGGATGTCTCACGACGTCCGCGCCGAGCAGAACAATGAACGAAAACGAACAAAATGAGATTAAAAAAAAAGATGGATAGAGCGTCTGCCATGTAAGCAGCAGATCCCGGGTTCCAGTCCCGCTCGGGGCACACATTTTCAGCTGTCCACATCGAGATATATCAACAACACCTGTCGGCAGCTGAGGGTTTCAGTTGGTCATCTTTACTGATGTAACTGTTGCATTTTTCCACTCCTATGGGGCTTCGTCACCTCTAAGGCATTTGTCAAAAATTACTGCCAATATTTCAAAGTTTTGACGGTGCTGCTTTAACCAGTTCAATATAAATTAATTTTTCATGGTATTAATTGCGTTTTGGACTTCATTCGGGGTTATCGGTAGTATTTTATCATTACTGATTTCAATGTCTGATGGGTTCTCAGTGAATGCTGCACTGTTCTCAGAAGTCCTTGGTACTGTTGTAACCACTCCTGCGTGCTAATGAGGTTTATATCTGCTTTATCTTTATTCTGTGTTCTCATTGTTTCTAATACCTTGCAGGCTTTACTTGCTTGTGTATTCCCCATGCTTTTTTCTATCTCTTCACCGGTTTTCTGCCAGGCTTTGTTTTGTGCCTTAATTATTGTATTCTGTGCATCTTCTCTTGTACCAAGTGGTTCCACCACTAACCAGCATATTCTATTACTTTTTTGGATTTCTTTTTTTTCCCAGTGCTTCATAAGCTACGTTATGGATGCCTTCTTGAGCCATCTCATACATCTTATCTGCTGAGGTTTCTCCAACGGCAGCAAGTTTTTCTGCTAGCCTTTGCTGGTACAAGAAACAGGTAGAACTATGGTCAAGGCTTTTTAAATTATATTGGATATTATTGGCTTTCTCTGGCTCGGTTTTCACTAGAATTTCCGTGTCTTTGATAAACTTGAGTAATATCTTAGACATTAGCAAAAAATGGTCTGATCCGCATTCTGCAGCTCTCATAGCCCTCATGTCTTGTAATACTACTTTTGTTGTTTGCTTTATTATGACACAGTCTATAATGGACTTGAGTTTAACGCCTGGTTTCGTCCATGTGTAGTTGTGGATGTCCTCATGCTTGAACCATCCATTCAGAATTGTGAAGTCATTTTGCATGCAGAATTCTATCAATCTTTCACCATTTTTATTTCTGGTTTCTTCACCATATTGTCCCACTATGTTGTCATCAGCTTTCCATCCTGTTCTGGCATTTAGGCATCCTAATAAAATACTTCTTTGCGATTTCCTATATTTGAATAAATCTTTCTTCGCTACATCAGCGTCGTCGTTTGGTGAATAGACCACAATAATCACCACAGAATGGCCCTTTATTTTCATCTTTACTCGCAGAATTCTATCACTGACATATTTCCAGCTGGTTGAGTTTTTATTGAGTTGTTTCTTTATGGCAATGGCAACTCCACTTTGGGCTTGTTGTTCCTTTGGTAAGCTAGTATAAATGTATATCTGTTTGTACCATGCTCTTTCACTTTGGTTTCTGTTAGGCCCACTGTGTAGATGTCAAGGTGCTTTATTTCTTCAAAGACTTCAGGTTTCTTTGTAGAAATTCCTTGTTTATTCCAAGTTGCAATTCTCATTGTTCTTTTTCGGGCCTGTTGTCGTCTTCGTTTTGACCTATTCCGTTCCGAGGAAAATAGTAGGTTTTGCATAAGACTTCTTTTGCTAGGGCGGAGTGCAGGTCCAACACCTAAACCCCAGACTTGGAGGAACGGGTGATTTTTAATTGTGGTTTTCTTCCACTAGACAATTGCCTTTCTGGGCTCAGGAACTCTGTCAATCCCTCCCTTGGGTTCCTCTGGGAATGAGATGCCACTTACACCAAATCCGCCATACCGAAGTGCACCTGCTTTATCTTCCTTGCTGATGTGGCAAGGGGAATGCGTTAAACCCCGCAATACTGGGTTTCCAGCAGCACTTTGCCACCAGCTCGAAAGCCGCACCCACCGCTGCAATGTGGACGCGCCTGCTGCGAGTTACCCAAGTGTGCTTAGAGAAGGGGGCTCTAAGCACCCTGGGCCAGGTTAATGTGCATGTATGGTTCCATGCACAAAAGCACAAAATATTTAAGAAGGTAATAAGAAAGGTAGTTATGTACCCATGCAAACTCTCTACTGGCCACTTGTAGCCAACCTATGATCTTGCATTAATATGTATACTTTATATAATGGCCACATGCACCCATACCATGAGTATTTCTTATTAATTTCTCAAAATATTTAAGAGGATAATAAGAAATACTCATGATATGGCTGCATGTGGCCATTGTATAAAGTATACATATTAATGCAAAGTCACATGTTGGTTACAGGTGGCGGTTATAGAGTATGCATGAGTACATAACTACCTAAAATTGTAGTGTAAATTTAAGTTCCTTGCTCTCAATGGCCATTTGACATAAATGCTTACACAAACTCCTCATAAAATGTCATGAAGATTAGATAGCTGGATCTCAGCGGTCTTGTTTACGCAATATTGTGACATAATTACTCAAGAAAACCTGACAGGAAAATCAAGAATTGAATGGCTCCAGGTGGCCTTCTACTTAGAATAGATGTAAATCTTAATATTTAAAACAACTGCGTAGAAAATATCAACCAGAGGCTCTGAGTGGCTTTCCTACATAAACAAATGCTGGTCTTAATAGCTACAAAATGTTTGGGTCTCCAAGTGCCTAGTACAGGAAATAAATGCTGACCTTAAAAGCAAATATGTGACAGAAAATATGTTTGTGGCTCAAGATGTCCTAGTTTTACATATAATAAACGTAAAAGCCGAGAAAATATCATAAAAAATCATTAACTATAACTTCATATGGCACTTAGAGGCTTATACATAATTCATAATGAAAATATGTAACCTGATATAGCTTTTACAAGAACAAAATATATGGAAGTATGGCTGTGCATGGCCTGTATGCGTATATATTGGACAAATAGAATCACAGAATCAAAGTATGGTATCATATGAGTAAAGACACAATATTTATAGGTTGTGTGGCACCCTCGGGGCTTCATAAATTGGTCTAGTAAATGAGCTATATTTATAACAATGTGCATATCTGCAGGGAAGGATATGGGAAGGACTATTTAGGGCAGTGCACTTTCTCTGTAAAGAAAATGATTAACAGTCAATAGCCATTCGTCTTGAGTCAAGAACTGTTACAGCCAAAGCACAGAAAAATTTGGTTATAGTATATGCAAGCATAAAGACAGGAGTACTAAGTGCAATATAGCTTACTGACTAGGTAAATGTAAGATGTTACAGTAAATAATGAGATAAATATGCAAAGATGAGTGTGAATTTCAGAAATAGTAGAACCTGGAAATTCGAATATTAACCTGAAAAAAAAAAGCAGTCATGCATGCTAACATAAGAAGGCAGTATCGTGTGCAGTCTCATAAGGAATGGTGAGTCTTCCACAAACACCTCCAATCATTTGGCACAAGGTAAGATAAATTTTTCTAGAAAGGACACAACGTACACAAAATACATATTAACATCATACAATATCATTATAAAAAAATCATCAGTATGTTAATATAATCCTGATTATTGGAGTGCAGCTCAGGGCATGAACACTCATTAAACATCAGCATTCCATCATTATTTTGTAAAAATTGGTGCAGCTTAGGGTATGAACGTTGATTAAATATTCTAATAATACTCTCATATCTAACACAAAATGCAGAGAAAAAATCCGTAATCCTAAATCTTTATAGCAATCTGCCTAATTTACCTAGCACCCTAACAGAAAAATGTTTGTAAAGGGCTGCCAGGAAACAGTATGAGAAGTGTCAGTTCCATGTAAGTTTCTTATGTCATGCTTTCTATGTAATGCATTTATTGCACCCCTTTACGGGTGGCACATTTCACACTTTCATGTGGTGCTTCTATTTATGAGCATGATGTCTCGTTTGTGTACAATGAGACTTCAGTACAATGGTTCTGGGAAATATGCAAAATAGATGAGTTATGCAATGGACCTGAGTTACAGGGTACATTGATTTCGTAATCTACACACGTGAAATCAAGTAATCTAGACTCATCAAATACAAGATATATTTAGCAAAATATAAATGAATCATTGCAACATTGTAAAATACGAAGACTGACTAACCTAAGAAAATATTTAATGATAGTTCATCAGGCAATAGCGTAAAAGTCAATAGTAATATCAGCTTGCTTAGGGTGTGCAATTATGGCACAGTGGAGTAGCATAGCACCATAAAAAAATAGCACATTACATAGTATCAGCAAAGTCAAAACAGCATCGGAAATAAATGAATATAAGATATAGACCAAAGGACACAAATTCTTATTATGAAAAAATGTTTGAGTTAGTATTTGCAGTGGTCAGAGCAGCCAAGGACTGTGATCCGCTGGACACATGTCAAAATAAATGTTGTCTCTTTCAGCTGTTGTTTTCACGTGCACCTGTATGAAAACAGAAAAGTGTACAAGGCCTAAACTTACTGTAAGAGAACCGACCTGCAAGATTCTCCCTGCCGCGCACGTCGCCACCTAACAAAATGCTGAATAATCAGGGAATCGTGAAAACAAGGTACCAGTAGAATTTGTATAAGCTCTGGAAGTGCGTCAAGTAAAAGTCTGGTGTATTTTATAGATATGTTGACTCGCATGAAGAACTAAAATAAGCATAAGTTGAGATATACTGGTAATGCAAATAACGACTTCTGCAAGACAAGTGTCAAGTATCATAGTTCCTGAAAAGTAGCAAAAAAGTATACAAAGCTGAAAAGTGTTAAAAAATATAAAAGCAGTACTGCGACGTCTTCAGAATGCAAGACATCGAATTGAAGAAATAATTTATTAATTTATGTCGTCAGGATTGGTGCATATCTGTAGCGTAAGAAAAGTTAGCTGGTTACATATAAATTTCGTAGAATAAATGCCGTAAAATATTGTTTTCAAATTCTTGTTGTTGGAATAAGCGAGAGTAAATTTTCACTCATAATCACAGCCTTATTCTTGGCGCTAAAGCTTACCTTCTTGGTATTTCAGTAATTTCTCATTATTGCTATACGATGGAAATGGAAATTCAGTGTATATCATTCAGTTGTTTCATAGCTGCAACAGACGTAAAAACAGAACAAATTCAGAGTACGGGTGTCAAAATCTTGGTAATGCCACGGTCCGGGAGAGCAAAATCGTATAACAAGTAATTTAAGTGACGGCAGAATCTGCTATGTTGTATTTAAATAGCTCAATATAAATGATTCAGTTCTCTGTTTGGCTTGGCATAATATTTTTGAGACGAATGAAAAAGCGATTACTTTTGGAAATCGATGTTTTCAAATAAATATGCTTGGCAGGAGCTGGTGGTACTGAACCTTGGTTGTTTTATTGTGGACCGATTTGCTGCTAATGACTTGGCGATTAAATTCATAGGATCTGTGCACTGCTGTAAAACCGTTGGAGTAAAAGGAAGTAGCTTTGACGTCAGTGGGCCTGATATAGGCGGAGCAGATTTTTATTTTGGTCGGCGTGGCGCTAAATTGCTTTTGAAGTAAGCTGTGACGTGGCGCTGTGCGGCCAGAGAGTATTGTTGACCGTGTCGCTGCTGGTTTCAAGGACAGCATGGCAGTTACCTGCTGCAGATAACATACTTTGTCTACCCGTGGCCTCTATTAGAGATGGGCAATCTGAAACACGTAACTGCTTCGAAACAAATGAAACAGTACAATGTAATGTTTCGATACGCTGTTTCGAAACCGTGAAAGAGGTTTTTTTTGTTATCTAATAACCTACACGTCTTTGCAGTTTCGTATTTCCTGCAGGAAATGCGGTGCTCTCGTGTCGTGTGACTTTCATACTTTTCAATTGTCTGAGGACAGCCATAGCTGAAGACAGAAGAACCACCACGAACGGAACTGGAGGTGGGAGCAAACTTCAGAAATAACGGATATGCTACTCGGATTCCCTCATTCCGTTAGTATGAGTAATGTACCCCTCCTGCTAATTTCCATTCACATAAAGGAAATCATTGTGGATAATAGGCACAGTGGCTATAGACTCACAAATAACGCCAAATAATTCGAATAAATAACAAAATATAACAGAAAAAAATTTTGTCTTTCAAAGGATTTCGAGCCGTTACTATAAACTCACCCAGCTTCCCAGCCATTCCCGTCCACCATTACACTATTACTGATATGTCAAACAGATTGCTTGCAATTTGCTCCATCTAATTTATGTACAGGTTTAATAACTGTCACTCTACGCCTTTTTGTATTCAAAATGTTGTAGGCTTACTTTCGTTTCTTAATATGATTACTGTACATGAACAGAGAAGCGTATGTTGTACAAAAAGTGTAATTTAACTGAATGATTTTGACATATTTATTATTTTGAATGTGAATAGTATGCGTTGTTTTATTGTTTGGTTAGTGTTTATAAAACAGATGTCACGCCATTTCGTAATAGGACAGTCAGCTAGAAACGAAGCTTTATTTTCGAATATCTTAAGCTTCATGCTATTGCTTGTCAAAAAGATTTCGACACTCTTGAAAGTGTTTCATAAAGTGTTATGTTCTGTTTCAGTACCTGTGCCGAGCCCGAATCTCGTACGACACAGAGCGCAATGAAACGTCACTGTTTCGATACGATTAGTCCGTTCCAAGTACAGGTGGACTGAAACAGCCTTATTTTGAAACAACGATACAGTTTCTGTGTCTGGCTCGAGATCGAATCTGGTCCGCTTATCCGAGACAGGAACGGAATGAAACACCATTGTTTCGAAACAGTGAACCACAGCCGTTCCGAAACACTGAAACAGTTCCACGTATCGATACACTGTATCGAAAGATAGAAACAGTGGCCAAGTCTAGCCTGTATGCTTTCAATAGGCTGTACTACTAATTAGTCTTAACCTTGAATAATTTGTGACATTTGAGAAATCTCAGTGTTATCGGGGCTGTTTTCAGTTTGTATAGGATGACTGTGCGGGGTAGGTATATCGGAATCTGTGTGTTTGCTTGTATTAAATAAACGGTAAATTGAACATAAAATATGTTCTTCCCCTTGCGTAGTCCGTTACGAAAATAACTTGGAACTGTTTTTCGCATTATCTTGACGAGCTGTCTCGTTAGATAGAACTGATTTGTCGTAGAAAATAAAATCATGTTCACATAAAATGACATCTGCATATGTACTGGTCTTCTGAATATGCTTCCTACGACGTTGCTTTTGTGGCTTGGGTTTTCTTTTAATGGTGCTGAAGATATTACTCTGAGCGGTTTCACTAATTTCATCTGAAATATCACCAGTGTTGCTTGACAGTGTAAGGTGAACTGTGCCAGAAGTTTTTTTTTTTTTTTTTTTTTTTTTTTTTTTTTTTTTTTTTTGTGAAAGCTGCTGCCAGTTGTAGTTACCTAACGTAATCAGAGTGAGTATGCTGTTCGTTAGATTTAGAAGTGGGATGTTGAAATAAATTCGAACTGTTGTAACCATCATTCTTACGGGCTATGACATCAGATTGGGCTGGTTTATCGCCGATAATAAAACTCTGGTCCAAATAACATCTGCGTTCGCGCTGATATGCTGAATGTGACTTCCAGGAAGTTGCTGTGTTTTATTTTCTACGGTAATGGATATCGTCTTCTTGTAGCTGTTAATTTTGCGTACTGATTGTTGGTTGTCATGAATATACGTAGCTGCTTTGAAAGACGTGAACGGAATGGTGATATATTGCGTGCTTTCACAGGTATCCGTAGCAATAGTAGATCGAACAGAAGTGTTGTTACAAAAATTTTGCTTCTCAGAATGGTCTGCTAAGCATGTCAGTGGGCTGTGAGGGGAGTAAGTATTTTGCTTTTGTGTAGTATTAGCGGCACAATCCAAAGATTCAGTGTAAGAGAAATCGTCTTGTTCTTCAAAAAATTGCACTGACAATATAATCGTCTTGTTCTTCGAAAAATTGCAGTGATAATCTAATATTTCTGGTATGCAGCACGGTCGGAAGCAAACACTGTTCTGCGTTGAGACTGAATGTGGCGTCTGCTACTTGATTGTTCGCATCATTAATCAGAGGGAAATAAAAGCTGTTTTTTGAGTTTTGATTTTGCTGTATGAAACTGGTTTGCACATCGATCGGTGGGGAATAGCATTTATCAGCACAAAGGTTGACTGAAGCAGAAGTGTAGGCACACGATGAGCTGTGGTGTGAACAGAAGGTTTTCATGAAAAAAGCGACATTTGTGTGTACCATTTTCGGGTTGAAAGAAAACTTCTTTACTGTTAGTGTCATCATGCTTAATATGGGGCTTGATAAGTTAACTATTAACTGTTTCAGACCGCGTGGGTGGCTCAATAGAGCGGCCAAGTGCGTCACTCCAGGCGGTATTGTCGTCAGTATCAATGAAATCTAATGAAAGTTCTGACGTGGGAAACAGCTTTGTTATCAGATTTGGTAGGAAAAATTGGATCATTTATATTTTCCGAGATTATCAACGTGCTGTTGTTGACGGTAGCGTTGAAGGAAAAACTGACAATTTCATGTGGTTAACAGAGGTCATCGTACATTCCTCAGTAAAATATTGCTCTATATTGTCGATGCAATTTTCAATAGAATGCGAGATTTGCGACGTGCAACGTCTGTAACGGAATCTATATAAGCGTCAACACGGGTGGTAACTGCTGTTCTACTTCCTGTTTTTGTACTACTGATGACTGTAAAAACTGATTAGTTTCCTCTGCGTGTTGACGGAGAAAGGATTTGTATCGCATTTCTGAGGTATCAGTGCGTACTTAAAAGACGTGCATCTAATCGAGTGTCTTGTTGATCTATTCTTTCATTAACTCATTGGATTTCATCTGTAAGCTTTTTATAGGTTTCACTACATTGATGTCTTAAAGCATGTATTTCATCTTTCAAAGGTTTGGTACTGTTTGCGTATTGCCTTGCTGAGGCTTCAGTTTTATCGGAAAGATGTCTTTAACTGGCCTTAACATCTGCATCTATCTGTGTAAAACTGTTATCAGTCGTTTTTGTGTACGATTTAAGCTCGTCACGTATGCTGGAAAATTGTTAATTGAACTGAGTGGAATTGTCATCTTGTTTTTCTCGTATGCTGGAAAGTAGTTCATTGAACTGAGTATTCAGATCAAACATTATTTGCATGAGATTCTGAAGCGTCCCTTCCGCATTCTTTTTCAATTGCTGCGTCTGGTGTCACCTGTGTTGTGATTTGTGGGGCACAGACATCGTCTACAACCATGGACGTCTCGTTTGTTGCATTATCTGCATAATTACTGCTAATGGAATCTGACTGATTTTTTTAAAACGGACTGAATACTCTGCGCTACTTACTATCGGCATTCCGACTGATTACTATAATTAGGAAGTTCATTGACCTGATTCGGTAAAGAATTGTGTTCTGAAACCTGCGCGTTAGCAGTATCTACCTCAGTGTCGTCCGCTATACCGGAATCGACAGTCTGGGTAGATGGTAAATTGGGTGAAATCATACTGTCAGAAAACTGTACATAATTTTTGGAAATGGAACTCACGTTTTCTATGTTGCTTTGGAACTGCTGTAAGGTAGAGTGGTTACTATGATTCTCGACATTATTGTCAATAATCGGAAAATCGTCTATTTCGGTCAGTGTCAGCCAGTTTGCCGTGGCATACGGAGCTCCATCGCAGTCTTTAACACTGGTAGCATGCCGCGACAGCGTGGACGTGAACCGTATGTGCAGTTGACGGACTTTGAGCGAGGGCGTATAGTGGGCATGCGGGAGGCCGGGTGGACGTACCGCCGAATTGCTCAACACGTGGGGCGTGAGGTCTCCACAGTACATCGATGTTGTCGCCAGTTGTCGGCGGAAGGGGCACGTGCCCGTCGACCTGGGACCGGACCGCAGCGACGCACGGATGCACGCCAAGACCGTAGGATCCTACGCAGTGCCGTAGGGGACCGCACCGCCACTTCCCAGCAAATTAGGGACACTGTTGCTCCTGGGGTATCGGCGAGGACCATTCGCAACCGTCTCCATGAAGCTGGGCTACGGTCCCGCACACCGTTAGGCCGTCTTCCGCTCACGCCCCAACATCGTGCAGCCCGCCTCCAGTGGTGTCGCGACAGGCGTGAATGGAGGGACGAATGGAGACGTGTCGTCTTCAGCGATGAGAGTCGCTTCTGCCTTGGTGCCAATGATGGTCGTATGCGTGTTTGGCGCCGTGCAGGTGAGCGCCACAATCAGGACTGCATACGACCGAGGCACACAGGGCCAACACCCGGCATCATGGTGTGGGGAGCGATCTCCTACACTGGCCGTACACCTCTGGTGATCATCGAGGGGACACTGAATAGTGCACGGTACATTCAAACCGTCATCGAACCCATCGTTCTACCATTCCTAGACCGGCATGGGAACTTGCTGTTCCAACAGGACAATGCACGTCCGCATGTATCCCGTGTCACCCAACGTGCTCTAGAAGGTGTAAGTCAACTACCCTGGCCAGCAAGATCTCCGGATCTGTCCTCCATTGAGCATGTTTGGGACTGGATGAAGCGTCGTCTCACGCGGTCTGCACGTCCAGCACGAACGCTGGTCCAACTGAGGCGCCAGGTGGAAATGGCATGGCAAGCCATTCCACAGGACTACATCCAGCATCTCTACGATCGTCTCCATGGGAGAATAGCAGCCTGCATTGCTGCGAAAGGTGTATATACACTGTACTAGTGCCGACATTGTGCATGCTCTGTTGCCTGTGTCTATGTGCCTGTGGTTCTGTCAGTGTGATCATGTGATGCATCTGACCCCAGGAATGTGTCAATAAAGTTTCCCCTTCCTGGGACAAGGAATTCACGGTGTTCTTATTTCAATTTCCAGGAGTGTATATACCTGACTATTTTAATATCAAACAAAATTCTCAAAGTAAAGGACTGGCAGAGCTATCAGCAAGTGTAAAGTTCTTTAAAATTTTTTTCTATTTTCTGTTTGTGTCATGGAAATTTTCTGTGTGATGTGTTGTTGAGGAGATGGTGTGCTTAATCAGTTTTACTATAATCCACAACATTACACAATTTAAGCTGGAAAACCAGTATGCAATGCCTATACCGAAATAAGTCCCTCTGTAATTTATCCAGTCCCGTGAGTACCGAGTTCTATGGCCCTGTACAAAAAAACTGACAAAATTCCCTGTGAAATAAATAATCAAATAAATTTTCCTTAGCTCTAGAGTCGCAACGGATGTAATCTTGTTATTCTGTTCTCTCCACATTAGGCATAGGAAATATTCAATCTTGGCACCGCGAAGTGCAATGCAGGTGGTAAATTAACCTCATACAAATAATGTCAGTAGATTGGCTGATAAATGAATAACCTTGCAAATATTCAATAAAAATACTCGATATTGGGTCAGTGTTATGCAGTGCTGCCCGCATTGAAACTGTTACAAACATTAATACTTTTCTGATTCTGGCACATTTAATATTTTTCTGATATTAAAATCATTTCTTTTAAAAACATATCCATTGTATATAAATAAACACAGCATGGAAGAGGGTCAGGCACTGATAAGGGTCAGCATTGTAAAACAGAACGGAATCCATACATCGCATTGCTGCATTCTTAAAACTAAATATACAAAATTCAATTACCTCACAATTTGTTTCCATTTGCTTTCCCTTTGAGTTACAGTATCAATTCATTACACTTCTCTGTTTGCCATGGACAGTGGTCAATATTTTAGGTTAGGTTAGGTTAGGTTAGTTGTTAACGGTAAGTATCACTTCAAATATTAATAATTTTATAGCCTTACAAATATAGAGTAAAAAAACCAAAGACAAAAATTCTACAATCAAATTAATGAAAAAAAAAAAAGACAAGGCGAAGCATAAGAATGTCGATGGGAAGTTCATTGATTTGATTTGGTAAAGAATTGTGTTCTGACACTTTTATAGAAATAACTACGACCTAACTTTTACTGGCTCTGTGTGTGAGTATAAAGAACATCACTCGTCCATAGGCCAACAACTAAATTCTCCCAGCTAGCCACTAGCTTTAAGTCTTACATTCTACTTGTGACAGAGTGCATCGGCAACTACAGCTGTGCTCCGCGCTCCGCTACTTACAATCGATTCTGCCACTCAGGCAACGTCTTTGGTTGAGTGGTGTCAAAAATAGAATTCCTTCTACATATGACAATCGTTTCAGGTCATTTGTCATGAATTATATTACAAAATCGGGCTTCATGTAGAAGTGGACTCCTCACAACAGTAGGACCTACATGTAATTTTAGTTGAGAGGAAAACTTGGTAATCACTCGACAAAATTATATTTTACTTTTCTTGAAGTTGTGACTTTTCAAGCGGTGTTCTATTAATTTAACACTGCAAAACTATGAGTGAAACTTTGATTTTAATGTCAAGATGAATCAGTTGTGTGCTGAGAATGTTATTTCCTACATAGTTTAGGTCTGCCTCATTCGGATAAATCCTCACTGCAGCAAGTTTGACGAAATGAGGTAGATTTTATGGACTCTCCATTACCTGAGATTACTAGCAAGATATGAACCTCAGAAAAAGGTAAACAATTTTTGTAAAACAAAATCTCGTAAATGATGTGTTTTACGAATTTAAATTTCATGTCCATTTCAGTAACAGACTGCATTGGAACTGTTGCGTCTGATAACAAGATATTTATTTCCAGCATTTAACAAACATAGCACACAGAATACACAAGTGAGTGATATATCTGGATACACACAGCAACCAACGAAATATAAAGAATAAGAAACATTAGTGGTTGCACTATCACCGAATAACGTGCCTTACAACCCCCCCCCCCCCCCCCCCCATTTTAACGATATCAACAATTGAATCACAACAACTTACTTGGTTTCGTCTGTTGAGGAGTCACTGACTTTGCTGCTCGATAGCGGATGCGATGTAGGAGATGCAGTGAACGGGCTTTAACCAGTCGACTGTAACTGTAGTTGCAATTCCTTCAATCTCTAACTTAAACAGCTTTTCACTTCTGCTGAGCATGTTGTAAGGTCAATCACACGGTGGCTGTAATGATTTACGAATGGCATGGTATTGAGCGAAAACCTGCTTGCATTTTGACAACTGACAGTGCTATACCTGAAATCTTCGCAAAGACGATCGGCAACCGTTGGGGCACATCGGGCACGCGTGTAGCCTCCATGGCCCCTGCACGCCTCAGCTTCGCATGCTCGCCCTGCCGCAGTAAGGGGCGGTCACCAGAGCGCGGTACCGGCGCTAGCAGACGCCGCCGCTTTCAAGAGCCAGCCACAGTCTCCTTCTCTCAGCTACTGCCTCCCCCTGCTCTCACTTACTGTCTTACTGCCTCATTCATTCCTCCCCGCTGCAAACAGGTAAGAGCGCCACACACGCGACCAGGAAATAGTGCCGCGAGTATTCCGCCGCCAACCGCTGTAAAGGTCGGCGCTAGAGCTGCTGAAGTCTCCTCTGCTACGCCCATCCGGCCTGGATCTCCGCCCCCCTACCTTTTATAAATCCCTTCAAATCCTTGAACGCCATGCTCTCCGCCTCGCCTATCGCATCCGTCTCCCCTCCCCCACGCGGATCCTGTACGATCTCATTCCTTTCCCCCACCTCCTCCTTTTTTCCTTGAAAGGATACGGATCCTGTACACCTCCCCCAAACTCGACCCTCCTCACCAGCTTGTCTCGCCCATCCTCTCCCACCCCCGCCCGCTGCCGCGCCTGTATTCCCACGTCCCACCCGGTCTCCATCTCTCCACCCTCCTAACCCTCTCCCAAGGTTGCTTCCGCCAGCTCCCCCTCCCTGATGATGTCCTGCTCCCCTCCATCTACCCCTCCTGTCAACTTTGATCCTCCCCACCCCCACTCCCGTGTCCTCCCCTCTTGGCACCCTCCCTTCCTTCTCATTCCTTTTCCCCCGTCCCCTTCCTCCACCCCTCTTCCCCTGGGCTCCCCCCTTTTTTCCTCCCCTCCCCCTATCTCCCTTGCCCATGACATCTGCCCTCCCCTCTCCCTGTCCCACCCCCTTTCCTCCTCCCCCTCCCTTGGCAGGTCCCCGGACTCGCACATGCTCAGTGAACATTCGCGCGCTGGAGATCGACGCCTCGTGTTTCTGTGTATGCCGTTCTTTTGTGCTTAAGTGTTTCAGTGTTATTTGTTTTGTGCGCCTACGTCCGCCACGGTAACTGAGTAGTCAGCGCGACAGACTGTCAATCCAAAGGGTCCGGGTTCGATTCCAGGGTGGGTCGGAGATTTTCTCCACTCAGGGACTGGGTGTTGTGTTGTCCTAATCATCATCATTTCATCCCCATCGACGCGCAAGTTGCCGAAGTGGCGTCAAATCGAAAGACTTGCACCAGGCGAACGGTCTACCCGACGGGAGGCCCTCGTCACACGACATTTCATTTCATTTGTGCACCTACGTTCACGTGTGACTATTTTTCGTCTATGTCTGTGTCCGAGTGTCTGAACAACTTTTATCTTGGACTCTACACCTGTGAACAGCTCCATGTATTTTAAAAAGTGTTTGTCTCCGTTTATATGTCCACCATCTATTTATCTCACATTGGCATCATTTCTGTCTTGTATGTTTCTCTGCGGCCGAAGAGCGGCGTAGTATGCTGCTGCAGGCCTGCCTGTAAACAGGTTTAAAATAACAATAAAAGAAAAAAAATGCTGAAGTCATTTATTACAGCTTTGAGAGTCTCCCCTAGCCTCTGGGCGAGTTCTACTCACCCCCATCGACTTAGACCACTCTCAAAGCCCATTGTAAAGACCGAAGCCGCTGTATTCATAATTCATCGTTCTACATCTACATCTACAACTACATGACTGCACTGCAATTCACATTTAAGTGCTTGGCAGAGGGTTCATCGAACCACAATCATACTATCTCTCTACCATTCCACTCCCGAACAGCGCGCGGGAAAAACGAACACCTAAACCTTTCTGTTCGAGCTCTGATTTCTCTTATTTTATTTTGATGATCATTCCTACCTATGCAGGTTGGGCTCAACAAAATGTTTTCGCATTCGGAAGAGAATTTTGGTGACTGAAATTTCGTAAATAGATCTCGCCGTGACGAAAAACGTCTTTGCTTTAATGACTTCCATCCCAACTCGCGTATCGTATCTACCACACTCTCTCCCCTATTACGCGGTAATACAAAACGAGCTGCCCTTTTTTGCACCCTTTCGATGTCCTCCGTCAATCCCACCTGGTAAGGATCCCATTCCGCGCAGCAATAGTCTAACAGAGGACGAACGAATGTAGTGTAAGCTGTCTCTTTAGTGGACTTGTTGCATCTTCTAAGTGTCCTGCCAATGAAATGCAACCTTTGGCTCGCCTTCCCACAATATTATCTATGTGGTCTTTCCAACTGAAGTTGTTCGTAATTTTAACACCCAGGTACTTAGTTGAATTGAAAGCCTTCAAAATTGTACTATTTATCGAGTAATCGAATTCCAACGGATTTCTTTTGGAACTCATGTGGATCACCTCACACTTTTCGTTATTTAGCGTCAACTGCCACCTGCCACACCATGCAGCAATCTTTTCTAAACCGCTTTGCAACTGATACTGGTCTTCAGATGACCTAACTAGACGGTAAATTACAGAAATACGGAATCAACTTGAGATCCCCTGTCGATAGCGGCCATTACTTCGTGCAAATAAAGAGCTAGCTGCGTTGCACAAGAACGATGTTTTCTGAAAGCATGCTGATTACGTATCAATAGATCGTTCCCTTCGAGGTGATTCATATTGTTTGAATACAGTATATGCTCCAAAACCCTACTGCAAACCGACGTCTATGATATAGGTCTGTAGTTCGATGGATTACTACTACTACCCTTCTTAAACATTGGTGCGACCTGCGCAATTTTCCAATCTGTAGGTACGGATTATCGGTGAGCGTGCGGTTGTATATGATTGCTAAGTAGGGAGCTATTGTATCAGCGTAATCTGAAAGGAACCTAATCGGTATACAATCTGGACCGGAAGACTTGCCCGTATCAAGCGATTTGTGTTGCTTCACAACCCCTAAGGTATCTACTTCTAAGAAACTCATGCAAGCAGCTGTTCATGTTTCAAATTCTGGAATATTCCATTCGTTTCCCTTGGTGAAATTAGGCTGTACCCAGGATAGACTTTTCTTTTCCTTTGCTGGTGTTATACAGGACAGCTTCATTGGACTTTATATATTTTTCATATATACGTACTGCTCCATGGGGAGCAGGTGGCCTGTGATCTAAGTTGCTTGGACAGAGCAGATTAATACATTGTTTCTCAGCTGTAATACATCCAGTGTTATGACTACAGCTTTTTACACAGCCATACATTTTGTTTCTCTACAAGACCTCAAGATCTACGTCAGGTGCTAAACTGATATTGATACATTTCGATCGATTGGCTCTCACAGATAGATGGACATTGCATGGTGTAAACTATGCTGCTCCCACAACACACGTTATGGTAGAAATAAAGCACTGAGGCGATGTTTGTTATTGACAAAAATGTGGAAGAATTTGAAGTATTTTGATTATCCCCAAACAGCTGTGCTGTAAATCTCATCTGCCAATGCGACAGGGCAGCAGATGTCTGAGTGTTACATTCTAAGAGAATTGTTTTCTCACTTTGCAGTACATACATACATACATTAATACTTATTCCATAGATCATGAATACGACATTTTGTAATGATGCGGAACATGTCACCTTGACATAAGTTTTCTCTACACAAATTAATTAATTAATTAATTAATTCTTTTACAGTTACTACTTCAAATCTAAGAATTCATCTATTGAGTAGAAGGAGCTGTCATTCAGAAATTCTTTTAATTTGCTTTTAAATGTTGGTTGGCTATCTGTAAGACTTTTAAAACTATTTGGCAAATGACAAAAGATTTTGTGGCAGCATAATTCACCCCTTTCTGTGCCAAAATGAGATTTAATCCAGAATAGTGAATATCATCCTTCCTTCTAGTGTTGTAGCTATGCACTTCGCTGTTATTTTTGAATTGGGATGGGTTATTAATGACAAATTTCATAAGTGAATATATGTATTGCGAAGGTATTGTGAATATCCCGAGTTCCTTAAATAAATGTCTGAAAGGTGATCTTGGGTGGGCTCCAGCTGTTATTCTGATTACACGCTTTTGTGTAATGAATACTTTCTCACTTAATGACGAATTGCCTCAAAATGTGATACCATATGAAAGCAGTGAATGAAAATAATCATAGTAGGCTAATTTACTGATATGTTTATCACCAAAATTTGCAATAACCCCAACAACATAAGTAGGTGAACCTAACCGTTTCAGCAGATCATTGATGTGTTTCTTCTAATTCAATTTCTTATCAATGCACATACCTAGAAATTTTCAGTATTCTGACTTAGTAACAGATTTCCGTTCATAGTCTATATTTATCAATGATGTTATGCCATTTGCTGTACAGAATTGTATAAATTGCGTTTTCTCAAAATTTTGTGCCAGTCCATTTGCAGAGAACCACTTAATAATTTTCTGAAAGACATTATTTGCTATTTCCTCAGCTGAGTCATGATTCTTGGGTGTGATTACTATACTTGTATCATCAGCAAAAAGAAATAGCTTTGCATCTTCATGAATAGAGAGTGGCAAGTCGTTAATATATATTAAGAACAATAAGGGACCCAAGACTGAACCCTGTGGGACACCATTCTTGATACTTCTCCAGTTAGAGAACTCTACTGGTTTTTGCAGACTATCTGTACTGTTAATTTCAACCATCTGCATTCTTCCAGTTCAGTATGAATTAAACCATTTGTGCACTGTCCCACTCATACCCCGATACTTAAACTAGAAGAATTTCATGATTCACAAAATCAAAAGCCTTTGAGACATCACAAAATATCCCAATGAGTGATGTTCGGTTATTCAATGCATTTGATATTTGATCAGTGAAAGCATATATAGCATTTTCTGTTGAAAAGCCTTTGTGATAACCAAATGCACATTTCTTTAGCATTCATTTTTACAAATATGTGATGCTACTCTTGGATACATTATTTTTTCAAGAATTTTGGATAAAGTTTTTAGAAGTGAAACTAGGCAGAAATTGTTAGCATCAGATCTATCCACTTTTTTATGCAATGGTTTAACAATAGCGTATTTCAGTCTTTCTGGCAAAATGCTCTGTTTCAGTAAGCTACTACATATGTGGCTGAGAATCCTACTTATTCGTTGGGAACAAGCTTTTCGTATTCTGTTGGGAATGCCATAAATTCCATGTGAGCTTTTACTTTTGAGTGAATTTCTTATTTTCCTAATTTCAGTAGGAGAGGTGGGTTGAATTTCAGTTTTATCAAATTGCTAAATAGCAGAAGTTGAGAGGAAGGGAAATTTTGTGGGAATTTGTTCCCTGCCCAGGGCAGGCATTGGTCGGCGCTGGGAAACGATGCATAATTAACGCGACTTGCGCTGCAATTGGCGTAAGTGATTTTGCTGGAGGGGAAACCGAGGCGAAGAGCGGACTGAAAGAAGTCTCCGTAGTGGTCTTCCGTTCCCAGCTTGCGTAGAGTGCGGAAGTGGCGTTCTTTTCTCAGCTTGCCTGAGAGAGAGTGAGCATCTCTGCAGTTTAGGACTTAGCAAACGGAACGATTGAGCTTGGAGATAGAAGGTTTTCGTTCAGCTATGTACTGAGCAAGATAGCTAGAAGTGAATAGACGAGCGCAGCCTTGCAGCACCACGAGGTCGGCCGACGTCCACATAACGACGCCACGCCGTCACGCTGAATTCGGTGATATAGCGCGCACTCCGGCCACTGATTAGTTTGTTGGATCACGTCGGCAATGTTTCCACGAGGGTTTCATGGCCCGTGTATTGTAGAATTCTTATCGCACTTTGCATCACGCCCGGGTCAGTCGATAGGAATTACTTTGGATTTATCGCGCTTTACTCCACGCAAACGCAATTTATTACCACTGCCTGTTGGGAGAGCCATGTAATGTGATGACTGAAGGTCGTGAGTTGAATTAAATCTGTGCTAATCGACTGCATCTGTTTTCAATCAAGTAGTTGAAATCCTAAGTCACTTTTTTAATTAATTTTATGTTCAACATTTGCATCTGGTGTTCAATAGCTGAATATAATATCAATGTGCACCCCTTTTTAATTAAAAGTGATCAATTCTGAATCAATTAATGTCAACACCGCGATCGCAGTTCAATCAGGAGTCACAGGGCCTTATTACTTTCTTTGCGTTATCCGACATTGCGGCAGTTTTGCGCTCTCTGTTGATCTGTTAGTCAATTGCCTGGAGTGAACATACACCAAAACCAGATAAGTGACAGGTGGGGTGTCACACAGTGTATAGTAGACATAAGATTGTTGTGGTGATATAACAGACAGTTAGGAAGAAACATGTGGTTTATTCATGATGGAGCTCCACACAGATGGAGCTTGAAACATTTTACACAGATCAACTGTGCTATCAATTTTGGAGCATTATTCCAGTATCTGGAGTCAGTACTGGCAGGAGAGAAATGATCATTGAGCATAAACACACACTCTTATGGCTACATGGTTCTACATCTAAAAATGCTATGTTGTTAAAGCCATACGGTTTCTGAAGTATTGGCCAAGTTCTCTACCTCAGTCACCATGGTGACTAATTTTAAGATGATAAAACTACATTCTTGTACATTTTTCACCTGTCCTACGAAGTGACCGAGCTGTTCCTCAATACAAAGGCATCGTCAGTGTATTTCCGCCATTCGACCTGCTTGTAAACCAACTAGAACGAAGTCGGGGGAATGCTACGCTCTAATTGGAGGAGATATACGAGGTGTGTTCAAAAAGGAACTGAACTTTTGCTGTATCAGCTTTATTGCTTATTGTACAACATTTTAAGATCTGTCCCCTTCAAAATAGTCCCCTTTACTGGCAGTGCACCATTCTCATCGTTTCTTCCAGTTTTGGAACGCTTCCGGGAACACATTTTGTCGGATGTCGCGCACGTTTCTCGCCGCATTGTCCTGTATCTCCTCAGTGGTTTGAAAACGACATCCTTTCAAAGTGTTTAACAGTTTGGGAAATAGGAAAAAGTCTGCTGGACCTAGATCCGGAGAATATGGTGGATGAGGCACACTGGGAAAGTGGTGTTTTGCTAGATAGCTGCAGACAAGGAGCGACATGTGAGCTGGCGCATTGTCATGATGCAACATCCAACTCTGGTTTTCCCACAATTCAGGCCTCTTCCTGCACAGAGCATTCCCCATGCACACTAGGATTCCCTGGTAGATTTCCTTGTTTACCATCTGACCACATGGCACAAATTCATGATGGATAATGCCTTGTAGTCAAGAAATACAACCGACGTACCTTGATCTTTGACTTACTCATGTGTGCTTTTTTTGGACGAGGTGGCCCTTTGCCCACTCACTGCGACGACAACATCTTCGTTTCCATAGCCAAACACAAACGTCTCATTGCCTGTTATGATGTTCTTAAGAAAGTTTTCATTGTCATTAAGAGTGGCAATCAGTTAGTCGCACATTTCACACCGGTCTGTTTCTGATCTTCAGTCAACAAACGCGATACTAATTTTGCAATGATGCAATGCATCTCAAGTTTGTCACTCAAAATTTAATGGCATGATCATACGCCGATGTCCACCTCTTGAGAAACTTCTCGAACAGTTAAACGACGATTTCGGCGAAACAAAGCACGAACGCTATTCGCATTGCCATCATCTGTTGATGTGGAAGGACGTCCAAATTTTTTAGATCGTGATCTTATGGGACCAAAGTTAATCTAACTTAAACTAACTTACACTATGGACAACACACACATCCATGCCCGAGGGAGGTCTCGAACCTCATACGGGGAGCTGCATGGACCGTGACAAGGCGCCCAAGACCATGCAGCTACCCCGCGCGGCGAAGGATGTCCAAACTTGGAGTCGTCACAGACCGACATTCTGCCCTGTTGAAAACGTTAAACCACTCGTAGCACTGTGTGCGACTTAGTCAGTCCTTCCTGTATACTTCGCTAAGCATCTGAAATGTCTCTGTGAAAGTTTTGCCAAGTTTTTAGCAGAATTTCACACACACACACACACACACACACACACACACACACACACACACACTTCTTCAAGCTCCTTCATTGCACTAATCCGGCGAGCAGGCTGTACACGTGCTTATTTCAGCGGCTGTGGTTCGCTTGCTAATTGTCCTAGCGACACGAGTCAAATGGCAGTTTGTTGTCTATAAGCCTGCCGCTAGGTGCGCTCAATAGCCGCAGCGCGCTCTCTCTACTGGTTGGTGCGCTATTTCAAAAGTTCGGTTTCTTTTTGAACACACCTCGTATATCCAACATCAACATACAGCCACCCTGCAAATTTCCTACTCCAGTCACTACGGTGATAAACTTTAAAATTATAATACTTCTTCCTTCTAAACTAATCTGGTATCCAAGGAAGTGACCTAGCTGTTCCTCATTACAAAGGCATCGTCGATGTATATCTGCCGCTCTAACTGCTTATAAACCAACTAGAACGAAGTCGGGAGGCTGCTGTTCTGTCACTTAATAAATTGATGGACTTTATACGTCTTCTTAAGTTGGAAATGTACGTACCCTTAATCACACCTCTCGGATGAGTCGTGCTTATTATTAGTAGTAGCGGTTTTGATAGATTCAGCTATGGCTCACTGCGAGAAAGAAAAAAAAAGACTTGAATATTTTCGATAGTTGATACATTGTATTACCACTCACGCCCTACTGCACTAAAAAGGCACACGAAGGAACAGCAACTTCTTATGAGGGAGTAAGCACCATAAGCAATAGCCAAAGGAGATGTAACAGTCCTATTGTTGTTTACAGCAGCATAATCACGGCCACGGTAGCATTCCTCTTACACACAGAAGTACTGGTCTGATGTTAGGCACTTTTGCTCATGTGTAGGATAATATAGCAATTTCGTCCTAACACCACGTCTCTCCTGACACATTTGCTCATGTGTAGGATAATATACCCCCCCATGAACCATGGACCTTGCCGTTGGTGGGGAGGCTTGCGTGCCTCAGCGATACAGATGGCCGTACCGTAGGTGCAACCACAACGGAGGGGTATCTGTTGAGAGGCCAGACAAACGTGTGGTTCCTGAAGAGGGGCAGCAGCCTTTTCAGTAGTTGCAGGGGCAACAGTCTGGATGATTGACTGATCTGGCCTTGCAACATTAACCAAAACAGCCTTGCTGTGCTGGTACTGCGAACGGCTGAAAGCAAGGGGAAACTACAGCCGTAATTTTTCCCGAGGACATGCAGCTTTACTGTATGATTAAATGATGATGGCATCCTCTTGGGTAAAATATTCCGGAGGTAAAATAGTCCCCCATTCGGATCTCCGGGCGGGGACTACTCAGGAGGATGTCGTTATCAGGAGAAAGAAAACTGGCGTTCTATGGATCGGAGCGTGGAATGTCAGATCCCTTAATCGGGCAGGTAGGTTAGAAAATTTAAAAAGGGAAATGGATAGGTTAAAGTTAGATATAGTGGGAATTAGTGAAGTTCGGTGGCAGGAGGAACAAGACTTTTGGTCAGGTGACTACAGGGTTATAAACACAAAATCAAATAGGGGTAATGCAGGAGTAGGTTTAATAATGAATAGGAAAATAGGAATGCGGGTAAGCTACTACAAACAGTATAGTGAACGCATTATTGTGGCCAAGATAGATACGAAGCCCACACCTACTACAGTAGTACAAGTTTATATGCCAACTAGCTCTGCAGATGATGAAGAAATTGAAGAAATGTACGATGAAATAAAAGAAATTATTCAGATAGTGAAGGGAGACGAAAATTTAATAGTAATGGGTGACTGGAATTCGAGTGTAGGAAAAGGGAGAGAAGGAAACATAGTAGGTGAATATGGATTGGGGCTAAGAAATGAAAGAGGAAGCCGCCTAGTAGAATTTTGCACAGAGCACAACTTAATCATAGCTAACACTTGGTTTAAGAATCATGAAAGAAGGTTGTATACGTGGAAGAACCCTGGAGATACTAAAAGGTATCAGATAGATTATATAATGGTAAGACAGAGATTTATGAACCAGGTTTTAAGTTGTAAGACATTTCCAGGGGCAGATGTGGACTCTGACCACAATCTATTGGTTATGACCTGTAGATTAAAACTGAAGAAACTGCAAAAATGTGAGAAATTAAGGAGATGGGACCTGGATAAACTGAAAGAACCAGAGGTTGTACAGAGTTTCAGAGAGAGCATAAGGGAACAATTGACAGGAATAGGGGAAAGAAATACAGTAGAAGAAGAATGGGTAGCTCTGAGGGATGTAGTAGTGAAGGCAGCAGAGGATAAAGTAGGTACAAAGACGAGGGCTGCTAGAAATCCTTGGGTAACAGAAGAAATATTGAATTTAATTGATGAAAGGAGAAAATATAAAAATGCAGTAAATGAAGCAGGCAAAAAGGAATACAAACGTCTCAAAAATGAGATCGACAGGAAGTGCAAAATGGCTAAACAGGGATGGCTAGAGGACAAATGTAAGGATGTAGAAGCTTATCTCACTAGGGGTAAGATAGATACTGCCTACAGGAAAATTAAAGAGACCTTTGGAGAGAAGAGAACCACGTGTATGAATATCAAGAGGTCAGATGGCAGCCCAGTTCTAAGCAAAGAAGGGAAGGCAGAAAGGTGGAAGAAGTATATAGAAGGTTTATACAAGGGCGATGTACTTGAGGACAATATTATGGAAATAGAAGAGGATGTAGATGAAGACGAAATGGGAGATACGATACTGCGTGAAGAGTTTGACAGAGCACTGAAAGACCTGAGTCGAAACAAGGCCCCCGGAGTAGACAACATTCCATTAGAACTACTGACGGCCTTGGGAGAGCCAGTCACGACAAAACTCTACCAGCTGGTGAGCAAGATGTATGAGACAGGCGAAATACCCTCAGACTTCAAGAAGAATATAATAATTCCAATCCCAAAGAAAGCAGGTGCTGACAGATGTGAAAATTACCGAACTATCAGTTTAATAAGCCACGGCTGCAAAATACTAACGCGAATTCTTTACAGACGAATGGAAAAACTGGTAGATGCAGACCTCGGGGAGGATCAGTTTGGATTCCGTCGAAATGTTGGAACACGTGAGGCAATACTGACCTTACGACTTATCTTAGAAGAAAGATTAAGAAAAGGCAAACCTACGTTTCTAGCATTTGTAGACTTAGAGAAAGCTTTTGACAATGTTGACTGGAATACTCTTTTTCAAATTCTAAAGGTGGCAGGGGTAAAATACAGGGATCGAAAGGCTATTTATAATTTGTACAGAAACCAGATGGCAGTAATAAGAGTCGAGGGGCATGAAAGGGAAGCAGTGGTTGGGAAAGGAGTGAGACAGGCTTGTAGCCTCTCCCCGATGTTATTCAATCTGTATATTGAGCAAGCAGTAAAGGAAACAAAAGAAAAATTTGGAGTAGGTATTAAAATTCATGGAGACGAAGTAAAAACTTTGAGGTTCGCCGATGACATTGTAATTCTGTCAGAGACGGCAAAGGACTTGGAAGAGCAGTTGAACGCAATGCACAGTGTCTTGAAAGGAGGATATAAGATGAACATTAACAAAAGCAAAACGAGGATAATGGAATGTAGTCAAATTAAATCGGGTGATGCTGAGGGAATTAGATTAGGAAATGAGACACTTCAAGTAGTAAAGGAGTTTTGCTATTTAGGAAGTAAAATAACTGATGATGGTCGAAGTAGAGAGGATATAAAATGTAGACTGGCAATGGCAAGGAAAGCGTTTCTGAAGAAGAGAAATTTGTTAACATCGAATATAGATTTATGTAGCAGGAAGTCGTTTCTGAAAGTATTTGTTTGGAGTGTAGCCATGTATGGAAGTGAAACATGGACGATTACTAGTTTGGACAAGAAGAGAATAGAAGCTTTCGAAATGTGGTGCTACAGAAGAATACTGAAGATAAGGTGGATAGATCACGTAACTAATGAGGAGGTATTGAATAGGATTGGGGAGAAGAGAAGTTTGTGGCACAACTTGACTAGAAGAAGGGATCGGTTGGTAGGACATGTTTTGAGGCATCAAGGGATCACAAATTTAGCACTGGAGGGCAGCGTGGAGGGTAAAAATCGTAGAGGGAGACCGAGAGATGAGTACACTAAGCAGATTCAGAAGGATGTAGGTTGCAGTAGGTACTGGGAGATGAAGCAGCTTGCACAGGATAGAGTAGCATGGAGAGCTGCATCAAACCAGTCTCAGGACTGAAGACAACAACAACAACAGGATAATATAGCAATTTCGTCCTAACACCACGTCTCTCCTGACACTATTAAGGCTTGTGTATGTGGCATCAGTCCACTCTCCTACAGAACGCTCAAGGGACTGGCTTAAGTCTCATAAACCCATCGATTCTTCTCCTTAATTCTTATGGGATAACATTGCTTGTGAGAACTGACCGTAATTTGGCAATATCTGTATTCGACTGCATGTGTGCGAACACAGTTCTACGTTGGAATACATATGTTTCGCTTGCTTTCATATAGCGCCTCTGTGTAATACTCACGTCGTCTTTGTTGAAGTATGTGTTACGAAAATCCACGTAGTTTACAGCGGAGGGAGAGGATTAAAATTGAATGCAGCCAGAGCATAACTTTTAAGCTTTTCTCGGTTTTGAGTGTTGGGTGCCCCCAACCACCTCAATACCTCGCATTTCATGGTACTTTTTCTCTAATTTGATCTATTCTTGGTCAATTTACGTTATTTTGCAAGCTTTTCGCAATTTTACACATTTCGTCGTATTTTCCTCAATTTTACGTGTTTTCCATCAACTTGCCGTAATTATACCAGGTTTTCCTCGATTTTTACCCATTTTATGTCAGTTTTCATATTTTGATATAGTTTTCCTTATGTATATGGTCATATTCCCGGCACACCAGTGCGTTATTTAGCCGGCCGTTGGTGGACGAGCGGTTCTAGGCTGGAACCACGCGACCGCTACGGTCGCGGGTTCGAATCCTGCCTCGGGCATGGATGTGGGTGATGTTCTTAGGTTAGTTAAGTTTAAGTAGTTCCAAGTTCTAGGGGACTGATGACCTGAGATGTTAAGTCCCATAGTGCTCAGAGCCATTTGAACCATTTGCGTTATTTAATTTTATATGAGAATATTTGCGTGCCCAATACACCAGCCTACTAAAAACAACCTATGAATTCACGTCTTTCCTATAATTCACATGCATGCATTTTGGGTAGGAAGATCATGAAATGCATAATAATACTCGCTTTGTACCTAGATCAGGCTCAATGAGTGGTGCAGACTGGAAATTCGCAGTCTGGAAAAAAAATCCATGTACTGCTATGGCACATCAGAGAGCTTGTTTGCAGACTCGTGTAGTGCGCACTTGATGGAAACTCAAAAATCTGGCACAGTTCTACGCGTTCATCTGACTTCCACTGTACCGTGTAGGGATCTGCAACAGGGAGTTGACACATGTACAGAGTTGATTTCTGCTGCTCTCACATTTTTTTGTCCCAGTAAGTGTATGGTCTTATTGCTTAACAGATGAGCTTCACTACTTTTGTTTACACTGACCAGCGCTGATACGCCCCCACAGCCACATCAGGACATCTACAAACTGTAGATTTCAGGTATTTTTTATCCTAGAAATAATTTATTCGTTAGTTGACGGTGTGTCGACTACACTTAGCATCATGCATCACGAGAGTGTCCCCTCTCCGTACCTGCGGAGTGCCCAAAAGAAATGTTCAAATGTGTGTGAAACTTTATGGGACTTAATTGCTAAGGTCATCAGTCCCTAAGCTTACACACTACTTAACCTAAATTATTCTAAGGACAAACACAGCCATGCCCGAGGGAGGACTCGAACTTCCGTCGGGACCAGCCGCACAGTCCATGACCAGAGTGCACACTTCCAGCAGCGCAATTTATAGATGAACAGTTAGCAAGTGATGCATTCGAACAGCAACCGTCCGCTGCTGACAGCGTTACACACATACCTATAGAGACTATGCATGCATATTACCAATCGCGAAGTCTTGATTTCAACCACTTGTACGTTATTTCCGACAGTGCTCCAGCGCTTTTGTTGTTGTTGCTATGGTCTTCAGTCCAATGGTTGGTTTGATGCAGCTCCCCATGCTACTCTATCCTGTGCAAGCCTCTTCACCTCCGAGTTACTACTGCAACCTGCATCCTTCTGAATCTGCTTACTGTATATATCTATTGGTCTCCCTTTACTATTTTTACATTCCACGCTTCCCTTCAATACTAAATTGGTGATCCCTTGATGCCTCAGAACATGTTCTACAAACCGATCCCTTCTTCTAGTCTGGTTGTGCCACAAATTCCTCTTCTCCTCAATTCTATTCAGTATTTCCTCATTAGTTACATGATATACCCATCTAATATTCAGCATTCTGCTGTAGCACCACATTTCAAAAGCTTCTATTCTTTTCTTGTCTAAACTGTTTATCGTCCATATTTCACTTTCATACATGGCTAAACTCCATACAAATACTTTCAGAAACGACTTCCTGACACTTAAATCTATACTCGATGTTAATAAATTTCTCTTCTTCAGAAACGCTTTCCTTGCCATTGCCAGTCTACATTTTATATCTTCTCTGCTTCGAACATCATCAGTTGTTTTGCTCCCCAAGTAGCAAAATTCCTTTACTACTTTAAGTGTCTCATTTCCTAATCTAGTTCCCTCAGCATCACCTGACTTAATTCGACTACATTCCATTATCCTCGTTTTGCTTGTGTTGATGTTCTTCTTAGTCGGTTTGTAATTTCTGTCGATCTGATTTTTGAGACGTTTTCATTCCTTTTCGCCTGCTTCATTTACTGCATTTTTATATTTTCTCCTTTCATCAATTAAATTCAATATCTCTTGTGTTAGCCACGGATTTTTACTAGTCCTCGTCTTTTTACCTACTTGATCCTCTGCTGCCTTCTTGATCCTCTGCTGCCTTCCCTTTTTCATCTCTCAAAGCTATCCATTCTTCTTCTACTGTAATCCTTTCCCCTGTTCTTGTCAGTCGTTCCCTAATGCTCCCTCTGAAACTTCTTAAAACCTGTGGTTCTTTTAGTTTTCCAGGTCCAGTCTCCTTAAATTTCCATCGTTCTTGCAGTTTCTTCAGTTTTAATCTACAGCTCATAACCAAGTAAACTGTGGTCAGAGTCCACAACTGCCGTTGGCAATGTATTACAACTTAAAACCTGGTTACTGAATCTCTTTCTTTCCATTATATAATCTATCTGAAACCTTCCACTGTCTCGCGCCTCTTACACGTATACAGACTTCTTTCATGATTCTTGAACCAAGTATTAGCTATGATTAAGTTATGCTCTGTGCAGAAGTCTACCAGGCGGCTTCCTCTTTCATTCCTTGCCCCCAATCTATATTCCCCTACTACTTTTGCTTCTCTTCCTTCCACTATCGAATTACAGGCCACCATGACTATTAAACATTCGTGTACCTTAACTGTCTGATTAATTTCTTTTATTTCATCATACATTTCCTCAATCTCTTCCTCATCTGCGGAGCTAGATAACATATAAACTTGTACTACTGTGGTGGGTGTGGGCTTCGTGTCTGTCTTGGCTACAATAATGTGTTCAGTATCCTGTTCGTAGTAGCTTACCAGCGCCTCTATTTTTCATTCATTATTAAACCTACTCTTGCATTTACCTCTATTTGATTTTATACTTATAATCCTGTATTCATCTGACCAGGAGTCTTACTCCTCCTGCCACCGAACTTCACTAATTCCCACTATATCTAGCTTAAACCTATCCATTTTCATTTCTAAATTTTCTGACCTACCCACCCGATTAAGGGTTCTGACATTCCACGCTCCGATCCTTAGAACGCCAGTTTTGTTTCTCCTGATAACGACGTCCTCCTGAGTAGTCCCCGCCTGGAGATCCGAATGGGGAACTATTTTACCTCCAGAATGTTTACCCAAGAGGACGCCATCATGGTTTAACCTGTTGCATCCTGCCTAGTCGTCGAATATGGGGTATCTAGGAAACCTGCTTTCTCGGATCGCTAGGCAACAGTTCATGCAAACCGTATTAAAGAGTTTTATTACGAAATGAATCTGTGACAATACTTAACTTTGGCACTAACACAGAAGTGTCTTAAGCAAAGGTTGATATGCAAATATAAAATTACTTCAGTATATACAATTTCTAAGCCGCTGGTCTTGAAGTGCCTAATCTCGATGCAGCTGTAGTATTATGTCCATTATCAACAGCAGGAAAAAGACAAGTTGGTCACAAAAGGCATCAAAAAATCGTCTGGAACCCTAAAGTACCTGAGCTCCATTAAACACAGCCAAACTAATCCTGCTTTCTCACTCTTTAATAAAAGATATAGGAAAACATATGCGAAAATATTGCTTCCAGCAAAGAGAGCTCATGCTCTCTGCTGAAAACAAAAATAAGGCAGTGTGCTCATTTATGCCTCCATCTTAATAGTGTTGACTGTTTCTTTCTACTGCATAGCAATGTCACCGCCTCTGCCTGATGTCACATGTAGCTGGTTAGAGCGAAAATAAGAAATATTTAATTTCTTGCTCTCTGCTCTGAAGCGTAGCACTTCTTTTAGATATTGATAACATGCGTAACAAATAGAATGGCAGCCATCTGATGTATTGAATACAAATAATGTATTCTCTAAATTTTGTCCTAAAACTATCTCAGACAGCTGGTTCTTAATCCCAATACCAAGAGAACTTCTGTGCCAGAAACAATTGCAACAGGAACAGATATTTATACAACCATCGACGATATTATCGAACAAATTTCGGCGAACTGCCGCCCAATCGCTTAGGTAAGTGACTTGTCTCAGACCTTGCATCTCTTTCTCATGCTCGACGTAATCTGAACCTTGCCTATATACGCTACTGGCCATTAAAATTGCTACACCACAAACATGACGTGCTACAGACGCGAAATTTAACCGAAAGGAAGAAGATGCTGTGATATGCAAATGCTTAGCTTTTCAGAGCATTCACACGAAGTTGGCGCCGGTGGCGACATCGACAACGTGCTGACACAAGGAAAGTTTCAAACCGATTTCTCATACACGAACAGCAGTTGACCGGCGTTGCCTGGACGTTACATTTCAGATGTGTTACGACCCGTGGCTCTACCCTTCATTCGATCCCTGCGAAACCCTAGATTTCAGCAGGATAATGCACGACCGCATGTTGCTGGTCCTGTACGGGTCTTTCTGGATACAGAAAATGTTCGACTGCTGCCCTGGACAGCACATTTTCCAGATCTCTCACCAACTGAAAACGTCTGGTCAATGGTGGCTGAGCAACTGGCTCGTCACAATACGCCAGTCACTACTCCTGATGAATTGTGGTATCGTGTCGAAGCTGCATGGGCAGCTGTACCTGTACACGCCATCCAATCTCTGACTCAATGCCCAGGCGTATCAAGGCCGTTATTACGGCCAGAGGTGGTTTTTCTGGGTACTCATTTCTCAGGATCTATACACCCAAATTGCGTGAAAATGTAATCACATCTCAGTTCTTGTATATTATATTTGTCCAATGAATACCCGTTTCACATCTGCATTTCTTCTTGGTGTAGGAATTGTAATGGCCAGTAGTGTAATTGATGTCCAATTGTATTAAACCCACTTTTTATCCCTGCATGCAGGGTCCTCACATACACATCATGCAGCCTTATCACCAGGACGTTCATTCTCCCTGTATAGAGAGTGCCCATGTAATACACGTCATGTTCATTCTCTCTTTATAAAGGATCAGCGCGTAATACATGTCATGTGGCCTTGTCACCAGCGCACCCATTTTCTCTATACACATCATCCTTCTGTAATACAGGCTGTGCAGACTTGGCTGTAGTATGTCCATTCCCTCTGTATACAGGGTCTTCAGGGCAATATACGTTGTGCGGCCTTGCCGCCAGGGAGTTCATTCTCTCTGTGTGCAGGTTCCTCGTGATATACAGGGTGCTACAAAAAGGTACGGCCAAACTTTCAGGAAACATTCCTCACATACAAATAAATAAAATATGTTATGTGGACATGTGTCCGGAAACGCTTAACTTCCATGTTAGAGCTCATTTTAGTTCTTCCACCTACGCTCAATGGAGGACGTTATCATGATCTCAGACGGAATACTCTACCTGTGCTGCTAGAACATGTGCCTTTACAACAAGTGGTTCAGACACGATGGAGCTCCTGCACATTTCAGTCGAAGTGTTCGTACGCTTCTCAACAACGGATTCGGTGACCGATGGATTGGTAGAGGCGGACCAATTCCATGGCCTCCACGCTCTCCTGACCTCAACCCTCTTGACTTTCATTTTTGGGGGCATTTCAAAGCTCTTGTCTACGCAACCCCGGTACCAGATGTAGAGACTGTTCGTGCTCGTATTGTGGACGGCTGTGATACAATACGCCATTCTCCAGGGCTGCATCAGCGCATCAGGGATTCCATGCGACGGAGGGTGGATGCATGTATCCTCGCCAACGGAGGACATTTTGAACATGTTCTGTAACCAAGTGTTTGAAGTCACGCTGGTACCCTCTGTTGCAGTGTGTTTCCATTTCATGATTAATGCGATTTGAAGAGAAGTAATAAAATGAGCTCTAACATGGAAAGTAAGCGTTTCCGGACACATGTGCACATAACATATTTTCTTTCTTTGTGTGTGCGGAATGTTTCCTGAAAGTTTCGCCGTACCTTTTGTAACACCCTTCAAGCAATACACATTGTGCAACCACATTAATAGCTCGATGATTTTCAAGTTTATTTGCAGATCTTTGTAATCTCTTTGACATTCTGTCTCTTATTTTAATGTCGTGTTTATTTCTTGATAAACGCTCTTCGCCTTCTTGTACTTTGTAAAGTCTTCTGACGCTTTTCGTTTCCGAGAATGGACATTTATAAAAAAATTATATCTTTTTGAGTAAGACAGCATTATCGTTGTCAGAATTAGAAATGTAGGTCATGGAGCACCCCCGATGGCTCTGCTGACTTAGGTGTAAGGGTCATGGAGCAAACTGAAATTGTAGCAGGGATTTCGAATTCATTGGCGACCTGAAGTTGCTGACCATTACATTCCTTACAGTGCTTAACCGTATAATGTATCACAGCTTGTTTATTAAGCTCAGAACGTACCTTGCTATATTTATGATTGCTACATACACTTATTGGGAGCGAGATTTAACAGATTTTTTTTTAAGGAACTGCCTTCATTATTTCTTGGACGGCCCTTCACCTTAGAATTTTGTGTTTTACTTACGCCTTTTTTTCTGAATATTATTGTTTGGATTATTTGTTGACTCTTCCGATTGTAATGGCGAACAAAAGTCATAATGTCCCGACAAGTAATTACCAGTGAAAAGTAAACACTTTATTGAATATCCACCCCTGTCAAATACTGTACATCACTCAGAATACCTCAGTCAAGTTCATGCACTTCAAATTTTGTTGGAAACAAGCATCCTGTTGCCTATACACTAGCATCGCCGCCGTAACTGGAGAACTAAGGCATTGTACCTTTGTACCTCTGGCGTGAACAGAAAGGGTCTCCAAGGATACTGCTTGTACATAAATTAAATTCCTCCCAGTAGTCAATTATTATAGTTCTTAAAAGTGGGTTTGTTTAAAATCTGAAGAATAATTAACTGAGAAACGTATAGTATCCAATAAACAACTGCCATCGGGGAGAGGGATTAACACTGACATTACATGATGCAAGATTGATTTTCATTAACAGTTAAATTGATCGCAGTAGCCATATTTTTCGTCGGTACAGATATGTGATAAGTTTTTAAATACAAAGACAATAGATGTACTGCATAAATAAATACAGCAAATAATCGCCGCTAATTCAAGGAATAGGTCTGAGTGCTCAGAAATCATCAAGGACGAACGTGAGTATTATGATTTTTGAAAACAAATCACGGGTAATACTTACTTCACAACACTTCCTGCATACGTGACATCATTTTGACGTCAAGCGCAGTGTTGACGACAGCAGGAGCTGCTATCGGCTTTCGTGAGCTTTCGATAAAGGCCTCTCACAAGACTTCAGGCATGCATGTCGGATATTTATAAAAATCACGTCATTCTTGGAATGATTTATTATAATTATCGTTACAATTAAATGTCAAATAATGATTTATCGACGGTTAATGACTTCATATAAGAGCTCTCTCTCAGGAGTGACTTGTTATCGTCAATGATATACGGTTTAAGCATGAAACACACTTGTATTACAATTTGCAGTATGGCATTTCAAGGTAACGGAGCATAGAAAATTTATCTCCTGCACTTCACCATTATAATTCAATGTCAGCTAATAATGCATCAACCACATAAGCCTTCAAGAGATACTATGATAATCAAGAAAAGATTTCATGGGCCAATATGCTACTGTAATTGAATAACATCGTGGTTTCTGGAGTCAAAAGATGTAGGTTTGCATCTTTCCACATGCAAATTTTTTTTCACGTTGGCGTTGTTAACACACTTTGGGGCTTTCTTATGAGTGTAATTCAAGTATGTTCTGCAATATTCGATGTTACTTACATTTCCATCTGATTATAGAACGGAGGATGAAATAAATATTCAGCGATTTCTGGAGTGTATGGTTAGGCAGAAACCTAAGAGGACAGTTTTACTTGCTGCGATTGAAACGAGCACCAATAAAACTCACATTCTTCGTTTTCACAAATATCTTGCTCTTTATTTCTGAATATGTGGCGATTTCCGAGTGTATGATTGGGCAGGAACCTAAGATGACAGCATAAACTGCTGCGAGTGAGTCTAACATTAACGTTCTTCCTTGTCATAAAGCTGACAGCGGTATTTGCGGTTGTCATGTATGCGGGAAGTATTGATCTGATGTAATGACGTTTTCCCGGAAGCATATGGGACTGAACTTTATCTTCGATAAGGATAGAAGCTGAAGCAGTAAATTAAAATCCGTGCTACAGCCAGGACTTGAAACTGGGGCTCCTGCTTATTAAGCAGATGTGATAAACGCTTTATTTTGTTTTGTTTGTTATTGTTCGTGACATTTGGTCTCAGCGGACATCACATGACACCTATTAAAGTTCACTGTTAACCTCTTCACTCAGTTTTTTTGTTTCAGAGTACAACATCACAGGTCGGGATTGATCTATGAGGTCTTGAATATCTTATTTGTATCTGTCAGTTGGTATGGAGAAATTGAGATTTCGGGTATTTAGTTATATAGTTTTGCGTGATTAAGTCCCTACGCTATGCAAAGCTGTCATTTAGTTACGTGCGATTTGCGATCTGTTATGTTTTATTTCCCGATAATAAATAATGTTTTTTTCTGATTGCCGTTAAAATATAATGACGATAAATCTTTGAGGTCATTGCGAATAATATTTTAATAACTATGTAGATGACGTGACGTCATTTTTATTACTCTTAGAAAAAAAGTGTTAATTGTGCGTTTATGAACGGTTAGTGTAGGGATCAACCTTGGAATTGATTGTAGATGTATGCAGGTTAATTTCGTGACAGGCTAGTAAGCGTCGGGAGTGTGACGCGGTATCAAGACTGCTTTCGCGCCGCCGGTGGTTTGCTTTTAACTAGTGAAAATACAATTTACGCAAATTCTTAATTCTCGCGAAAGAGTATCCCACTGCTGATGGGCCATTGTGGAGGAAATACGTCTGTATAGAAAGATCAATTTTAAAATCCAATATAAATCCTGTTGATCGATGTAACCTAGCAATCCAAAAACTCATACGTAGTTATCAGCAGAAACAGTGTACTATTTTTCATGCACATATTTACACTATCCATCGAGGTGTGAATGATTTATGGGTGCGAAATAAACATTTGAAAGCATTTGATTCAATAACAGGAAAGATACAAAGAAGATTATTAGTATATTTTGTTATTTCATTAACAGTGATATTTTCTCATGGTGGTGTAGAGCCTTACGTATTATTAATATTGTGACAGACTGGTCCCGTAAGTGCTCTCGTTACAAGTCGAGTTTTGGGCCTGATTAAGAGTAGCTGGTTCTTAGAGTCTCAAGATTAAGTGAAGCATAAAATCACACTTAAATAACGTTGCATCGAAACCCAGTATCTTTATACTGTATTAAGCTAGCTATTCTGGAATCAGGTGGCACCGTGGCTGTTTAGTTGTGTGTTGTCAACAACAAATAGGTAAACACAAATATAAAAATTTCTCATGCTCTGATATTGACGAGAGAAAGAAGAGACGACAACGACTACATACACGGATACATATTCCAGAATTTGAAACACGAACAGCAGCTAGCATGAGTTTCTTAGAAGTAAATACCTTAGGGGTTGCAAAGCAACTCAAATCGCTTGATACGGGCAAGTCTTCAGGTCCAGATTGTATAGCGATTAGGTTCCTTTCAGATTACGCTGATACAATAGCTCCCTAGTTAGCAATCATATACAACCACTCGCTCATCGATAGATCTGTACCTGCAGATATGAAAATTGCGCACATCGCACCAGAGTTTAAGAAGGGTGGTAGGAGTAATCCATTGAACTACAGACCTATCTCATTGACGTCGGTTTGCAGTAGGGTTTTGGAGCATGTACTGTATTCAAACATTATGAATCACCTCGAAGGGGACGATCTATTGATACGTAATCAGCATGGTTTCAGAAAACATTGTTCTTGTGTAACACAGCTAACTCTTTATTTGCTAGCTCTTTATTCACACGAAGTAATGGCCGCTTTCGACAGGGGATCTCAAGTTGATTCCGTATTTCTAGATTTCCAGAAAGCTTTTGACATCGTTCCTCATAAGCGACTTCTAATCAAGCTGTGGGCCTATGGGGTTTCGTCTCAGCTGTGCGACTGGATTCGTGATTTCCTGTCAGGAAGGTCGCAGTTCATAGTAACAGACGACAAATCATCGAGTAAAACTGAAGTGATATCAGGTTTTCCCCAGGGAAGCGTCCTGGGACCTCTGCTGTTCCTCATCTATATAAATGACCTGGGTGACAATCTGAGCAGTTCTCTTAGGTTGTTCGAAGATGATACTGTAATTTACCGTCTAGTTAGGTCATCTGAAGACCAGTATCAGTTGCAAAGCGATTTAGAAAAGATTGCTGTATGGTGTGGCAGGTGGCAGTTGACGCTAAATAACGAAAAGTGTGAGTTCCAAAAGAAATCCGTTGGAATTCGAGTACTCGATAAATAGTACAATTCTCAAGGCTGTCAATTCAACTAAGTACCTGGGTGTTAAAATTACAAACAACTTCAGTTGGAAAGAACACATAGATAATATTGTGGGGAAGGCGAGCCAAAGGTTGCGTTTCATTGGCAGGACACTTAGAAGATGCAACAAGTCCACTAAAGAGACAGCTTACACTACATTCGTTCGTCCTCTGTTAGACTATTGCTGCGCGGAATGGGATCCTTACCAGGTGGGATTGACGGAGGACATCGAAAGGGTGCAAAAAAGGGCAGCTCGTTTTGTATTATCACGTAATAGGGGAGAGAGTGTGGCAGATATGATACGCGAGTTGGGATGGAAGTCATTAAAGCAAAGACGTTTTTCGTCACGGCGATATCTATTTACGAAATTTTAGTCACCAACTTTCTCTTTCGAATGCGAAAATATTTTGTTTAGCCCGACCTACATAGGTAGGAATGGTCATAAAATTAAAATAAGAGAAATCAGAGCTCGAACAGAAAGGTTTAGGTGTTCGTTTTTCCCGCGCGCTGTTCGGGAGTGGAATTGTAGAGAGATAGTATGATTGTGGTTCGATGAACCCTCTGCCAAGCACTTAAATGTGAATTGCAGTGCAGTCATGTAGTTGTAGATGTAGAAGTACAAACGGTATACGCCCGCATCTCGTGGTCGTGCGGTAACATTCTCGCTTCCACGCCCGGGTTCCCGGGTTCGATTCCCGGCGGGGTCAGGGATTTTCTCTGCCTCGTGATGGTTGGGTGTTGTGTGATGTCCTTAGGTTAGTTAGGTTTAAGTAGTTCTAAGTTCTACGGGACTGATGACCTAAGATGTTAAGTTCCATAGTGCTCAGAGCCGTTTGAACCATTTTTGAACAAACGGTATACGTGGCGCCTTGCAATACAACACAACAATGTCACAGTGTAAGAGAGGAATCAGTCCTCTAGCCAAACATCTTAAGCTACCATGCTGGCATGCCACATAGTGTCTTGGCTACCACAGCTGCGCACACTATTTAAGTCCAATGTCCTCCCTAACACAAACTACAATTCACACCTTCAGCCTATTTTCCCCTTCTCAGATCGACAGTACTGAGTACTGTCTCCAAGAAAATGTCATTCCATCAGATTGGTAGAGTACCAAGACCTGAGGTGCAGGTCAGAGTTCCCCATTATGTACAAAGTTGGGGTGCTATTCCAACGTTGGAGAGCCATGGCAATATTGAAGATTTGAGAAGCGGAAAATGGGTTGGAGGTGTGAATTTAAGTTTGTGTTAGGGAGGGCACTGAACTTACAGAGTCTGTGCAGGTGTGATAACTACAGTGTTATGGTGGGGTGGTGTAGTAGTTAGTATATCTGCCATCAAGCAGTTTCAAGTCCCAAACATTCTACAAATTTTAATTCATTGCTTCAGCTTCTTTCCATATTGAAGGAGCTCTCTAAGAAAAATCCACTTACGCAGAATACACACAACATACCTTTTGTACAATATTTGTTGTTGTTGTTGTGGTCTTCAGTCCTCAGACTGGTTTGATGCAGCTCTCCATGCAACTCTATCCTGTGCAAGCTTCTTCATATCCCAGTACCTTCTGCAACCTACATCCTTCTGAATCTGCTTAGTGTATTCGTCTATTGGTCTCCCTCTACGATTTTTACCCTCCACACTCCCCTCCAATACTAAACTGGTGATCCCTTGATGACTCAGAACATGTCCTACCAACCTATCCCTTCTTCTAGGCAAGTTGTTCTGTTCTCCCCAATCCTATTCAACACTTCCTCAATAGCTATGTGATCTACCCAACTAATCTTCTGCATTCTTCTGTAGCACCACATTTCGAAAGATTCTATTCTCTTCTTGTCCAAAATATTTATCGTCCATGTTTCACTTCCATACATGGCTACACTCCATACAAATACTTTCAAAAACGGCTTCCTGACACTTAAATCTATACTCGATGTTAACAAATTTCTCTTCTTCAGAAATGCTTTCCTTGCCATTGCCAGTCTACATTTTATATCTTCTCTGCTTCGACCATCATCAGATATTTGCTCCCCAAATAGCAAAATTCCTTTACTACTTTAAGTGTCTCATTTCCTAATGTAGTTCCCTCAGCATCACCCGACTTAATTCGACTACATTCCATTATCCTCGTTTTGCTTTTGTTGATGTTCATCTTATATCCTCCTTTCAAGACACTCCATTCCGTTCAACTGCTCTTCCAAGTCCTTTGCCGTCTCTGACAGAATTACAGTGTCATCGGCGAACCTCAAAGTATTTATTTCTTCTCCATGGATTTTAATACCTACTCCGAATTTTTCTTTTGTTTCCTTCACTGCTTGCTCAATATACAGATTGAATAACATCGGGGAGAGGCTACAACCCTGTCTCACTCCCTTCCCAACCAGTGCTTCCCTTTGATGTCCCTCGACTCTTTTAACTGCCATCTGGTTTCTGTACAAATTGTAAATAGCCTTTCGCTCTCTGTATTTTACCCCTGCCACCTTCAGAATTTGAAAGAGAGTATTCCAGTCAACATTGTCAAAAGCTTTCTCTAAGTCTATAAATGCTAGAAACGTAGGTTTGCCTTTCCTTAATCTAGCTTCTAAGATAAGTAGTAGGGTCAGTATTGCCTCATGTGTTCCAACATTTCTACGGAAGCCAAACTGATCTTCCCCGAGGACGTCTTCTACTAGTTTTTCCATTCGTCTGTAAAGAATTCGCATTAGTATTTTGCAGCCGTGACTTATTAAACTGATAGTTCTGTAATTTTCATATCTGTCAATACCTGCTTTCTTTGGGTTTGGAATTACTATATTCTTATTGAAGTCTGAGGGTATTTCGCCTGTCTCATACATCTTGCTCACCAGATGGTAGAGTTTTGTCAGGACTGGCTCTCCCAAGGCTGCCAGTAGTTCTAATGGAATGTTGTCTACTCCCGGGGCTTTGTTTCGACCCAGGTCTTTCAGTTATCCATCTTATAAAGACTGCTATACTCATTTTTCACTTTAAGCTGACTCGCACATCATCATAAAAATCCATTAGAACACGACTTAAGTCTCGATTAAAAATCACAGTTACCACAAATTAACTTCAATACAAATATTATATCTTTTGAAATATTACAATAATGCGGCATTTAAAACCGTCACTATCATTGAATCATGATAAATACAAACAAATTCAGTGCTATTCGAGCCTAGCTTGTCGCTGAGATATTTATTTACAAAGCCACGTACTCGTCAGAAGAGAACTTTCTTTTTTAACCTTTTTCACAATTTCGATCTGCGCCGATGAGGTTATGTATTTCTTGGCGGCTGCGTCCCGGCTGTCGGCCGCACTCCGCTATCGACCAGTTAGCTACTCGGTTCACTGATCATTGCCAGCAGAGGCGCCTCGTAACTTACTTTATGCTTTCGGCAACATAAATCCACTTCGATTAATAGGTGGAAAACCCTCATTGTCTGGACAATGCTTGCACTCTCAGCTATATGTTTAACCTCACATCATTACGTGCCGTGTAAGGTAATTTAACTCTTTGAGGGGCACGAAAACGCCGTAAAAATTTACCCCAGAGGGGCACGAACAATAATTTACATATTTCAATGCTCTTTTAACACCTAAGTTTTATTATTGTGACGTGTTTTGTACAGTAGGTTTGTAAAAATTCGTCTTAATAACAACAAAATATTAGTATTAAATGTGGTTACCGCAGCTAACCATCACCCCACTACATTAAACAAGTTCGGTAGTTGGTGGTCCAGCTTCGGTATAACTTTTTTTTTAAATTTTCGAGGTATCTGTCCGAACAGTACTTCGCGCACTGAACACATTTACAGAATTCGGATCAGGGTTTTCCTTGAACTGCAAACTGCATATCTTCTAGATGATGAGTGAATAGCCTGACGTTTACTGCTTTCATGGCGAATGCTTATGTCTACGTATGGCTCGTGTGCCTTGATCTCAGACAGTAAATTATTTCTGTATACAGAGGATGAAGCAGCAGCCACTGAAACTACAGAGTCCGTCAGAAAAATGTTTTCACACTTTAAGGAACTAAAAGTATTACTTATGTGTTTATTTTACATTTATTACTTGATCACACACGTTATACAACCTTTAGTTTAGCAAATGGTTATTTTAAATGTTCAAAATGTTCACCGTTGGCGGCTGTACATGTAACAGAACGACGAGCGGTAGCCGTAACTACGTCGGTCAATGTTACAGTGGAGATCGCTGCACACGTCGCTGTAATCTCCTGGCGAAGTTTCTCCAGCGTCGATAGACGTTATCTTTCACAGTTCTCCACAAGTACAAGTCCATAGGGGTTAAATCTGGTGACTGTGGAGAGAACTCAATGGGCCGTCTTCGTCCAATCCAATGCCCCAGAAAATTGTCATCCTGGAAAGCTCTTAAGGTTAGGTTATAGTGTGGAGCCCCCCCCCCCCCCCCCCTGCTGGTAGAAGACCTCTTAATCAGCTGCATGAAGAGCATGTGCACTTGGCAAAATTGATATGAGTAAAATGTCCAGGTACACTTCTCCAGTGACAGTAGCATCAAAGAAAAAGGGTTCTTTGCAGCTTTCAGAATTCTTCGTACACTTGTACTGCTAACACCTGCTTCACGTCCACATTGCATAGTAGACTTCTGTAGAGAATTAACAAATGTTTCGAACACGAGAGCCTACGCAGCAGGACTTGTAGCTTACGTACACCTGGTAAAACTGAAGTGCGTAAAATGTCCAGGCACACATCGCCAGTGACAGTAGCATCAAACAAGAAGGGTCCTACTAAACCCCTAGATGATAGTCCACACCATACATGAACCCCTGATAAATTTATCGCTTTATTCACATAAACACGCGGATTTTCCGGTGCCCAGCAGACAGTTATACCGATTCACGGTTCCATTAAGACAAAATTGTGCCTCGTCATTCCACACTTCGTTCGTCACAAATTATTCGTCATCAGTTACCATTTGCTGATACCATTCGCAAAATTGCATTCGGCGATCAGGATCATCGTCATTAATCGCGTGCAGCAATTGTGGAATGTAAACTTTCCACTTTGCAGCTTTCAGAATTCTTCGTACACTTGTACTGTTAACACCTGCTTCACGTTCACATCGCATAGTAGACTTCTGTAGAGAATTAACAAATGTTTCGAACACGAGAGCCTACGAAGCAGGCCTTGTAGCTTACGTACACCTGGCAAAATTGAAGTGCGTAAAATGTCTAGGCACACATCGCCAGTGACAGTAGCATCAAACAAAAAGGGTCCTACTAAACCCATAGATGATAGTCCACACCATACATGAACCCCTGATAAATTTATCGCTTTATTCACATAAACACGCGGATTTTCCGGTGCCCAGCAGACAGTTATACCGATTCACGGTTCCATTAAGACAAAATTGTGCCTCGTCATTCCACACTTCGTTCGTCACAAATTATTCGTCACCAGTTACCATTTGCTGATACCATTCGCAAAATTGCATTCGGCGATCAGGATCATCGCCATTAATCGCGCGCAGTAATTGTGGAATGTAAATTTTCCACTTTGCAGCTTGCAGAATTCTTCGTACATTTGTACTGCTAACACTTGCTTCATGTGCACATTGCATAGCACACTTCTGTAGATAATTAACAAATGTTTCGAACACGAGAGCCTACGCAGCCGGACTTGTAGCTGTTCGCTCTTCCTGATCTTCCTTTGTGAATATCACAAATCGCTTCACGCAACTGAAACTAATCAATGATACCTTTAATTGTTAGGCAGGTTGGCGGTCCTGTTTCAAACTTCAACGGCATTATCAAACTTGAAAAACCACTTTGCAATACGTTTTCGTTGCTCGTAGGTCAAATGTGCTCCAGCCATCTTGTTTTCTCAATACCGAGATGAAGGTGCTAACATCTGTCGAGCCGAAGACCATACTACAACACATCTCTAACTCAAATCGAATGACAATATCGATATCTCGATAGAGCCTGACAAAGAGTGTATACATTTTTCTGGTAGACTGTTTTTGGAGCCAACAAAATTTTTTATACTTCTCAGCGAAAGTGAACGTCAGATCATTGTCACCACTTTCAACACTGTTATCCCTAAAGGAATATCATGAAATAAAATTCGCAACATTCTCCCTTTGTTATTCTTTTTTGGCGAGGCATAATGGATAAAGAAGAAGAGCGGCGGTTAGCGCCACTAACCCCATAGAAATCGTCTGTGAAGTACATAAAATTCCATTCGAATAAAAAGTAATATTACATGTAGATTTACGGAAGGTCAGCACATAAATATAAACAATTACTACCAAAAATAGCCATACGAAGAAGAGCTAGAGAGAGAAACGCACGACACTTCCACGAACAACACCAACAATGTGTGAAATATCAGCTCGTGTCGTTGCAAAAATGCTACACTATGATTTTCATGCCATCTAATGAAATTTTAGTCAACAGTTGATTGGCTAGTTAAGAGATCTACCGCCCTTCGGCGATAAACTGGGAAGATTATGTGGGTAGCTACAGAGACCACCTCCCTTTCAAAGCGTCTGCACATATGGCAGGTTACAATAGTATCCGCCGTTGAAGAGTTAAGACGGCCGACATTAGAGGTCCGTCACCATCTGGGCGGCAGAGCTGTACCGAGGTAGTTCTGTGCCCCTGGTAGAACTGCCAAAACTGCGGCCCAAGCCGCATTAAAAAGCTACTTTACTGCATTTTTTTTCTTTTTCTTCAAAGGTTTTGGCAATTTTATAATTTGTAAGGTAGGTTTAATAAAAATAAAGTGGCAGTGAAAAATTTAACTGAAGTAAGCTGTTTCATGGGTTGTCAATTTTTTTGATTAAATGGCAATATTGACATTGTTGATATTGATACTGTAGGGCGAACTCTGGGCCAAATAGGAAGAGGGGGTGGGGTCAGAGGCCACTGAAAAAGAAATTCAATTCTCACCAAACTATGGTAATTGATAGAAGTTTACGACTTACACATTTTGAATCTGCACAATATAAAGTGTCACACGTAACATCTTTAAATGGATAGGAAAATAATATATTGCAACTATACGCATTTTTCTGAGGCTTTTTTAGATAGTGTCCAATTTTTCGTACCTAAGTGGGTGCTGCGGCAAGTGCAATCACAACAAAATTTCATGTTTTGTTTTTCTGATTTCCGGGCATATTTCCATGGCGATTCGATGGCTTAGTATATGAAAGAACACCAAGCGGCTGTAGCAGACAGTTTTCAATTGGACTTTTGTATTAGGCCAAAAATAAAAGAACTGATACGATTGTAAATAATATACATTACTTAATTCAAAATTCTCGCAGAGAGATAAAATGGCAGATGATACCTTTGTATAGGTGTTCAGAAGTCAGTTTTACCTGTCACATTTTTCATGTTTTTGGTAGTAACTAGCTCTTATTGGGGTGAACACGTTGGCCACTTTTCCTGAAGAGTAGCGTGGCCACTTTTCATTGTCGGACGCCATGTCGGCTTTAGAGATCCACAAAAGAAACTATCAAACGGGAATAAATAACGAGGAACTATATTTTAACTGAATATCATTACTTTCATATGACCTAAGTGATGTAAGTAGCTCACGCGAGGAAAGTTGTCTAGAGATATAGCTGTAATATATTCCGTATTAAACTGGTGTTTGGAGTGAAATCTCATGGCAATGATGGGAGCACATCGTGATGTGAGTGATATGTTTACAATCAATGTTGTTGTTGTTGTTGTCCTCAGTCCTGAGACTGGTTTGATGCAGCTCTCCATGCTACTCTATCCTGTGCAAGCTTCTTCATCTCCCAGTACCTACTGCAACCTACATCCTTCTGAATCTGCTTAGTGTACTCATCTCTCGGTCTCCCTCTATGATTTTTACCCTCCACGCTGCCCTCCAATGCTAAATTTGTGATCCCTTGATGCCTCAAAACATGTCCTACCAACCGATCCCTTCTTCTAGTCAAGTTGTGCCACAAACTTCTCTTCTCCCCAATCCTATTCAATACCTCCTCATTAGTTACGTGATCTATCCACCTTATCTTCAGTATTCTTCTGTAGCACCACATTTCGAAAGCTTCTATTCTCTTCTTGTCCAAACTAGTTATCGTCCTGATACATAAATCTATATTCGATGTTAACAAATTTCTCTTCTTCAGAAACGCTCTCCTTGCCATTGCCGGTCTACATTTTATATCCTCTTTACTTCGACCATCCTCAGTTACTTTGCTCCCCAAATAGGAAAACTCCTTTACTACTTTAAGTGTCTCACTTCCTAATCTAATTCCCTCAGCATCACCCAACTTAATTCGGCTACATTCGATTATCCATGTTTTGTTTTTGTTGATGTTCATCTTATATCCTCCTTTCAAGACACTGTCCATTCCGTTCAACTGCTCTTCCAAGTCCTTTGCCATCTCTGACAGAATTATAATGTCTCACAGTTTTTACTTCTTCTCCATGAATTTTAATACCTACTCCAAATTTTTCTTTTGTTTCCTTTACTGCTTGCTCAATATACAGATTGAATAACATCGGGGAGAGGCTACAACCCTGTCTCACTCCTTTCCCAACCACTGCTTCCCTTTCATGCCCCTCGACTCTTATGACTGCCATCTGGTTTCTGTACAACTTGTAAATAGCCTTTCGCTCCCTGTATTTTACCCCATTGTATGCGAATCATGGGTGTATGTGTGTGCGGGTGATTTCGATATGTATCGGAGGCTGGATGACATGGCACAAGTAAAAGAGAGAGAAAAAAAGAACACGCGTGATGCAAGTGTTTAGTTCGTATGACAGCACCACTCTTCTGAAGCTTTGTACGCGCTGTAGTGAGCAATTCCTTGCCGTTGGCTGACTTTTTAGCCGTGCCACGCAAAGAATCGTGTCCGCACCTGGTTTGATTCAAACAAAGGAGAAAGCTGAAAACTGAATCGTCTGCTGCACTGCTGAAACAACTTACTGTATGTAAACGAAGCCAAGGCGCATAAATTTCTGAAGTTGTTTTTCGAAAAAGCGTTTTACTCTTAGCATAAGAAATTGAAAACCACTGGTTTCGGATTCGCATGTTTCTTCGCTATTACAATCGTTCTCAAACGATTGCAGGGGAATTATTGGTTAAAATTATTTGACCCTTTCGTATTTTAAATCAGCCTGATGATGAAATGATTGTTCTTCCGTTATTGGTCATATTTATTATCATGCTTCAAATGCTTGTTGTCCGAAGAATTCGAAGTGAATTGCGAATGCGAATTGCGATTGGTAATCTGGGGGAAACAGAATCTGGCTGCCTGAAAATGTTGCCATATTTCGAAGTGCGTCCATTAATCATCTGCAGAAGTATTTCGAAATATTCTGTAGTCATCCGCAAGTTGTTGTTGTTGTGGTCTTCAGTCCTGAGACTGGTTTGATGCAGCTCTCCATGCTACTCTATCCTATGCAAGCTGCTTCATCTTCCATCTCTCTCATCCGTGACAGAGCGAGGTGGCGCAGTGGTTAGACACTGGACTCGCATTCGGGAGGACGATGGTTCAATCCCGCGTCCGGCCATCCTGATTTAGGTTTTCCGTGATTTCCCTAAATCGCTCCAGGCAAATGCCGGGATGGTTCCTTTGAAAGGGCACGGCCGACTTCCTTCCCCGTCCTTCCCTAATCCAGTGAGACCGATGACCTCGCTGTCTGGTCTCCTTCCCCAAAAACAACCCAACCCATCTCTCATCCGCAAGAAATACCTGAATTCCATTGAAGAAGGCCGTGCCCAATATTTACGGTCTTTAAAAGGCTAAATCACTTTCTCGCCATTTGAGGTTCGTATAGGAGTCTTTTGTCTAATCTGAAAGCGCCGAAACTAATAATATCTGAATACGTTAAGGTGCGCACATGCAGAGATCGCTGCCACGGTCAAGGTCAGTCTGTTGTCGATACATGAAAGGGTCACGCTGCGCCGCGCGGAGCTCTAGATCCAAGGAGTTCTGCCATTTACCGCTAGATGGCAGTGGCGTCGATTTCACAGAGGTGGGGTCACTAACAACATAGTTAAGCCAGTTTGCCATGAAATATTTATGAACTATATATGTATGCAAATTTAACTCGTAAATCAATCTACCGTAAAGAAAACCGTATTAAAATCTACAGAGTGATCACGAGGTCCCAAAACACTTTTTACATGAATATTTATAACTTGTTTCTTATTGTTGCAGGTGCTGACATACACCTAAATCATCACTTGTGAGTCCACTTACACCACGGAGAAACGGATCGTATGGCGCGCAGGCTCACGAACGAACCCGTACAGGAAAATCACTGAGAGATATTTGGCATGATTTCACTGTAAGGTTTCGGAAACTGTGTCCATCAAAACCAGCAGTTTTACGTTGGGAGAAAAAGCTGTTTGCAACTGATTGCATAAAAGATAAGCCCCGCTCAGGACGACCGCCAACACGAGTGGAACACTGTGGATGATGACCATGGTGTTTGGTTTGTGGGGCGCTGATAACGCGCCCGTACGAATTCCCAACTTTCGCTCAGTCCAATCTCGCCGCTTTTCAGGATGGATGATGAAATGATGAAGTCATCACAAGCACCCATTCATCTCAAGGCAGGTGATAATCCCTCACCCCGCCGAAAATCGAACACGGGACCCCCTGCTCGGGAAGCGAGAACGCGACAGTGAACTCAGGAGCTGCGGACAAAACTGTATCGAGGCTCCAGCGGCTGTCGAAAGTGCGCCAAAAAGGTCCATTCATAAGCGGTGACAGAACTGGGAGTTCATACTCGATACTGTTATTACAAAAATAATGAAGAACGATTTGAAGCTAGAGGCATTTAAACACTCGCTTGTAAATGAACTGAGTGATAATGACATGCAAAAACGTCATCCGACTTGTGGGCGAATGATCGATGTCTTTACAACTCATACTTCAAGGGAGCCAATGCTTTTGTCGGAAGAGTGTGCAATGCATCACAGTGGAAAAGCGAGAAACTTTTACCTCTGGAGTAAAGAAACCCTTCATTTTTATGAAGAACCTAAACATAGCCCACTACATATCACGATCTAGGCTGCAATGCATGTAACTCATTTGGTAGGTTTATATTTCTATGACGGTGCTGTGAATCACATTGCGTATCTGACCACGTTGTGCGATTGGTTTATATAGGCGACTGCTCGGTCGTGTATAGTTCTAGAAGAATGGAGCACCAACAGATAATACTATTGTCGTTAGAGAATATCTCAAACAGGTATTTCTTGATAAAAGGAATAGACGTGGTTCTGTCCATTTGCCTTCACCTTGTAGTGGCTACCCAAAGCCCTGATTGCCATATAGCGAAAGTGCAGCATGGGGCTTCATTAAACAGAAGGATGCTGCCCCACGTTACGATACAGGTGACAAACTTAAGAACGCTGTTCGGTGTGCGTTTACTGCCATGATGCCAGCAAAGTTGAGGACAATTTCACATCGTACATGGAGGAGAATCATACTCTGTTATGAAAACGGTGGTGTGTACACACAGGCACTTTGGAATAAACAATGAAGTAATAGTCACGCTACCTCAAACTTGTCATCTTCCATGATACCAGATTAATATAGTGTGAACATCTATGAATGTGCGGACACGCAATAGGGGATAAAGGGACTTCATGAATACTCTGTGCAGTAGCTCCTGAGACTTACCCGGACATACAAAAAGAAGCGAGCAGTGAACTTGAGCTTATACAGGTTGTTTGGAAATTCTGGTACAAACTTCTAGGACTTGTACATCTACATCTTCATTTATACTCCGCAAGCCACCCAACGGTGTGTGGCGGAGGGCACTTTACCTCCCTTTCCTTTTCCAGTCGCATATGGTTCGCGGGAAGAACGACTGCCGGAAAGCCTCCGTGCGCGCTCGAATCTTTCTAAGTTTACATTCGTGATCTCCTTGGGAGGTATAAGTAGGGGGAAGCAAAATATTCGATACATCATCCAGAAACGCACCCTCTCGAAACCTGGACAGCGAGCTACACCACGATGCAGACCGCCTCTCTTGCAGAGTCTGCCACCTGAGTCTGCTAAACATCTCTGTAACGCTATCACGCTTACCAAATAACCTTGTGACGAAACGCGCCGCTCTTCTTTGGGTCTTCTCTATCTCCTCTGTCAACCCGACCTGGTACGGATCCCACACTGATGAGCAATACTCAAGTATAGGTCGAACGAGTGTTTTGTAAGCCACCTCCTTTGTTGGTGGACTACATTTTCTAAGGACTCTCCTAATGAATCTCAACCTGGCACCCGCCTTACCAACAATTAATTTTATATGGTCATTCCACTTCAAATCGTTCCATACGTACACTCTCAGATATTTTACAGAAGTAACTGCTACCAGTGTTTGTTCCGCTATCATATAGTCACACAATAAAGGATCCTTCTTTCTATTGTAGCGGGAAGTGATATCTGTACTACAGCACTGGCCTGGTTCGAGTCTCATTCATGTGTCTGTGAGTGTTAGAGCAACATAATAGAGTTCACGTTAGGAGAATACACCGACATGATCATTCCGAAACGGCAAAGCTCACGATAATGGAAGCGCTACTCGCGTCTTCATCAAGATCGTTCTCCACAACGTCGAACTCCGTCGCATACTCTTTACTCCACAATTACTCAACGGCTTAGAGAAAGGGTACCTTCGCGTCAGCAGACGTTACTGCGGTGCTCCAAGGAGACACCATACCGCGAACTGATAGAGACTTTACTGCACCCCATAGAAGAGAATCCGTTAACGAGTAGACGAGCAAGTTCTTTGACTATTAATGAGTGGAATTGTAAAACAAATGATGCACTGGGTCGTCCCAGATCAATTACTTGTAAAAGTGGTAGCATTGCCAACATGTTTTTAAATGATTGTAGAACGGAAACGGTACTTTTTCAGACATGGGTTCCAGTTCAAAATATTATCTACTCACCTCCCTAGAAGTTTATAACGGGAATTTCCGTACACCCGATACAGGAAAAGAGAGAAGATTTCATGGTACACCGAGGAGACAAAAGTCACATGGGCTAGCTCCTGTGTCGGACCATCTTTAGGCCGCCGTAGTTCAGCAGCTCGACTTGGCATGGACTCGAGAAGTCCTTGGAAGTACCCTGCAGAAATATTGAGCCACGCCGCCTCCATAGCCGTCCATCATTGCAAAAGTGTTGGTGTTGCAGGGTTTTGTGCACGAGGTCGATTATGTGCAATAAACGTTCGATGGGATTCATATCGGGCGATCTGGATGACCAAATCGTCCGCTGGAATTGTCCAGAATGTTCTTCAAACCAATGCGAACGATTGCGGCCTGGTGGCCTGGAGCATTGTCTTCCATAAAAATTCCATCGTTGATTGGGAACATGAAGTTCACGAATGGTTGAAAATGGCCTCCATGTAGCCGAACGTAACTATTGACAGTCAATGTTCGGTTCATTGGTACCAGAGGGCCCGGTCCATTCCAGGTGAACACAGAGCACACCATTGTGGAGCCATCACCGGCCTGCACAGTGCCTTGTTGAGAACTTGGGCTCATAGCTCCGAGGGTCTGTGCCACACTCGAGTCCTACCGTCAACTCTTACCAACTGACCAGTCGTTTAGGGTCCAACCCAATACGTTGTGAGCCCAGGAGACGCACTGCTGTTAGCAAAGGCACTCACGTCGGTTGTCTGCTGCCATAGCCCAAATTTCGCCGCGCTGTCCTAAGAGGTACTTTCGTAGTCGTCCCATGTTGATTTCTGCGGTTGTTTCACGCAGTGCTGCTTGTCTGTTAGCACTGATAACCCTAGGCAAACGCTGCTGTTCTCGGTCGCTAAGTGAAGGCCGTCGGCCGCTGCTTTGTCCGTGGCGAGATGTAATGTCTGAAATTTGGAATCCTCGGCAGACTCTCGTCACTGTGGATTGCGGAATATTGAATTTCTAAACGATTTCCGAAACGTAATGTCCTATGCGTGTAGCTCCAAGTACCATTCCGTCGTGCGGCCATAACCATGTCGGAAACCTTTTCAAATGAATCACCTGAGTACAAATGACAGTCCGTTAATGTACTGCCCTTTTATATCTCGTGTACACAATACTACCGCCACCTGTGTATCTGCATATAGGTATCTCATGACTTTTCATTTAATTAAAACATGATTCCAACTTACGTTTTATGTTTGCAAGAAGTAATATTTTCTGTTATGCTTTTGATGAATGGGGAATGCAATGTTAATTTCTAATAGCAAAATGATATTTTCTATGTGACATAACTACAGTTTAACAATTTTCGGATTTTTTCCTTTACTCTACTGTGATACCTTGCTTCTTGCCAAATTTCGTGATCATAGGTAACGGGAGCACGCTATAGGTTTTGATGAATTATTCTACTAGAGTCAATATATGTGACATTAATTCTTGCTAAATTTCGTGATCATAGGTAACGGGAGCACGCTATAGGTTTTGATGAATTATTCTACTAGTATCAATATATGTGACATTAATTCTTGCCAAATTTCGTGATTATAGGTAACGGGAGCACGCTATAGGTTTTGATGAATTATTCTACTAGAATCAATATATGTGACATTAATTCTTGCTAAATTTCGTGATCATAGGTAACGGGAGCACGCTATAGGTTTTGATGAATTATTCTACTAGTATCAATATATGTGACATTAATTCTTGCCAAATTTCGTGATTATAGGTAACGGGAGCACGCTATAGGTTTTGATGAATTATTCTACTAGTATCAATATATGCGACATTAATGGCCGTACCGTTTAAATGCATTGAATCTGAAGCTTAAATTTTTTACACCACTAAGGGACTGTAGATCTTAGCATGTGGCATAAATTTCATCTTGGGACATCTACCCGTTGCTAAAAAAGAGGTCTTAATACATGTACAGAGATATGATGTAATTAAGAGCAGAGAATACATTTGTGAATAATAAGCTAGGAGAGAAGGATGAAATGTTAGGGTAGTTGAAAACGCGAAGTCTAGGGGTAGATCTAGCTATTGCAAACCTTGTTACTCCCTTTCTGGTAGATAGCCCTCGTCATCGGTTCATGTAGGGGGTTGGTCCGACAAACACTTGTTGCAACTAACAATATTGCGTGTTTCAGGAGAAGCTAAGTCCTTTGTACGATGCACAGAGGCATTGGATAAATTGGAAAATATTGAGCAGCACAGGCAAGGATTTGCACAAAGATATAAGGAGCAGAAAAGTGTGCAGTTTTTCTGTAAGCAATTGAGCGTAATTTATAAGAGGGAGCCGAACAGAGGGCACTAGATGCTTTCCTGAGGGGTTTAGCACCGGAAATGTCTAGGAGGGTGTGAACTGGTGAGCAGTTAGGCTAGCAATGTAATCTGAAGAGAATAATGTTGCGACACAGGTGTGCATGCACATTATCCATGTGAAGAAGCGTAAGCAGATGCTACCATTTTACAATATGCCTGCAAAAGGTACAGGAGTCGCATTGATAAAGTGAACAGAAGTGAGTAAAAGCTAAGGTCTCCATGGCGCAATCGGCTGTTAACCGAAAGGCTGGTGGTTCGAGCCCACCTGGGAGCGAGCTCGTTTTAATCGTCACCGACGTGAGGACAAACGTCGCATTTATCAACGACACACAGCTACTGTGACGATTTAGCTTTGCTTAAAAGATGCCACAGAGCTTTATACACATTCAGCCAAATGACAGTGTGGATAAAAGCATGGCGCTACACAGACACAGGCTTTCTACTGTTTCCCTGTTTATGCGTCGTGTGTGTCACTGACATAGAAGGACGCCCACAAAAGACACTATATGCCCTACGCCACCAATGTTAAAGTATCGTATTCTGTGACCCATTATCTTGGAAACTTTTCGAGACACCAATTTACAGTTTTCCATAATTCTTGAATGCACTTTTCTATATACACTGAACTAGAATTATTACTAAAATTGTATTGTGGGGCATGTTATCTTTTTTTTCAATCATTCAATTTATGACAGAATTTTGTAAATAAATGAACATAAAAACAAAACAACTAAGGATATTTTAATCATCCTAGTTCGATATGTGTTGAATCTCACACTTGGTATGCTGTGAAAATTTCATGTCTCTACCATCAGTATGTTTTTTAGAAAAACGGGTCATTTACTGCAAAAAATTTAGTTAAGAGATACTAAGGTTTAAAACTTTTTTATTATAAATTCCTATACAGACTTACATTTCTGCGTCTTTTATGCACTAGAATATCCCTGGCCCACAGTCTGTGTTTTCTTCAGAGACACAACAGTCCAGTGCTTGCCTCCTCCTTTTCTTTCTTGCTTCTTTTGTCATTTGATGAGCAGCTAACTCTGCTTCACTTACACGAAGCTCATCCAGTTCCCGCAGTCTTTTAGCTGTGTTCCGTCCACATCTTATCCCTAACTTCTCCAGAACCTTACGTTTTTCATAGTTCCCAGCATTAAAAGTTATTGCAGCATCAGGCACTGCTAACTTTAGAGTCATAAGGCCAACAAATACATTTTTAGCCACACAGCACCACACAACATTATTGAAGGATCCATTCACATTCTGGGTCTTCCCGTGTAAGCACTTCTTTAGTAGCTCAGGATTTTCCAAATCTCTGTAAATAGGTTTGATTGCCTCCATTACTGCCAAAGAAAGAGAATGTTTATGTGTAAATAAATGGAGGGTGCCAGAAAATTAAGCTTGCCTATATTTACACCAAGCGTTTGGTGGAGGTGGACACAAAGCAAGACATGGCTTTTCATCAGTTGATATTCGATGAAAGAAAGTGCTCCTCACAGATCTTTCCATCTTCTCTAAATTGTCACAATTATCTCTAATGGTCTTCCCATAATATTCCTGTAATTTATTTTATTTGTGTATAAAAAGCAATAGAAATTAGCAAATAACCGATAATCACACCACTTTATACGAAAAATAATATCAGAAACAAAGGACTGATTTGTGAATTTTAAAATTTTTACGGCGAATTGACTGTTCCAACAAATTTCAGGCTTGCAGCCGGTCGTCGTTCAATACTTCGCGAGATATTTTAACTGGGCACCTGCCAGTCATCTTCAGGTGAGCCGTCGCAGTCTGTGATATTTCAACTGGGCACCTGCCAGTCACCTTCAGGTGGGCCGTCGCAGTCTGTGATATTTCAACTGGGCACCTGCCAGTCATCTTCAGGTGGGTCGTCGCAGTCTGTGATATTTCACTGGGCACCTGTCACTCATCTTCAGGTGGGCCGTCGCAGTTTGTGATATTTCAACTGGGCACCTGCCAGTCATCGTCGCAGTCTGTGATATTTCAACTGGGCACCTGTCACTCATCTTCAGGTGGGCAGTCGCAGTCTGTGATATTTCAACTGGGCACCTATCACTCATCTTCAGGTGGGCCGTCGCAGTCTGTGATATTTCAATTGGGCACCTGCGAGTCATCTTCAGGTGAGCCGTCGCAGTCTGTGATATTTCAACTGGGCACCTGCCAGTCGTCTTCAGGTGGGCCGTCACAGTCTGTGATATTTCAACTGGGCACCTGTGAGTCATCTTCAGGTGAGCCGTCGCAGTCTGTGATATTTCAACTGGGCACCTATCACTCATCTTCAGGTGGGCCGTCGCAGTCTGTGATATTTCAATTGGGCACCTGCGAGTCATCTTCAGGTGAGCCGTCGCAGTCTGTGATATTTCAACTGGGCACCTGCCAGTCGTCTTCAGGTGGGCCGTCACAGTCTGTGATATTTCAACTGGGCACCTGTGAGTCATCTTCAGGTGAGCCGTCGCAGTCTGTGATATTTCAACTGGGCACCTGCCAGTCGTCTTCAAGTGGGCCGTCACAGTCTGTGATATTTCAACTGGGCACCTGTGAGTCATCTTCAGGTGAGCCGTCGCAGTCTGTGATATTTCAACTGGGCACCTGCCAGTCATCTTCAGGTGAGCCGTCGCAGTCCGTGCGATGGCAGGTGCCCAGTTTAAATATCACAGACTGCGACGGCTCACCTGAAGATGAGTGGCAGGTGTCCAGTTGAAATATCATGCGAAGTATTGAACGACGACCGGCTGCAAGCCCAAAATTTGTTTGAACAAAGGACTGATTTGTTTATTCGTAATGCCACCTCCTGAGACGTAGCAGTAGTCACAAAAGAAAGGAATTCACAGCCTTATAGACTGTATAGTTCCCAAGATATGACTGCTCAACTGTGGCAGTTTATGTATAGCCGCGAAAGTTGACATTCACATGTCAATATTCAAAATGTTATTTGAAGGTCTCACAATAGTCTGATTTTAATGTCTCATATACCAAAATGTTCAGGAAAGTCCAAAGAACATTATGGAGTAGAAAACAGAAAATGCCAAATTTCAACGAATTTCATGTACAATGTCCCCTTAAATTTAGCGTGTACACCGCGAGTGCCATATGACAGGGCATCTCTCTCGATGTCGATTTGTATTTGGTGTGCCTGTAGTGTGTCTGCAGTAGGCCACAAATATGTTTCCAGCGTGTACAAGGCGCCTTAGTTGGTGGTGGAATGAATTATTAGCTGGTTTATTGGAATAACAGCAAGTATGACATGAATCGGCAGGGGTATTACGAGCATAATGGTAGGGGTGGTCTGAATGGTAAGAAGCATGTGATAAACTTAAGAGGGAACCCCAGAATAGCCAAAAGGCGCTCCCAGTAAACGGAAATGCTGTAAATGCTAACGTGGAAGCAGAATGTGCTATAAGGGTGTAGTAGATGGTAAGAAGTATAAGCTTTTGTTGGATACAGGGACGCAGGTGCCTGTGCCCTCGAGAGCTTTAGTGGGTAGGAGGAAATGGGACCCACCACGTTATAAATTGCGTGGGGTGGAGGATAACGATAAATGGACTCTGGAAGCAACTAAGTTTAGGCAGTGTGTAGAAGTGGTGTGTCATGTAACGGAAAGCTAGAGCATGATACTAGGGTTAGCCCCCCCCCCCCCCCCCCCCTGCATCAACATCATGCCATAATTGACCCTCGATGCTGTGTGGTGGAACTTTATTCGAGCTAAGGAAAACTGTCGTCAGTGTTGAGCTCTTACATCTGTTGTACCCAAGTAACAATGAGCAATGATGTTAAGACTTAACCCACATGACTGTGTGTTGAATGGCAGTGGGAAGCCACTGTGGGTGAATGTGGAGCCTGACTTACCAGTCGGTATGTTGTGTGTAGTGGAACAGCTGTCTAAGCATTCATGGTGGTGTCTGATTGTTCTATATCGTGTCTCCCTACCACTTTCGCGCAACGACGCTCTGAGCGTGTTTTTTTGGGAACTAGTTTGAACCTGGGACCTGTTGCTGGTAAGGAGACTCCAGACCACACATGGCATGTAGAATTCAGAAGAGTTCAGTGAGACTAGCGATGATATAATCAAATGCTTAATGATCTCAGCGTCAGCTCCACTGCACTCCCTGTAAAAGAATCTTAATACTAACTAAATTTAGTGGAAAGGGTTCAAGGCTTTCCTATTTTTAGTTAGCTGGTAAAATAACGTCGAAAAATCAGTTAAGTTTACCATTGGTAACTTTATTCTACTCACAAAACATCATTTATAAATTGCACTATTGATAAAAGGAAATGTTTTAATACAGGATGGTAAAAACCAACTGCGTTCAACAAAAACGTGAACGAATATTCCCTGAATGGGTTTCCAAGTTCTACAATCGATCGAAGGATGACCTATGCCATATCACATCTGTAATCTAGGTTAAATTTAAGTTTCACAAAAGAAAAAACTATCAAAATGGTCTACAGTGACCCTCAATTATCTTTAATCACTTATTTAACTTGTCGTAAATTACAGTGGCTGATGTGGCTTTTCAATAACTATATAAAAGAAAAATCATCGCGTTTCAGATCTTTACTTCAAGTGGCAAATGTGAACACCATGAGTTTTAATTAACGATCGACACTAGTATTACGCAAAAAAGGGGTGTAACAGATGAGACTTCTGCAGTTCTGAGTGAAGCCTTACGCGCTCAAAAATGCGGCATCGCGTGCGTTCATTACCTTGTCGGTGTTTAAGCAGCGTCAGAGCGGTAGCGGCCGGCGCAGCAGCTATCCAGCTCGCCGTCTCGGAACCAACTCTCTCTTCACTTCTCCTTACTACAATTTACCGAAGTTGGTTTAAAAAAACTATTTGGCTGTGTTTTAATCTGACCAATCAGGGTCTCAATGTTAACCTTAAGCTCCGCCTACAAAAATTCTGTCTATCCAATGAGAAACGTTACACTTTTCGTGGTGGGGCAATGTTTTTAAAGTTTGCAACGTAACAGAGACGCTAAAAAGTCTCACGCTAAAACCTGCAGCTAGTGTGGTCCTTTTAGCGTTATCGTAAGATCTATACTGCTCTTTTGGAGGGCTCTATCTTTTAACATGGGCTGGGGAGTGATCCTAATGTAACAGACACGCGAAAAAGTCTCACGCTAAAACTTGCGGGTGGTAGTGGCCCTTTTTGTGTTATCGTAAGATCTATACTGCTTTTCTAGAGGGCTCTAGCTTTTAACATGGGCTGGGGGTGATCCTTGACGTACCTGAGACGCGAAAAAGCCTCACGCTAAAACGTGCGGGTTGTATAGTCGTACAGGTAGGCTCGCGGTGTGGGTGCCCAGCCCCTCCCTTATCTAGCTTAACACGGTTCTGCCCTCGTTTCTCCCCTCGGAACTGCGTCTGCCTCACGGTTGGAAGGTACGACATGCATTTAGGCATTCTTGTATTAGTCTGTGGCATTCCATTTGCTCACTCGTTACTCGTATTACTTTGGTTAATTTAATGTCACGTTTTATTCGGAGCTATGTGACATACTAGTAGATTTGCTTATTACGTCAAGGTTTTCATGTAAGGTGTTGGATTTGCCTGACACCTTACAGCTGCAGGATAGTGATGTATTGGTGACAGCTACTGTTTAGTAAGATGAAGTATTGTATGTGTAGAGGAAAGGGACAGAGACAACGTAATAGCTATCTGTGTGAATAACTTTGGTGCTGAGGAGCTTAAGTTGTTAAAGGGAACGTTTGTGGCAAAGTTTGAAATTCTGGAAGAGGAAGTTTGCTGCACAAAAAGTGTAAGCTGCTAGATGCTGCTTTAAGACTGCATCGTAAGAGAAGGGTAAGTATTTGATGGTGACATAGAGGACACAAATGGGAGGACTATTGTTAGAGTTTCAAGACTTGTTCATTTCACGGGTCATTGCCTGCAACGCCCATGAAGCTGTATGGGAGTCCTAAGGGGAATTAATTGAAGGTGTACCGGAGACATACATAGTATCAGACAATTTTAGAAGAGTTTATCAATCATCAATTAGCTGACGGCATAACAGAAGTGAGTAGTAGCTCATGGGGGAGGCGGGGGGCAGCAGAAACTGTAATCGTACCGAAAAAGTCTTTGTATAGTTCAAGGAAGTGATGATGATGATTGGTTTGTTGGTTGCTAAACTGCGTGGTTATCAGTGCCCGTACAAATTCGCAATCTTTTCTCGCCACTTTCATGAATGATGATGAAATGATGAGGACAACACAAACACCCAGTCATCTCGAGGCTGGTGAAAATCCCTGACCCCGCCGGGATTCGAACCCGGAACCCCGTACTCGGGAAGCGAGAACACTACCGCGAGACAACGAGCTGTGGACGAGGTCAAGGAAGCATCGATTCTGATGTAACTACCGCCATTTGAACAATAAGACAGCAAGAGATCCTTACCCCATTTCAAACGTCATGGAAACCATTGGTAATCCTAGGCAGCACCGAAATTGTTCGATGATGAAGTTGGAGGCGGCTCCAGAGGATAGATCAAAGACAGAGTTTTCAGTAATTTGGGGAAATTACCAATATAAAAGAGAGCATTTTGTTTGAAAATGCACCAGCCACATTTCAGCGCTTTTTAGAAGTATTGATGAAGGGATTAAAGCCTCATCAATGGTTAGTGTATTGGGGGGACATAATTTTTGTTTTCATAGGACAAACAAGAACACAGGCAGCGACTGAGGGAAATTTTCAGGAGGTTATAGGTTGCTCATTTAACACTGAGTACTGAAAGTATCATTTTGTGTTGGAAGAAATAAATTATTTGGATGGTGTAAGAACTGACCTGAGGCTGAAACAGGCAGTAAAAGTTTTTCCAGTAGCAGCAATAAGCAAAGACTTACAGTCTTTCCCGGACCTTGCAAATTATTATACAAAATTCGTGAGAAGATTCGCGAATGTAAAATGATCACTTACAATTGTACTAAGGAAAACTATCGAACTTGTGTGCTCTGGGTAGTGTCAGAAAGCATTTGATGGGCTACAGGAAGTATCGACGTCGAGTTCAGTGTTGGCATTCCTGAGTTTTCAGAAGGAATTTGTGTTATCATGTGATGCATCAAATCATGCTCTCGGGTGTCTTTGAGCCAGGAGGTCAATGGAGAAGAACATGATGTTTCTTGTGTATTAATACAATTGAATGGAGATGAGAAGAGATGCTTAGCCTGATGTATGGGGTAACATACTTGCAATGTTACCTGTACAGGTGGTAATTTAAAGCTGTATCCGACCATGCTGCTTTGAAGTGGTTACTAAAGTTCGAGGAACGTATCCAATGCTGATGAGATGGGCATTAAAACTCAGTGAATTTGAGTATGAAGTAATAGGCTGTTTTCCTACGGTAGAATTATGGTTCGAATTGTTGTTAAACTGGTTGATTATAACATCTAAATAGCATTTATGGTCAATATTCTCACAAAATACCTGTTATTTTTACACAATTAAAGCTGAAAAATCATTAAATATCAAGATATTGTCACACGATAGAAAACACTCTGTTATCAGCTGATGCTCTGGTGACGACACAGACTAGGAGTAACAAGAAGCTATATGTGTGTTACAGGAACGTCAGCCAAAGTTATGAAGTTTGTATGTACTTTTCCTGCTAACAGTTTAGCTATTTGGTGGTGGAAAAATGCAATTACAACTTTTAAGTAACAACAGAAAGGAATTTTATGGTGTGGCGATATGTGAAACGTCAGACATTCTTTTCCCTGCTCCCTGTGAAATTAATGAACTTGCTCAAAACTAAGGAATTGCAGAACTTTTGCAAATGGGTCCGTATATTATAACTGGATTGTTGATTATCAGTCATGAGCTACAAGTCAAAGCTCAATAAATTTATTCTTGGTAAAACTTAGTGCTGATTTCCTTTGTAAAGGGGGTCAGAACATATACTACATGCAGCAGGCGTTCTGTGGCGGTAAACGGGGTATATGTTCGAATCCTCGAAGGGTCATATATTTTTGAAAGTTTTGCAGGAAGTACGAAAACAGTGTTAGTAAGAACTGATAGTAGCAGTTGTTAGATTGTGGAACGCATTATATATAGCTACACACTAGTCTTAGTCTGAGTAACGGATAACAGAGGATAAATGCATTTACTTTGCGAACAAACAATTCACGTTTTTGGGAAGCAATGCTAGTAGTGAAGATATCACCATACACTCAATGTATAACGAGGCGTAAGACGGTGAGGTTATACGGAGAAATGTAAAGTGTGTACAACATGCAGGTGACACAAATGCAAGGGCTGTCATGTTTGTGAATGTAAACTAACGCTAGCGTCTGAAGCAGACTTGTTTCGTCTTTATGTAAGACGATGAAACTGCAAAAGTTTAAACAATAAGGTGTGAGCAGTGATTTCAAATGTGAGTGCATGTAAACAGCAAGGAGAAAACAGCGATATTCTGTTTCTCTTCGGCGTGATGAAGTTTTGCAATTTTGATTTGGTTTTCATATCAGAGGACTGTCGAGTCGTTTTACACGAATTAAAATTGACTTTCGGATTAGATCTGAACTAGCGATTATGGGCATCGTCTTATAATATTCAATAGTCTACCGCTCTAATAACTGAGCCACCGAATAATTGTGGTGCAGTTGGGTAAAACAACGATTTCCAGTAGGAGATTAATTTCGTTGAATGACTCTATTCTTCGTTGTATCAGTGTCTGATATTCTGCACAGTGTTTGTTTGTTCTAAGGCGTGTTTCCCTACCACTTTCGCGCAACGACGCTCTGAGCGTGTTTTTTAGGGAATTGACTTGTTTGAACCTGGAACCTGTTGCTGGTAAGGAGACGCCAGACCACACATTATATGTAGAGTTCAGAAGAATTCAGTGAGACTAGCGATGAAATAATCAAATACTTAATGATTTCAGCATAAGCTCTACTGCACTCCCTGTAAAAGAATCTTAATACTAACTAAATTTAGTGGAAGGGGTTCAAGGCTTTCCTATTTTTAGTTAGCTCGTAAAATAACGTCGAAAAAGCAGTTAAGTTTACCATTGGAATTTTTATTCTACTCGCAAAGCATTGTTTATAAATTGTACTATTGATAAAAGGAAATATTTTAAAACAGGATGGTAAAAACCAACTGCGTTCAACAAAAATGTGAACGAATATTCCCTGAATGCGTTTAAAGTTGTATAATGGATTGAAGGGTGACCTATGCCCTATCACATCTATAATATAGGTTTAAATTAAGTTTCATGAAAGAGAAAACTATCAAAAATGGTCTACAGTGACCCTCAATTAACTTTCATTACTTATTTAACTTGTCGTAAATTACAGTGGCTGATGTGGCTTCTCAATAATTATATAACAGAAAAATCATCACGTTTCAGATTTTTACTTCAAGTAGCAAATGTGAATACCACAAATTTTAATTGACGATCGATACTGGTATTACATAAAAAGGGGATGTAACAGATGAGACTTCTGCAGTTCTGAGTGAAGCTTTATGTTTTTTTATTGGCATTGTGTGCGTTCATTACCTTGTCGGTGGTTAGGCAGCGTCAGGGGCGGCTGGCAGAGCAACTCCACACACCTCGCCATCTCGGTAGCAACTCTCTCGAACTTATCTTTACTACTGTTTACCGAAGTTGGTTTAAGAAAAAGGTATCTGGCTGTGTTAATGTTAATGTTAACCTTAAGCTTCGCCTACAAAAATTCTGTCTATCCAATGAAAAACGTTATACTTTTCATGTTGGGGGAATGTTTTTAATGTTTGCTACATAACAGAGATGCGTATAGTGTCATGCAAAAACTTGCAGCTGGTGTTGCCCTTTTAGTGTTATCGTAAGAGCTATACTGCTCTTCTGGAGGGCTCTATCTTTTAACATGGGCTGGGGGTGGACCTTTTGCCGGTCGGCCGGCGATGCGGGTGTCCCATTCTCCCACTCTTATTGTAGGGCCTTCTAGCCTACATGGCTCTGCTCTCGGGTTGTGTTGTCGTTTCTCCCCTCAGAACTGCATCTGTTTCATGATGGGAAGGTATGACATGTATTTAGACATTCTTGTGTTAGTCTGTGGTATTCCATTTGCTGGCTCATTGATCATATTACTTTGGTTAATTTAATGTCAGGATTTATTCAGAGCTATGTGACATATTGCCGGATTTGCTATCATGTCAGGGTTTTCATGGAAGGTGTTGGATTGGCCTGACATCTTACATATCACCAGCCTTTGAACTTAATTTTTGCACTGAAGTTAGGCAATGATTGAATCGTTGTCTAAGTCAGTCAAAAATTATCCCTTTATCTAAATTTTGTTGTCTACTGTTCATCCACATTATTCTAGTTATATGCTAGTTCATATTACTAATTTATATTTTTATATTCTTCCGCATTATTCTCAAAAATATGTTTATATTGACAAGAGAAGAATATTTTATGCTATTATTATTATTGATTTTTAATTATTTTCTTTCTTTATTTAAGTGTGAAGTTTGTTTTTTAAGAAGTTTATTATCGAAATTGAGGAGTGTTTCACATCAATTTGCTGTTGTGGGGGTCCCATAATGGAATGGAGCTGTGAGAGCGGAATCTCGTGGTTTACTAGCTTTGTATGCGTGAAAGTCATCGTTATATGTCGCTGAAAGCGGTTATTTTTTGTTGTAATACTTCGCAGACAACTAGTTTACAATAGGATAGGGCTTTTGGAAGGTATGTCGTCTATTCTTCACCCATCTTCTTTCTTGGTCTCAATCTTGCGAATCCTCAACTACTGTTGTTCCTGCTTTTTCTCTGCTTCTTACTTGATTGTTGGTTCTTCTCTGGGAAGGATATGGGAATATTTATTGATAACTAGTCTCTTTGAAGTTCTCCTCTTTGTAACAGTTTGATAAATTGTTTGGACGTGTTATATCTACTTTGTGGAAGTTTTTCAGTTTCGTGCTTCAGTGTTGCTGTTTAATAGCAGTAGTGTGACTTTTACATTTTTTTTTTTTTTTTTGCTAGTGGTGGCTTGCCCAAGCCGGCTTCTCATCGGGCCGTTTTTTGCTCGCTCCGCTGCGGCGGCCTGGCTCGGCGTCCCAGTGTAGACCCTCCTGGCCTTCCGTGTCCTGCTGAAAGTGGTTTTTACGAGTGGCGAAACTGGTTTTCTCTTTCCTCCGGTGTTTGCTTGCCTGTTCATGCAGGGTTCCTCTTAGCAGTGGATTTACTGCCGACTTCAGATACAAGTGCCCTTTGTTGGTCTCGCTGTCCTTTCCCTTCTCTCGACGCTTTTGTCTTGTATGAATCGTGTCTTGCTAATTACATCCTTTTCTTTCTTGATACTTCTCTCATTGCAACTTGAGGGTCGTTGCATCTGGTTCTTGCTGGAGTTTTTTTACAATGGTCTTACAAAAAGTTTTACTTTTAATCATCAAACATATTTCTAGTACCTGCATTGTTTTATGCCTTTTAAAAAGCTTTACAAATTTCGGCGCCCTCTCCATTTTACAATTCTAAGATATAGTGAGTTTTAACTTCTACAAGAATCCTCAAGTTCGTTTTTTATTTTTGTGTACTGTCATGGTGCATAGCATTTTAGTATTTCAAGCTGTTAGACTATCTGTGCTTTATCCCTTCACCTTAATCTATGCTACTACTGGTGTTATTTTTTTTATTGAATCTACTTTTTTTTCATCTTCCTCTCTCTTCATTCTTCTTTCTCCTGATGATCTTATCTGCAACATAAACTTGAAATATTGTGCTAATTATTTACAAGTAATAAAATTTATTTTCAAACTTTTTGATATGGCTCACATGGTGTAGTTCTAAGGTTTTGCCTGTATTTGGGTTCATTAGTTCTACAGCATTATCATGATCAATTCGGCTAATTATGACAGGTCCTTTGTATTCAGCGTGTTTCAGTTTGCTGGAGAGATGGTGTTTTTTTTTTTTTTTTTTTTTTACAAATACTTTCTGGCCTACTGAGAATGTTCTTATAATTGCTGTTCTATTTCCTCTTTCTTTTCTTTTAATGGCTGCCTTTCTGATGTTGGAGAGTACTGTTGCTATGGCGTGTTTGTGCTGTCTACGTGGTACAATAGGAAATCTTACATTTTCTCTGGTTATGTTTGGGGGTTCAATATTTTTAAGTACAGTAATTGTAGGTAGTATTGTAGTGCTATGTGGCATGTCATTTATTACTTCTCGGAAATCTTTAAGGTAAATATCCCAAGTGTTATGTCCTTTGCCTGCATATAATCGGCCTAAAGTGCCTATGTCCTTCATAGATCGTCCTGCTGGGTTGGCACTGGGTTTGTATTTAGATATGTAGATTGGTTTTTTTGTGTTGTTTTAATGTGTTCTTCCAATGCATTGATTTGTATTGTGGGCCATTATCCGAAATTATTCGTTCCACTCGACCTACTTGTCTGAGAAAATCTTGTCTAAATGCTTTACTTATAGTAAGACCTGTTGCCCGTTTTAATGGCATATTTAGAAGTAAGTTCCAAAACGACAAATATGAAAATATATCCATTTTTCATTTGTGGGAAGGGCCCCATCAAATCCAGTGCAGCTATTTGTTTTAATTTTTTAGGGATTATTGGAAACATAGGTGGTTTGGTTTGGAAAGTGACGTGTTTAGCCCTCAGAGATTTTTTGCATTTGACTAATACTGTTCTAATTCATCTTTCCATATTAGGAAAACATCTTGTTTGTTTTATTTTCAAAAAGCATTTCTTTGGTCCAAAGTGGCCATCACTTAAATGTGTGTACCATATGTACTTATTAATTAGTTCATCTGGAATGTAAATTAAGCATTCATTCGTTGCAACATTTCGTCTAAAAATAAAACATTATTATTTAGGGGGTAGTGTTATCAAATGTCTGGAAAACCCTTAGTTCTCCACTTGTGTTTGATTCCTAGTATTTTGGGATCCTTGTCCTGTTCTTTGCCTATGTTTTTCAATGGTGTCGTAATGTAGTTTTCGAAAGGTACTTGTTTCATATAGCACATTGTAAACTGGTCTTCTGCTGCTTCCAAACCTTTGTAATTAGATGCACCCTGTGGACATTGTGATAATACATCTGCTAATACATTCGCTGGTCCTGGTATGTGTGTAATAGTGACGTTAAATTCTTGTAGTATTAACATCCATCTGGCTAACCTCACATGAGTTAGTTTGGCGGGTAACAGAAATTCTAATACTTTGTGGTCAGTGTATACATTTGTTTCTCTTTCGAATAGGAAGTACCGAAAACGTTGGAAGCCCCATACAATGGGCAATGCTTCCAGCTCCGTGACTGAATAGTTTTTCTCGCTTTTTGTGAGTACACGACTGGCAAATGCAATTGTTCTGTATGATCTTAGCCCTGCCTGTTCGTATTCTTGGATTAAAACAACTCCTAAACCTGTTTTCGGGCTATCAGTGGCCATACAAAAATTTTGTGTTAGATCAGGATGTGCTAAAATCGGTGATGTTGTTAGTGCGTTTTTCACTTTTAAAAATTCTGCATTGGCTTGCTGATCCCATACCCATGGCATGTTTTTTCCAGTGAATGCACATAGGCGTGGTGTTGCGAGAGAGTCGATCCAAATAAATTTTTTATAGAATCCGGTGTGACCTAGAAATCCTCTGTGAGTTTTCTTATTATATGGAGTACAGAATTCTTTGATTACCGTTAGATTTTCCGTGTCGGGCATTACCCCTTTCTCGGAAATTATGTGTCCTACAAATTTGACCTCTCGCCTTCAAATTTGGTTTTTGTTATATTTACTGTAACCCCATGCTCTTTCATGATCTGTAAAAACTGATTTAATGTGTCATTGTGATGTTCCCAAGCGGGTTCTGCTAAAATCACATCATCAACATAACGTGTAATTTTCTGTATAATTTCAGGACTGAGTATAATATTAAATCCCCTAATAAACGCTGCTGATGATGTGTTTAAACCAAATGGCAATCGTTTAAATTGGTAACATCTACCGAATACGATAAATGCTGTAAATTTTATACATTCTGGGGCCAATTCTATTTGCCAGAAACTACTCTGTAGCACCGAGGAAGTCTTATATCAATTCCTCTAATTTTTCTGGGCTATCTGTCAGAGTGATTATGATTGTGTTGATCTGTCTGGAATCAAGCACTAACCTGATGCCCCCATCTCGTTTTTATACAATATGGAGCAGGCTGTTATATGTGGAGGTAGCTGGTTCAATAACATCATCATTTAACATTTTAGATATATCCTGGAATACTTTATTCCTATAGCTTTAATGGGATTGTATAGGGTGGCGCTCTAAATGGTTTGTGCTGTTTTACTTCAAACTTGTACTGAAAGAGTTTAATATTGCCAGTCTTAGGTAAAAATACCTCTGCTTTATCTTGTAAAATACCCTCTTATTCACTTTTACTGTATTCCGAAATATCTTGAACTTCTTGCAATTTTTCGTTGATTTCTTTATCGACTTCTAACATGAGTTGAAGCGACTCCCCCTTTTGTGCATACCATTCTAATTCTTCATCCTCTTTATCTCGCATCATTCTTAATTGTTTGTTTATAACTGGTATTTCTTCTAATTTTAGCTTTTGCTCAAAGAGATGTGTGACATTCCCGAATGTTGCGCTACCTTTCCCCATATCTATTATTGCTCGCCTCTCATTTAAAAAATCTGCACCTATAATCAAATCTACAGTTAGTTTAGGTATGATCACGAAGTTGGCTTCGATCTTTTGACCTTGGCACGAAAGAGTTAACCTTGTTTGTCTCATAACTTCCGCAGCATTGCTTCTAATAAGAACTCTTACTTTAATCTTATGTGTTTTCTGAACTGGCAATTCCTCATTGGCATTACACTGCATGAATAAATTTTCTGAGATCGCAGTCAGTTCAATTCCGCTGTCAATTACAATTATGACTGGGATATGCTTTACCATGGCCTTCACAATTGGTTGAATTTGAAAGGGTTGGTTCTGTTCTTCTTCCTCTTGCATCAACGAATTCTCCACTGAATCATACATGAGTCTTTTTAGGAATTTCCCTTGTGAATTCGAACTTTCTGTAGGGTAAGCTTCGACTGCTACTTCTCTCTCTTTTATTTCCTCTTCTCTATTTCTTCCTTCATTTACGCTATCTTCTACATCCTCTACTTTTTCCTCATCCTCGTCTATCTTCTCCTTCTTCGTCGCTACTTCCACATAATCGCATCTAAATGCTCTAATTATCGCTTCATAACTTCCTTCATTATATACGTTGGGTTGTGTGCCCAATAGTAACTTATTTTCAACTTCTGTCGACTGCGCATTGTCGTCATTGAATTCGCTTTCCCTGGTTTCCATCTCAAATAGCTCTGCAATATTCATTACTTCGTCCTTTCCTCCTACATTCGTTGTGCATGTCTCTAGTAATTCATCTTCCTCGACATGTATTCTCCCAATTAATTTCGTCCCAACATGATATTGTTATTTTCTTGTCTTCGTTTTCATCTGGTCCCTGCGGATTTGTTTCTTCCTTCTTCTCTTCTCGTGATAAGAGTTTTGATTCTCTGTTCAAGGTGCTGCAATTGTCCTGCGTCATTCTCTTTGGCATGGGCGCTTAGCTGTCAACTCGAACGTTTATTGGGGTTTGGTGGTCTTACCTCCATCTCTTCTATCTATATTCGCTTTTCTTGTTCAGCCTGTTGATAGTGGTTTCTTGGTTGATAATTTGCCGGTCTATTGGTTCTCCAGTACCCGTTCCGGTTGTCGTTATTCCATCTGTAATAGTTGTTGCCGTTCCTGGGTGAATTATAGTCATTGCCATATTCTATTCTAAATCCATAACCGGCTGTTTGTTGAAATCTATTGTCGTTTCTTGGTGCGAAGTTATCACGTGGTTCGTAATTATTGTTTCTTCGTACTGTGTCTTGTGGATTCCACTGCTTTTTGCCTTCGTTTTCACGTGCGCTTCGTCTTTTTCTTGCGTCATCTTCCTAAATATGAACTCTAGTTCCCTTAGAATTCCTTTAAAAGCTTCGACGTCATTGTCTCCGCGACCTACTAATGATTGCTGGTATTTCAATGGTAGCTTCATCGAGCATAATTTAATCAACTCTCCGTCACTGTATGGTACATCTAAGCATTGATTTTTGTTTGCCATTACTTCGAAAATTTTCACGGGACTCTTCTCTCCTGAATTTTCAAAATATGGGTTCTGCAATAATTCGTACTTCACTCTGTTCTGTGCTTCGCTGGACCAATATCGTGAGAGAAACTTCTCTCTGAAATCTTCGTACGATCGGCATGTCGCTGCAACATTCTGCATGGTTTCTGCGACTGTTCCTGAAATGTGTGCACATATAAAGTCTAATTTGTGTGCTAGCGTCCAGTGTTCTGGTAATCCTACTCGGAATTGATCAATAAAAGTTCGTGGATGTAATGAGTTTCCTTCTCGAAAGTGTTGAAATTTTCTGACTGTGAGGAAATGATCGTTGTCGTACTTCTTCATAGTTCCATATGAAATTTGCGATTCTTCGCCACTTTTGTTTCTGTTCATTTCTCCCGTCGTTCTTTCCGGTTGTGGTAGATCCATTGGATATTGTCCACTGTAACTTTCGCCTACCCTTGCGTAGTATCGTTGGAGTGGTACGCAATAATTTTCTTCCATCGGTCGTGAACGTGTAGCTGAATGCATTGCACTGTACTCTTCGCGACCTGGCTTTCCATTGTCACGTATTGATTGGGTATCTTGTCTGGCTAACCTTGCTGCTTCATTGCACGATCCAAACTGTCTTGAAACAAACATTTGTGGTTCCGCATGTGTTTGTGGTGACGTTTGTTCATCAAGAATTTCGAAACGTGTTTGCTGCTGTGCAGGCTGTCTGATTTCACGTATGTTACTTTCCGACTGTGATTGGAATCGCAAATGCGTAATATCTTCGTTAATTGCTTGTCTTTCCGGTGCTGTTACAGATACGGATGTGGTTACAGACTCTGTGCTTGTTCGATCCTGTTCACTACGCTCTTCAATGGTTTTCAACAACTCTGTACGCAATTTCTGAAATTGTCGCTTCGTTTGCGCTTCTATTTTGACTATGCGGTTATCATATCTTTTCAGCACTGCTTTTGTGATACGTTTGTGTAACACACTGTTTTCAACAATTTTACGCTCTGTACCTGCTGCTTGTCTAGTAATTACGTTTATCTGTTTCTCTAGTTTCTTGACTTCTCCCTGGGTGTTGTTATGTAATGTTTTGATCTCGTCCTGAGTGTCATTACGCAGTGTTTGTACGTCTGCTTGTACCTTCTCAACGTCTGTTCTCAATTGATTGTAACCTGTTATTAAGTTTCCTATCACTTCTCGAGATTCTTTTGCCTCGTCTTCAATATGACTTAGGTGTAACTGAATTTTTTTGTTTTGTTCTTTAATCTCACGCATTTGTCTCGTGGTTCCTGCATTCCGAATTTGAATTTGGTTCGCAATTTCATTATTCTGCCTTGTCATGGTTGCCGTAATTTGTTGTAATACTTCTGCCAGATTGGTGGGTCCTACTGCGTTTTCTTCCGACATCCTACGCTCTGTGTTTTCGCCCAAGCGTTGGTTCGCAACCGATTGCATTGACCTCTGCTGTGACACGTTTCTGCTCGCATTCCTTGTACTCTGTGGTGAGGGAGCTCTGATTACTTGTACTATGGGTTCTATGTATTCAAGGCGCAAGTTAGAATCCTCAATGACTGTCTCTCTACTTTCCTGACCCTCTGTCGTACGCTGACTTAGGTTTTCTGTGCCTTGGCTTACATTAGCCTCATTATGGTGCGTTATATGTCCTATTTCTCGCGATACTGCATCGTCTGTTGTACTGTCCTCTATTCTCTGTCCATTTTCATGCTGGGTCTGTACCTCAATTGGGTCAAGGTCTCGATCTGCCATTGCTAATCTTTCCGAATCCCTTATTTTCTGTTTTAAAAGCAATTCACGCGCCCTACTTCGCGTCAACATGCGCTCATACGATCTCACGCGTTTCATAAACTTTTTATTCACACGACTTGACAAACCATTCACTTACTTGTTGGGTCAGAACCAACTTTGCAACGATGTATCCGCCACCTGGGCTCTTGCATTGGAGAGAAAACTTAATTCTAGGAATTTTTAAAATTCATAACTTAATTATGCTATTGTGTCTGCTAGAATTCTCACTTTTTCTTTAACACTTTTAGTATCTATAGCCGCAGCTACTGTTTTCGACTATGTACAATTTTAGAAAAAAATTTTACAACGAAAATTTTTCAGAAGGTATTTTTCTGATCTAGTTAGGCATGTGGTCGACCTTCAATCATGGTATTTTACCATCCTGGCAGGGTCGCCATTTTCTAAACATTCATGGTGGTGTCTGTTTGTTCTATATCGTGTCTCCCTACCACTTTCGCGCAACGACGCTCTGAGCGTGTTTTTTTAGGGAATTGACTAGTTTGAACCTGGGACTTGTTGCTGGTAAGGAGAGGCCAGACCACACATGACATGTACAATTCAGGAGAGTTCAGTGAGACTAGTGATGATATAACCAAATACTTAATGATTTCAGCGTCACTCCACTGCACTCCCTGTAAAAGAATCTTAATACTAACTAAATTTAGTGGAAGGGGTTCAAGGCTTTCCTACTTTTAGTTAGCTGGTAAAATAACGTCGAAAAAGCAGTTAAGTGTACCATTGGAAATTTTATTCTACTCACAAAACATCGTTTATAAATTGCACTATTGATAAAAGGAAATGTTCTAATACAGGATGGTAAAAACCAACTGCGTTCAACAAAAATGTGAACGAATATTCCCTAAATGGGTTTCCAAGTTCTGCAATCGATCAAAGGATGACCTGTGCCATATCACATCTATAATCTAGGTTTAATTTAAGTTTCACAAAAGAGAAAACAATCAAAATGGTCTACAGTGACCCTAAATTATCTTTAATTACTTATCTAACTTGTCGTAAATTACAGTGGCTGATGTGGCTTCTCAATAACTACATAACAGAAAAATCATCGCGTTTCAGATTTTTACTTCAAGTGGCAAATGTGAACACCATGAGGTTTAATTGACGGTCGATACTAGTATTACGCAAAAAGGGGGTGTAACAGATGAGACTTCTGCAGTTCTGAGTGAAGCCTTATGCGCTCAAAAATGCGGCATCGCGTGCGTTCATTACCTTGTCGGTGTTTAGGCAGCGTCACGGCAGCGGCGGTCAGCACAGCTCCGTTCACCTGGCCATCTCGGAACCAACTCTCTCTTCCTTCTCCTTACTACAATTTACCGAAGTTGGTTTAAAAAAAAACTATGTGGCTGTGTTTTCATCTGACCAATCAGGGTCTCAATGTTAACCTTATGCTCCGCCTACAAAAATTCTGTCCATCCAATGAGAAAAGTTATACTTTTCGTGGTGGGGCAATGTTTTTAAAGTTTGCAACATAACAGAGACGCGAAAAAGTCTCACGCTAAAACCTGCAGCTGGTGTGGTCCTTTTAGCGTTATCGTAAGATCTATACTGTTTTTTGGAGGGCTCTAGCTTTTAACATGGGCTGGGGGGTGGTCCTTGACGTAACAGAGACGCGAAAAAGTCTCACGCTAAAACGTGCGGGTGGTAGTGTTAGCGGTAGGCTGCCGACGTGGGTTTCCAGTCCGTCCCTTATCGTAGGGCCTTCTAGCTTAACACGGTTCTGCTCTAGGCATTTCTTCTCCGAACTGCATCGGTCTCACGGTGGGAAGGTACGACATGCGTTTAGGCATTCTTGTGTTAGACTGTGGTATTCCATTTGCTCACTCGTTACTCGTATTACTTTGGTTAATATAATGTCACGATTTATTCAGAGCTATGTGACTAGATTTGCTTATTATGCCAGGGTTTTCATGTAAGGTGTTGGATTTGCCTGACACCTTACAAAGGGTTTCGGTGAATGAGTGGTGAATGTGAAATCAAACTGTTGACGAAGTTATGTTAAATAAAACAGAAGAGACAAGACAGTTTGGTCGTATCTGTTATTATTCCATAAACTGTAACATTTCTTCTCGTGTACGCAGCCATTATAGACGATCGTTATGACAATTTGTTTTGAAGGGATCTCGTTTCGAGTTAAGTTTTGGGGACCTGGTCAAGAAGGGACAGTTCATAGATCCTAACTACTGAAGCTATTCTGGAATCAGGTGCTACCGTGACCGTTGTGTATTGTCAATGGCTTAAGGACATCATATCTCATGCTCTAAGATCGACGCACCTTTCCTCTTGGTATAACGGTGCCTCACGGTAATGAGGCACGACGAATGAAGAAACGGTAGAAGTGGCGCCCAACGTGCGGCTCGATCGGGGAGGATTGCGGCATCGAGTCGAGTGTCATCCGAATTCACGAACCCTAGAGTTGGAAAATATTGTAGCTGCCAGTGAGTCTGTCCAATGAAAGAGGTATTCTTCAATAATCTCTAAAAGCGAGCGATACTACCAGGTATGATTAAAATAACTGTATAATTATTAAAAAAAGGAAGTTGAGACTTGTGATTTTCGTAGATAAATATTTATAAATAAATAGTGTAAATAAGTGTAAGTCTTGGTAGTGAATAACCATGTCAAAACGAACGAAAAGAATACATGATATTGTGCAGTTGAGTAGAGTAATGAGTAAAGAGAGAGAGGAAAGTGAAGAGGCTATGGATGATGCATCCCATGAGCTCAATGTGGACAGGAGACATGTGCAGATAATAACACGGTTATTGATTTAGAGCCGTTAGGAGATTCAAATACAATGACAAGTAAGGTGAGCAGCGTGGAAGAACATAAAGATCTTGAGGTTTCGGAAGTGGATCAGCAAGTTGATCCTCAAAATGGAAATATTAATGAAAAATGTTTGATATGCTGGTATCAATAAATACTCAAATGGGTGTAATGAATGGAAGGCTTGGTTCACTAGAAAACGGTAATAAGCAAATAAAAGGTTACAATCAAAAGTTAAATGAAAAATTTGAGGCCAAATTTGGTTCGTTAGAAGTTAAAATGGATTCTTTGGAAAGCAAACGGAACACCTTTGATTATAAACTGGAAAATACTAAGAACGATTTAAAGGCGGACTGGGAGACTCAATTAAATGCGAAATTTGGAGAGCTAGATGTAGAGTTTTCTAACACCTTAGAAAGGCAATGTAATAATTTAATGGGAAAACTTCATGACATAGAAAAGAAATATGAGGTAGTTTCAAAGCGTTATGATGGCCTGTCCAATAGGATTGTTAAGTGTGAAAGCAGCTGTTTCAACGTTAGCACACAGATAGAAGAGCTTTCGAGACAAGTAGTGGAGTTTGAGTCCGATGCTCGTAAGGGGATTGAGAAGTATTTAGTAGATCAAACTAAAAGACTTGACGAAGATCTATCTGAATGGATAGAAATAAAAGGAAATGAAATTATAGACAAGGTTAAGACTACTATTGGATCCCAGCCAAATGAAAATATCAATGAGCACCTAAGTAGAAATGATGAATTAATTAAACTATTCACTAGCGAAATTCATAAAATAAAAGACAAAATAGTTGATGAGTTACCTAAATGGCAAAAGGAAACCAATCATAAATTGGCGGAGTTAGAACGAAAGTCATCACAAAATTTGTTGACAGTGGACGAACGTTCGGAGAATAGGTCGAAAAACAACCGAACATGTGATAATACGAAGTACAATCATCATCATCATCATCATTTAAGACTGATTATGCCTTTCAGCGTTCAGTCTGGAGCATAGCCCCCTTATAAAATTCCTCCATGATCCCCTATTCAGTGCTAACATTGGTGCCTCTTCTGATGTTAAACCTATTACTTCAAAATCTTTCTTAACCAAATGCAGGTACCTTCTTGGTCTGTCCCGACTCCTCCTACCCTCTACTGCTGAACCCATGAGTCTCTTGGGTAACCTTGCTTCTCCCATGTGTGTAACATGACCCCACCATCTAAGCCTGTTCATCCTGACTGCTACATCTATAGAGTTCATTCCCAGTTTTTCTTTGATTTCCTCGTTGTGGAAATCCTCCTGCCATTGTTCCCCTCTACTAGTACCTGCAATCATCCTAGCTACTTTCATATCCGTAACCTCAACCTTGTTGATAAGGTAACCTGAATCCACCCAGCTTTCGCTCCCATACAACAAAGTAGGTCGAAAGATTGAACGGTGCACAGATATCTTAGTCTTGGTACTAATTTCCTTCTTGCAGAAGAGAGTACAAATGTGAAAATTTGCATTGGGAAGTTGATGATTCGGTTGGTAAAGATGATGATTCTTTTGGTCAGCGAGGATATTTGTCTTCTTTAAAGGTGGAGAACAGCATTTTTAAAAGTAGACAATTCTCAACATTCTCCACTGAAAAGAACAACCTTCATCCGAAAATCTTTATCAATAATTTCAAAAGAATATTTCCACGTAGCTGGTCAGAACACGACCGACTTCAATTTATAGTATCCAAAATTACCGGAGAAGCCGCATTATGGGCCGCCGGAGTAAGTGAAAGTTGCCATACTTGCGCTGAGTTTGAACAACTTTTTTTGGCTAAATGCTGGTCGTCGAGTAAACAAGAGAAATTAAGAAAAGAGGTTTACCAACCTGAGTATTTTAACAGTAAAAGGAGTACTTTAAGGCAATATTTTGAAAAGTACATAAATAAGACACATTATTGGAGTGATCCAGTTTCTCACAAGGAAGTGATCAGAATTTTGAAGGGAATGTTGCCCATAAATATACGTGAAAAGTTAATAAATGTTCCTGACCACGATGTAGAACAATTCTTGTCGGTGATTGACTCTATAGATATGATTATGGAAGACGCAAGACAAATGAGTAGTAACCAAATGTCGACTCACACTCCTAGTAATACGAATAATTATAATAATAATTTAACGTAGGATAATAATAATAATACCGAAAACCAGGTCAAACCCGCATCACAGGAGCGTGGACACTCTTCGTCCTATGATTGCAATAAAAACAATGATTATAATAAATATAGATGAGATACCTACTGTGCTAGAGGTAAACCTCGACATGGTGACGAGAATGTGCATAGTAGTGATATTAATAAGATTAACAGGTACCCAAGTGATGAACCCAATTGTATTCGACCTTGGGAAGATAATTTGAAGCATAATGTTCATCGGCAGGATGGAACAAATGCCTCGAGTCCTCATCCAGCACAAGGAGTTATACCAATGGGCGAAGGAGCCTCCAATGTGCGACGGGGTGAATACCATAACTCGGATCATACTGTACGGATTGTGGAAGTTCATGAACCCCCACCGATGACTCAACGAGATAGATTAAACTAATACCAGTCACCAAATGCCATCCTAGGATGACTGGAAAGGAGAAGGAAGGAAGGCATCAATTTGAACTGAGAGTATTAAGGTACAATAATGATCAGGATATAAGGAATGAATTAATTGAAGAAAAACCTGAAGTTTCTAATAAATGCGGACAAATTTTACAGGGAATAATTCCAACAAGTATAAATAATGTTGATGTTGAAATATTAATTGATACTGGAGCGACTATTAGTGTCATGATGCTGGACTGTTTAAAACAGATAAGCCGAGGGGTAAAAATGCCCACTTTTCCTATCACAGGATGTACCGTGTCTCGTGCGTTCAGCGGAAAAATGCAAAATGTTGTGAAACAGGTACGTGTCGACGTTACAATACAGGGGGCTCGAATAGAAAGTACATTCCTGGTTGTTCCTAAAATGACAGTACCATGTATCTGGGGTTTGGATTTTTTTATGTGAGACCGGTGCAATCATTAATTTAGAGAAAGGTGAATGTATATTTAATTCCAATGGTAATGTTTTGACAGCCACCCTGAGAAAGGGCCGAGTAATTCCAAATCAATTTGTATGAATCTAATGGTAAAATATGTCAGTATTAATGATGAAAATGTGTATGATATCTGCCTTATTGAATGTTCTGAAGAAATGATGGATAAAATGTCATTGCAGGAAAAGGTGTTAGAATCAGAAGATTTATCTGTTATCCAAAGGGACGAATTGTACTACTCGTTGGAAGCATATCAGTCGATTTTTAGTAAACGTCCGGGTATAATAAAAGACTTTGAATTCCATATAAAGATGTATCCACATAAACCCTTTTGTCGTACTTGCTATTCTATCCAATGGACAAAGAAAGAAGTAGTCAGAAAGGAAATCAATAAAATGTTAGAATGGGGTATTATTGAGCCCTCAGATTCCGAATATTGTAACCCTCTTGCGGCGGTAATTAAACCCAATGGTGACATCAGATTGCTGTTGGATGCCAGAGAGATCAATAAGATCATTATACCTGTACAAACCCGACCGGAGAACCTAGAAGAGTTAGTACAAAAGTTTTATGGTGCCCGCTTCTTAACTTCTTTGGATATGCGTAGTTCATATTGGCAAACCAGAATATCTAAAGAATCTCGAAAATATACTGCATTCGTTTTTCTGGGCCGAAGTTACCAGTTTATCGTCATGCCATTTGGGTTGAAAATAAGCGGTGGTATTTTTATATCGGCATTAGATACTGTATTGGGCAGAGACCTTTTGAATGAAGTTACTTTATATGTGGATGATTTGCTAATTGCTTCTGAAACTTGGGAGGAACATTTGGACTTATTAAGAAGAGTTTTGGCGAATTTTTTGGAATACGGAGTTACTGTAAATTTGAGCAAATCCAAGTTTGCTCATAACCAACTGAAATTTCTTGGACATATAATTACTCCTGAAGGGATAAAACCAAATCCTAAAAATATGGATGCAATTAACAGATGTGCTTATCCAAAGAACAGAACGGAATCAAAGTCATTTATCGGCTTAGTTTCATCTTTTCGACGATTTTTACCCAATCAGTTAGGAAGCCAAGTCTGTTTGTTACGGCTGTTAAGAAAAAATGTCATGTGGGAGTGAAATTCCGAATGCACACAAGCTTTTGATAACATCCGCAATGCTTTGACTAATGCTCCACTATTACATCATCCGAGACTTGATCAAGATTTTTATATTGCTGCGGATGCTTCTGAAACAGGATTGGGTGCCACTCTTTCCCAGATGGACAATCCAGAAGATATCAGTACCATCAAAATAATTGGGTTTGCCAGCAGAACACTCTCTAGCTGTTAACGTGCGTATGATACTACTGAACTGGAAGTACTGGCCGTGGTCTGGTCCCTTAGAAAGTTTCGCTATTTTGTGTATGGAAAGAAGATCATTGTATTCTGCGACCACAAAGCTTTATCTTTTATTTTAACAGGAAGGATGTTCCATTCACGTTTACCCCCGGTGGGCCTTGTTACTGCAAGAATATGATATTACGCTCAAATACAACATCATAGCCGATGCTCTTTCAAGACTACCGAAAAGAAAGAATGACAACGAGTGTGAAGAACGGACAATTGACTTTAAAGTCATGAATTTATCAAGGCAATATTGTGAGAGGCAGATTTCACAGCTACGTCGAAGTCTTCCACAACTGCAAGAAGATGATAAGTTGTTGACAGCCATTAGACATGCTGTCGAAAGCAAAACGCTAAGTCACTCTCAAGAACGGTATCAACTAAAATCCGGAATATTGTATCGGAGGGAGGAAAGTTTGTGTTCCAAATAAATATTTAGAATCACTAGTATGGTACACTCACTTGAATTGGGGTCATTTTGGTGCCGCTAAATGTACAGCCAAAATAGCACAATACTGCTATCATCCAAATTTGGGACGTCTAGCTACAAATATTCTTAAGAAGTGCAAAATATGTCAGAAGGTAAAACCCATAAACTATTGTCGGAAGATAGAATTACATCCGATCATCCCACAACAACATTTAGTGTTGGTGTCATGTGATGTCTGTGGGCCATGTTGACACGTGGACGGTTAAAATGTGTTTTGGCTTTCTATGATCTCTTTAAAGTATGTGAAATTATATCCTTTGAAAAATCTCCACGTTCGACCCATGTTACGCAAAATTATCAACAACTATATAACTGAGCTCGGCAAGCCTATAATGATCTTGTGATTTCGTAGACTTTCCCGGCGTAATAACTGCTGATATTCTTCACGGGTTTGCAGCCGGATCATTTCGTCCTCCAGACACAATATTTCGGCGGACCAGCTGGCCGCCATCCTCAGGTGAGTTAATGCTGGTGCACTGCCTCGCCGGAGGCAGTGCACCAGCATTAACTCACCTGAGGATGGCGGCCAGCTGGTCCGCCGAAATATTGTGTCTGGAGGACGAAATGATCCGGCTGCAAACCCGTGAAGAATATCTATAATGATCTTGACAGACAACGCTGCTTATTATACAAGCAAAGTATGGAGAGACACTATGAAAGAACAAGGAATCCAGTACATTTACATCTCAAGATTTTACCCATGTGGAAATCCGGTTGAGAGAATCTTCCGAGAGTTGAACCGATTTTTACGGACGTACATACCCAAATAACTTTATAAATGGATCTATTGGATTTATGAATTTGAGAAAGTGTATAATGACTTACCACACTTATCGACAGGTTATTCACCTAACCAAATGGTATTTGGTGAAAGTATTGTGCCAGGATGGATGAAGAAATTACCTGCGATAGAACAAAAGATTACCAAGAAAGAAGATATGATGAAGAAGGTCTACGAAAACCTGAAGCATCAAGCACAATTGAGAAAAACCAGTTTTGATAAAAATGTTAAGAAATTAGTCACATATGATGTAGCGGAAGAAATTTTATTGAGAAATCACCCAAAAGCATCAACCAGGAAAAGACTGAATAAGAAATGACAATATTTATATACAGGTCCATACAAAATAATGAAAATACCACATGAAGGGAGCTACCTCCTGGCAGATTGTGATACTGATGTGATTAAGGGCTTGTTCCCTCACATAGATCTGAAGAAGTATTATCAATAATGAGCAAAATATAGATTCAAGAAACACTGAATGATACCAAGACTAGACTCAGAGTGGACTAAATAAAAGCACCAGTGGATAAATAAGTACTTATACTAACTTACAAAGAAAATTAAAGAATGTACCGAAGATTTCCATGAGATACCTTCTTGGTATCAGCAACAATGACGACGCTGAAATACGATGTATCCTCTCACCAAACAGCGAGGATGGATGATTTAAAAGTGGAATTAAGAGTAAAAGAAAAGGACCAAATCCTCTCTGCTTAAACAAGTGGCCTGATAAGGGTTTTGGCCTAGGATGCCAATCGTCAAACCCGGCTGTGATCCCTGCCTTGCACAGTCGGTTGAAGAACTGAGGGCTTCATCCAAGAAAAAAAAAAGTGGTGTGAATATGAAGTGATTAGTGTAAAGTGTTTCTAAGACAACCTATAAACAAATGTGGAATTTAGTTAAGGGCATTTTGTCTAGGCCCATTAACTTAAATATTGTAGAATGTATGTACTGACTTGTTGAGCGAATCTGAGAGTGAGTGTATTCGCCGAAACAAATACCCTCTCCTGTCACAGTACACAAAAAAATAAGCCGGTTCTGTCTGGAACCCTCTTCCAGACATCACAGTCTGGGGGGCCGTGTAACATTACGAGTCAAGATAGCTGTAACGGAACTTGAATAGCGTAAAGTTATCATTAAAAACGCACGCCGCGTGATTTGTTACGATTTGGTCGGTCATAATAATCGTAACATGCTTTTGAATACAATTAAAACATAACGGCGATACCAGTTTAGTGTTATTGGAAATAATATGTAGTAAATTAATGAGTAAGGTAGCCGATCCTATAAGAAGAGGTAAAATTGGGCATATTAAGGTGTTTTGCTTTATATCGACTAAGCCGATGATACGGCGTCTTTTTTTATCGTTTACTCCTAGAAAAAAAAAAAAACAAGTAAAGAAGTGCTAATTGTGCGTTGTGAAAAATATAGGGGCGAATTTTAAATAGTTACAGTGTATAATCAGACTAACAAATGGACATTCAGTTACGAGAAATAGCGGATAATGAAGTGTGGTCATTAAACTGAGTACACCTACAGGGCGGTCAATTCCGGGATAAGTCTATTCGCATCTCACGAGGAACGCGGTATTGAGACCCTTTTTTTTTATTATATCGCGGAGAGCGGGCTCCAGTTTATAAAAAGGAGAAAAGCTGTATCATTATCATTGACTGTTGGTGTCAAGCAACCAAAACTGTTAATCAAAGGGTTTCGGTGAATGAGTGGTGAATGCGAAATGAAACTGTTAACGAAGTTATGTTAAATAAAACAGAAGAGATAAGACAGTTTGGTCGTATCTGTTATTATTCCATAAACTGTAACATTTCTTCTCGTGTACGCAGCCATTATAGACGATCGTTATGACAATTTGTTTTGAAGGGATCTCGTTTCGAGTTAAGTTTTGGGGACCTGGTCAAGAAGGGACAGTTCATAGATCCTAACTACTGAAGCTATTCTGGAATCAGGTGCTACCGTGACCGTTGTGTGTTGTCAATGGCTTAAGGACATCATATCTCATGCTCTAAGATCGACGCGCCTTTCCTCTTGGTATAACGGTGCCTCACGGTAACAACGACAACGCCGACGACGAATGAAGAAACGCTAGAAGGGGATTACCAATTTGGTACTGAAGGGCAGCGTGGAGGGTAAAAATCGTAGAGGGAGAGTGAGAGATGAATACACTAAGCAGATTCAGAAGGATGTATGTTGCAGTAGGTACTGGGAGATGAAAAAGCTTGTACAGGATAGAGTAGCATGGAGAGCTGCATCAAACCAGTCTCTGGACTGAAGACCACTACAACAACAGCAAGCCTAGGGAGCGATGACCTCAGCAGTTTGTCCCATAGTCCTTACCACAAATTTCCAAAAAATTCCAAACCATGTCACCTGTGAATTTGAAGCTACAGTTGTGAACAAGGTCAACTATTGTACATGTTGAACGCTTACAGCCATTCAAGGATGTGCCAGGCTCGATCTCAGAGGGGAATATCGATAGAACCAAAGAAAAGAGCAATGTGTTTTATGTTTTTTATGATTCTTGCGATTTTTTTGTATGTTGCTAAATTAATTGTGTATAGGATCATTCGTATATGTTAGAGTAAGGATTATCTTTGATTCCTGTGTGAGAAATGCTGATCAAAGGCAATACGATTCTGGTGGGAGGGGAGATTATAATGTTTCCTGTCCTCAAGATGCCATTCGGCAAGGGCAAGGAAGGAAGAATCCTAGTTTTTGTGGTGCTCCAGCTCTTCACCTGGGGCAGAGCAGCGGTGCTGCAAGGTCATCACTTGGACAAAGGAGTTTTGTTTTCGAGACAGCAGGATGGGGTATTGACTAGTCACAAGTGAACCTTAAGTTTGGTATTTAAAGTACGGGAACTCATAGCATACGTGCAGTTAAAAGAGATGATGCAAGAAGTGGTACCGTGTGAAAACAAGAGGTCGTATAAATGCGGCAGGAAGGATACGCAATACAATAATTGGTTCAGTGGATGCCAACAACGTTAGTGAGCTTAAAAGGACAGCAGAAGCCGTAGGGGAATTTGCAGAAGGAAATAAAGTCACTGTGTAATGGCATTCCACGTGGGTAATGAGCTTGGAGAGTGGCGTTTTGAAAAATACACAAGTCATTCGACAACTGACTAGAGAGGTAATGGACTATACCAGAGCATTAGCTAGCACTCTAAACCGGAATTTAGAGAGAGTTCAAGCATGAATGAAAGAACTGGATGCGAGAGAATCGCTAACAAGACTATTGCAGTCACTAGGAGATAGCATCTGGGACACAGGAGTGGAGCTAAGGAGCGTACAAGAGGCTGTTCATTAGACACTACCTGGTAAATTGAGTTTGGTCCTGTTGTCAGCCAAGCAATATGTGAAGAGATTGTGGAAGGTGCGGAAGGAATTACCGTCAGAACTACACTTAGTAGCAGAGCCTAACATTCATACCTGCCTTTCTACTGCCATGGAGCAACTGTAGAAGTACTCACGGATATTGCAGTGTTATACATGTAAGTGAAGGTACCAAGTGGCGGACAAGGACGCATTGCTTTGGTGTAACCTGCAGCACATCAACACTGTAAGATTAGAAACAATGGGGACAAGGATGTAGCCAGGATTTTATCAAAGGAGGGGCCCGGTTTGTTAAAGAGAAACTTAAACAGATTAATGGTTTTCATTTATTCTGAAACTTTGCATAAAAAACGACAATGAACGAAAATGATCTAAGAATTTCACGGTGTGGAGATATATCTCGTTACGTAGGAGTGGTGTATTTTGGCAAACAACTAAGAATCACTCATACTGCAATCTGCAATCTCCCTTCACCCTCAAAGGTAATTTTATATTCTTCTTCTCTCCGTCTGGATTTGAGCTTAGGAAGTGTTTGACAATGCATAAACGTTAATTTTTTTGGACATCGTAATTCTAACCGACAAGTTTTTGGAGTAAAAGAAAGTGTGTTCCACAGAGAAGCTAGAGTAACTTTTGGTGGTGAAAACGCAAAGGATCTGGAATTATTCAACCTTACACGTTCCCAGTCCTTTTTTCTTTTTGTATGCATCTGCCACTTGCAATGTAAGAAAGGTCATTTTCTACATTAAAGAATTTCCTGGCAGACAAATCTACGAGTCTAAATGAGAAGAATTTTGAGAGTTACCCCAACTCGGTGGAGAATATGGAAAAAGTGACTGTTAAACATTGTTTTAAAATAAAATAAAATTCATCACAACAAAAAATTGAATTCAGACATTACATATTTTTCTTTAAATGTGTATGTTCAGCCTTTTTATAGTACGTGAATGCACGTTTAGGTTTAATTGTGCACGAAATTGCTGGCTTCAGTTATTATAGTATAGAAAGAGAATAAGTAGATTTTGGACGAAAGGGGGAGGGAGCGTGAGTGTTGCTGCCGACTCGGACAAATTCTAGCAGCCAACTGAAAAAAATATTTTAGAAACGAATGAACAATAGAATGTGCTGTCAGCATATACCCCTTGTGCTCTCCACAACCTGTCCCCATCGTTCCGCATCGGAACTGGTTTTCATAGCTGGGTATTGCCTGGGTGACCAGATTGGGAGATATTTTGCCATTTGAGCGACTAATGACAGAATTTTGAGCAAAATTTTAAAAGAAATACAACCATCGCCATTTGGGCGAAGTTTTGGTTGATCAATAAGATTTTTGGGTGACACACAAAGCCAACTGTATTTTTATGCACTGATTTTAAAATAACGTTATTTGTAATGATTCTTGACTAAAATAGGGATGGGTGATAGACAATAGTCCTATGGAGGTATATATAAATAGTTTAAATATATCGATCACCTTCCTATCGATAGTTTGTCCCTTTTTCGTCGTTTGATTATAACTCAAAATACACTATGTGATTAAAAGTATCCGGACACTCCCAAAAACATACGCTCTTCATATTAGGTGCGTTGTGCTGCCACTTACTGCCAGCTACTTCATATCAGCGACCTCGGTAGTCATTAGACATCGTGAGCGAGCAGAATGGGGGCGTTCCACGGAACTCACAGACTTCGAACGTGGTCAGGTGACTGGGCGTTACTTGTGACATATGTCTGTACGCGAGATTTCCACACTCCTAAGCATCCCCAGAGCCATTTTTTCCGATGTAATAGTGAAGTGGAAACGTGAAGGGACATGTATGGCACAAAAGCGTACAGGCCGATCTCGTCTGTTGATTGACAGAGACCGCCGAAAAAAAGTTCAAATGTGTGTGAAATCTTATGGGACTTAAATGCTAAGGTCATCAGTCCCTAAGCTTACACACTACTTAACCTAAATTATCCTAAGGATAAACACACACACCCATGTCCGAGGGAGGACTCGAACCTCCGCAGGGACCAGCCGCACAGTCCATGACTGCAGCGCCCCAGACCGCTCGGCTAATCCCGCTCGAGACCGCCGACAGTTCAAGAGGGTCGTAATGGGGTAGCAGGCAGACGTCTATCCAGACCATCACACAGGAATTCCGAACTGCATCAGGGTCCACTGCAAATACTATGATAGTTAGGCTGGAAGTGAGATAACTTGGATTTCATGATCGAGCGACTGTTCATAAGCCACATATCACGCCGGTAAATGCCAAACGACGCCTCGCCTGGTGTAAGGAGCGTAAACATTGGACTACTGAACAGTGGAAAAACGTTGTGTGGAGTGACGAATCACGGTACACAATGTGGCGATCCGATGGCAGGGTGTGGGTATGGCGAATGGTCGGTGAACATCATCTGTCAGCGTGTGTAGTGCCAGCTGAAAAATCGGAGTCGGTGGTGTTACGGTGTGGTTGTGTTTTTCATGGAGGGGGCTTACACCCCTTCTTGTTTTACGTGGAACTTTCTGAGCACTGGCCTACATCGACGTTGTAAGCACCTTCTTCCTTCCCATTGTTGAAGAGCGATTCGAGAATGGCGATTGCATCTTTCAACACGATCGAGCACCTGTTCATAATGCACGGCCTGTGGCGGTGTGGTTACACTACAATAATGTCCCTGTAATGGATGGCCTGAACAGAGATCTGACCTGAAACCTGTAGAACACTTCGCCGACTTCGTGTCAGGCCTCACCGACCGACATCGATACCTCTACTCAGTGCAGCACTCCGTGAAGAAAGAGCTGCCATTCCCAAAGAAACCTTCCAGCACCTGACTGAATGTATGCCTGCGAGAGTGGAAGCTGCCATCAAGGTTGAGGGTGGACCTACACAACACTGAATTCCAGCAGTAACGATGGAGGGAGCTATGAACTTGCAAGTCATTTTCAGCCAGATGTCCGGATACTTTTGGTCACAGTGTATGTTTCACTTTCAGTACGTAGCAACTAGGTAGAGCGCAATTTGATATATGATTCGGTCACGTGTTTTATGGGGACGTTTGTGGGTGTTTTGTTACTGATAGCACAACACGACAACGACCGAGGGAGAGTTACAGCAATGCCAGTGTGGTAAGGCCAACATATGTCCTATTTGTGAGATACAGACGAGAAGAAATGCATTTGTCATACTATGTTCAAGTGCAGGGCAGAGGGTGGACTTCGTCTAAAGGAGATGATGGAACTGAAGATGTACCTCCAGTGAGTGTGTCTGTGTTGCGTATGCTCGGTGCACAACATTTTAACTGTGGTGGCAGCTTGGTATGAACAACGGAAGCCCATTGGAATAAGATGCTTGGGGTTGACAGGCAGTGGTTTGTTGGTTAATGGAACCATGTGTGACATTATGGGACCAACATTCCATTATCGGCTACAATGAAAGCAGTTAATTTTTTAACTACAACATTACTGCAGCTGTTTAGGCTGGTCGAACCCTCGGCGATGTTACCTAAAAAACGCTTTACCTTCTTGAATGTAACCTGGGAAACAAATCTAGTTCATTCACTGAGTCAGATGATAGCCACACAGGAACGGCGGGTAACTAATGAGCAGCCAAAGAAGCACATTGAACAGTATCAGGATGGTAGATGAGGGACTAGGAGATGACCGGGCACAGTCAGCTGCAGCTTTGAGTTTGATATCAAGTCAGGGCAGCCGCTTCCTACACTACAGCTCTTGGTACCATAGCGCCGCTTCTGCCACCAGGGCCCTGTCAGGCGACAATTCGGTTCATGTCCGGTGCACAGCAGTCGTCCTTCATCACCACAGTGGACACCAGCTGGGCCTAAGTAGGCCGGGCGTGAGCGTTCTGTAACGAAACGCAGTTGCAGCAGACGAAGAAGATCGCTTTTAACCTCAGGGGCTTCGCCCGCTGACGGGTCACTGTGTTGCTGCCGGCGTTGATACATGCACCTTTACGCCACGATGGAAGCCAAACATTCACTGGCCATCGCTGGCCTGGGGCGAGTCTACTTGTCAATGACAAGTTGTGTAACTGATGTCTAATAAAATATTTCTCTTGGCCAACAGGCTGCCACTGGGCCCCAGCGGCACGTCACTCCACTGCTCATCCTATAGAGTGAACGGTGTCATGTATAATTTTGGTATGCGAATTTGTGGTACCTGAATCGACTGCGAGCGAGCAGCGATGTTGTAAGCTCTATCGCAGAAGTTAGCTAACATCTTTGAGCTGCGCGAGAGCACAGTGGAGGTAGACAGTGTTTAGCTCTAGTAGCGAGTGGAGTCGACGTACAACGGTGTTAGTGTTAAGCTGATAATTTTAAGCAGTGTTAGTGTGGAAGCTATGGCACTATTATGAATTAAATTAAAATTTATCTTTTGTTCAATCTACACGTTTATGAAACTGATTTGTCAAGGAAGAAATCTAATGGAATGTCAGGTAATTACAATAATGATGTTATTATTTTTTACTATTGCTGCGCCGGCCGCGGTGGTCTAGCGGTTGTAGGAGCTCAGTCCGGAACCGCGCGACTGCTACGGTCGCAGGTTCGAATCCTGCCTCGGACATGGATGTGTGTGATGTCCTTAGGTTAGTTAGGTTTAAGTAGTTCTACGTTCTAGGGGACTGATGACCACAGATGTTAAGTCCCATAGTGCTCAGAGCCATTTGAACCATTTTTGAACTATTGCTGCACCATTGAACGGACTTGGTTATTGTAGTGAAAGCTGTTACATTTGAGAGATAGAAAAGTGTATTGTTTGCATGTTGAGAAGCTCATTAAATTTTTAAAAAAACTGCCTTCAACACTTTTTCTAAATTTACAAAGAGAAGTGTTTTCATTTATGCGTATATTTCATTTTCTTACGAACCTTTCTCTTACAATTCTTTTTAATGGGTGACCCAACCAAGTATGTTCGATTTGCAAATTAACAGAGAACTCATTGCGCCTCTCCGGTGTCTCTGTGTAGATACAGTAATTTACAGCTTTAGCATAGTGGCCCGCAAGACAGAGCAGTACTGTAACGCGTTATCCAGATTTATGCAGATTAGAGGTAAGGAGAAAATATTTTGATTGTTTATTTATTCAATCAGGGTTAACTTATATTATTCAGAGACAGTTTTTGTGATCAAATTTTGCAAAACCGATTACTCTAGGTTTCATGTCCAAGTTAATTATTCAGGCAGTTCATACTGTTCAAATTCTTGCAGTCAGATTGCTAACTTTTACAGTATTAAAGACTTCTCGTTCCATTATGACAATTATTTTTACTGTGCAGCTTGTCTTTCACTATACGACAGTTGATATACTACCACAGCTCGGGATTACAACCAGGAATAGAACACTTCAGCTATGTATTTTTATTATTTAGATAACTTTCAAGAGCGGTCGAATGAAATCTGTGTCGCCCCCTACACATGACGTCTTCTTTTGAGGCCAAGTGCAACCCGACACAAGAAGGTATTGTTAGTGACCTTCAGAAAAGATCGTGATCTGAGCTCATACAGACACTACATGACTATTCGGCAGTGAGCTAAAAGGTGTATGAAAACATCAGAAGCGATAAATACCCACAACTCCTGTCATCCATTCGTACTTCACAAAACGTTGTCAGTGAATCTTTCATTGCGGTACATCTGCCCATCTGGTAAGATTAAGATTAGAAAACCCAGCTGGATGAGATTAAAAAGGTGTATCGCTACAATCCACAAGAGTACTCTTGACTTCTATAAGGAAATATTGCAGTGGCTCACAGTGTCTAATGAATATTTTGGTTCCAGTGACTGAGAGTGATGAATATAATGGCACTACAAGACATGTCAGTGTGTGTTCCATTATTGTTACTGTCATTAATAGTAGTACATAATTATTTATTATTGGACAGGAATTAAGTCCCTTCTTATTCGACCTTCCCAAATACACTTTGGATGAAATATCAGTTAAGATCTTGTTTGTTTTTGTTGTCCAGTACAGCAGTACAGTGCTTTGGTTTGTAAAAAAAAAAAAAAAAAAAAAAAAAAAAAAAAAAAAAAAAAAAACCCACGCTCTACCGGCTTGGTACAAAATCAAGACGTCACCAGTGTTTTATGTTTTCTCAAAACCGTCCAGAGATGTCTTAGGCACATTTAAGAATCACCTGTTCAAATGTTTCACCAGTATTATTGTCCATGACCGTGGGAGGCTTACAAGAAATTACTGACAGCCAAAGAAATGTCGAAGAAATTGACTACGAGTTTCGAATGATGTTCTAATGTGAAAAGAAAATTTTATTTCGAGTGTGATTTAGGAAGTGAAGCTAACGTGGAATACAATGAATTATTTGCAGAAAGTACAGTGAAACTGATGAAGTCTTAATTTTTGCTGAGGAAGATTGTGATGGAAGAAGGTCCTACGTCATTGTCATGAAATAAAGATTATTTCAGGAGACCTAACACGCCGATATCCTCTTGCACGTGGACAACATAATATTTTCTTCATTGACACAAGACAATGGAAAACATAGTTGTTCTTAAAACTAGTTTCAAGCAGCAAAATGTGTCTTCATTTAGTAAATGATAAAGAGTTAAGGCAACGAATGTTATTGGATTTCAAATGCATTTATTATTTCTATCACTTTTTATTTAAATGTGGCGAGTAGAAGTTTTTATTCCTGTAAGTGAATAATCATTCGAACAATATTTGCCATTCACAAATAATGAAGAACAATTTTATCTGTATCTGTTATTCGTCATTCGACTAAATTTTTTCCTAACTCTGGTGGTAAGTCAAGCATATCATGCATGTGCACATTGCAAATTTACAGCCTATGTGCATTCGCTCATGTACGTAAGTGAATGGCATACATGTGGCCGTGCACAAGCATACACTCTGCTACACTCTGCATCAATGTGTACAAGTGCTCACTTGGTTGTCGTTGGGCGAGGCAGCATTGTCAATCTTCGGCAACTTCCTCCAGAGTACTGAAATTGTATTCATGTTCTGTCTCTCTTGCACGCTGTTGTCGTGTGAACGCCACATAGGTTGGGCACGTGTTAGCAGTGTTTTAGTAACTACAGTGCACAGATCGGTGTGCTGGAGGAGCGATGGACCAGCAAGGCTCATCAACCCAGCTGGGTTTGGCTGACAGGTTATGCTCATCTGCACAGTCCTGGGCCCTTCTATGTACCGTCTGGGCCATTCCATGAGGCTGAGCGGGCTGAAACGTGCACCGTACATGACTCTACTGGAGGCTGCCGATGTCCCTTTTTGCATGTGCCTCATTTTGATCCTCCTCTGAAAGGTTCAGTCAGTGCTCCCTGGCAGATACGAGGTGTGTTCAAAAAGTAGTAGGGGATTTTATAATTTGGTATGTCGTATTTCCTTACATCCATGAACCATGGACCTTGCCGTTGGTGGGGAGGCTTGCGTGCCTCAACGATACAGATAGCCGTACCGTAGGTGCAACCACAACGGAGGGGTATCTGTTGAGAGGCCAGACAAACGTGTGGTTCCTGAAGAGGGGCAGCAGCCTTTTCAGTAGTTGCAGGGGCAACAGTCTGGATGATTGACTCATCTGGCCTTGTAACATTAACCAAAACGGCCTTGCTGTTGTGGTACTGCGAACGGCTGAAAGCAAGGGGAAACTACAGCCGTAGTTTTTCCCGAGGGCATGCAGCTTTACTGTATGGTTAAATGATGATGGTGTCCTCTTGGGTAAAATATTCCGGAGGTAAAATAGTCTCCCATTCGGATCTCCGGGTGGGGACTACTCAAGAGCACGTCGTTATCAGCAGAAAGAAAACTGGCATTCTACGGATCAGAACGTGGAATGTCAGATCCCTTAATCGGGCAGGTAGGTTAGAAAATTTAAAAAGGGAAATGGATAGGTTAAAGTTAGATATAGTGGGAATTAGTGAAGTTCGGTGGCAGGAGGAACAAGACTTTCGGTCAGGTGAATACAGGGTTATAAATACAAAAGCAAATAGGGGTAATGCAGGAGTAGGTTTAATAATAAATAAACAAATGGAGTGCGGGTAAGCTACTACACTCATCATAGTGTACGCATTATTGTGGCCAAGATAGACAGGAAGCCCAAACCTACTACAGTAGTACAAGTTTATATGCCAAATAGCTGTGCACATGATGCAGAAACTGATGAAATGTATGATGATATAAAAGAAATGATTCAGGTAGTGAAGGGAGACGAAAATTTAATAGTCATGGGTGACTGGAATTCTACAGTAGGGAAAGGAAGAGAAGGAAACCTAGTAGGTGAATATGGATTGGGGCTAACAAATGAAGGAGGAAGCCGCCTGGTAGAATTTTGCACAGAGCATAACTTAAACATAGCCAACACTTGGTTCAAGAATCATGAAAGAAGGCTGTATACATGGAAGAAGCCTGGAGATACTGACAGGTTTCAGATAGATTATATAATGGTAAGACAGACATTTAAGAAACAAATTTTAAATTGTAAGACACTTCCAGGGGCAGATGTGAACTATGACCACAATCTATTGGTTATGAACTGTAGATTAAAACTGAAGAAACTGCAAAAAGGTGGGAATTTAAGGACATGGGATCTGGATAAGCTGAAAGAACCAGGGGTTGTACAGAGTTTCAAGGAGAGCATCAGGGAACAATTGGCAGCAATGGGGGAAAGAAACACAGTTGAAGAAGAATGGGTAGCTCTGAGGGATGAAATAGTGAAGGCAGCAGAGGAATAAGTATGTAAAAAGACGAGGGCCAGTAGAAATCCTTGGGTAACAAGAGAGATACTACATTTAATTGATGAAAGGAGAAAATATAAAAATGCAGTAAGTGAAGCAGGCAAACAGGAATACAAACGTCTCAAGAATGAGATCGACAGGAAGTGTAATATGGCTAAGAAGGCATAGCTAGAGGACAAATGTAAGGATGTAAAGGCTTATTTCACGAGGGGTAAGATAGATACTGCCTACAGGAAAATTAAAGAGACCTTTGCGGAAAAGAGAGGCACTTGAATGAATATCAAAAGCTCAGATGGAAACCCAGTTCTAAGCAAAGAAGGGAAAGCAGAAAGGTGGAAGTAGTATATAGTGGGTCTATACAGTGGCGATGTTCTTGAGGACAATATTATGGAAATGGAAGAGGAGGTAGATGAAGATGAAATGGGAGGTATGATACTGCGCGAAAAGTTTGACAGAGCACTGAAAGACCTAAGTCGAAACAAGGCCCCAGGAGTAGACAAAATTCCTTTAGAACTACTGACGGCCTTGGGAGAGCCAGTCCTGACAAAACTCTACCATCTGGTGAGCAAGATGTATGAGACAGGCGAAATTTCCTCAGACTTCAAGAAGAATATAACAACTCCAATCTCAAAGAAAGCAGGTGTTGACAGATGTGAAAATTACCGAACTATCAGTTTAATAAGTCACAGCTGCAAAATACTAACGTAAATTCTTTACAGATGAATGGAAAAACTAGTAGAAACCGACCTTGGGGAAGATCAGTTTGGATTCTGTAGAAATGTTGGAACATGTGAGGCAATACTGACTCTACGATATATCTTAGAAGAAAGATTAAGAAAAGGCAAACCGACGTTTCTAGCATTTGTAGACTTGGAGAAAGCTTTTGGCAATGTTGACTGGAATACTCTCTTTCAAATTCTGAATGTGGCAGAGGTAAAATACAGGGAGCGAAAGGTTATTTACAATTTGTACAGAAATCAGATGGCAGTTATAAGAGTCGAGGGACATGAAAGGGAAGCAGTGATTGGGAAGGGAGTGAGACAGGGTTGCAGCCTATCCCCGATGCTATTCAATCTGTATATTGAGCAAGCAGTAAAGGAAACAAAAGAAAAGTTCGGAGTAGGTATTAAAATCCATGGAGAAAAAATAAAAACATTGAGGTTCGCCGATGACATTGTAATTCTGTCAGAGACAGCAATGGACTTGGAAGAGCAGTTGAACGGAATGGACAGTTTCTTGAAAGGAGGGTATAAGATGAACATCAATAATAGCAAAACGAGGATGATGGAATGTAGTCGAATAAAGTCAGGTGATGCTGAGGGAATTAGATAAGGAAATGAGTCACTTAAAGTAGTAAAGGAGTTTTGCTATTTGGGGAGCAAAATAACTGATGATGGTCGAAGTAGAGAGGATATAAAATGTAGATGGCACCATGCTGCCGAAATGCTTCATGCTAATAAATATTAGTGAAAATAGTGTGAAGCAGTAAAAATTGTTTCATATATTTGTAATGGAATCGCTGACTTCGGCCAATTCAACACAACATGGATAAATCAAACGTTACATGTGTTCCCATAGTGTCAGTGTTTCTTTACCTTGTACAAAAGTCGATCAGAGGATCTGTATTACATTCTGCTATACGAATGGAATAAGGTTCATCAAAGTGCTAGAAATGCTAAATATCGCTTTTGGTGGGTCTGCTATGAGTAAAACAAAGATTTGCGAGTAGTATAAGCGTTCTGAAAAAGGCCCTTGGAATGTTGAAGATGACGAACGCCCTGAAAAAACTGAAAGAAGCGGATATGAACGATTGCCGAATCACAATTAGAGAAATTACTGATGATGTCGGTTTATCAGCTGGGTCATCATATGAAATTGTTCGGATGTTTTAGACATGAATAGTGTGTCAGCAAAAATGGTTCAAATATTTGATGAATTTCAAACAGAAACGGAGGCAAATGGAAATTGTTCAGGAGTCACTAGATAATCGACAACTGTTAACAACTACTGAAACATGTCATAATATGTAATATAACATGTGTTTGCTGGTATGACTTTGAACCTAATGCTTTGTCCTCTTACAAGGAAAGGGCCCAAGTGGGGGAGCGACTTTCTGAAACCATAAACACAGAGATGTAGGTTAAGATACCAAGTATCACACTCTGCATCCATTCACCTTCGTGGACCCTCATTTGCGAATAATTGCCGAAAAAATTTCGGAATTTTGCGCGATGCTCAAGAAAGTCGTACCACATCGACTGGTTGTGTGATGTAGTGGTTGGGCCAACAGGTTCACAAGCAGTAGGTTGTGAGTTCGAATCTCGTCAGGTGCAGCTATTTGTAATTTGTTAAATCTTTATCAAAATGACCTTGATCATTATTTTTATGCAATTAACGGGTTTAAATGTAGTTTTTTTCTGTCCCTGTCTCACATGATTTTAATCACTGCATAAACTTGTTCATTTGTTTCATTTTTTTATTATATCATTCTTTGTACAATCGTAATTTTTGTAAATATGAATTAAATTAAATTTATCTGCTGTAGTATTCAAGTATTTGAAAATTCCGATCAGTCATTTAAAAAACAAAAGACGAAGTAATCTATTTATACTGGCTGTGGAATGGTGTGAAAATATATTTTTCGTTACCAGATGTGCAATTTTTACACAGTAATTGTCATACAAACAGTTGATACATAACCTAAATACCTGTTGCACTAAGGAAAAAAATAACGCAAGTGAAGATTTAAATGAAAAATTCAAGCAAAATGAGAAATAGTTATAATGAACACAATAATTTGGGCGAAAAAAACAGGGTGATAAAACAAAAGAAATTATATCGAAATTAATACATAAAATTAATTAAAAACACATGAACAAAGAATTCAAGTGGACAAAGAATGATAGGAAGAAAAATGAGAACAAATGAAGAAGTTGATATTATGATTAAAATGATGTGACAGACAAGTGGAAAGTGGAAGCATTTTGGATTGCCGAAAGTGAAAAAAAAAAAACTATCGGCAAACGTGGTCAATGTGAATGTTACACTCACAGTGTTCTTCACTTTTAATGGCATTGTGCACCATGAGTTCTTGCTACAATATCAAACGATCACCAAGGAATGCTACTTACAAGCTTGAAGCTGTTCATGTGAAACAATCCGAAAAAATTTCCCAGACTTGTGACAAAACAATTCATGGCCTTTGCAGCACAATACTGCATGTGGTTACGTTTAGTTGGTTGTTCGTACATTTCTGTTCAAAAATAATATTGTAACGATGCCACAGCCTCCACATTCTCTAGACGTGGCCCCACGTGACTTCTGTATGTGCCAAAAAATAAAGGAAAACAGAGGGGCATCGTTTTACAGGCTTAGGCGAGATTAAAAATGCATCGCTGAGAGAGAGCTAAAAGCTATTCTAAAGACGGAGTTCTGTTTCATGGATTGGACAAATCATTGTCCAATGGAGATAATTTTGAAGTCTTCACTTCATGCAGTAGGCTTACAGCCTGTTTTATGTTGTATGAAGCCACCTGTTCTTCGATTATCCTACATCTTTCTTTCTTCTCAGTTTATAATGTATTACTTGTATAAGTTATGTTTTTCCCCATTCTCTTCATATGTTGCTTCTATTTCATGGATACTTGCTATATGAAGTTCTTCTCTTATACTATTGTTTTGTATGAGCTTCATAGCTTTTAGCTTTTTTTGAAAATTCCATTTCACGTAACTGTATTCTTCCATTGTATGTATTAGTTAATGTTCAACACTCACTTCCATATATCAGAACAGAGGTAGCCCATTTTTGTTTTTTAAATTGTTGCTTTTTTTCCTTCCTTGTCTTGTCAGCCAATGTTCTCTGTATTGTGCCACATATCATTTAAAAGTTATTTAATTTATTAGTGATGTCATTTTCAAATTCATAGCTATTATCATAGCTTAACAGCTGAAAGTACGACAAAAGTTCTAATTAATGTTTATCTACTATTGGTTTGTAGCATACAGGAAATTTCCCTTTGAAGGCTATTAATTTAATATTTTTAGCAAAAGTTTTAGATTTTAAATTTGCATATTGGATTAAGGAGAAGTATTCTTAACTGGAGGTCATTTTCTGTCTTCTGAATAATAACATCCATACTTAAGAACAAACGAAAATAATTCTGAAAATAAAAATTCCAGTTATATTTTGAACACACCTCATAAAGGCAGAACATTGTGCCAATGTCAACAGTGAGTAGTCTTATTAGTGAATTCATTTCTTGCCTCTGGGCACTATGGCAACAATAAATTTAAAGAATGACACCACTTATACCAAGGTGCTTAGTTACAATGAAATCTTTATTTACTACTAACGATCAGTTTCGACCTTTATCTCATTTTCAAGCGCTCAAATGGATGTGGTTACAACTTGCTCGCAAATGTACACGCAATAACATTGAAAGTAGAGCACCAAGAGGGGAGCATCGAATAGAAATGAAATTTATTAGACATAAAGATATAGATGAGAGGTTCACTTGATCTCAGAATCAAGACTGGTAAACAAAGAAAGTGAGAACAAGTAGACAAATATAGTGCAACATTAATAACGCGTTTTTGCTGCAATACGAGACATGCCACAACACAGGTCAGTATCGAGTTGATTAGATGTCTGATTCTGGCCTGAGGAAAAATGGCCCACAAATCTTGAACGACCACCTCCAGATCATGTACAGAGTGACACGGTGGCATTTGGCGTTTCAGCTGGCATCCCACAAGTTCTACAGGGGACAAGTCCAGGGAGCAGGCTGGCCATGAAAGAGTCGGAAAATAACATAGAAAATCTTGAGCAGCTCGAGATGTATGCGACAAGCATCATTTTGCATAAAAAATGTCTCTGGTAGACCGTGTAGGAAAGGTCCCACATGAAGTTGAAGAATGTCATTATCATCATAACCCTGGCCTGGTCATCATAACCCTTGCCTGTTGGTGTTCCACATACCACAATTAGAGGGGACCTGCTACTGTAAGCTATGCGATCCTCCCCCCCCCCCCCCCCCTTCCAGACTATCGCAGTTCATCACTAAATATCACGTTTTGCCAATCTGTGGCAGTGTACATTATTCTGGCTCGGCCCTACTGTAGACAGAGTCGCTGATCTCTGAGTTTTAATGGCAGTACACGACAAGGGTGTCTGGATTTTAAATTCGCTTCCTCAGGACTTCTGGAACTGATTTTTGAACAACTGCCCCCTGGACTTACGCTTGTATCGTGGAGCAAATCACTGTAGGATCCTTGATTGCTTGTCTCACAATCCTTCGATGTTCTCGCCTCGTCGTCTTCATGGTCACTGCAGCCTGTTATATCAGACGTGGCTTGCCATCTAGTGTCCTCTGCTCCCGACATTGCCTGACAGAATACTCCGAACGATAGACTTGGCCTGTCCACCAGCCTGCGGTTTTCCTGCCTTACATTAGGCCCCTCTCAAACTGACTGTGAGAAATATACACTTCTACCTGGCATTCTGTGCCTCCTAACGTCCTTCACAAGTCAAGACCTGATTGTCAGGTGTACAGCTCGTCCACTACGCTCTATTTAAATAACGCCCTCCCGCCCGATTTCAGGGCCTCTGCAGAGTCTGTGGGCATGCACGTTGTCACCAAACTCGAATTTTGTGCTTGTCGGACCTCGCAGTACTTACTAGTAAAGTTTCGCGTTTGTATCTTTCTTCCCTCTGAGTGCGCTATTTTCTACGTTCGTGAGTGTATACTGAAAGTAACATGCCACACACATTTACTCATTGCAAAGACATCAATGGACGGAACTTCGAAATTCGTTTTTTCCCCAGGTGATGAGGGTGAGAACATCTGTCGATGTGTTCGAGTATTTTATTCAAAACTAACGAACCAGGTAATGCTTTACAATTGCTAACTATGTATGGGAATTGGGTACGACCTAATCTCCTTCTCCACCTCTCTGTATCCCTTCGCTCTCCCTCCTCCCCCCCCCCCCTCCTTGTCCATTTCCTCCTCTTCACCCTGTCTCTTTCTATCACCTTACCCCACTCCCTTTACGTCTCTTATCCCACACTCTCTTCATCCATATACCCCTCCCTCCCTCATCTCCTTTATATCCATTTCGTTCTCCCTTCTCTATCCACCTCTGTCTTTGCTATTGAAAACTAAACCTCGACTGGGGACAGAAGTCAAAATCAATGGATAAATCTGTTGGGATCATTAGTACAGGGGGTGTGAGAGAGACCTTTCCAACTGCTAGATATGTAAGGATAGTAGCTTCAGTGACAGCATTTCACATGGTTTCAATCCAGGAACAGATAGGATTATAATGTTAGTCATAAATACGACTGTCCTGTAATCGACTGTTCAATCGTATCTGAACGACAAACGTTCAGTTCGAATTGTCATGTTTGGCCGTCTGTTTTGTTGACGTCCAAAATTATTTGTGCTTAAGCTCCAGCTGAGTCGATCACGACAGCATCCTTTGCTCCAGAGTCATAAAAGGTTGCGCTTGAGAAATTCTTATTCGATTTAACTCCAAACGCTGTCTACACTGTATGTCTTGTTTTGTGGTTGGGAGGAGGACCAACACCGTGTTAATAGAGGAGGTCGAAAGGCACGCGTTTTAACTCACGCAGGCTGCAGTGAGGTCTGGAACAGGACAAGGAAATTAGAATTTAGAAAAACGGACGCAGCTGGTGGAATACTTAACTTTAACCCATTAATGATGAACGTCGCTCTTGACGGTACATAGTACACAATATCAATAGTAACTGATTATGGCGCCTTGCTAGGTCGTAGCAAATGACATAGCGAAAGCTATGCTAAACTATCGTCTCGGCAAATGAGAGCGTATTTTGTCAGTGAACCATCGCTAGCAAAGTCGGCTGTACAACTGGGGCGAGTGCTAGGAAGTCTCTCTAGACCTGCCGTGTGGCGGCGCTCGGTCTGCAATCACTGATAGTGGCGACACGCGGGTCCGACGTATACTACCAGACCGCGGCCGATTTAAAGGCTACCACCTATCAAGTGTGGTGTCTGGCGGTGACTCCACATCTTGTCTCATTGACTCGACGATCACGTAGATGGCCTGCGTTGCGAGTACGTCAACTGATATATTGACGCGTCACCTGTGACCTTTTTCCCGAAGAAATAAACCACAAACTGAAATCAATTGAATGTTTGCAACACACCAATTTACCACGAACTGACATCAATTCAACCTTTGTAACATATCCGATAAAACACTGAAATATTGCTTTCAAATGTATTTTACATCAAAATATCAATATTCAATGCGGAATTTTGTTGTTGTTAGCAATATGTGCGAAGCAGAACTGTCAAACCGACCATCACATTTCTTTCATTGAGATTTTTGAACAAAAATACCACGCAAATTACCGACTTTACCGATGGATTTTTCAAATAATTTTCTTTCGTATATACCTTGCCCTGACAATTACAAGGGACACTTCATAAATAAAGCACACAATTTTTTTTATTTACACTTTTATATTTTATTATCTCTTTACAGTCCTCCAGTATAGCCTCCTTGCTTCTCTGTGGTTGAATCTCAACGTCTCAGAAGCTCTGTTATTCCATCCAGGACACAACTTCTGTACATCTGTCGAATGGTTCGGGTACCGGTGGTAGAATACTGTTCCAGAGAAAGATAACGACGTCCACGGAAAGGTTTTTACAGCTCTGGAAACAAGTTAAGGTCTGATGGACTCATGTACGGGCTGTAAGGAGGACACGGCAACACTCCCCATCGTATTCGCGCAGTTTTAGGGCTACAACATTGCCGATATGTGGCCGAGCGTTGTCGTGGAGGAAGAGTGGCCCAGCCTCGAGCAACTGAGGTCGGATTTGAGCATTTTTCTGCATTGGTTTTGCATGAAGTTACGATAATACACTGCTGTGACACTTGTTCCACATGGAACTCTGTCATGATGATTCCTTGGTGACCATAGCAAAATTTATCATTTACTTAGCTCTAATTGAGTGTGTCGAAATGGTTTTGGACGTGGAGAATATGAAGCTCTCAACCCGTAGGACTTTGATTTCAATTCCAGTTCAAAGTCTGTAGTCTTCGTTTCATCAATAGCGACAGATCGACAAGAAAGCCTTGACCTATGTGGGACCCATCTCTAGGAATTTTTTTCTTCTTCAAATCATTAGTCGGAATACGGAATAGCGATGCTGGGGCAATTCCTGAGGCTTCAGAGTGCTTCTCACAAGTCGCACTGCGATCTGCTTCATTAGAATCTACCATAAGTTTCACATTTCGTTGATCTGTCAAGGTTTTTGGTCTTCCAGGTCATGAATTATCGTCTATCTACATACGACCAGCACGAAAACGATTAACTCAACATGAAACTGTACTATGCTCCACTGTAAATTCACTACAAACTTTACTGAACGCACTTTGGATTTCTGTCGGGTTTTTGCCGCGTAAAGTTTCGGTCTTGATGTACAACCTCTGGTCTTCAATAGTTACAGTACCCAAGACCCCTGCAGTGTCCATTTCTGCCTCTCACCACAAAGCGAAAAAACAGAAACATGTGCTTCTTCGTCAGGCTTCCAACTACATCTGACGCAGTTTTCATTGTTGCTACATCAAACAATCCACTGTAAAACCCCATGTGCATTATTTATGCCCTGTGGATAGCATCGGAAGTTCACTGAGGCTTTTTGCAGATGATGCTGTGGTATATCGAGAGGTTGTAACAATGGAAAATTGTACTGAAATGCAGGAGGATCTACAACGCATTGGCGCATGGTGCAGGGAATGGCAACTGAATCTCAATGTAGACAAGTGTAATGTGCTGCGAATACACAGAAAGAAAGATCCTTTTGTAATGCTGGAAATGCATATCCTCCAATTTCCATCTATTGTACTATAAATTATTTTCCTTATTTTGTTACCTGAATATATGACTTTTCTGTGTCTTTATATATTGTAATTGTTTTACTAATATATATATATATATATATATATATATATATATATATATATATATATATATATATAATTGTTTTTTTTGTAAATATTATTTGCATTTTTATGCTGGGTCTTGCCTAGGGAAAACTATGCTATCGAACAATTACATCGATAGGTCGTGTGGAGAACCAAAGTGTTGAGGATCTTTGGTAGTGTTGACTCTGCCGCATGGAGCGCGGGCCGGGAGAGTCTGGCTGGAGTAGGGTGGTGGAGCAGTTGTGTTGTGTGACACTCCCGTGAGTTGCCGTGCTTTTGGGGTTTGGCAGCATGTAACTGCGCTCGACTTGCTATGATAGTTCTGACACGGTGTCACGGACAGGAAGCATTAGCTGGCGCACATCAAGAGGCCGTTTCGCCTGGTGACCGTGTCGAGAAGAAGGCGCACCAGCATTCAGCTTCTGCAACAGCGACGGCCGACAATGAGTGACTGTCGCCACCTCCCCGATCGACGACTACAAACCTTCAATCAACCAACAATGAAGACTGGAAGCATGTAAAGTTTTAGAACTGTATGACAGACCTCAGCTTTTCAAACTGTTCAATTGGTCTCACAAAATTACAGCAACGTGGCATGAACCTTTGTTGCTCATTGTACCAATTGCATTACCAAACAGGGTCCCCTCCTTTTCCGGAATGAACCCGAGTGTCGTTGAAATTCAAACGCCAGCATGAATGGAATATCATTCCATTTCACTCCTTTAATTTCAAAGTTCTGTTAAAGTATTCATAGCTTTCTACAATATTTAGATTACAGAAGCACAAATTAAGAGTGCGAGTTTTGTTACCATATTTTAGCTCACCTGTGACTGTAGTTCAGCTTGGTACGTACTAAATTTTACTATTGTTAATTGTTCAGAATCATTTAATTCAAGTTCAAAGTTAAATCTCTTATTTCTAAATTGCGTAGATTCAAGTAGCTTTTGAAATGATTGTTGAGGTAGCCCAAGACTAACCTTATTTTATTGAATTTCGTAGTGCTTCAGAAACAAAGTTCACTATTAATTTCAGTCACTAAATTAACTTTCAATTTTTCGGTTTTATTAATTCTTTTGCTAAATTAAGTCAGAGTGTAGCGAAATTTATTACTTCTGACAAACATTCAGTTTTCACACAACACGTGTCAACCTTCAGTTGCCACACTTTTAGTGTTAATTATAGTGCAATAATCTTTCATTTTCAGTTATTATAGTAGTTGTCCATAGGACTGGCGACTGTAATTTTCCCCAAATCTCAAATATTTAATTAACGCCAATTAATTGTTAACGTAATGGCCACACATTCACTTTCTTTATTAATTTTACCCTTTTCTCACAATTAATTTCCACCAATTTTATTTGCATTTTTCCTTTCATTTAGATGTAACCCTTTCCTCCCTCTTTACCGACAAATTAACTTTGGTGACAATTGCTTTTCCCAAATTTCTATTAGGTGCACACGGTTTAATTTTTCATTGTATTTAAGGTTGTAAGTGAGGGGGTGGTTACACTTTATCATTTAGCTACAATATAGCAGGTTAGCAACTGGAAGCAGTTAATTCCATAAATTATCTGAGAGTAGGCATTAGGAGTGATCTGAAATGGGATCATCATATAAAGTTGATCGTTGGTAAAGCAGATGCCAGACTGAGATTCATTGGAAGAATCCTAAGGACATGTAATCCGAAAAGAAAGGAAGTAGGTTACAGTACACGTGTTCGTCCACTGCTTGAACATTGCTCACCAGTGTGGGATCCATACCAGGTGGGGTCGATAGAGGAGATAGAGAAGATCCAACGGAGAGCAGTGCGCTTCGTTACAGGATCATTTAGTAATCGCGAAAGTGTTACAGATATAGATAAACTCCAGTGGAAGATTCTGCAGGAGAGACGCTCAGTAGCTGTGTATGGGCTTTTGTTGAAATTTCGAGAACATAACTACACCGAGGATTCGAGCAGTATATTGCTCCCTCCTACGTATATCTCGCGAAGAGACCAAGAGGATAAATTCAGAGAGATTAGAGCCCACACAGTGGCATACCGACAATCTTTCTTTCCACGAACAATACGAGACTGGAATTGAAGGGCGAACCGATAGAGTACCCTCCGCCACACACCGCCAAATCGGACAAGATGTTCTCAAGTGTCGATCTTTCACACGTGCGGCAGCTGATTTTTATTTATACAGACGATACTGCTGAAATACTGAAGAGATTTTATTCGCGTAATAAGGACCTATACGCCACTGGTGCAAGTGGCTCGACGAGTGTGACTGGAGCCAGAAGGATGTGTCAGTTTGCTTCGGATCGGCTGGAACACACGAGAGTGTAAGCTAGTCGTCGTTGTCGTGGTGGCGGCGGCCCGCGGCTGCTTCGGCCGCGTCTCCCAGAGCGGCGCCGACGGTGGCGACGGCTCGCACCGCCGTTCTCGCGAGGCGGACGACGACGTCCAGGTGGCGCGGCAGCATCTCCGTCAGCAGCCAGCGCGCCGCGTCTGGCGCCAGTACGCCGACGGCGAGGAGCGCGCCCGCCAGCGGCCACAGCAGCGACAGCAGCAGCCGCAGCGCCGCGCCCAGCAGCGCCCACCCGCACACCAGCGCCGCCGCCGTCACCAGTTGCGCAGCCGCTTCCGCCGACATCCTCGCGGGCATGCCCGGCCTCTGTGTAAAGGGGTGCGCGGGAAACGAGACTCTCAGTAGCGTCTGCGCAGAATAACGTGGCCGCCAGATGCGCAGTCGGCGGGGCGTGCGCCGAGAGAGCGGTAGTGGTGGGGGTTATCAGCAAGTACTGTAGGTGAAATGCCGAGCGCTGGAGGGGAAGTGCTGTTCTAAACTGAAGCCTACACTTACGTATTTTGTATATTACTGGCCATTAAAATTCCTACTCCACGAAGATGACGTGCTACAGACGCGAAATTTGACCGACAGGAAGAAGATGCTGTGACATGCAAATGATTAGCTTTTCAGAGCATTCACACAAGGTTGGCGCCGGTGGCGGCACCTACAACGTGCTGACACGAGGAAAGTTTCCAACCGATTTCTCATACACAAACAGCAGTTGACCGGCCTTTCTCTGGTGAAACGTTGTTGTGATGCCTCATGTAAGGAGGAGAAATGCGTTCTGTCACGTTTCCAACTTTGATAAAGGTCGCCTATCGCGATTGCGGTTTGTCATATCGCGACATTACTGCTCGCATTGGTCGAGATCCAAGGACTGTTGGCAGAACATGGAATCTGTGGTGTCACCGCCAGACACCACACTTGCTAGGTGGAACACTTTAAATCGGCTGCGGTCTGTTAGTATACGTCGGACCCGCGTGTCGCCACTATCAGTGATTGCAAACCGAGCGTCATCACATGGCAGGTCTAGTCTAGAAGAGACTCCCTAGCACTCGCCCCAGTTGTACAGCCGACTTTGCTAGCAATGGCTCAATGTCTACAGACGCTCTCATTTGCAGAGACGATAGTTTAGCATAGCCTTCAGCTACATCATTTGCTACTACCTAGCAAGGAGCCATATTCAGTTACTATGTATCCTGAACAGACAATAATGTGAATCATGTACCGTCAAGAGCGACGTTCATCATTAATGGGTTAAAGTTACATATCAAACTAGCTACGTCCGCTTTCTAAATTCTAATTCCTTGTCACGTTCCAGACCTCACGTCACTATAGTTCTTCTCTCCTCACGCCAGCCTGTGTGAGCTAAAACGCGTGCATTTTGGCTTCCTCTAGTAACACAGTGTTGGCTCTTCTGCCAACACTACAGAATCGGTGGGTTCAGGATGGTAATATGGAATGCTGATCTGGATCCCAACAGCCTCGTATCACTAGCATTCGAGATGACAGGCATCTTATCCGCATGGCTTCAATGGATCGTACAGCCACGTCTTGATCCCTGAGTCAACAGATGGGGACGTTTGCAACACAACAACCATCTGCACAAACAGTTCGACGACGTTTGCAGCAGCATGGACTATCAGCTCGGAGACTGTGGCTGCGGTTACCCTTGACGCTGCATCACAGACAGGAGTGCCTGCGATGGTGTACTCGATGACGAACCTGGGTGCACGAATGGCAAAACGTCATTTTTTTTGGATGAATCAAGGCTCTGTTTACAGCATCATGATGGTCGCATACGCGTATGGTGACATCGCGGTGACTGCACGTTGGAAGTGTGTATTCATCATCGTCATACTGGTGTATCACCCGGAGTAATGGTATGGGGTGCCATTGGTTACACATCTCGGTCACCTCTTGTTTTCATTGACGGTACTTTGAACAGTGGACGTTACATTTCAGATGTGTTACGACCCGTGGCTCTACCCTTCGTTCGATCTCTGCGAAAGCCCACATTTCAGCAGGATAATGCACGACCGCATGTTGCAGGTCCTGTACGGGCCTTGCTGGATACAGAAAATGTTCGACTGCTGCCCTGGCCAGCACATTCTCCAGATGTCTCACCAATTGAAGACATCTGGCCAATGGTGGGGAAGCAACTGGCTCATCACAATACGCCAGTCACTACTCTTGATGAACTGTGGTATCGTGTTGAAGCTGCATGGGTAGCTGTAACTGTACACGCCATCCAAGTTCTGTTTGACTCAATGACCAGGGGTATCAAGGCCGTTATTACGGCTAGAGGTGGTTGTTCTGCGTACTGATTTCTCAGGATCTATGCACCCAAATTGCGTAAAATGTAATCACATGTCAGTTCTAGTATAATATATTTGTCCAATGAGTACCTCTTTATCATCTGCATTTCTTCTTGGTGTAGCAATTTTAATGGCCAGTAGTGTATTTAGTGGAGCTCGGCCACGCCCGCACTTGCATGGTGACCATTCACATAAATCTGTCACCTCTGAGTTGGTTGGTATTAAAAAAAATCCCGCTGAAAACGCAACAAAAGCAGTATTTTCAACTGGCTTGTTAGCCATTTGTAACTTCCAGAGAAACGCCATAAGTGGCGAATTTTGAGCAAAACCGAAAAATTTCTCTTGTTGCCATATTTTATTCTGCTTCTTTTGTCAAAACCTAGCGGAGTTTACACAGTCTTGCCTCACTAACAAGTTGTGCAGACGACACTGTGAGAGAATTCTGAAACAGTGTTTTATTGCGGTCAGTATCTTATGAAAGCGAACATCCTCGCTACAAAAATAAACGTGCAATGTCTTCACTTAGTGTAGCTCCAAAAGCCACAGCATTTTTCGTTTCACCAGCTATCGGTGGTCCTAAAAAATTACGTTCGTTCTTCGAAAAAGTCTGTATTTAGTGCAATGACAAGATACATAATAAATTTTTGCATAATAACAAATGGAAAAATACTCTCCTCTTCACCAAAATCCCATTTCGATACCTCAACCCTGTTTTGAAATGTGAGGACTATTGCGAATACTTCGCGCTGCTTTATCGCTGGCTCGCGCGATCGCAAATGAGTATGCTACATCAGATGAATTTTCTCCAGATCAGTGACAGATAGACACCTCCACCCAAGTCTACCGAAAAATTCAGTATGTTAGCTGAATTTCATATTCAGGAACATGTGTAATATGCACCAAACACAAAATCATAGCGACAACCGATTTTCATTGCGAACGTTTTCGAATTTTGCGAAGTGTGTTACTTTGATGCAAATATCACAATAACTGCGACCATTAACTAAATGATGGGGACATCATCAAGAAGCTGATATATAGAGCTATGCAAAGATGAAACTTTTTTACCAGGTGGTTTCAGTAAAATCGTTTGAGAAGGATTGCTGGGTTTGCGCCTCGGTTCTGTCATCACCGACCAGTTGAAAAGGGGGAGAAACACTATCGGCCTCCCCTTCTGAACAAACGAATGAACTCGTCAAGCGCTTTGGGCGAAAACTGGTCACTGCGAATCGGCCACAGTATCCTGCACAAACTCTAAGCCTCCATGTTGTCACCAGATGCGAGGTATCATATATAGTCACCAGCTGGCGATGGGTGCGTCACCTGAGCAAAATCCGAAACGGATAAGTGACAACGAATTATCTTTAGAATTTGCACAGGTTTAAATTGAGAAAACTTTTTATAGCCACAATTACATTAATTAATATTTATTATAGACAACCAGTTTCGACAGTTGAAACTGTCATCCTCTGATCTTCAAAAATTTTTTTGGTTACGAAACATATTGCATTATAAGATTATTACTCGTACCAGGGTATCACTGTTCTGGAGAATATGCAGGAGATTGTACAGTCCTGGAAATTGAAATAAGAACACCGTGAATTCATTGTTCTAGGAAGGGGAAACTTTATTGACACATTCCTGGGGTCAGATACATCACATGATCACACTGACAGAACCACAGGCACATAGACACAGGCAACGGAGCATGCACAATGTCGGCACTAGTACAGTGTATATCCACCTTTCGCAGCAATGCAGGCTGCTATTCTCCCATGGATACAATCGTAGAGATGCTGGATGTAGTCCTGTGGAACGGCTTGCCATGCCAATTCCACCTGGCGCCTCAGTTGGACCAGCGTTCGTGCTGGACGTGCAGACCGCGTGAGACGACGCTTCATCCAGTCCCAAACATGCTCAATGGGGGACAGATCCGGAGATCTTGCTGGCCAGGATAGTTGACTTACACCTTCTAGAGCACGTTGGGTGGCACGGGATACATGCGGACGTGTATTGTCCTGTTGGAACAGCAAGTTCCCTTGCCGGTCTAGGAATGGTAGAACGATGGGTTCGATGACGGTTTGGATGTACCGTGCACTATTCAGTGTCCCCTCGACGATCACCAGAGGTGTACGGCCAGTGTAGGAGATCGCTCCCCACACCATGATGCCGGGTGTTGGCCCTGTGTGCCTCGGTTGTATGCAGTCTTGATTGTGGCGCTCACCTGCACGGCGCCAAACACGCATACGACCATCATTGGCACCAAGGCAGAAGCGACTCTCATCGCTGAAGACGACACGTCCCCATTCCTCCCTCCATTCACGCCTGTCGCGACACCACTGGAGGCGGGCTGCACGATGTTGGGGCGTGAGCGGAAGACGGCCAAACGGTGTGCGGGACCGTAGCCCAGCTTCATGGAAACGATTGCGAATGGTCCTCGCCGATACCCCAGGAGCAACAGTGTCCCTAATTTGCTGGGAAGTGGCGGTGCGGTCCCCTACGGCACTGCGTAGGATCCTATGGTCTTGGCGTGCATCCGTGCGTCGCTGCGGTCTGGTCCCAGGTCGACGGGCACGTGCACCTTCCGCCGACCACTGGCGACAACATCGATGTACTGTGGAGACCTCACGCCCCACGTGTTGAGCAATTCGGCGGTACGTCCACCCGGCCTCCCGCATGCCCACTATACGCCCTCGCTCAAAGTCCGTCAACTGCACATACGGTTCACGTCCACGCTGTCGTGGCATTCTACCAGTGTTAAAGACTGCGATGCAGCTCCGTATGCCACGGCAAACTGGCTGACACTGACGGCGGCGGTGCACAAATGCTGCGCAGCTAGCGCCATTCGATGGCCAACACCGCGGTTCCTGGTGTGTCCGCTGTGCCGTGCGTGTGATCATTGCTTGTACAGCCCTCTCGCAGTGTCCGGAGCAAGTATGGTGGGTCTGACACACCGGTGTCAATGTGTTCTTTTTTCCATTTCCAGGAGTGTATATACCGAGTGAACATTAATAAAACTGACAGACTGCAGGGACGGATTACTGACTGAAAATGAAGGGAAAAAGGTCCTACGACCATGTGTTTAGAAATGTATTGTTGCAGTGGTAGATGGTGCAGATGAATGACAGTTCCTCTGACCAGGTGCCATGTGTTCCTCGTGCGTCACAGGCTGTGTGACTCACAAAGCGTACCGTAAACAGCAGATGGAAACGGTCGAGAGTCAGCACAGCTATACGAAAACAAATAACCTCAAACACAGCAGCCACATCACACAGTATTTCAAGTCCTTTTTGGACTTTTATTATGTGATCATGGGTCCTTGCAGACAGACGAACGTGCTGTGAGGTGGCGGGCTGTGTGTACACCAGATATGGAGGATTGGGCTCTATAGGACAGTACAAGCTCCAGGCAAGTGGCCCCCCCTACATGGTGTAAGACAAAAGTATGATTATGTGTATCCTGCATGACAACCACTACAGCCTGTGTTATCTGCGAGCGGATTTCCCTCTAGGAGAAGGAGTTTGTAGATGGTTTTTACACCAGACCATAACAACTATGGGATTTCCATCGTCAGGCCTCTTTATCGACGAAACAAACTAGCGTCATCAGCTTGTATAGTCGTGATACGTGGGCTGCAGACAATCTTTGGGGAATGGCTGTGGTGTCTCATAAGCATCTGTTCAACATCAGTGTGTAGGGTATTTGGATCAGTTATTATTTCACAACGAATCGTCAGAGGAACATTCCTTGACTTCCTGTAGAACACTCTGGATGGGCTGCCTGAGAAGGTGCTTTTGGCAACACGATAGATTATGTGGTTTCTGCATGACTGAACATCACTCCACTTCCGCATTACGGTTCGCTGACACCTCAGCAGCATCTTCCTTTGACATTGGATAGGACACAGAGGCCCATAGCAAGGCTTGCTGGATCACTGGACTTTAAAGCCCTGGATTTTTACCTCTGGGGGCGTCTGAAAGCGTTGTGTATGCTGAGCCACTTCCTCATATGCACACCTTTCAACATTGTGTTCATGACACCTGTGACACTGTTTGGAGAGAGGCCACAAAGTGCGAAGTAGTGAGGTAATCCATGATGCATCACGTGAACGCATGCAATGCATCCCCTGGAGGTCACTTTGCACATCTCTTGTGACGTGGATGCGATACAGCTCTATACTACACACATCAAAAAAGTTTTGCATCACCTCGGTTCCGAAAGTTCCGGAACCTGTACAGAAAATTGGAACACAGATCAACATAAACATCATTTGCGCCCTTTTTATTGCTCTTGGATGCCACACATTGCATGTTGTATCACCATACAGCGAAACCTTCAGAGCTGGTGGCCCGGTACACACCGGTATCTCTAATACCCAGTAGCACGTCCTCTTGCTTGAAGCATGCCTGTACTCGTCGTGACATACTATCCAGGCTGACAGAAGGTTGGCAGCCCTACAGCCAGGCGGACGAGCGTGTACGAAGCTCTCACTAAGTTAAGCGATTAATATTGAAATAAGAGCTAATTTAGTTAATATTACATTTTAGACTAGTGCACTTACGTATTATCTAATCTATCTATGGAAAGTTTTGCTTTTCTAAACGTAATTGCATTGAAAAAAGAAGTATTTCATAAAGGTCGGCAGTGGTGAGTTTGTTTACATACTTATGCGCAAATTTCGTACGAGTGTAGATATATGTTTTTGACTAGACTTAGCGCTTCAAAGTTAAATTAATTCGTGTCTCTCATCCAGAATATGTGTGGTTACTTGAAAGTTTCTGAAGCAATTTTATGGTTGTTTACATTAGAGGTTAGTTAAGTGTTAGTACACGTTATGAAACTATTGTGTTGTTGAAGTTATTTTCTCCTTTTGTGTTACGTTTTACTATCAAACCATGTGTGGCGGTTGCCGTATAAATTTGAAAGAGAGGGTATTCTGTATAGACTGTAGGTTGTGGTTTCATTGGGGCGAGTGCAGCGGAGAGGAAACGATAGTAGATAATGAGGCTCATCCATGGTAGTGTAGGATATATAGAAAGGACAGAAAAATCACGGAACAGGAGGCAAAGATTTGTGCCCTTAGGGCTGAATTATAAATCGCGAACTTGGAATTATGTGAGCTAAGTGAGGAAAAGGACTCTGGGCGCTGGGAAAAGGTAGCAAGTAAAGGGCGAAAAAGGGGAACAATTCATAAAATGTCTGAAATTCTGTTAGCAAATCAGTTTGGCTTGCTATCTGAAGTAGTGGAGGAAGGGCCTCATTCAGATGTAGTTGAATGTAGGTTGAAGCAGAATACTAGCTTAAAGAAAAAAGACAAGTCGGTATCAAACCAGAATAGGAAAAGAAGGGTTCTGCTTATAGGTAGAAATCATGGGAGGGGGTGGGCCAGCAGCTTCACGAGAAATTAGGGACAGAGTACCAGGTCACAAGTTTTGTGAAACCAAGTGCTAGCCTTAGCCAGGTGACAGAAAACTCAGGTCAGCTATGCAATGACTTTGAGAAGGAAAATCAGGTAATCATAAACTTCTGGAAATTGAAATAAGAACACCGTGAATTCATTGTCCCAGGAAGGGGAAACTTCGTTGACACATTCCTGAGGTCAGATACATCACATGATCACACTGACAGAACCACAGGCACATAGACACAGGCTCTAGTACAGTGTATATCCACATTTCGCAGCAATGCAGGCTGCTATTCTCCCATAGAGACGATCGTAGAGATGCTGGATGTAGTCCTGTGGAACGGCTTGCCATGCCATTTCCACCTGGCGCCTCAGTTGGACCAGCGTTCGTGCTGGACGTTCAGACCGCGTGAGACGACGCTTCATCCAGTACCAAACATGCTCAATGGGGGACAGATCCGGAGATCTTGCTGGCCAGTGTAGTTGACTTACACCTTCTAGAGCACGTTCGGTGGCACGGGATACATGCGGACGTGCATTGTCCTGTTGGAACAGCAAGTTCCCTTGCCGGTCTAGGAATGGTAGAACGATGGGTTCAATGACGGTTTGGATGTACCGTGCAACATTCAGTGTCCCCTCGACGATCACCAGAGGTGTACGGCCAGTGTAGGAGATCGCTCCCCACACCATGATGCCGGGTGTTGGCCCTGTGTGCCTCGGTCGTATGCAGTCCTGATTGTGGCGCTCACCTGCACGGCGCCAAACACGCATACGACCATCATTGGCACCAAGGCAGAAGCGACTCTCATCGCTGAAGACGACACGTCTCCATTCGTCCCTCCATTCACGGCTGTCGCGACACCACTGGAGGCGGGCTGCACGATGTTGGGGCGTGAGCGGAAGACGGCCTAACGGTGTGTGGGACCGTAGCCCTACTTCATGGAGACGGTTGCGAATGGTCCTCGCCGATACCCCAGGAGCAACAGTGTCCCTAATTTGCTGGGAAGTGGCGGTGCGGTCCCCTACGGCACTGCGTAGGATCCTACGGTCTTGGCGTGCATCCGTGCGTCGCTGCTGTCCGGTCCCAGGTCGACGGGCACGTGCACCTTCCGCCGACAACTGGCGACAACATCGATGTACTGTGGAGACCTCACGCCCCACGTGTTGAGCAATTCGGCGGTACGTCCACCCGGCCTCCCGCATGCCCACTACACGCCCTCGCTCAGAGTCCGTCAACTGCACATACGGTTCACGTCGACGCTGTCGCGGCATGCTACCAGTGTAAAAGACTGCGATGGAGCTCCGTATGCCACGGCAAACTGGCTGACACTGACGGCGGCGGTGCACAAATGCTGCGCAGCTAGCGCCATTCGACGGCCAACACCGCGGTTCCTGGTGTGTCCGTTGTGCCGTGCGTGTGATCATTGCTTGTACAGCCCTCTCGCAGTGTCCGGAGCAAGTATGGTGGGTCTGACACACCGGTGTCAATGTGTTCTTTTTTCCATTTCCAGGAGTGTAGTTGGGGGAGCAGGAAACGACCTGGCTATGAATCCAAGATATAGTATTAGGAGTGACCTGGATAAAATAGAAGCAGAAACTGGACACATGAATGTGGGTTTTGTGGAGGTCTTTCAGCACCATGATGAGCCCTGCGTAAACACTGCTGTAAGGCGTGTAAACACTGAGTTGAACGGGATGCTCCAGACACCGGCAAAGTCTCACATGAGTGTTGTTCCAGTTGATACTATTGGTAGGTGGGGTTACACTACGCATGGCCTGCACCTTAAAAGGAAGGGGAAAGATAAGTTAGTTTCTATATTGGCCACAGTCGCACAAGGGGTGATCCCTGTGGTTATTGGGACCAAGCAGACAGGTTTTGTAGGTTAAAGCCAAATTCCAGACAGACAACAACCAAGGAAAATAGATGAAAAGAAACTTCATGCACAGCAAATAGGGATATAGCTAAGCGTGGTATCAACTTACTTCACTAAAATATCAGGGGAATAAAAAATAAAGTAGATGAGCTGTTAGTGTGTTTAGATCATGTGAAAAATAAGAATGAGATTGATATACTTTGTCTGTCTGAGCACCATGTAAATGTGGGGATGGAACATGTCAGTATAAATGGGTATAATTTAGTATCTTACACTTGTAGATGTAGTATGGATAAAGGAGGAGTTGCCATTTTCATAAAAGAAGGGTATAAATACAGAACTGTTGAAGTAAGCAAATTTTGTGTCGATCAGCACTTTGAGGTTTGTGCATGTGAACTTAAGCTAGATAATATTGTGTTGATATTAGCAATAGTGTACAGGTCTCCACAGGAGATTGGGAGCTATTCATACAAAAGTTTGGCTCCCTATTATGTTGTCTGTCAGACAAAAAGAAGAAGTTATTAATCTGTGGTGATTTCAATGTTAACTTTCTAAACGTGAGCTAGAAGTGCTGTTAACAACATATAACTTAGAATCAGTGATCAATTTCCCTACACGTATAGCACAGGTCAGTAGTGCTCTAATAGATAATGTATTTGTACAGCAAGAGTATGTAGAACAAACACATGCTTTCCCTGCAGTAAATCGATTATCTGACCATGATGCACAACTGATTAAATTACAAAACCTAACAGGGTGTTCACTTCAGAAACCATTAAGTAAAAGTGTGAGGGTGCTCACCCCAGTATCTATAGATCACTTCAGAGAAAGTTTAGGAAATGTAAACTGGGAAGATGTATATAATGAGCCAAATGTTAATGATAAATGCAGCATATTTCTTGATAAATTTATATCCCTTTTTGAACATTGTTTTCCAAAGAAAATTACTAAATGTAACACCACAAACTTTTCAAAGAAACCTTAGACTGCTACAGGTATTAAAATGTCTTCAGAAAGGAAAAGAAAACTGTATGAGACAGCAAGAACTAGTAAAGATCCAGAAGTAGTTTTATATGATAAAAATTATTGTAACATACTGAGAAAAGTTGTAAGGAAATCAAGAAATATGTAGAAAAGAAATTAACAACTCCAGTAATAAAATAAAATCAGTATGGAATGTTGTTAGAAGGGAGACAGGAAAAGTAACCACTGGGATAGGTAGTATTACTGTTAAAGAAAATGAGATCATCTTAACCAACAGTACAAAGGTAGCCAATGTATTTAACAATCACTTCTTAAGTGTAGGAGAAAAAAATGGTGAGAATAGTTCAAAAGAAAAAGTCAGGCAGTACATGGACGAGTCAGTTTTGAAAAATTGTAGGATTAAGTTTTATCTAACAACTTATTGTGAAATAAGGACAATTATTAAATCTTTCAAAAATAAATGTTCTGTTGGAGTAGATGACATCTCTAACAAGTTATTAAAACAATGTGGAGCTGATGATTTGAGTCACATTTGTAATGCATCACTGACTCGGGGTATTTTTCCAGACAGGTTAAAATATGCCATTGTCTTGCCTCTCTACAAAAAGGGGGAAACCAAAGATGTCAATAATTACCGGCCAGTATCCTTGCTTACAGCATTTTCAAAAATCTCCGAGAAAATAATGTACTCAAGAGTTCAAATGGTTCAAATGGCTCTGAGCACTATGGGACTCAACTGCTGTGGTCATCAGTCCCCTAGAACTTAGAACTACTTAAACCTAACTAACCTAAGGACATCACACACATCCATGCCCGAGGCAGGATTCGAACCTGCGACCGTAGCAGTCGCACGGTTCCGGACTGCGCGCCTAGAACCGCGAGACCACCGCGGCCGGATACTCAAGAGTAGTTTACCATCTTAACAGTAATGGGGTACTTAGTAAATCACAGTTCGGATTTCAGAAATGCTGTTCCACTAAGATAGCAATATGCAATTTCACTGTCCACATAATAGAGTAATTAAACAGTAAATTGTCACCAATAGGAATATTCTGTGACTTATCCAAAGCATTTGACTGTGTGAACCATGACATTAGGTTAGAGAAATTACAATTCTATGGTATAAATGGAACAGTGCGCGAGTTCTTTAAGTCATATCTACAGGACAGGAAGCAAAAAGTTTCTTTATATGTTTCAAGTGATTCAAAGGAGGTTGCCACTTCATCTATCTGGGTGAACTTACATTAGGTGTTCCACAAGTTCGATCATGGGTCCCCTCCTGTTCTTGATATATGTGAATGACCTCCTTTCTTATGTCAAACAAGATGCTGAACTGACACTGTTTGCTGATGATACAAGCATAATTATTAATCCAGTAAAAGAAAGTCCGATAGAAAATGATACAAATAAGTTATTTGGAAAAGTTATTAATTGGTTTTCTGCGAATGGGCTTGCTCTGAACTTAGAAAAAACACAGCACATCCAATTTTCTGCTGCAAAAAGTATAATTCCTTCAATAAACATAACACATCAAAAGAAATCAGTAGCCAGGGTAAGGCATACTAAGTTTTTGGGTGTACATATAGATGAGAATCTTAATTGGAAAATTCATATTTTGGATCTCCTAAAGCGACTAGGTTCAGCAACTTTTGCAATCAGAGTAATTGCCAATTTTGAGGATGTAGAAATTAGTAAACTAACATACTTTGCATACTTCCACTCTCTGATGTCATACAGAATAATAGTCTGGGGCAACTCAACATTTAGGCAAAAGGTATTCACAGCTTAAAAGAAAGTAGTTAGAATAATGTGTGGGGTTCATAGTCACACATCTTGTAGGCATCTGTTTAAAAGGTTAGGAATTCTTACAACTGCATCACAGTACGTTTACTCAGTAATGAAATTTTTTCTCAACAACATGGACCAGTTTAAAATCAACAGCGACATTCATGATTACAATACCAGAAAAAAGAAAGACCTGCACTATCCGTTACTTAACCTATCTTTGGCACAGAAAGGGGTAAAATATGCTGCTATAAAACTTTTTGATAAATGGCTCTGAGCACTATGGGACTCAACTGCTGTTGTCATTAGTCCCCTAGAACTTAGAACTACTTAAACCTAACTAACCTAAGGACATCACATACATCCATGCCCGAGGCAGGATTCGAACCTGCGACCGTAGCAGTCCCAAGGTTCCGGACTGCGCGCCTAGAACCGCGAGACCACCGCGGCCGGCTTTTGATAAATTACCAGATGAAATAAAATGTCTGACAGACAGCAGTAGCAGTTTCAAAAACAAATTGAAATCGCACCTCCTTGCAAACTCCTTCTATACCATAGATGGATTCTTGAATATGAGTAAATAAATATGGAGATATAATATGTGCATTTTGTGCCATTTAAGGGAATGGGAAGATAATAGATATATTTAGGTATAACACTATAATGTAAACAAAAAAAGAAAAAAAAACTTGTTTCCTGTGCGCATCTCTTGTGCATTTCACACGTTCCACATCATAACGCATTTCCGTGCTACTGATCAATGGAACACGTAACTAATTAACTACTAACTCCATAAGTTCATCAAGGCACTGTTGGTCCACATTGTACCACTCTTCAACGGCGATTGGGTGTAGAGCCCTTAGAGTGGTTGGTGGGTCACTTCGTTCATAAACAGCCCTTTTAAATTTATCCCAGGCATGTTAAATAGGGTTCATGTCGGGAGAACATGCTGGCCACTCTAGTCGAGCGATATCGTTATCCTGAAGGAAGTCATTCACAAGATGTGCACGATGGGGGCGCGAATTGTTGTCCATGAAGACGAATGCCTCACCAGTATGCTGCCGATATGGTTGCACTATCGATCGGAGGATGCCAATCACATATGGTACAGCCGTTAAACGCCTTCCATGACCACCAGCGGTGTACGTCGGCCCGACATAATGCCACCCCAAAACAGCAGGGAACTTCTGTACTCGCTGGACAGTGTGTCTAAGGCGTTCAGCCTGACCAGGTTGCCTCCAAACACGTCTCCGACGATTGTCTGGTTTGAAGGCATATGCGACACTCATCGGTGAAGAGAACGTGATGCCAATCCTGAGCGGTCCATTCGGCATATTGTTGTGCCCATCTGTACCACGCTGCATGGTGTCGTGGTCGCAAAGATGGACGTAGCCATGGACGTCGGGAGTGAAGTTTCGCATCATGCAGCGTATTGCGCACAGTTTGATTCGTAACACGACGTCCTGTGGCCGAACGAAAAGCATTATTCAACATGATGGCGTTGTTGTCAGCGTTCCTCCGAGCCATAATCTTTAGGTAGTGGTCACCCACTGCTGTAGTAGTCCTTGGGCGGCCTGAGCGAGGCATGTCATCGACAGTTCCTACCTCTCTGTATCTCCTCCATGTCCGAACAACATCGGTTTGGTTCACTCAGAGACGCCTGGACACTTGTTGAGAGCCCTTCCAAACACAAAGTAACAATGTGAACGCGATCTACCGGCGTATTGACCGTCTAGGCATGGCTGAACTATAGGCAACGCGAACCGTGTACCTCCTGTTTGGTGGATTGACTGGAACTGATCGGCTGTCGGACCCCCTCCGTCTAATGAGCGCTGCTCATGCGTGGTTGTTTACATCTTTGGGCAGGTTTAGTGACATCTCGGAAGAGTCAAAGGGACTGTGTCTGTGACACAATATCCACAGTCAACGTTTATCTTCAGGAGTTCTGGGAACTGGGGTGATGCAAAACTATTTTTGATGTGCGTATGTCCTGGGATAATTTATAGTTGTTGCACGCACTTCTCCCACTTCCAGACAGATGTTCATAGGACCTGTTTTTCCTCTCTTTCCAGTCAGGAATCCGTCCCTGCAGTTTTCCAGTTTTATTAGTGTTTACCTTGCATATGTCTATCAAAAGTAAAACCATATACAGATAAAAGTAGCTTGTGCAAATGGGCATGCTCACACACAAAGCAGTCCACTTGATAGTTACGAGATGCGAAGGAGATTGGGTTTTAATGTCTCTTCAATCACTAGGTCATTACAGATGCAATGTTATTTTTAAAGGAACCATCCCACCGTTTGTCCTAAGCGATTTAGGGAAATAACTGTAAGCCAAAATCTGAGTGGCCAGACAGGAATCTGAACCACGGTTCTCCAAATGTGTGTCCAGCGACTTACCACTGCACTTCGTTTCTCGGTTTATGAAGTGAAGATTAAATCTGGAGAAGTTGCAGAAAGGCTGGAAATGAAGACGATGTGGCCCAAGTAAGTTGAAACAAACAGAGATTGCTGAAAGTTTCAAGGCAGGTATCAGACAACGATTGACAGAAATAGTCGAAAGAAATTCAATAGAGGATAAGTGAGTAGGCGTGAGAGATGAAGTAGTGAAGGCACCAGTGGAAAAGTTAGAAACACATGAGTCGAAAGAAATTCAATTAGAGGATAAGTGAGTAGGAGTGAGGGATGAAGTAGTGAAGGCACCAGAGGAACAGTTAGACAGAAACACAAGTGCCAGTAAGAATAATCGAATAATGTGAGATATGTTTATTGTAAGGGGGAGAAAGAAAAAATATAAAAATGTCGCAATCGAAGCAGACCAAAGATAATACAAGCGTCTCAAAATGAAATTTACCGAAAGTCAAAAATGACAACACGAAGCGAAAAAGAAAGTGAAAAATGATAAATGACGAGTCTTCGTAGAGTAGGCGAAAGAACTTGCTGCTCTTTTATCAGCCGTGTACCACAGATCGCAATAGAAGCTAAACGTTCCTACTGAATGGAAAAAGAGCGCAGGACGTTCCCGTTTTTAAGAAGGTGCATCGAAGAGACACACAAAATTGTAAACGCGCAGCTCCGACGTCGGACTGTTCTAGAATTTTAGAGCATGTTTTATGCTCGCTCATGATGTCAGTTCTGAAGACGGAATTTCTCTTCTGTAGGAATCGAGATGTGTTCCGAAAGCAAATATCGGGTGAATACTAGCTCTGTCTGTAAGAATGCGTGGTTTCGCGGCGATATGAATTAATAAAATTTTTTCGGGCTTCCAGCCGCGTCACGTGGTTAAAATCCGGCTGTGACGTCACTAGTGCTCTTTACCTCGCCATATATGGTAATGTTTTCATCCCACGTCCGTCGCGCCCGTTTTAGCCTCGCGATGGCCGGTGCTGAGCTGCAAACCGCCGTCTTTGTTGAAGGTGTTTTCAAAGGTTTTTATTTCAATAGCTTCTTTTATGACGCTATCCCAAGGACGATCTAGGTCTTAGAACGTCTGGAGCGTACAAGATACCATGTCAGTGTGGCGGTTACTAAGTCGGCCAAACAGTACGTACTGTGGAGCAACGCCGGACGGAACACGAGAGGCTTACGCCTACGCTATTCAGAAAAATCAGCCGTGGCAGAACGCACCTTAGAATATGGACACCAAATTCTGTTCGACGAAACATCTGTCGTTGTGAGGACGAAGGGACTTTGGGATAGCGGCATAAAAGAAGCTACTGAAATAAAAACCTCTAAACACACCATCAATAAGGACGACGGTTTGCAGCTAAGCACAGCTTGGGACCTGGCCATTGCGAGGCTAAAACAGGTGCGACGGACGCGGGATGAAAACATTACCACATATGGCGAGGAAGAGAGCACTAGTGACGTCACAGCCAGCAGTGCGGCTATATAACGACTCGGTCACGGCGACACAGCAGTCAGTCTTACCACTCGACAATGGCTGAGGAGAGCTCGGTCGAAAGTGCGTGGGATTTTAACCACCTGACGCGCCTGGAAGCCCGAGAAAATTTTATTAGCTCTGTCTGTTCGTCCACGCGACCCAGAAAGCAATCAATACCGGCGCCCAGGTTGATGCTGTGTTCCTTCGCTTCTGGACGGCATTCGATACAGTACCACACTGCCGCCTAATGAATGGAATAGGAGCTTACGGAATATCGGAAAATATCTGATTGGCTCTAGCAAACAGACCACAGCATGCCACTCTCAGATTAGAGGTTAGATTAGATTAATACTTGTTCCATAGATCATGAATACGACACTTCGTAATGATGTGGAACGTGTCAGGTTAATAAAAGATGTCTGTACAAGATACTGCATTACACAAAATATTGCATGACACTAATGCTTAAGTTAGTTTTTTTTCCCTCCCTTAATTTATTTTTAAATGTTGATTGACTATCTGTCAGGCTTTTGATGCTGTTTGGTAGGTGACCAAAGACTTTTGTGGCAGCATAATTTACCCCTTTCTGTGCCAAAGTCAGATTTAACCCTGCATAGTGAAGATCATCCTTTCTCCTGGTGTTATAGCTATGCACACTGCTATTACTTTTGAACTGGGTAGGATTATTAACAACAAATTTCATAAGTGAATATATATACTGTGAGGTTACTGTGAGGATCCCTAGATCCTTAAATAGATGTCTGCAGGATGACCGTGGGTGGGCTCCAGCAATTATTCTGATTACACGTTTTTGAGCAATGAATACTGTTTTAGTTGGCAGGAGAGCCAACCGTGTGGTTAAAGGAGGCCGATATGCACGCGTTTTAGCTCACGCAGGCTGGCGTGAGGTCTGGAACATGACAAGGGAATTAGAAGTGAGAAAAACGGACGTAGCTGGTGGAATACTTAACTTTAATCCATTAATGACGAACGTCGCTCTTTATGGTACATGATTCACAATATCAATAGTACGGATACTGGCGCCTTGCTAGGTCGTAGCAAATAACGTAGCTGAAGGCTATGCTAACTATCGTCTCGGCAAATGAGAGCGTATTTTGTCAGTGAACCATCGCTATCAAATTCGGCTGTACAACTGGGGCGAGTGCTAGGAAGTCTCTCTAGACCTGCCGTGTGGCGGCGCTCGCTCTGCAATCACTGATGGTGGCGACACGCGGGTCCGACGTATACTACCGGACCGCGGTCGACTTAAAGGCTACCACCTATCAAGTGTGGTGTTTGGCGGTGACACCACAAATACTTTTCTACTCAACGATGAATTGCCCCGGAATATGATGCCATACGAAAGCAGTGAATGAAAGTAGGCATATTAAGCTAATTTACTGATATTCTTATCACCAAAATTTGCAATAACCCTAATAGCATACGTTGCTGAACTCAGACGTTTCAGCAGACCATCAATGTGTTGCTTCCAGTTTAACCTCTCATCAATGGCTACACCTAAAAATTTTGAAAATTCTACCTTAGCTACAGACTTCTGTTCAAAGTCCATATTTATTACTGGAGTTGTGCCATTTACTGTACAGAACTGTATATACTGTGTTTTATCAAAATTTAAAGGAGTCCGTTTGCTGAGAACCACTTAATAATTTTGTGAAAAACATCATTTACAATTACATCACTTAGTTCTTGGTTTTTGGATGTTATTACTATACTTGTATCATCAGCAAAAAGAACTAACTTTGCATCTTCATCAATGTGGAATGGTAGGTCATTAATGTATATCAAGAACAGTAAAGGACCTAAGACTGAATCCTGTGGGCCCTCGTACTTGATAGCCCCACAGTTTGAGGAATCAGCTGTTGTTATAACATTACATGAATCACTTATTTCAACTTTCTGCATTCTTCCAGTTAAGTATGAATTTAACCATTTGTGCACTGCCCCACTCAAACCACAATGATTTAGCTTATCTAAAAGAATTCCATGATTTACACAATCAAAGGCCTTTGAGAGAACACAAAAAATACCAATGGGTGATGTCCGGTTATTCAGAGCATTTAATATTTGATCAATGAAAGCGTATATAGCATTTTCTGTAGAAAAGCCTTTCTGAAAACCAAACGGACATTTTGTTAGTACTTTATTTTTACAAAATTGGGAGGCTACTCTTGAATACATTACTTTCTCAAAAATTTTTGATAGAGCTGCCAGAAGAGCGATTGGGCGATAGTTGTTGACATCCGACATATCCCCCTTTTTAAGCAATGGTTTTACAATGGCATATTTCAGTCTATCGGGGAAAACACCTTGCTCCAAAGAGCTATTACATACGTGGCTGAGAATCCTACTTATCTGTGGGGAACAAGCTTTAAGCATCTTGCTGGAAATGCCATCAATTCCGTAAGAGCTTTTACTTTTCAGTGAGTTTATTATTTGACTGATTTCAGAGGGAGAGGTTGGTGGAAATACAGTTGTTTGAAACTGCACAGGTATGGCCTCTTCTATTAGAAGCCTTGCCTCTTCTAGTGAAGATCTAGATCCTATTTTCTCTTTCAAAAATGATTATTGAAAATATTTTCATTTTCTGATTGTTTGTTGGTACACTTGTCATTCAGTTTTATGTCACTAAAGGCTTCCTGTGCTCTTGGTTGCCCTGTTTCCCTTTCAATAATATTGCAAATTGTTTTAATTTTATTATCAGAGTTACTGATCTCAGACATGATACACATGCTGCTGGACTTTTTAATAACTTTTCTTAGTACCGCACAATAGATTTTATAATACTGAACAATTTCGGCGTCAGTACTCCCTCTTGCTGTTAGATACAGTTCTCTTTTACAGTTGCAAGATATTGTTATTCCTTTAGTTAGCCAAGGTTTTTTATATGTTTTCTTGGACTTATGTTTCATTATTTTCTTGGGAAAACAATTTTCAAATACCCTTAAAAATGTGTCGTGAAATAAGTTATATTTCAAGTTTGCATCAGGTTCCTTATACACTTCATCCCAGTCTAGCTGCTTTAGGCTTTCCCCAAAGTTTGCAATGTTTATATTGTTAATTGAACGCACTGCTTTGAAATTCTGATTTGATATACTGCACGGAGCTATGTCATGTACTGTAACTAACTGTGGACCATGATCTGAAAGACCATTCTCAACAGGATAAGCATTTACGTCGTTAAATTTATCTGGGTCTATAAAAAAGTTATCTATCAGTGTCCTGCTGTTCTTTGTTATCCGAGTAGGAAAATCAATGATGGAGCTCAAATTGAAAGAACTGAGTAATACTACAAGGTCATTCTTCCTATTACACTCTTTCAGGGAATCAACATTGAAATTCCCACAAATGATAATTTGCTTCCCCCTGTCTGACAGATAGCACAACAAAGCATCCAAGTTTTCTAGAAATAGCTGGAAATTCCCTGAAGGGGACCTACACACTGTTACAATTATGAAAGTGCCATTATTCAGTTTTAGTTCAGTGGCACTTGCTTCCATATGTTGCTCTGCACAAAATTTTTTAGTTTCTAAATTTTTTACACTGTGGAAGCTTCTGACATATATGGCAACTCCTCCTCTCATCATATTATCTCTACTTACATGTGCAGCTAATTTGTACCCACTGATGCTAACCTTTTGCATATCAGTGACAATGTGATGCTCAGACAGGCATTGTACATCTATTACATTCTCAGTTTCTGTATCTTCTAAACAAAGCAGAAGCTCATCAGTTTTATTCTTCAATCCCCCAATATTTTGGTGAAATATACTAACATTATTTTTCACTTTACTTTTGTATCTTGAACTTTTTTAACATCTTTAGTACTTGCCTGGCTGAATTTCGCACTGGACACTTATCTTACACTAAAAAAAGAGTTTCCACCATGAGATGTAGTTCCTCCCCCCTTTAAATTTCCTGCTATGGAGAGAAATCTTCAAACGGAAAAGTAACTTCAGGCGTACCCCAAGGGAATGTTGTAGGATCATCACTTTTCACATTACATGTAAATGGCTTATTGAATAACGTTGGTAGTTCAATGCGGCTTTTGGCGCATGAAGTCGCAGCACTAGAAAACTGTAGCAAAGTTTCACATGAGTAGAGAGTATCAACGCTTGGTGCTGGGACTGGTTACTGAACCTTCTTTTTCTTTTATTTATTTATTTATTTATTTTTGAAGAAAGAGTGTCGTATTGCATACAAAGAGGCAGAAATACCCATTACTGTGTGATTACAGTAGACCAATTCACACACATAGTGGGAGTAATCCATCGAACTACAGACGTATATCATTGACGTCAGTTTGCAGTAAGGTTTTGGAGCATATACTGTATTCATACATTATGAATCACCTCGAAGGGAACGATCTATTTGATACGAAATCAGCATGGTTTCAGAATACCTCGTTCTTGTGCAACGCAGCTAGCTCTTTATTCGCACGAAGTACTGGCCCCTATCGACAGGGGATCTCAAGTTGATTCCGTATTTATAGATTTCCAGAAAGCTTTTGACGCCGTTCCTCACAAGCGACTTCTAATCAGGCTGCGGACCTAAGGAGTATCGTCTCAGTTGTGCGACTGGATTCGTGATTTCCTGTCAGGAAGGTCGCAGTTCGTAGTAATAGACGGGCAATCATCGAGTAAAAAGGATGTGATATCAGGTGTTCCCCAGGGAAGCGTCCTGGGACCTCTGCTGTACCTGATCTATATAAATGACCTGGGTGACAATCTGAGCAGTTCTCTTAAGTTGTTCGCAGATGATGCTGTAATTTACCGTCTAGTAAGGTCATCCGAAGACATGTACCAGTTGCAAAGCGATTTAGAAAAGGTTGCTCTATGGTGTGGCAGGTGGCAGTTGGCGCTAAATAACGAAAAGTGGGACGATCCACATGAGTTCCAAAAGAAATCCGTTGGAATTCGATTGCTCGATAAATAGTACAATTCTCAAGGCTGTCAATTCAACTAAATACCTGGGTGTTAAAATTACGAACAACTTCAGTTGGAAAGACCACATAGATAATATTGTGGGGAAGGCGAGCCAAAGGTTGCGTTTCATTGGCAGGACACTTAGAAGATGCAACAAGTCCACTAAAGAGACAGCTTACACTTCACTCGTTCGTCCTCTGTTAGAATATTGCTGCTCGGTGTTGGATCCTTACCAGGTGGGATTGACGGAGGACACCAAAAGGGTGCAAAAAAGGGCAGCTCGTTTTGTATTACCACGTAATAGGCGAGAGAGTGTGGCAGATATGATATGCGAGTTGGGATGGAAGTCATTAAAGCAAAAACGTTTTTCGTCGCGGCGAGATCTATTTACGAAATTTCAGTCACCAAATTTCTCTTCCGAATGCGAAAATATTTTGTTGAGCTCAACCTACATAGGTAGGAATGATCATCAAAATAAAATAAATCATAGGTCGAACAGAAAGGCTTAAGTGTTCGTTTTCCCCGCGCGCTGTTCTGGAGTGGAATGGTAGGGAGATAGTATGATTGTGGTTTGATGAACCCTCTGCCAAGCACTTAAATGTGAATTTTGGAGTAATCATGTAGATGTAGATGTAGAAGTATGCGTACGAAGCGTTTTATTGTGGAACGACCCCATAAAACAGATCGCTGGTGAGGCAGATGCCAGACTCAGATTAATTGGAAGAATCCTGAGGAAGTGTAGTCCACTCACAAAAGCAGTGGCTTTTAAAATTCTTGTTCGATCAATACTTCAATACTGATCGTCGGTCTGGGAACCGTTCCACGTAGGACTGAAAGAGGAAATGGAGAGCAGCCAAAGAACAGCAGCATGTTTTATTACCGGTTCATTCAGTAACCGCGAAAGCGTCACGACGGAGCTCAGCCAGCTCCAGTGGCATTTTGCATCACAGCGTGGTTCCGAGAGCATATGTTCCTACAGGAGTCAACGAATATATTGCTTCCTTCTACGTACACTATGTGATCAATAGTATTCGGACAGCCCCAAAACCATACGTTTTTCATATTAGGTGCATTGTGCTTCCACCTACTGCCAGGTACTCCATATCAGCGACCTCAGTAGTCATACATCATGAGAGAGCAGAATGGGGCGCTCCGTGGAACTCACGGAGTTCGAACGTGGTCAAGTGATTGGGTGTCACTTGTGTCATACATCTGTATACGAGATTTCCACACTCCTAAACATCCCTACGTCCACTGTTTTCGATGTGATAGTGAAGTGGAAACATGAAGGGACACGCATAGCCCAAAACCGTACAGGTCGATCTCTTCTGTTGACTGTCAGAGACGGCCGACAGTTGAATGTGTAATAGGCAGACATTTATCCAGAGCATAAGACAAGAATTCCAAACTGCATCAGGATTCATTGCAAATACTATGACAGTTAGGCGGGAGGTGATTTCATGGTCGAGCGGCTGTTCATAAGACACACATCACGCCGGTATATGTCAAACGATGCTTCGCTAGGTGTAAGGAGCGTAAGCATTGGACGATTGAACTGTGGAAAAACGTTGTGAGGAGTGACGAATCACGGTATACAATGTGGCGATCCGATGGCAGGGTGTGGGTATGGTGAATGCCCAGTGAACGTAATCTGCCAGTGTGTGTAGTGCCAACAGTAAAATTCGGAATAGGTGGTGTTATGGTGTGGTCGTGTTTTTCATGGAGGGGCTTGCACCTCTCGTTGTTTTGCGTGCCACTATTACAGCACAGGCCTACATTGATGTTTTAAGCACCTTCTTGCTTCCCACTGTTGAAGAGCAAATTCGGAGATGGAGATTGCATCTTTCAACACGATCGAGCACATGTTCATAATGCACTGCCTGTAGCGTAGTGTTTATACGACAACAACATCCTTATAATGGACTGGCCTGCATAGAGTCCTGACCTGAATCCTACAGAACACCTTTGGGATGTTTTGGAACGCCAACTTCGTACCAGGTCTCACCGATTGACATCAGTACCTGTCCTCAGTGCAGCACTTCGTGAAGAATGAGCTGCCATTCCCCAAGAAACCTTCCAGCACCTGAATGAACGTATGCCTGCAAGAGTGGAAACTGTCATTAAGGCTAAGGGTGGGCCAACACCATACTGAATTCCAGCACTGCCGATGGAGGGCGCCACGAACTTGTAAGCCATTTTCAGTCAGGTGTCCGGATACTTTTGATCATATAGTGTATATCCCCCGAAAAGACAATGAATGTAAAATGAGAGAGGCTCTAGTTTACCCTGGGGCCTATCAGCAATCATTCTTCCTACGAACAATTCGGGACTGGAAGAGGAAAGTGGTGATGTGACACTTGAATACACACTACGGTGGCTTGCACATGGTAGATGTATATATACCGGATGGAAGCTGGATACGGTTGAAGCTGCCTCAAATCTAAAATATTGGAATCAATGGGGGAACTATAATCCTGAACGTAACACTTAATGTAGTTCTCTGACACGTACCACACAGCAACATATTGATTTCGAGCTAAACTATCAAATCACAATCTACAATCGGCCACAGCAGACATTAGAAATCGAAGCTTAGAAGTCATATCCCGAAGACGCAATCAGAAAGAAATGGCAGCCTCGTGACGGCACATCACTTCTACCAATCAATATTTACTTCTATCAAAGTATTTATAAAATTCCCTAAAATGTAACGAAGCGTTTAACAGGAAAAAAATTCAGTGAAAACATGTAACTATGAAATGAATTTCTACGTTGTCACTAGAGTGAATGGCAGTATTGATCATCACAGACAGAACAAACGGTGGAATTATGTGAGGTGAAGTTGACAGTTAAAGGAACCGTCCCAGCACGGGTGAGAAGTTATTTAGAGAAAGCATAGAAAACTAAGACCACGATGAATAGCTCTCCTGCCGAGAGACAATGTACTGTCTTAACGACAGCGCCTCCTCTTTGGATATGACACCCAAAGATAACATGCTCTGAAACCATCAAACGACATGGAAGAGAGCTTTTCGAGTACCCACTGAAAATTCTTCACAATATCTCGCAGCGCAAACAGCTGATATTACCGTTACAAATGCAGACGTCATTCCAGTGTCATACGTAGCATGTCTTAGCGGTAAAAAACAAAAATTGTTTCTAGACCTATGAAACCATTAGAGACTCACCCGCTCTGGTAGCGTTGACTGTCGACACTGGAGATTTTGGTTGATAGTTTCACAAAATAACTGGCCCAGATGGGTCCTGTGTCCTGTCACGCCATGTTGCTGTTGTTACTAGGTACCACAATCTTTGGTCTAGGATAATCGACAGTCAGAGATAATACGCTAGTGCCTTAAGCAGACATTCTACAGCCACAGTCTAACATAAGTGCCGCGACACTTCGTCTCGTTTTGGTTACCTACAGTGAGCGAGGTGGCGCAGCGTTTAGCATACTGGACCTATATCCAGGAGGACAATGTTTTAATTTAGGTTTCCGTGATATCCCTAAATAGCTTCCGGCAAATGCCGGATGGTTTCTTTGAAAGAGCACGACCAGCTTCCTTCCCCATCCTTCCCTAATCTGATGGGACCGATGACCTCGCTGTTTGGTCTCCTCCCCAAATTCAACCAACCAACCAACCTAAAGCGATAGCAGCGTCCAAAGGGGGCAGCAAGCGAAACTTCTGAATACGATATCGAATAAGTGCGCACGCTAACGTTTAAGTTGATTTGTAACATAGTTTTTATGAGGGAGTGTCTAGCGCCATAAAAATCGACATTAACTAAAAAAGACACCATATTTGTCACTCTTTAGATACCTAAGAACCCTGGGATGTACGAAACAGGACATGAAAGGACAGTTTGTTTACAATTCTCTTCCAACGTATAGATATTTACTGGAGGATATCACTTTTCTTTAAGAACAAAATATTGCTAATGAGCACCAGAAAACGTGAGCTTTCGCAGAAAGACGTCGTATACCCACCCGACGAAGAGGAGTTTTGTTTACTACACTTTCAGACAAATCAGTGAATCCGGAGCGTATGAAACTTATATGGAAAGTGATACCTACATCATTTAACACGCCAAAAAAATCACCACAAAAAATTATTCAAATGGCTGTGAGCGCTATGGGACTTAACTTCTGAGGTCTTCAGTCCCCTAGAACTTAGAACTACTTAAACATAACTAACCTACGGACATCACACACATCCATGCCCGAGGCAGGATTAGAACCTGCGATCGTAGCGGTCGCTTGCTTCCTGACTGTAGCGCCTAGAACCGCTCGGCAAACCACAACATCTATAGCTATCTGTAGCTTAAGGAAAAACCACAGACGTAATACAAATGGTGAAAAGCAGTAAAACTGTTTCCCGACACAGAGGAAACAGTTCCACAATCGTTCCTAAATCTGAGTCACAGACGCAAGACTCTTCAGCACAATGGCTTTCGAAGAAAAGTAACTACATTTATGAAAATATTCGCGTATTACAAAGTCGAGTGAAGTGTAAGAATGGGCGAATCACAATGATTCGCCCATTCTTACACTTCACTCGACTTTGTAATACGCGAATGTAAAAATTTTTGAAGTGCTACGGAAAATACCTGTGATAATAACATCGGACAACAGAAATATATGATTCTAATACATGAAATATGTGTTTACATTCTCTTGCTTTCAGCGGAGTAAGCTGCAGTTATATTCGAAAGTATTTCTTCGTGAATAAGTTGTAGCTTATGTCATTGAATGATATCGATTCTGCTGATGTTTCAAGTATTTCACGATAATTAAAGTTTCTTGGCAATTTACTAACCATTTCGTTAACGAAACAGAAAGCAGTTAAAAACAAACATTATCCTTACGGCACATTTGATTGCCTGCTTTCTCACTGCATGGAGCGCTAGTGTCGCTTCAGCTGTCAAATAGTAACAACTTCCGCATCAGAGTCTGTCATGAATGTTATGTATTAGACTTTGCTACTACCACGAAAGAAGATACTGTCCTCTAAAAATACATGCTAATTAAAAGTCAGTACCAATCTTTTAGGTGTTAATAGACAGTGGAAGCTACATACGGCACGAACCAGATATTTTCCTTTAAGTTGTATGTGAATGCAGTTAATGTTTGCATTTAATATCGGTGTTCATTGGTCTCATGATCGTCTCTCTAGTCTATTGCTTAGCGTCGCTGGGTGTTGACACTTATGTCGCAACTACGATTTCAGCCGATATCTTCGGATCAATTCACACGGAAATAGCGTGGCGCCGGCGCCTGGCGGCGGCGACTCAGGAACCTGGCTCTGACGGGAAGTGAGCAGTTCACACTGAAGTGGCCCTGTCAAGAAATATGCAGGAAGTTCGTGCTACATATCGATCAGAAAATGTCATCTTCATCAGACGGACGTATTGATGCATTGGACCTTTTGTTCAAATGGTTCAAATGGCTCTGAGCACTATGGGACTTAACATCTGAGGTCATCAGTCGAGGCAGGATTCGAACCTGCGACAGTAGCAGTCGCGCGGTTCCAGACTGACGTGCCTAGAACCGCTCGGCCCCAGCGGCCGGCAGACCTTTTGTAACTCGTAAATTGAACAGCAAAGAAGATATTGGGTACATTTGTTATGGTTCAAAAAACGGAAGAAATATGGCACATACGACGAAATGGACGAACTGAACGTGTATCCTGAACGTTTTCAGCATTTTTCTCAAACGATTTTCCACACTGAAGCGCCAAAGAAACTGGTATAGGTATGCGTATTAAACGTAAACAGGCAGAATACGGCGATGCAGTTGGCAACACCTATATAAGACAATATGTGTCTGACGCAGTTGTTAGATTGGTTACTGCTGCTACAAAGACAGGTTATCAAGATTTAAGTGAGTTTGAAAGTGATGTTATAGTCGGCGCACGAGGGATGAAACACAGTATCTCCCAGGTAGCGATGACGTGGGGATTTTCTCGTACGACCATTTCACGAGTGTACGTGAATATCAGGAATCCACTAAAACATCAAATCTCCGATATCGCTGCGGTCGGAAAAAGATCCTGCAAGTACAGCACCAACGACGACTGGAGAGAATCGTTCAACGCTACAGAAGTGCAACCCTTCCGCAAATTGCTGCAGATGTCAAGGCTGGGCCACCAACAAGTGTCAACGTGCGAACCATTCAACGAAGCATAATCGATATCGGCTTTCGGAGCCAAAGGTCCACTCGTTTACCCTTTATGACTGCACGACACAAAGCTTTATTCCTCGCCTATGCCCATCGACATCGGACTGTTGATGACAGGAAACATATTGCCTCGTCGGACTAGTCTCGTTTTAAGTTGTTTCGAGCGGGTGGACGTGTACGGGTGTGGAGACAACCTCATGAATCCATGAATCCTGCATGTCAGATGAGGACTGTTCAAGCCATCGAAGGCTCTGTAATAGTGTGAGGCGTGTCCAACTTGAGTGATATGGAACCCCTGATACGTCTAGAAACAGCTCTGACAGTTGACATGTACGTAAGCATCCTGTCTGATCATCCACATCCTTTCATGTGGATCGTTCATTCCGACGGACTTGGGCAATTCCAGCAGGACGTCTAGAATTGCTACAGAGTAGCTCCAGGAACACTCTTCAGAGTTTAAACGCTTCCGATGGTCACCAAACTTCCCACACATGAACATTATTGAGCATATCTGGGATGCCTTCCAACGTGCTTTTCAGAAGAGATCTCCACCCCTTCGTACTAATACGGATTTAGGGACAGTCCTGCAGGATACATGGTGTCAGTTCCCTCCATCATTACTTCAGACGTTAGTCGAGTCCATGTCACGTCATGTTGCGGCACTTCTGCGTGCTCGCGGGGGCCCTACGCGATATTAGGCAGGTGTACCGGTTTCTTTGGTTCTTCAGTGTATGTTTCACCAGTATTTAAGATTAATCAAGTTTCATCTAATTTTACATCCGTACTTTGTTAACGATTTCCACACATTCTTCCGCTCCTCTGTTTTCATTTCTCGCCGATTTCACAATATTACAGTCAAATAGTCTTCGATTATTATACAAATGCTTTATGTTTAAGTCACATATTTATGATGTTTCTGAAGAAATGTGATGTTGATGGCATGTTAAATACTGGTGGAACTGTAGTGTTTCATCCTAAGTCTAGTACGAGTGATATCAACCATTTCCTTT